>NC_037357.1:66459774-67659774 GCF_002263795.3 Bos taurus | reverse complement strand
CTCCAGGCTATTTATCTGTAACTCCATTTTGTTTTCAATATTTTGGATCATTTTTATTGTCATTATTCTAAAATCTTTTTCATGTAGACTCCCTATCTCTTCCTCTCTTGTTTGGTTTGGTGGGCATTTAACATGTTCCTTTACCTGCTGAGTATCTCTCTGCCTTTTCATCTTGTTTATATTGCTGTGTTTGTGGTGGCCTTTCTGTATTCTGGCAGTGTGTGGTTCCTCTTTATTGTGGCAGTTCCTCCCTGTGGGTGGGGTTGGACAGGTGGCTTGTCAAGGTTTCCTGGTTAGGGCATCTTGTGTTGGTGTTCTGGTGGGTGGACCTGGATTTCTTCTCTCTGGAGTGCAGTGGAGTGTCCAGTAGTGAGTTTTGAGATGTCTATGGGTTTGGTGTGACTTTGGGCAGCCTGTATATTGAAGTTCAGGGCTATGTTCCTGCATTGCTGGAGAATTTGCATGGTATGTCTTTCTCAGGAACTTACTGGCTCTTGGGTGATGTTTGATTTCAGTGTAAGTATGGAGGCTTTTGAGTGATTGTTTATCAATTAATGTTCCCTGAATCAGGAGTTATCTGGTGTTCTCAGGTTTGTGGTTTAAGCCTCCTGCCTCTGGTTTTCAGTCTTATTCTTACAGTAACATCAAGACTTCTGCATCCATACAGCACTAATAATAAAACTTCTAGGTTAATGATGAAAAGATTCTCCACAGTGAGGGACACCCATAGAGGTTCATAGAGTTACATAGAAAAGAGAAGAGGGAGGATGGAGATAGAGGTGACCAGGAAGAGAAGAGAGGGATTCAAAAGGGGAGAGAGCGATCTAGCCAGTAAACAACTCCCTATGTCCTCTCCACAGTCTGTAACCCTCAGAGAGGTTCACAGAGTTACATAGAGAAGAGAAGAGGGAGGAAGGAGATAGAGGTGAGCAGGAGGAGAAAAGGGGGAATCAAAAGGTGAGAGATAGATCTAGACAGTGCTCTGTTCCCTAAATGTTCTCTGCAGCCTGGAACCCGCCACAGAGGTTCACAGAGTTGGGTTGAGAAGAGAAGGGGGAGGGAGGGGATAGAGGTGACCTGGGGCAGAAAAGGAGAATCAAAAGGGGAGAGAATGATCAATTCTCTCAAATAGGAGTAATCACACTCCTAAGTAAAAATGGGTACTGAAGATTGGATTCTTAAATGTATAAAATTGATAATAAAAACTATAAAGCAAAGATTAAAAATCTAGAGTAGAAGCTAGACTCTCAAAAATACAATATTAAAAAACAAACCAAAATCACAAAAATTATAGGAAATATATATGAAGTTTGCTTTAAAAATAGGGTCTTTTTTTTTTTTTTTTGCAAGGTAATCAGTTCAGTTCAGTCGCTCAGTCATGTCCGACTCTTTGCGACCCCATGAATTGCAGCCCACCAGGTCTCCCTGTCGATCACCACCTCCCAGAGTTACCCAAACTCATGTCCTTCAAGTCGGTGATGCCATCCAGCCATCTCATCCTCTGTCGTCCCCTTCTCCTCCTGCCCCCAGTCCCTCCAAGCATCAGAGTCTTTTCTAATGAGTCAACTCTTCACATGAGGTGGCCAAAGTATTGGAGTTTCAGCTTTAACATCAGTCCTTCCAATGAACACCCAGGACTGAGACTGGTTGGATCTCCTTGCAGTCCAAGGGACTCTCAAGAGTCTTCTCCAACACCACAGTTCAAAAGCATCAATTCTTCAGTGCTTAGCTTTCTTCACAGTCCAACTCTCACATCCATACATGACCACTGGAAAAACCATAGCCTTGCCTATAGTAGGTTATAAAAATGAAAATTAAAGGAGTAATAGAGGACTTAAGATAAATAAAAATTTAATTAAATGATAATAGTAAAAATATATCTAGAAATTTCTCTGGTGCTGTTGTGAGCAATGTGGGGTCAGTTCAGTTTCAGATAGTTCCTGGTTCCAGCTTATACTTCTCACGATCCATAGGCCCCTTCCAATGTAGTCGGTATTAACTACAGGGATTTTAAACTGTTGCACCTCTCACTTCCAAAGTGGTTCCCTCTATTTTGCTTCTTCTGTTTGCAGGTGTCTTCAGTGTCTAATTTCCGCCCTAACACAAAGGGGCGAAGGTGGTCTCTTGTTTAGGCTCACTTGTTCAGTCGTGCTGTGGGGAGGGAGGAACACTGCAAACAAATATCACTGGCATCCATGAGGAGTACTCACAGTGTGTCGGCCACACTGGGTTTGCCCCCTCTCACGGCGTGTGTGCTTTTCCAGACTACACTGCTCAGACTTTAGGTTGCTCTGCAGGAAGCGGGCCCTGGGTTGCATGCACTTCCCACGTCTAAGCTGCTCAGGTTCAGGTTCTTGGGTATTCCACAGAAGCACAGACTTGGTTAGGCTTCCATTTTGTGCCATTCCCTGGTCCGAGCAGCTTAGGCGACCAGGTGCGTGGCAAGCACACTCTCAGGTGTGGTGTGTCTTATCACCTCCCCGGTCCCAGCCACTTGGGTTTCTGGACGTGCCCTCTTCTGGTGTGCCATGTATCTCTTCTGGTGAACTGAACTCTGGCTGCGACCCTCCTAGCAGATATCAACCATCCTGAATCTCAGAAAGTCTTTGGTTAGAAACTGGAAGCCTGTTTGCAGTTTGATAGGGGATGCCCTCTCTGGGGTCGAGTTTTCCCCTTTCTGGCTCTGACTGGTGCTTGCCTGGCCCCTGCCTTCAGCAGGAGATGGGCCAGTCTGCAGCCGGCTAGCTTTTCTCTGGTATTCGCTCAGTCCTTTGTTCCGTGTGCAGCCCAGCAGTGCCTTAGGTTAGGGCTTTTCACAGGATAGTTCTCTCTCTCTCTCTCTCTTTTTTTTTTTTTTTTTTTGTCTCTCTTTGGCTAACCCACAGTTTAGGTTGCTGTCTCACATTAGCTCCCTGAGATTGCCCTCAGGGCATTCAGGCCTGGTCCTTACCCTAAGCAATGCAGCCTGCTCCTCTCCGTTCACCCCCCCGCTTGCTGGTGGCGGATGCGAGCATCTGGGCTACTTCTCTGCTGGGAGTTACCTTTAGGCACATAATCTGTGAGTTTTATTTATTTATTTTTCCTCCCAATTATGTTGCCCTCTGAGATTCGAAACCTTTCCCCAGACCCACCAGTGAGGTTTCCTGGTTTTTGGAAACTTCTCCTCTATTAAGACTCCCTTCCCAGGACAGATCTCCATCCCTAACTCTTTTTTCTCTCTCTTTATCTTTTATATTTTTTCCTACCTCCTTTTGAAGATAATGGGCTGCTTTTCTGGGTGCCTGGTGTCCTCTGCCAGCGTTCACAAGTTGTTTTGTGGAGTTTGCTCAGCGTTCAAATGTTCTTTCGATGAATTTGTGGGGGAGAAAGTGGTCTCCCCGTCCTATTCCTCCGCCATCTAAAGACCACACCCCTAAGTAGATTTTAAGGCAAAGAAAGCATAACTAGAGATAAAGTAGATATTTCATAAAATAAAAGGTTATTTTTCTCAAGCATAAAAGAATTTTAAATTTGTATACATATAAATATAGCATAGCCTCAAAGTAAAGTAGAAGGTACGAAACTCTTCAGCTTCCTGCAGTCAAAATGATTCTTATCCTCAGGCAACCTCACTTTCTCCCATCCAGGTGCAGAGAAGGATTTTTCTCTTTGTATGTATGGTCCCATTATATTCTCATATCCTTCCACACCTGGTTTCTTTTCATTTTTACTTATCTCTTATTTTTTAAATATACATTTATTTATTTTAATTGGAGGCTAATTACTTTACAATATTGTAATGGTTTTGCCATACATTGACATGAATCCACCATGGGTGTAAATGTGTTCCCCATCCTGAATCCCCCTCCCAAATCCCTCTCCATGCCACCCCTCTGGATTATCCCAATGCACCAGCCCCGAGCACCCTGTCTCATGCATTAAACCTGGACTGGTGATCCATTTCACATATGAAACTCTCAGTACATAATAGTATGGGGAAAAAGAAACTTTTATAGAATTAAAAAATGGAAGTTAAGAGATTATCTTAATTCCATAAAAGTTTCTTTTCCCCCATACTATTATACACTGAGAGTTTTTGTATTTCTTGGCTCCCTCTGCCTCAGTGTTTCTCAAGATATTTTTTTTCTTTTTTTTTTTCTTTTCTTTTCTTTCTTTCTTTCTTTTTTTTTTTTTTTTTTTTAACTGCATATATCAGAATTACTTAGAGGCACTTGGTAAAATGCAGATTCCTGAACTGCATCTCCACACCTCTTCATCAGAATTCTGGATGTGGCTCAAGAAAGTGCATTTTTAAACAAATTGTTGGTAATTTTGATGCAGGCTAGTATTTGAGAATCACTGTCTATACACCTGTGTCTCTTTTGCTGTCTCGCATACAGGGTTATCGTTACCATCTTCCTATAGTCCATATATATGTGTTAGTATACTGTATAGAACAATCTGTTGGACTCTGTGGGAGAGGGAGAGGGTGGGATGATTTGGGAGAATGGCATTGAAACATGTGTAATATCACAAATGAAACGAATTGCCAGTCCAGGTTCAATGCAGGATACAGGATGCTTGGGGCTGGTGCACTGGGACAACCCAGAGGGATGGTACGGGGAGGGAGGTGGGAGGGGGTTCAGGATGGGGAACACATGTACATCCGTGGCAGATTCATGTTGATGTATGGCAAAACCAATACAATATTGTAAAGTAATTAACCTCCAATTAAAATAAATAAATTTATATTTAAAAATCAAATATATATATATATATATATATATATATATAGAGAGAGAGAGAGAGAGAGAGAGAGAGAGAGAATCACTGTCTTTCTTTTTAGTTAAGGAATTTCTCCATGGCTTTTAACTATTATTCTTATGCTAATAACTTCCAATCTATATCTCTACCACGACTTCTTCTTCAAATCAAAGCTCAATTATGATAAACCTGTCTGTCTACAGAAAGAAGGAAGAGGGTATTTGGCTAAAGCCTACAAAGATGCCAAAATAGATGAATAATGTGAAATGTGATTATTCAAACTGCAAAGAGTGCTTCACTGGGAATCATGAAGCCTAGGCTGTACTCTTGGTTCTATGTGTTAATAGTTTTGTGATTTTTGTCAGTTAAACTGAAAACCACACAACTTTGAATCCTCAGTTGTAAAAATAAAAAGGGATTGTAATAGAAAAACTTGAAGCCATGTAATGTTGCTGTCCGACTCTTTGGGACCCCATGACCTGCAGAATGCCATGCTTCCCTGTCTTGTGGTATCTCTCTGAGTCTGCTCAAATTCATGTCGATTGATTAAGTGATGCCATCCAACCGTCTGATCCACTGTTGCCCCCTTCTCCTCCTGCCTTCAGTCTTTCCCAGCATCAGGATATTTTCCAATGAGTCAACTCTTTGCATCAGGTGCCAAAGTATTGGAGCGTTAGTTTCATAATCAGTCTTTACAATTAATATTAAGGGCTGATTTTTTTTTTATGATTGACTGGTTTGATATCCTTGCTCTCCAAGGAACTCACAAGAGTCTTCAGCACCAATGTTCAAAAGCATCAGTTCTTCAGTGCTCAGCCTTCTTTATGGTCCAACTCTTACATCAATATAGACTACTGGAAAAATCATAGTTTTGACTATAAGGTCCTTTGTTGGCAAATTAATGTCTCTGCTTTATAATATGCTGTAAAGGTTCGTCATAGCTTTCCTTCCAAGGAGCAAGCATATTTTAATTTCATGGCTGCAGTCACCATCTACAGTGATTTTGGAGTCTAAAAAAATAGTCTGTCACTGTTTCCACTTTTCCCCCATGTATTTGCCATGCAGTGTTGGAACTGGATGCCATGATCTTTGTTTCTTGAATGTTCAGTTTTAAGCCAACTTTTTCACTCTCCTCTTTTACCCTCATCTAGAGGCTCTTTGGAGAAGGAAATGGCAAGCCACTCCAGTGTTCTTGCCTGGAGAATCCCAGGGATGGCAGAGCCTGGCGGGCTGCCGTCTGTGGGGTGGCACAGAGTCGGACACGACTGAATCGACTTAGCAGAGGCTCTTTCTTCTTCACTTTCTGTCTTTGGAGTAGTATTATCTACATATCTGAGTTTGTAAATACTTATCCTGGCAATCTTGATTCCAAATTGTGATTCACCCAGGCTGGCATTTCACATGATGCATATCACTCTGCATATCATTTAAATAACTAGGGTGACACTCTACAGCCTTGGCATACTCCTTTCCCAGTTTTGAACCAGTCTGTTGTTACTTGTCTATTTCTAACTGTTTCTTGACCTTGCATACAGGTTTCTCAGGAGGCACTTAAGGTGGTCTGGTATTCCCTTCACTTTAAGAATTTTCTGAAGTTTGTTGTGATCCACATAGTCAAAGGCTTAACATAGTCAATGAAGCATATGTTTTTCTGAAATTCTCTTGCTCTTTTATATGTTCCAGAATATGTTAGCAATTTGATCTCTGGTATCTCTACCTTTTCTAAACCCAGCTTGTACATCTGGAAGTTCTCCGTTCATGCACTGTTAAAGCCTAGCTTGAAGGATTGTGAACATTACCTTGCTAGCATGTGAACTGAGTACAAATTGTACAATGTGGTGAATATGTTGTGTTTCTTGGGATTGGAATGAAAGCTGGCCTTTTACACTCATGTGGCCACTGCTGAGTTTCCAAATTTGCTGACATATTGAATGCAGCACTTTAACAACTTCAAAATTTAGGATTTGAAATAGCTCAATAGGAATTCCATAACCTCCAGTAATTTTGTTCATAGTAATACTTCCTAAGGCTCATTTGACTTCACATTCCAGGATGTCTGGTTCTAAGTTAGTGACCACACCATCATGGTTATCTGGTCCATAAGACCTTTTTTGTATCATTCTTCTGTGTATTCTTTGCCATCTCTTCTTAATCTTCATGTCTTTACTCTTTCTGTCCATTATCATGCTCATCCTTGCATGAAATGTTCCCTTGGTATCTCCAATTTTCTTGAAGAGGTCTTTAGTCTTTCTCATTCTATTGTTTTCTTCTAGTTCTTTATAGGCCTTATTATCTCTTCTTGAGATTCTCTGGAATGTGGCATTCAGTTTGCTCTGTCTTTCCCTTTTTCCTTTGCCTTTTGCTTCTCTTCTTTTCTTAGATATTTATAAGGCCTACTCAGACAACCACTTTGCCTAAATGCTCTTCTTTGGGGGTGTGGTTTTGGTCACTACCTCTTATACAATGTTTTGTTTTTCAGGTACTCTGTCTACCAAATATAATCCCTTGAATCTATTCCTTACCCCCACTGTATAATCATAAGGGATTTGATTGAGGTCATACCTGAATGGCCTAGTCGTTTTCCCTACTTTCTTCAATTTAATCCTGAATTTTTAAATGAAGAGCTCATTAACTGAGCCACAGTCATATCTAGGTCTTTTTTTTTTTTTTTTCTGACTGTTTAGAGCTTCTCCATCTTCAGCTGGAAAGAATATAAACTATCTGATATCTGTACTGACTATTTGGTGATGTCTATGTGTAGAATCATCTCTTATGTTGTTGAAAGAGGGTGTTTGCTATGACCAGAGTATTCTCTTGGCAAAACTCTATTAGCCTTTGCTCTGCTTCATTTTATACTCCAAGGCCAAACTTGGCTGTTATTCTAGGTATCTTTACACTTCCTATTTTGCATTTCAATCCCCTATGATGAAAAGGAGATCTTTTTTTGGTGCTAGTTCTTGGACATCTTTTACGTCTTTATAGAAGCATTCAACTTCAGCCTATTTGGCATTATTTGTGAGGGTAAAGACTTGGATTACCATGATTTTGAATGGTTTTCCTTGGGAATAAACCAAGATAATTTTGTAATTTTTGATGTTACACCCATCTTCTGCACTTCGGGGGTTGGGGGGGGTGGGGGGGGCTTCCCAGGTGGTGCTAGTTGTAAAGAACCTGTCTGTCAATGTAGGAGACGTAAGAGACTTGGGTTTGACCCCTAGGTTGGATAGATCCCCTAAAAGAGGGCATGCCAACCCATTCCAGCATTCTTGCCAGGAGTATCCCATGGACAGAGGAGTCTGGCAGGCTATAGTCCATAGGGTCACAAAGAGTCAGACATGACTGAAGGGACTTAGCGCAGATGCAAGGCATTGTGGACTCTCTTGTTGACTATGAGGACTACTACATTTCTCCTAAGGGATTCTTGCCCTCCGTAGTAAATATAATGGCCATCTGAATTAAATTCACCCACGCCCATCCATTTTAGTTCACTGATTCCTAAAATGTTGATGTTTACTCTTGCTATCTCCTACTTGACCACATCCAATTTACCTTGATTCATGGAGTTACAATTTCATGTTCCCATGCAATCAATATTGTTCTTTACAGCATCAGACTTTAGTTTCACTACAAGACACATCTACAACTGAGCGTCATTTCTGCTTTGGTCCAGCCTCTTCATTCTTTCTGGAGCTATTTCTTCACTCTTCCCTAGTAGCATATTGGACACCTACCAACCTGGGGGGCTCGTCTTCCAGTGTCATATCTTTTTTCCTTTTCTTATTGTTCATGGGATTCTTGAGGCAAGAATACTGGAGTCCTTTTCCATTCCCTTCTCCAGTGGACCATGTTTTGTCAGAACTCTCCACCCTGACCCATCTCTCTTTGTAGCCTAAGCCATGCTGTACATAGCTTCATTAAGTTACACAAGGCTATGATTCCCTGGTGGCTCAGATGGTAAAGCGTCTACCTGCAATGCGGGAGACCCAGGTTCAAGCCCTGGGTCGGGAAGATCCTCTGGAAAAGGAAATGGCAACCCACTCCAGAACTCTTGCCTGGAAAAGTTTATGGATGGAGGAGCCTGGTAGGCTACAGTCCATGGGGTTGCAAAAAGTTGGACATGACTGAGCAACTTCACCTTATGATCAATTTGATCATTTTGGTTAGGTTTCTGTGATTATGGTTTTCGTTATGGAGTATGTGGGATTGTTGATCTTGCTTCTTCTGTCTGCCCTGTGATGGATAAGATTAAGAGGTTTGTACAAGCTTCCTGATGGGAGGGACTGGCCATGGGGAAAACTGAGCCTTTCTCTGGTATTCAGGACCATGCTCAGTAAATCTTTAATCCAATTGTTCACTGATAGGTGGGGTTGTGTTCCCTCCATGATAGTTGTTTGCCCTGAGGCGACCCAGTCCTTGAATCTACAGGCTGTATGCTAGAGCTTGATGAAAGTGAAAGACAAGAGTGAAAAAGTTGGCTTAGAACTCAGCATTCAGAAAACTAAGATCATGGCATCTGGTCCCATCACTTCATGGCAAATAGATGGGGAAACAGTGGCTAAATTTATTTTCTGGGGCTCCAAAAACAATGCAGATGGTGACTTCAGCCATGAAATTAAAAGACGTTTTCCTTCCTTGGAAGAAAAGTTATGACCAACATAGACAGCACATTCAAAAGCAGAGACAGTACTTTGCCAACAAAGGTCCGTCTAGTCAAGGCTCTGGTTTTTCCAGTAGTCATGTATGGATGTGAGAGTTGGACTATAAGGAAAACTGAGTGCCAAAGAATTGATGCTTTTGAACTGTGGTGTTGTAGAAGACTCTTGAGAGTCCCTCGGACTATAAGGAGATCCAACCAGTCCATCCTAAAGGAGATAGTCCTGAATATTCATTGGAAGGACTGATGTTGAAGCTGAAACTCCAGTACTTTGGCCACCTGAGGTGAAAAGCTGACTCGTTTGAAAAGACCCTGATGCTGGGAAAGATTGAAGGCAGGAGGAGAAGGGGAAGACAGAGGATGAGGTGGTTGGATTGTATCACCAACTCAATGTACATGAGTTTGAGTAAACTCTGGGAGTTGGTGATGGACAGGGAGGCCTTGTGTGCTGCAGTCCATGGGATCACAAAGAGTTGGACAGGACTGAGCGACTGAACTGAACTGAACTGAATGTTAGGGCTAGTGGTGACCTCCAGGATAACCTCCATGCCAACACGCACTTCCCAGGACTTCTGCTGCCAGTGCCCCTCTTTCTGCAGCAGACCACTGCCAACCCACACCTCCTCAGACTTCCAAACACTCACAGGCAGATCTGACTCAGGCCCCTGTGAGGTCACAGCTCCTTTCCCCTGAGTCCTGGTACAAACAAGGTTTTGTTTGTGCCCTACAAGAGGTTCTGTTTTTTCCCAGTGCTCTGCAAGTTCTGTAATCAAATTCTAGCGTCTGTCAAAGTCAGATTTCATCAGGATTCCCAGTCCCTTTGCCAGATCCTCAGGTTGGGAAGTCTGATGTGGAGACTAGAGCCTTCACGACAGTACAAGAACTTATTTTGTATTATTGTTCTCCAGTTTGTTGGTTGCCCACCTGGCAGGTATGGGATTTGATTTTAAGGTGATATTGGACAAGTTTTTCACTATTTTTAGTATCCTTAGAGTTATAATGGCATTAATGATACCAAATAATTATATTATGAGGATACTTTGATAAATGTTTAGTATATAGGATGTGCTCAATAAAAAAAAGAGAGAGTACTATTAGTTGTTATTAAAAAAAAAAAAAAGGACCTAATTAAACTTAAAAGCCTCTGTACAACAAAGGAAACTATAAGCCAGGTTAAAAGACAGCCTTCAGAATGGGAGAAAATAATAACAAATGAAGCAACTGACAAACAACTAATCTCAAAAATATACAAGCAACTCCTGCAGCTCAATTCCAGAAAAATAAATGACCCAATCAAAAAATGGGCCAAAGAACTAAATGGACATTTCTCCAAAGAAGACATACAGATAGCTAACAAACTCAAGAAAAGATGCTCAACATCACTCATTATCAGAGAAATGTAAATCAAAACCACAATGAAGTACCATTGCATGCCAGTCAGAATGACTTTGATCCAAAAGTCTACAAGCAATAAATGCTGGAGGAGGTGTGGAGGAAAGGGAACCCTCTTACACTTTGGTGGGAATGCAAACTAGTACAGCCACTATGGAGAACAGTGTGGAGATTCCTTAAAAACTGGAAATAGAACTGCCTTATGGCCCAGCAATCCCACTACTGGGCATACACACTGAGGAAACCAGAATTGAAAGAGACACGTGTACCCCAATGTTCATCACAGCACTGTTTATAATAGCCAGGACATGGAAGCAACCTAGATGCCCATCAGCAGATGAATGGAGAAGAAAGCTGTGGTACATATACACAATGGAGTATTACTCAGCCACTAAAAAGAATACATTTCAATCAGTTCTAATGAGGATGAATGTGGAGCCTATTATACAGAGTGAAGTAAGCCATAAAGGAAAACACCAATACAGTATACTAATGTATATATATGGAATTTAGAACGATGGTAACGATAACCCTGTATACGAGACAGCAAAAGAGACACAGATGTACAGAACAGTCTTTTGGACTCTGTGGGAGAGGGCGAGGGTGGGATGATTTGGGAGAATGACATTGAAACATGTATAATATCACATATGAAACGAATTGCCAGTCCAAGTTCGGTACATGATACTGGTTTCTTGGGCCTGGTGCACTGGAACAACCCAGAGGGATGTTATGGGGAGGGAGGAGGGAGAGGGGTTCGGGATGGGGAACACATGTACACCCATGGCGGGTTCATGTTGATGTATGGCAAATCCAATACAATATTGTAAAGTAATTAACCTCCAATTAAAATAAATAAATTTATATTAAAAAATTCCAAGTAAATATTCTAATGCTTTACTTCTTAATAGGCTGTAGGCTATTTTTATAGTACTTACTTCAGAACAAATTACTTATGTTCATACTTTCCCATATTAAACTAGAAATTAAAAAATAAATTATTTTCAGAATTGATTTTTAAATGTACAAATATTGTATAGAGATAACTATGGTTTCTGAAAAAAAATGTAGCTGTGTGACTTAATTGCCTTTGAAATAGAAACAATTGTAAATCTATAAATATTTATATTAGATAAACAAGCATGGTAAGCTTGTACAGAAATAAAATAAAGAAAAACATGGGGTGAGTTTAAAAGAAAGAAATACTTTGCCTCAAATCAGAGTGCTCCAGAGAATGAATAAAACAACTTTTTCACTCATTGACTTATTCTTTGATTTTTCCAGTAATTCTGTTTTGAGTATCCACTATGTGCCAGACACTACACTTTGTAATAGGAATGTGCCCCACCTCTCAAGGTCTTCATTGTCTAACAAAGGACGTTGAAATTTATTTATTTTTTTAAATTTTATTTTTTTAAATTTTTTAAAATTTTATTTATTTTTAAACTTTACAATATTGTATTAGTTTTGCCCAACCTCGAAATGAATCCGCCACAAATATACCCGTACTCCCCATCCTGAACCCTCCTCCCTCCTCCCTCCCCATACACTCCCTCTGGGCCGTCCCAGTGCACCAGCCCCAAGCATCCAGCATCGTGCATCGAACCTGGACTGGCGACTCATCTCATACATGATATTACACATGTTTCAATGCCATTCTCCCAAATCTCCTCACCCTCTCCCTCTCCCACAGAGTCCACAAGACTGATCTATACATCAGTGTCTCTTTTGCTGTCTCGTACACAGGGTTGTTGTTACCATGGGCCAAAGAACTAAAGAGACATTTCTCCAAAGAAGACATACAGATGGCTAACAAACACATGAAAAGATGCTCAACATCACTCATTATCAGAGAAATGCAAATCAAAACCACTATGAGGTACCATTTCACTCCAGTCAGAATGGCTGTGATCCAAAATTCTACAAGCAGTAAATGCTGGAGAGGGTGTGGAGAAAAGGGAACCCTCTTACACTGTTGGTGGGAATGCAAACTAGTACAGCCACTATGGAGAACAGTGTGGAGATTCTTTAAAAAACTGGAAATAGAACTGACTTATGATCCAGCAATCCCACTGCTGGGCTTACACACTGAGGAAACAAGAAGGGAAAGAGACACGTGTACCCCAATGTTCATCACAGCACTGTTTATAATAGCCAGGACGTGGAAGCAACCTAGATGCCCATCAGCAGATGAATGGATAAGAAAGCAGTGGTACATATACACAATGGAGTATTACTCAGCCATTAAAAAGAATACATTTGAATCAGTTCTAATGAGGTGGATGAAACTTGAACCTATTATACAGAGTGAAGTAAGCCAGAAAGAAAAACACCAGTACAGTATACTAACGCATATATAAGGACATTGAAATTTAAAAAGTTGTTATTTTAACCATGGGAAAAAAGGAAGATTTTAGTGCCTTGATCATGGAGTTATTATAGATGAATCCCTAATGGACTTTTTTGGATGGTAAAAATCGTTAACAGACAATAAAATAATTATATTAAAGATTCAGTGCAGTTCAGTTCAGTTGCTCAGTCGTGTCTGACTCTTTGTGACCCCATGAATCACAGCACGCCAGGCCTCCCTGTCCATCACCAACTCCTGGAGTTCAATCAAACTCACATCCATCGAGTCAGTAATGCCATCCAGCCATCTCATCCTCTGTCGTCCCCTTTTCCTCCTGCCCCCAATCCCTCCCAGCATCAGAGTCTTTTCCAATGAGTCAACTCTTTGCATGAGGTGGCCAAAGTACTGAAGTTGCAGCTTTAGCATCATTCCTTCCAAAGAAATCCCAGGGCTGATCTCCTTCAGAATGGACTGGTTGGATCTCCTTGCAGTCCAAGGGACTCTTAAGAGTCTTCTCCAACACCACAGTTCAAAAGCATCAATTCTTCGGCGCTCAGCCTTCTTCACAGTCCAACTCTCACATCCACACATGACCACAGGAAAAACCATAGCCTTGACTAGACGAACCTTTGTTGGCAAAGTAATGTCTCTGCTTTTCAATATGCTATCTAGGTTGGTCATAACTTTCCTTCCAAGGAGTGTCTTTTTAATTTCATGGCTGCAGTCACCATCTGCAGTGATTTTGGAGCCCCAAAAAATAAAGTCTGACACTGTTTCCACTGTTTCCCCATCTATTTCCCATGAAGTGATGGGACCAGATTCCATGATCTTCGTTTTCTGAATGTTGAGCTTTAAGCCAACTTTTTCACTCTCCACTTTCACTTGCATCAAGAGGCTTTTGAGTTCCTCTTCACTTTCTGCCATAAGGGCGGTGTCATCTGCATATCTGAGTTTATTTATATTTCTCCTGGCAATCTTGATTCCAGCTTGTGCTTCTTCCAGCCCAGCATTTCTCACGATGTACTCTGCATATAAGTTAAATAAGCAGAGTGACAATATACAGCCTTGACGTACTCTTTTTCCTATTTGGAACCAGTCTGTTGTTCCATGTCCAGTTCTAACTGTTGCTTCCTGACCTGCATACAAATTTCTCAAGAGGCAGGTCAGGTGGTCTGGTATTCCCATCTCTTTCAGAATTTTCCACAGTTTATTGTGATCCACATAGTCAAAGGCTTTGGCATAGTCAATAAATCAGAAATAGATGTTTGATCCAAATAAGTAATTCATCTCAGAAAGTGGGAAATTGGTAGTAGTTTGTAGAAGACAACATTCTATGTAGTTATAATATTTTATCTGACTTTTAATGCTATGTTTGTGCAGCTCTTTCTCTGGCATTAATAAATGTTTGCCAGCAACAACCAATAAATGTCAGCAAATCTCAATAATGAAGTTGTATTTCCATACCTTTAGATAATTTTTAAATAAATGCTTCAAGTTCTAAGTAAATCACTTAAGTATTTGATTCTAAAACCTTTATTTTTTGTCAGATAATTTTATGTTCAATAAAATGAACAGATTCCTTAATAATTCCCCAGCCATCTTAAACTGGGAGTTGTGAACAGGAACTGTCTTCCTGGTATAAAGGAGAAAACTGATTTTACTTTTCATGGGCAGTAGTAAACTAGAAGATATCATATTATCTCAGAACTAAGAATGAATACTTTCATTGATTTTATTTAAGTCACTTCCCAGCCACACCTAGATTTTAGAAAAAGAAACAAAACTTACACATGGTTAAATGCATTTTTTTTCCCTTTATGAATCAAAAACAAAGGTTGAGGGAATTTTGTTCCTTTTTTTGCATATGTAGATATCCAGTAGAATGATTTAAAAAATATCACCCACTGTTAACTTTTCCCTAAAACCTACTTTTCCCTCAGGTTTTGAGTCAGATAAAAATGGGAGAAAATGTGAATATTCCATGCTATCAAGAAGTTTCTCTACAAATCGTATAATGGCCAGCTACTTCAGATGGCATTTCAAAGCAAATGAACTTTTAATTTCAAATTGTAGTCATATACTAGTTTTATAATCTCAAGTATACATTCTCAGCACACTATGTTGTTCTGTAGCCTATCGTGCCTGTCAATATATATTTTCCTAAAATATAATCTCCTAGGATTTACCAGTATATTAAGTGTACTTATAATTTTAAGACAATATGCATATATCAAGTTTAAGCTATCAGAGGCTTTGAATCAATATAAGTATTTCATGTAATATTATGGAAGTTGCTAATAGGCTGAGATAGATTGCTATAGGTAATTATCAGATAAGATAAATCACTAGATTTATCCTTAGCAATGTAGCATATCTTAAAATTGTTAGGCTTCACTTTTGCCGTGTGCTTCCCTGATATAGCTCAGTTGGTAAAGAATCTGCCTGCTATGCAGGAGATGTACCTTTGATTCCTGAGTTGGGAAGATCTGCTGGAGAAGGGATAGGCTACCCACTCCAGTATTCTTGTACTTCCCTTCTGGCTCAGTTGTTAAAGAATCTGCCTGCAATGCAGGAGACTGGATTAAATCTCTGAGGCAGGAAGATCCCCTGGAGAAGGGAATGGCTACCCACTCCAGTATTCTGGCCTGAAGAATTCCATGGACTGTATAGTCCATGGAGTCGCAAAGAGTCAGGCACAACTGAGCGAATTTCACTTTCACTCTGTATGCTTCAAATTCTCAGAACACGTCTTTGTCAGTGCAGGGGTTTTAACTTAAGTCAGTGTTTACTGGGAATACCAGTGATTCCAAACTCAATGGTGACCTGTTTTCTTGAGAAAATGTTCAAAACAGAAAATTTGGAAATTAGGTCTTGAGCTGCATGTTCCAAGAAAATAGTTGGAGTGTCAAAGATAAAGAAAGCCAGACAGTTGTTAAACTTAACACTCAAAAAACTAAGGTCATGTCATCCAGTCCCATCACTTCATGGCAAATAGATGGGGAAACAATGAAAACAGTAAGAGACTTTAATTTTGGGGGCTCTGAAATCACTCCAGATGGTGGCTGCAGCCATGAAATTAAAAGATGCTTGCTCCTTGGAAGAAAAGCTATGACGAACTTAGACAGCATATTAAAAAGCAGAGGCATTACTTTGCCAACAAAGGTCCTCATAGTCAAAGTTATGGTTTTTCCAGTAGTCATATATGGATGTGAGAGTTGAACCAATAAAGAAAGCTGAACACCAAAGAAGTGATGCTTTTGAAGTGTGGTGTTAGAGAAGACTCTTGAGAGTTCCTTGGACTGCAAGGAGATCAAACCAGTTAATCCTAAAGAAAATCTGTCCTGAATATTCATTGGAAGGACTGATGCTGAAGCTGAAGCTTCAATACTTTGGGCACCTGATGTGAGGAACTGACTCATTGGAAGAGACCCTGATGCTGGGAAAGATTGAAGGCAGAGAGAAAAGGGGACGACAAAGGATGAGATGGTTGGATGGCATCACCAACTCGATGGACATGAGTTTGAGCAAGCTCCAAGAGTTGGTGATGGACAGGGAAGCCTGGTGTACTACAATCCCTGGGGTCACAAAGAGTCAGACATGACTAAGGGACTGAACTTACTGAAAGACAGATTTACTGTAGGGGAGACACTTCAATGTAAACTGAGCTCAACTCTGCCAAAACAAGAAGCAGGAGGTTTTTTGTTTTTTTTTGTTTTGTTTTGTTTTGTTTTGTTTTGTTTTGTTTTTTGTTTTGTTTTGTTTTGTTTTTCCCCAATGCTTATCGTGTGCTAATGGAATGGTGCTGAAGGAAATTAAGAAAGATCTGGTCTAGATAACTAGGTCATCTGTGTTTGCTAATTGACACTTATCCAGAGGAGAAACAGATTTTCATATCTTTATGACAGAAAGTAGTGGTACAGGTTAGAGAAAGAGTCTCAGTGAAGGTAGGCCCTTTCTTTTCCATTGGGACTGGAGATGAAAGCTATGAATATTTGCATTTCAAGTATATGGTTGTCAGGTGCTTTGGAAGAGAGTACTGAGCGGTAGAATATTTATAGCTTAAAGGACAGAGAAATGATTTACAATTGTAGCCTTTTAAAAGTAAATTCTCTAATAGGGGTTTCAGGGGAGCAAACCATAAAAACTCTATCAATGTTGAACATTTTCAGGCAGGCATTTTGAGGGACACTGGTGCCATACTAGGGACATGGGCTTAAGCTCTTAAGAAGCCATGATGTGATTTGTTCAAGTCTCTTAGCACAGGGGTTGAATGCTTTTTTTTTGTTCCTAGTGTTTTTTTTTTTTTTTTTCATTTCCCTATGATAACTTTCCACTTGTCATTCAAGATGCTACAATTTAGAGCACTAATGACAGAATGTTTTATTATTATTACTGATAAGTCGCACTCACTTCTGCAACATATACAGGAGATTTACCATTAATGAATTAAAACTTCTTAGAATGTTTTGTTTGACAACTTAAAAATACACACATCAATCTTGTGGTGGAAATCAACAGGATTCACATACATAATATCCATAATGATTAGTTGAGCATGAAGATCGAGAATAACAACAAAAATTTAAGCAACATTTATGTGGCACAATATAACTATTTTGGCAGAGTTTGAGTCTAAATTGATAGACTGTTTTGGTATTATTTAAGACCAGTAGCTCAATCATAAAATTTCAGAAGCTATCTCATAAATTTCAAATATTCATGTAGACCTGACCTAGAACTTCCAAGCAGAAAACTGCATTTTAGACATTTGTAAATCCCCCTTTTAAATCAAAAGTCATTTTACCTTGTTCCTATTAACAGATAACATGATATGTGTGTATTCAGTCGCTCCATCATGTCCTACTCTTTGCTACCCCATAGACTGTAGCCCACCAAGCTCCTCTATCCATGGGATTTCCCAGGCAAGAATACTAGAGTATTTCTATTTCTATTTCCTTCTCCAGTGTATTTTACTGACCCAAGAATCAAACCCACATCTCCTGCATTGGCAGGCTGATTCCTTACCACTAAGCCATGTGAGAAGCCCAGATAATATGAAAATGAATCCTAAACCTTTGCTAAATATTTGTATTCTATGAAGGGTTGTGGATAGGCTGTTTTATCATAAATGTCAGCTAAGCAGATGCACAACGTGGGAGTTGTGACTTGTTTTATTTGAGACAAAATGAGGACTGCAGCCTGGGAGACAGCACCTCATTTAGCTTTGAGAGACTGCCTCAAAGAGGCAGTGGGGGAAAGTCAACATATAAGGTTTTGATGAAGGAGGAATTCAATACTATCAAGCACTTACTTTACAAAATGTTTCCTATTAGTTACGAGGATCTGATGTCACCATGAAGGGATTTATTGATTTTCTAGATATGAAGAGGTGTAAGGATTGGGATCTTGAAAATAGTTCCTGAAAATGTCTAACTACCTAAAGACCTATTCCACCAGTTTCCCTGGAGAACAGAATGCCTCATTCTCCACGTTGAATGCCCCTCAGGGGGTGTTGAATGTCAACAGTTGCAGCAGCATTGGGTTCAGTCTCCACAGAGGAAGATGCCAAATGCCCTTGTTATTGTTGTTCAGTCACTGGCAAATGCTCTTGGCAAGTGCCAACTTGTAGTTGACAGGCAAGTACCAATTTGTAGTTGACATAAAGAAAATTAAATACATTGTTTGGAATTTTATTCTCTGTACTAGTCAAGTAAAGGAGTTTAGGTGATCTATAAAAAGACTTTGCATCATAGTATAAAGCAGTAGATTGTCTTGCTTATAATCAGATCTATGAATAAAAAGTAGTATAGGAACAGTGAACGCTTTCATTCCTGCCTATTAATATATTGGCAGTAGCAGATTAGATAAGGTTTTGAAAATCCAGTCATTAATCTTGATGAGCCCATGTGAATTTCTGGACAACCTCTTTGCAAATTTTTCTAACTCCTTTTAAAATATTACTATGAACTGCAAAGAAATAGAGGAAAGCAATAGAATGGGAAAGACTAGAGATCTCTTCAAAATAATTATAGAGATACCAAGGGGACATATGCAAAGATGGGCACAATAAAGGACAGAAATGGTATGGACCTAACAGAAGCAGAAGATATTAAGAAGAGGTGGCAAGAATACACAGAATAACTATAAAAAGAAGTCTTAATGACCCAGATAGCCACAATGGCATCATCACTCACCTAGAGCCAGACATTTTGGAATGGCAAGTCAAGTCGGCCTTAGGAAGCATCACTACAGATAAAGCTAGTGGAGGTGATGGAATTCAAGATGAGCTATTTCAAATTGTAAAAGATGATGCTGTGAAAGTGCTGCAATCAATATGCCAGCAAATTGGGCAAACTCAGCAGTGGCCACAGGCCTGGAAAAGGTCAGTATTCATTCCAATCTCAAGAAACATAATGTCAAAGAGTGTTCAAAGTACTGCACGAGTACATTTATTTCACATGCTAACAAGGTAGCCCTCAACATCCTTCAAGCTAGGCTTCAACAGTATGTGAACCAAGAACGGCTGAATGTACAAGCTACATTTAGAAAAGGCAGAGGAACCAGAGATCAAATTGCCAACATCCATTGGATCAGAGAAAAAGCAAGGAATACCAGAACAACATATACTTCTGCTTCATTGACTGCATTAAGCTTTTGACTGTGTGGATCACAACTAACTGTAAAATTCTTCAGGTGATGGGAATACCAGACCACCTTAAATGCCTCCTGAGAAACTTTTATACAAAGGCAAGAAGCAACAGTTAGACAGGTAACAACGGGCTAGTTCAAAATTGGGAAAGGAGCATGTCAAGGCTGTATATCGTCACCCTCTTTATTTAACTTATATGCAGAGTATATCATGGAAAATGCTAGGCTGGATAAAGCTCGAGCTAGAATCAAGATCGCTTGGAGAAATATCAATAACCTCAGATATTGAAATAACAAAACCCTAATGGTAGAAATTGAAAGGAACTAAAGAGCCTCTTAATGAAGGTGAAAGAGGAGAGTAAAAAAGTTGCCTTAAAATTAAACATTCAAAAAACTAAGATCATGGCATCCAGTCCCATCACTTCTTGGCAAATAGATGGGGAAAACATGGAAACAGTGACAGACTTTATTTTCTTGGGTTCCAAAATCACTGTGGAAGGTGACTGCAGCCATGAAATTAAAAGATGCTTGCTCCTTGGAAGAAAAGCTATGTCAAACCTAGACAGCAAATTTAAAAGCTGAGCCATTACTTTGCCAACAAAGGTCTATATAGTCACAGCTATGGTTTTTCCACTAGTCCTGTACAGATGTGAGAGTTGGACCATAAAGAAGGGAGTGCTGAAGAATTGATGCTTTTGAACTGTGTTGTTGGAGAAGACTCTTGAGAGTCCCTTGGACTAAAAGGAGATAAACCAATCAATCCTAAAGGAAATCAGTCCTGCATATTCATTGGAAGGACTAATGCTGAAACTGAGGCTCCAATACTTTGGCCACCTGATGCAAAGAGCTGACTAATTTGTAAAGACCCTACTAATTGGTAAAGACCCTGATGCTGGCAAAGATTTAGGGCAGGAGGAAAAGGGGGGTGAGAGATGAGGTGGTTGGATAATATCATCGATTCAATAGACATGAGTCTGAGCAAACTCAGGGAGATTGTAAAGGACAGGAAGCCTGGCTTGCTGCAGTCCTGGGGGTCACAAAAAGTCAGACACAACTGAGTGAACAGCAACATGAACCTCAAGGTTGATCAGTGTCCTAAATGTGAAAACTTAGTTCTAAAATATCAGATTAAATCACTTGCATGTGTACTGTCTAGTAACTTTACAATTTTACCCAATTCTTATGAAAGCATTAATGTGGGTGTTTGAATTTCCTTTTTTACTTCTAGCTTGCCTTAGAATCTAATTAAATTACCTTAATTGTCTTTTATTCTGACAATGATACTGTTAACAGAGGCCAAATTTGTCTGTGTGTGTGTGTGTGTGTGTGTGTGTGTGTGTTTTGAGATGAATCGAGAAGACACATTAGAGTATTATTTTGGATTTTGCATATGAATGATCATTGGAGATGATCTCTAAAATACTTTTGGCCCTCTAGTTTTAGTAGTTGTGATTGCACCAAAATCAGACAATAAAGAAAGTAAAGATACACTATTTCTATTTATATGAATTAGCCATTTTGTTATACAAAGGCTGTTTCTCCTTGATACAAATCACAGATCTATCGTTTATTCATTTAGTTTGAAAAAAAGGACTAGTCTTAACTTAAAGCAAATTTGGCAGTGACAGAAAGCTCTTCACTTATTATTTCTTATTTATTTATTTTTATGGTTAATTTATAATGTTTTAAATATAAGTGCACAACAAAGTGATTCAGTCATGTATATGTGTGTGTGTATGTGTGTGTATGTGTATGTTATTATTCATATTCTTTTCTGAAGCTCTTAACTTACTAATACAGCAAATGCAATTAGCTAATTAATATGCCTAGAATCAGACTAGAATGTAATAAAAAGCCTGTAGTATTTTTACTATTTTAAATATTAACTAATCTCTGTATCAGGTATACTATATGTAACAGTCATTTCTCTATTACAAGCCCTTTCTGAATCTCTACCACCAATTTTATTTTTTCAATTATTTCTCAGCATAACTTGGACCTTCTAAAATAAATATTCTGATTTTTCATGATACACATAAAAGATATAACTCATTTTCTTTGGTGAAAGACACAACAATAATGAAAATCCTTACCAGAAGCAGTGTCTTTAATGTTTCATATTTGATTGAAATATCTTGGAATTTGTATAACAACACCTTAGTCAGCCAACTAGCAATGATATTCTTAGACCTGTATAATATTAAGTATCCATTAAATAAACAGTTGTTACTTGTACTTGGTTTAGATATTACCAAAACTGTGAGATTAATTTTCAAATGTACCTATTTACCCTGCTTTCACTTATACAAACTGTTCTATTAAGTTTTGCATATAAGATAAATATGTAATATGATATATTATTTTTTACATATTTCATTATAATTCAAAGACTGAATCCTACAAGTGTGTTTCATTGAAATGAATCTTGCTAGTTACTACAAGTAGCAGTCTGAGTCAATGCATGTGTGTGTTAGTTCCTCAGTCATGTCTGACTCTTTGCCATCCCATGAACTGTAGCCCACCAGGCTCCTCTGTTCATGGAATTCTCCAGGCAAGAATACTAGAGTGGGAAGCCATTCCCTTCTCCAGGGGATCTTCCCAACCCAGGGATCAAACCTGAGTTTTTCAAAATGCCGGCAGATTCTTTAGAGTTGATGCATAATCTGTTGCATTTAATTACAGATACAATACCTCGTAGAGGTTAGCAAAAATGACTGTTAATCTGATGACCTAGTACACTAAGTTTTAATCACTTTCATGTTATAATCTACTACATAGTTAGCTTCTGTCATTTTGGAAGCTGTAAGTTACTCTCTGGAATTTCAATATTTAAATAGCCCCACTTCAGAAATGTAGTGGACCATACCAGCTGAAAGAATTACCTGATGTTGTATTTGCATATGCATTGGTTCAATAAAATCCAATAATAATTTTTTGCTTTAATAATAAAATTGGTTTAAATAGATTTTAGCATGTTCATAGAACCTTATTCTCATTACTTATTCACAGATACTGGTTAATCAAATATATTAAATAGTGTGTGAATTTATTGGGAATAAGAATCAAATGTGTTATTGAATCAAATTTCCCAAATCATAGTAAATGCTCAATAGATTCTTTAGTATCTAATAACCTGAAAGAGTCCATATATACCACCTTGAACATAATCTACTTAGAGTATTAATGAGAATCCTATGGTTCAGTAAGGTGAAGTAACATATTACATAAATTATTTTATCATGACTGTGAACAAATGTTTGCTTCTCATTAAAACAAGATATTTTTTTAAAGATGGGAAACTCACTTTGTGAGATTTCTTTAGGAATGGATACTAACTTTGAAGAATTCATCACTATGAAGATAGTCACAATAGAGACTTTATCTAATGTGTGACAATGCCTCCACCCCCAAATGTTTAATTGTATCTATAGAAGTACATATTCTGAGCTTCTATTTTTATCCTCAAGTTGTAGCAATCTTTATTTGACAAAATATCACCTTTTTCTGTCTGCTTCTTGTGTTTCACTAATCAATTCAGATATAATTAGTATTTCATCTGTTAATTTTGTGCCCCTGGAGGAATTTTTCTTAGGATCTAGCGCAGTACCACTTACCTCATACATATATTGAGAGGGCATATGACCCATCTTCTTTGACCCTAATGAATCAGTATCCCAAATGCCCTCTAATTATTTCCCTTTTCAATTTTTCAACTCATGGGACATTTACAAGTCTTTCTTTTTCCATGTGCCACTCAGGAAAGAGAAAATAGGAGCAGAACAGAGGTGATAAAAAGGAGTCCACCTTTGTGTAAGCAGGAAATTTTAACTGTCTGATGTGAAGAAGAATGTTGACTTCTATCAGTAAACTGCTGTCCATATGTAAAATGTTGAAAGTTAGTCAACACTTCCATATAATGCCATACAAATGGTGTTCTTCCAGTGCTGCTGCTGCTGCTGCTGTTAAGTCGCTTCAGTCGTGTCAGACTCTATTTGACCCTATAGATGGCAGCCCCCCAGGCTCCCCCATCCCTGGGATTCTCCAGGCAAGAACACTGGAGTGGGTTGCCATTTCCTTCTCCAATGCATGAAAGTGAGAAGTGAAAGTGAAGTCGCTCAGTCGTGTCCAGCTCTTAGCGACCTCATGGACTGCAGCCCACCAGGCTCCTCCATCCATGGGATTTTCCAGGCAAGAGTACTGGAGTGGGGTGCCATTGCCTTCTACAGTTCTACCAATGCACTGATTTTCAATTATGCAGGTAGATTATATTTACTATATACCTATTTTTGCTCAGGCAAATGAAGCCTTGGATAACAAAGCAGCTGTTTTTAATGCTACTTCCAGAAAAACCCTCAATAATATACCTTCTCTGAGTGACTCCTCAGGGAAATTCAAGTGAGCCTTAAAAGTTCCAGATATTCACAAGGAGCAATTAGTCCCATGGGCTTCCCAGGTGGCATTAGTGGTAAAGAATTCACCTGCCAATGTAGGAGACATAAGAGAAGCTGGTTCAATCCCTGGGTTAAGAAGATCCCCTGGAGGAGGGTACAACAACCCACTCCAGTATTCTTGCCTGGATAATCCCATAGACAGAGGAGCTTTGCAGGCTAAATTCCATAGTGTTGCAAAGAGTCAGACATGACTGAAGGGGCTTAGCATGCATGCATGCAATTAGTCCCATATTTGAATCCATTTATTTTCCAAATATAGTATTTATTGCAAAAGCTCCACTGGAGGTAAGAAGTATCTGTATCCATGTAAAGAAATCATTCAGTTCAGTTCAGTTCAGTCGCTCAGTCCTGCCAACTCTCTGTGACCCCATGAATCGCAGCACACCAAGCCTCCCTGTCCATCACCAACTCCCAGAGTTCACTCAGACTCATGTCCATCGAGTCAGTGATGCCATCCAGCCATCTCATCCTCTATCGTCCCCTTCTCCTTCTCCCAATCCCTCCCAGCATCAGAGTCTTTTCCAATGAGTCAACTCTTTGCATGAGGTGGCCAAAGTACTGGAGTTTCAGCCTTAGCATCATTCCTTCCAAAGAAATCCCAGGGCTAATATCCTTCAGAATGGACTGGTTGGATCTCCTTTCAGTCCAAGGGACTCTCAAGAGTCTTCTCCAACACCACAGTTCAAAAGCATCAATTCTTCGGCGCTCAGCTTTCTTCACAGTGAAAGGATAATTAGAATAACATTAAGGTTCATATTTTTTCCTACTGAAACTACATTTTTAGAACCTTTCCTGATAAATATATTTACTTGTAAATAGGCTTTATTTCTCCATTCTTACATCTTCCAGAAAAATAACCACGTCCTGGATTTCTATAAAGAGCACTCTTCAGTTATTTTCTTTGGTTTAACTGATGATGTCCTCTGGTGATTACAGTAGCTATGGCCCAACATGACTATAGAAGGACTTCATTACCTCTCTGTATTCTTTGCTTATTTATCATTAATTACCTATAATATATTAGGAACTCTTCTATGTAAATCAATGAATAGAAACTGACATGCTCTCTAAAATACTTATGGAGTTCACATCCTAACAATTCATAAGGTTTATTCATAGAAAGAATGCGTTTGTCTTTTCCTTCTCCCTCTTTCCCTTGTTGTTGCCCTCAGTTAATTTTCTTATTTCAAGGAAAAGCTCAAAAGTGAATGATGAGTGTACTTACTCAAAATAAGTACTGTTTATCAGCATTTCCTCTAAATTGGTGAAACTTATTCTGTAGGTGCTTATGATTAACATTATGATTTGTTGGAAGTATTTTCAAAGGCAGCAATATTTATAGTAGTGCTTAATGTTAAGTAGATTGGATTTCCACATTTTCATATTCAGAGAATCACAAAATGCATTACTAAGACATGATAAATGTAAATAGCACAATGAGTTATATAGATAATTAAAATAGATACTGGGGCATTGTGGACTGTACAATAAACCACCAAGAACTGGGGAGACCATGGGATCTAGAAAACTTCATTTTAGTTTTTTGCATTCAGTTTTTATTTATTTATTTATTTTTAATTTTTTTCATTTATTTTTATTTTTTAAAATATAAGTTTATTTTAATTGGAGGCTAATTACTTTACAATATTGTATTGGTTTTGCCATACATCAAGTATCTTAATTCCAACAAGAAATTGACATGATACTTATAATCACAGTAATAATTCTAGCACTCATATATTCCATACTATAGTAAGTTTCTGGCACCATTCTAAGTGCAATACATGCATTAGCATCTTTATATATATTCAAAACATCTTTGAAAGAGGCATTGTTAGTATCCTAAATTTACTGGTTAGGAAACTGAAAGAAAAAAGAAAGTGAAAGTGAAGTCGCTCAGTCGTGTACGACTCTTTGCAACCACATGGACTATAGCCTACTAGGCTCCTCCATCCATGGGATTTTCCAGGCAAGAGTACAGGAGTGGGTTGCCATTTCCTTCTCCAGGGGATCTTCCCAATCCAGGGATTGAATCCAGATCTCCCGCATTGTAGGCAGATGCTTTACCATCTGAGCCACCAGGGAAGCCCAGGAAACTGAAGTATATTTAAATAACTTGACCCAGAAAGCAATTTGCTATCAAATTTAAAATCACTATTTAAGACAATACAATATCATTACATTGTACTATTTACCAAAATCCTTCCTTCCAAGATATGGCATACTTGTCCTCTAACTTTCCTGTCCAAAATAAAAACCTTTGCAATAAATTCAGATAAAGAGGGCTCAGAGAATCTGTTGTTGTGTTATGTTTGAGCAGAACTAGTTAATATTTAAATATGGGACAATAGGTTTTTGCAAAAGCGAGTGCAGCTTTCTTTATCACAATTTCAGTACTTTGCAAAAACCCATACCAATTCAAATTAATTGGGTATTTCTAATGAAAAGATGCACAGTTTCATTATTACTTTTATTCTTATTTATTTATTTTTTTTTATTTTTTAACGTTACAGTATTGTATTGGTTTTGCCATATATCAACATGAATCTGCCACAGGTATACAAGCGTTCCCCATCCTGAACCCTCCTCCCTTCCCATACCATCCCTCTGGGTCACCCCAGTGCACCAGCCCCAAGCATCCAGTATCGTGCATCGAACCTGGACTGGCGACTCATTTCATATATGATATTATACATGTTTCAAAGCCATTTTCCCAAATCATCCCACCCTCTCCCTCCCCCACAGAGTCCAAAAAACTGTTCTATACATCAGTGTCTCTTTTGCTGTTTTGTATACAGTGTTATTTTTACCATCTTTCTAAATTCTATATATATGCATTAGTATACTGTATTGGTGATTTTCTTTCTGGTTTACTTCACTCTGTATAATCGGCTCCAGTTTCATCCATCTCTTTAGAACTGATTCAAATGTCTTCTTTTTAATGGCTGAGTAATACTCCATTGTGTGTATGTACCACAGCTTTCTTCTCCATTCATCTGCTGATGGGCATCTTGGTTGCTTCCATGTCCTGGCTATTATAAACAGTGCTGTGATGAACATTGGGGTACACGTGTCTCTTTCAATTCTGGTTTCCTCAGTATGTATGCCCAGCAGTGGGATTGCTGAGTCATAAGGCAGTTCTATTTCCAGTTTTTTAAGGAATCTCCACACTGTTCTCCATAGTGGCTGTACTAGTTTTCATTCCCACCAACAGTGTAAGAGGGTTCCCTTTTCTCCACACCCTCTCCAGCATTTATTGCTTGTAGACTTTTGAATCACAGCCATTCTGATTAGTGTGAAATGATACCTCATAGTGGTTTTGAACACTGAAATCGGATTGATTATACTCTTTGCAGCCAAAGATGGAGAAGCTATACAGTCAGCAAAAACAAGACCAGGAGCTAACTGTGGCTCAGACCATGAACTCCTTATTGCCAAATTCAGACTTAAATTGAAGAAAGTAAAGAAAACCACTAGACCATTCAGATATGACCTAAATCAAATGCCTTACGATTATACAGTGGAAGTGAGAAATAGATTTAAGGGCCTAGATCTGATAGATCGAGTGCCTGATGAACTATGGAATGAGGTTCGTGACATTGTCCAGGAGACAGGGATCAAAATCATGCCCATAGAAAAGAAATGCAAAAAAGCAAAATGTCTGTCTGGGGAAGCCTTACAAATAACTGTGAAAAGAAGAGAAGTGAAAAGCAAAGGAGAAAAGGAAAGATATAAGCATTTGAATTCAGAGTTCCAAAGAATAGCAAGGAGAGATAAGAAAGCCTTCCTCAGCAATCAATGCAAAGAAATAGAGGAAAACAACAGAATGGGAAAGACTAGGGATCTCTTCAAGAAAATCAGAGATACCAAAGGAACATTTCATGCAAAGATGAGCTCGATAAAGGATAGAAATGGTATGGACCTAACAGAAGCAGAAGATATTAAAAGAGATGGCAAGAATACACAGAAGAACTGTACAAAAAAGATCTTCACGACCCAGATAATCACGATGGTGTGATCACTGACCTAACCCAGACATCCTGGAATGTGAAGTCAAGTGGGCCTTAGAAAGCATCACTACAAACAAACCTAGTGGAGGTGATGGAATTCCAGTTGAGCTATTCCAAATCCTGAAAGATGATGCTGTGAAAGTGCTGCACTCAATATGCCAGCAAAATTGGAAAACTCAGCAGTGGCCACAGGACTGGAAAAGGTCCATTTTCATTCCAATCCCAAAGAAAGGCAATGCCAAAGAATGCTCAAACTACTGCACAATTGCACTCATCTCACACGCTAGTAAAGTAATGCTCAAAATTCTCCAAGCCAGGCTTCAGCAATATGTGAACGATGAACTTCCTGATTTTCAAGCTGGTTTTAGAAAAGGCAGAGGAACCAGATCAAATTGCCAACATCCAGTGGATCATGGAAAAAGCAAAAGTGTTCCAGAAAAATATCTATTTCTGCTTTATTAACTATGCCAAAGCCTTTGACTGTGTGGGTCACAATAAACTGTGGAAAATTCTTAAAGAGATGGGAATACCAGAACACCTGATCTGCCTCTTGAGAAATTTGTATGCAGGTCAGGAAGCAACAGTTATAACTGGACACGGAACAACAGACTGGTTCTAAATAGGAAAAGGAGTTCGTCAAGGCTGTATATTGTCACCCTGTTTATTTAACTTATATGCAGAGTACCTTATGAGAAATGCTGGACTGGAAGAAACACAAGGTGGAATCAAGATTGCCAGGAGAAATATCAATAACCTCAGATATGCAGATGACACCACCCTTATGGCAGAAAATGAAGAGGAACTCAAAAGCCTCTTGATGCAAGTGAAAGTGGAGAGTGAAAAAGTTGGCTTAAAGCTCAACATTCAGAAAACGAAGATCATGGAATCCGGTCCCATCACTTCATGGGAAATAGATGGGGAAACAGTGGAAACAATGTCAGACTCTTTTTCTGGGCTCCAAAATCACTACAGATGGTGACTGTAGCCATGAAATTAAAAGACGCTTACTCCTTGGAAGGAAAGTTTGACCAACCTAGATAGCATATTCAAAAGCAGAGACATTACTTTGCCAACAAAGGTTCGTCTAGTCAAGGCTGTGGTTTTTCCTGTGGTCATGTATGGATGTGAGAGTTGGACTGTGAAGAAGGCTGAGCACCGAAGCATTGATGCTTTTGAACTGTGGTGTTGGAGAAGACTCTTGAGAGTCCCTTGGACTGCAAGGAGATCCAACCAGTCCATTCTGAAGGAGATCAGCCCTGGGATTTCTTTGGAAGGAGTGATGCTAAAGCTGAAACTCCAGTACTTTGGCCACCTCATGCGAAGAGTTGACTCATTGGAAAAGACTCTGATGCTGGGAGGATTGAAGGGGACGACAGAGGATGAGATGGCTGGATGGCATCACTGATTCAATGGACGTGAGTCTCAGTTAACTCCTGGAGTTGGTGATGGACAGGGAGGCCTGGCGTGCTTCTATTCATGGGGTCGCAAAGAATCGGACACGACTGAGCGACTGATCTGATCTGATCTGATCTGATAATGAGTGATGTTGAGCATGTTTTCATGTGTTTGTTAGCCATCTGTATGTCTTCTTCAGAGAAATGTCTACCTAGATCTTTGACCCATTTTTTGATTGGGTCATTTATTTTTCTGAAATTGAGCTGCAGGAGTTGTGTGTATATTTTTGAGATTAGTTGTTTGTCAGTTGCTTCATTTGCTATTATTTTCTAGACCTATATATAGAAAACTATAAAACACTGGTGAAAGAAATCAAAGAGGACACTAATAGATGGAGAAGTATACCATGTTCATGGATTGGAAGAATCAATATAGTGAAAATGAGTATCCTACCCAAAGCAATTTATAAATTCAGTGCAATCCCTATCAAACTACCAACAGTATTCTTCACAGAGCTAGAACAAATAATTTCACAATTTGTATGGAAATACAAAAAACCTTGAATAGCCAAAAGCAATCTTGAGAAAGAAGAATGGAACTGGAGGAATCAACCTACCTGACTTCAGGCTCTACTACAAAGCCACAGTCATCAAGACAGTATGGTACTGGCACAAAGACAGAAATATAGATCAATGGAATAAAATAGAAAACCCAGAGATAAATCCATGCACCTATGGACACCTTATCTTTGACAAAGGAGGCAATAATATTCATTAGATTAAAGACAATCTCTTTAACAAGTGGTGGTGGGAAAACTGGTCAACCACTTGTAAAAGAATGAAACTAGAACACTTTCTAACACCATGCACAAAAATAAACTCAAAATGGATTAAAGATCTAAACGTAAGACCAGAAACTCTAAAACTCCTAGAGGAGAACACTCTCCGATGTAAATCACAGCAGGATTCTCTATGACCTACCTCCCAGAATATTGGAAATAAAAGCAAAAATAAACAAATGGGACCTAATTAAACTTAAAAGCTTCTGCACAACAAAGTAAACTATGAGCAAGGTGAAAAGACAGCCTTCAAAATGGGAGAAAATAATAGCAAATGAAGCAACTGACAAACTTCTTTTATTCTTAAGAAACTTCCAAGATAGTATTTGTGTTTTCTTGTAGGGATTCATAGAGACTTGTTATTAGTATTTGTGTTTTCTTGTAGGGATTCATAGAGACTTGTTATTTACTGGTTCTGAATAAGTTTTACTTAATTTTTATTTAATTTTATTTTGCATATTATATTCAGTCTTGAACTCTTACAACCTGCTGAAATTCCTAAGAGCTTAATCCAGAGTAAGTGTTCTTTCAACCCTACTGTACAAACATATTTTACTTATTTATATGTTGCAATATTGAGGGGAGCTTTTTTTGTGTAGAATTAGCTAACCCTATATACCTACTTATTCCCCTGCTCTTTCTTCAAGAGATGTCTATAGAAAAACACTCATGACACTTGTTAAAATGGTAAGGCAGACTTTATTCAGGACTATTTCAGTTGGTATACTGATTACTGCAATGGAGTTTCAATTCCAAGCACAAGGAAAAATGGGGATTTATGATCCAGGAGCAGAGTGGGAGGGATTGGTGGATGGAAAATTAAGGAGAAGGTAATTCTTCCTAAAATATCCTTACAGGATTCTTACTGAAGGCAGGTTAAAGTGGCCAGACATTACTTAGGGACTGGTGGGAGTTGAGAAGGGCGGTTAGAAATCAAAGGTGATCACATATCAATGGTAGGATTTTCGGCTAAACTGGCTTAGCTGGATTCCTCCTAAAATTGGGCTCTTGAGGACATGTCCAGGGATGAGAAAATATAAATGTAGATTTAGATGAAACTGATTAGAGTTTGGTAAGGGGAATCTTTGTCAGGATATATGAAATCAGCATGTGATAAACTGCATACAATCATTTAGAATGTAGTTTTCCTAGGGTGTGTTTTCATGTGTAATTAACTACTCTACTATATTGCCTTTGAGGATTTAATGTAAGGATTCTGCTTTAACCCCTTTTAACTTCTCTTAAAGCTCTACTATATTTGTTTAAGGAAACTAAGGATAAAAAGCAGACAAGAGAATTAATAAATTTTAAAATAGTTATCAGCTATAATTTTCAAATAAATATATCTCAAAAAACATGTTTTCTAATTTGAATACAAAATGTATGGGTGTCTTAAAATAATTTAAATTAATCAATATCAACTTCCCTTTAATGATGTTTATGATTCTGGCAAAGAATTGAATCAAATCCTGATATTCTTTGGCATAATTCTAAGGAGATGGCATTAGAAATGTGTTCAGAATTTGTAAGATGTCTGTCTTATCACTACTGCCTTCATTAGCCTTCATGCATTTTCATATTTTATATTCACAAATTGTACTGACATTTGTTTTCCCTGGTAGCTCAACTGGTAAAGAATCTACCTGCAATGCAAGAGACCTGGGTTCAATCCCTGAATTGGGATGATCCCCTGGAGGAGTGCATGCCAACCCATTCCAGTATTCTTGCCTGGAGAATCCCTATGGAGAGAGGAGCCTGGCAGGCTACAGTCCATGGGGTCATAAAGAGTCAGACATAACTGAGGGACTAAGCACAGCACAGCACAGTTTATGTAATTAAATCTACATCAACTCTGTAAGTGAGGTAGAGGAGATATTCTTGGTTTTATTTTGTAAATGAAGTAGAGGCTTGAGTTTATTCAAGGTAACTCAGCCATACATATATTAATATATAAATATCCCATAATATGTAAATATTTACATATGTATATAATGTTTATTTATTATATGTACTTATTTGTGTATAATTATTTAAATAATTTTATAGCTATAATATACTTAATATAAATTATATAACAAAACATTTTATATTCTAATATATAAACATGATTATATATATGCTTTTTTTACTGGCTTGGACACCTTGAGCAAACATGAGCCTCAAATTCTTATATCAGTTCAGTTCAGTCGCTCAGTCATGTCCGACTCTTTGCAACCCCATGGACTGCAGCACGCCAGGCTTCCCTGTCCATCACTAACTCCCGGAGTTTACCCAAACTCATGTCTATTGAGCCGGTGATGCCATCCAACCATCTCATCCTCTGTCATCCCCTTCTCCTCTTGCCTTCAATCTTTCCCAGCGTCAGGGTCTTTTCTAGCAAGTCAGTTCTTTGCATCAGGTGACCTAAGTATTGGAGTTTCAGCTTCAACATCAGTCCTTCCAATGAACACTCAGGACTGATCTCCTTTAGGATGGACTGGTTGGATATAAAATTGTATATTCTGATAAAATGAGCTATTAAATGTATTTTACAATGCTTAGGGAAGAGTTTCTCAAGCTTGGCACAATTGATATTGTGGCCATATAATGCTTTGTTTGCAGAAGGCCACATTGATATTTATGGTCAAATAATGCTTTGTTTATGAGGGGCAGTATTTTGTCTGTGATTGTAGGATATTTAGCAACATGTCTAGCCTCTGTCCATTTAATGCTAATAGCATCTCCCCATCTGTGACAACCATAAATTCTCCAGACATTACCAGATATCTCCTGTGATGAGGGAATGGAGTCAAAATCACAGCAGGTTGACATAAACATAATCTTTGTCAAAGGATGAAAAGATCATTAATTACCTAGGAAATTGCCTTTGATGATAAAATGCTCAATTGACACCTCAACTGTGCTCTAAATGGCATGTTGAAGTCCTAATGGGAGTAATTCTTTAGTTAGAATGGATTTGTTATTATTTGGGACCAATATGTATTCCTCCTTTGTACCATAAAGAATAAGAAAAAGGTCTGATTCTGGCACTATCCCATAGAGATACCTGAAAAACCAAATCAAAATTAATTTTAAGCAGGTATTAGATAAGAGCTACACGTTTCAACATTTTCATCTACATTTAGAGAAAACCTTGGTATTAAATCTGAACCCATTAATATATTTACTAAATATCTAATTTGGTCCTTTGAAAATTAAGCATGAAATTTCCATGTACTAAACATTGCTTAATTAAATCAGAAAAAGTTTGTTTGCAAAACTCTAATGGATATTAGATTTTAGATTATGTGTGCTCAGTCACTCAGTCATGTCTGACTCTTTGTGACTCCATGGACTGTAGCCTTCTAGGCTCCACTGTCCATGGGATTTCCAAGCAAAAATACTGGAGGGTGTTGCCATTTCCTACTCCAGGGGATCTTCCCTACCCAGGGATAGAACCCATGTTTCCTGGCAGATTTTTTCCACTAGTGCCACCTGAGAAGTCCAGTGCACTCTCTTGGTTTTTTAAGTTTTCCTTCCAAAGAATAAACGTCTTTACTACTGAGCCACCTGGGAAGCCCAGAGTTTAGATTGCATGTGCATATTTTATACCTTGAATTTTTATTTTCCTGGACCCAGCATTTTGTGTATTTTCATTTTCATTTTATAGGGAATAGAAGGTAAAGGAAAAGAAAGTTAATCGAGTACATTCTCAACTAACAGTAGAGACCTAGATTACTTTTTCAATGTAAATTTTCTCTTCAAACAACCTTCTTAGTTTGATCACATTGAACAAAGGATGTATGTGTTACATAGTAATGAGTTAGGAAGCTTCTTTGGTTTAGCTCCTGGTAAAACAGAGTAAAATAATTTCATAATAGAATAAAATTGAGAATTCAGTTTTTCTGAATATATTTTCCTTTGGAATATTTGTATCATTAAATTTATATTCGAATTTCTCTCATTGCCAAGCCATACACTAATCTATCTACTTAAAACAACATAGAGCTCAATTTGAAAAAAAAGACATAGTGATCAAGTAGTTTTGTTAAAGTAATGTATCTACTGCATTTCCCATAGAGTTATACTGAACTTTCATAATAAACAGAATTGTAAAAACAACGTTGGTAAAAGAAATGCATCACCAAAAATCTATGGATATTTCCTACTTTTGTACAGTCAATTTCTTAAAACTAGTTGATCTATTGACAGGATACTTGGTTAAATATTTTTGGTTTATAGTATTTTCTCTTATGGAGATTGGTTTGCTCTTTATTTGGCAAAGCCATTTAAACACTTTTTTTTTTTTTTCATTTTTATTATCTTGACTAACTTCAAAATAAGCAATTATAATTTAAACACTAAATTCACTAAATAATTAAGTATAATAACTATCTAATTTTGGGCTTCCCTGATAGGTCAGTTGGTAAAGAATCTGCCCTCAATTCAGGAGACCCTGGTTCAATTCCTGGGTCAGGAAGATCTGATGGAGAAGGGATAGGCTACACACAAGTATTCTTGGGCTTCCCTTGTGACTCAGCTGGTAAAGAATCTGCCTGCAATGCAGGAGACCTGGGTTTGACCCCTGTTTTGAGAAGATCCCCTGGAGAAGGGAAAGGCTACCGACTCCAGTATTCTGTCCTGGAGAAGTCCATGGGGTTGCAAAGAGTCAGACATGACTAACCCACTTTCACTTTTTTCACACCTAATTTTAATACTTAGTGAGTTCAGATCTCTCATATTTTAAAGGGTTGCTATTGTATGAGGGTAGCAAAAATAAGAAAGCAATGGTGATTTTAATTTTTGTCCATTTCTCTAATTACACACGACCTTAAATTCAAAATATGCAAGTTTCAATTAGAATTGAAAATACAAATTAATCTATCATTTAGGACTTTAATCAAATTGACTTATTTACTTGTATTTTATGTAAAATAGTTTAGAAGTGTTGAACTTCTGGCTCTATCCTTTCCTTTGGCAGCTAATTTATTTTATGGGTGTTTAAAACTAGTTTGCTTGAGTTATATTCCTTTCCTGAGACTGCAATAAGAGGTTAATAAAGATGTTTAATATCTCCATACTCTTTCATTAAATACTGAGAAAATATTTTCCAGGTATTTTATAACAAAGGTTGATTTCTAATTTTTTTTCTAGGATTGAAATCTAATTACAACTCCAAAGTAAATATAGAGTATTAAATAAAACTAGAAATCTGTTAGAGTATATTACCACTCTAGTATTTTTTCATCAAGTCTCTCATTTGATCATCACTACAAAAGGGTGTAATAATCTGAGTCAGAAGTATTATTTCATTTACAAATGTGCCAACCAGCAATAATTGGAGCTAATATTTGATAAAAAATTATACATACTTCATATGCATTATGCCATTTAATCCTCACAATAACTGAGTGAAACATAAATACCATTGCAGATAAGAGAACTCAATTTACAAAATATTGTATTTGCTTCCTAGTGTGTTAGTCACTGAGTTGTGTTCAACTCTTTGCAACCCCACAGACTGTAGCCTGCCAGGCTTCTTTGTCCATGCAATTCTCCAGGCAAGAATACTGGAGTGGGTAGCCAGCCCTTCTCCAGGGGTTCTTCCCAACCCAGGGATCGGACCTGGGTCTCACTCATTGCGGGCAGATTCTTTATCATCTGGGCCACACAGGCTGTCCTTTTTTGTTTCCTAGGGCTGCCATAAAAGTTGCCACACATTGAAACATTTAAAACAATTAGAAATGTATTCTCACAGTTCAAGGGGCTAGGGGTTCAAAATCAAAGTGCTGACAAGGCTATGCTCCATCTGCAGGCTTTAGGGAAGAATCTTTCCTAGTGGCATCACTCCAGCCTCTGCCTCTATCATTGCATGGCCTTCCCCCTGTATGTCCGTCTGTCACCAAATGTTTCTTTTTATAAAGATATTAGTTAGTGAAAATTTAAGACCCACATTAATCTAGTATGACCTCATCTTAACTGGATTACATTGCAAAGACCCTCTTTCTAAATAAGGTCACATTTACAGGTATGAGGTGTGAGGACCTTAACATGCCTTTTGCAGGGAAACAATTCAACCAATGACAGATGCTAATTAAACTGCCCAAAGTCACAGAGATATTAAATTGCTAAGTGGTGCACTGGCATGACCCTGAGGGATGGGATGGGGAGGGAGGTGGGAGGGGAGTTCAGGATGGGGAACACATGTACACTCATGGCTGATTCATGTCAATGTATGGATAAAACAACTACAATATTGTAAAGTAATTAGCCTCCAATTAAAATAAATTAATATGAAAAAATAGTTTAACTTAATTTGACCACAGAGCAGCTGTGAAGAGAGACCCCAAGTCCAAGGTAAGAGAAACCCAAGTAAGATGGTAGGCACTGAGAGAAGGGATCAGAGAGCAGATAGACTGAAACTACAGTTGCAGACAACTAGCCAATCTGATCACATGGAACACAGCCTTGTCTAACTCAGCAAAACTAAGGCATGCCTTGTGGGGCCACCCAAAGATGGCCAGGGCATGGTGGAGAGGTCTGACAGAATGTGGTCCACTGTAGAAGGGAATGGCAAACCACGTAAGTATTCTTGCTTTGAGAACTCCATGAACAGTATGAAAAGGCAAAAAGATAGGACACTGAAAGCCAAACTCCCCAGGTCAGTAGGTACCCAATATGCTACTGGATATCAGTGTAGAAATAACTCCAGAAAGAATGAAGTGATGGAGCCAAAGCAAAAACAACACCCAGTTGTGAATGGGATTGTTATGAGAGCAGGTTTCAATGCTGTAAAGAGAAATATTGCATAGGAACCTGGAATGTTAGGTCCACGAATCAAGGTAAATTTGAAGTGGTCAAAGAGGAGATGACAAGAGTGAACATCGACATTCTAGGAATCAGTGAACTAAGATGGACTGGAATGGGTGAGTTTAACTCAGATGACCATTATATCTACTACTGTGGGCAGGAATCCCTTAGAAGAAATGGAGTAGCCATCATGGTCAACAAAAGAGTCCGAAATGCAGTACTTGGATGCAATCTCAAAAACAACAGAATGATCTCTGTTCTTTGCCAAGGAAAACCATTCAATATCACAGTAATCCAAGTCTGTGCCCTGGCCAGTAAAGCTGAAGAAGCTGAAGTTAAACAGTTCTATGAAGACCTACAAGACCTTCTAGAACTAACACCCAGAAAAGATGTCCTTTTCATTATAGGGAACTGGGATGCAAAAGTAGGAAGTCAAGAAACACCTGGAGTAACAGGGAACTTTGGGCTTGGAGTACAGAATGAAGCAGGGCAAAGGCTAGTAGAGTTCTGCTAAGAGAATGCACTGGTCATAGCAAACACCCTCTTCCAACAACACAAGAGAAGACTGTACACATCAACATCACCAGATGGTCAACACCGAAATCAGATTGATCATATTCTTTGCAGCCAAAGATGGAGAAGCTCTATACAGTCAGCAAAAACAAGACTGGGAGATGACTGTGGATCGGATCATGAACTCCTTATGGCAAAATTCAGATTGAAATTGAAGAAAGTGGAAAAAACCACTAGACCATTCAGGTATGACCTAAATCAATCCCTTATGAATATAGAGTGGAAGTGATAAATAGATTTAGGGGACTAGATCTGATAGACAGTGTGGCCGATGAACTATGGATGTAGGTTAATGACATTGTACAGGAAACAAGAATAAAGACCATCCCCAAGAAAATAAAATGCAAAAAATAAAATGGCTGTATAAGGAGGCCTTACAAATAGCTGTGAAATAAGGGAAGTGAAAAGCAAAGGAGAAAAGCAAAGATATACCCTTTTGAATGCAGAGTTCCAAAGAATAGCAAGGAGAGATAAGAAAGCCTTCCTCAGTGATCAATGCAAAGAAATAGAGGAAAACAACAGAATGGGAAAGACTAGAGATCTTTTCAAGAAAATTAGAGATGGCAAGGGAATATTTCATGCAAAGATGGGCTCAATAAAGGACAGAAATGCTATGGACCTAACAGAAGCAGAAGATATAAATAAGAGGTGGCAAGAATACACAGAAGAACTGGACAAAAAAGATCTTCATGACCCAGATAATCACGGTGGTGTGATCACTCACACTCACCTAGAGCCAGACATCCTGGAATGTGAAGTCAAGTGGGCCTTAGAAAAGCATCACTACGAACAAAGCTAGTGGAGGTGATGGAATTCCAGTTGAGCTATTTCAAATCCTGAAAGATGATGCTGTGAAAGTGCTGCACTCAATATGCCAGAAAATTTGGAAAAATCAACAGTGGCCACAGGACTGGAAAACGTCAGTTTTCATTTCAAACTCAAAGAAAGAAAATGCCAAAGAGTGCTCCAACTATTTCACAATTGCACTCATCTCAAACGTTAGTAAAGTAATGCTTAAAATTCTCCAAGCCAGGCTTCAGCAATACGTGAACCATGACCTTCCAGATATTCCAGCTGGTTTTAGAAAAGGCAAAGAAACCAGAGATCAAGTTACCAACATCCACTGGATCATCAAAAAAGCAAGAGAGTTCCAGAAAAAAAACATCTATTTCTGCTTTTTTGACTATGCCAAAGCCTTTGATTGTGTGGATCACACTAAACTGTGAAAAATTCTGAAATAGATGGGAATACCAGACCACCTGATCTGCCTCTTGAGAAACCTGTATGCAAGACAGGAAGCAACAGTTAGAACTGGACATGAAGCAACAAACTGGTTCCAAATAGGAAAAGGAGTATGTCAAGGCTGTATATTGTCACCCTCCTTAGTTAACTTTTATGCAGACTACATCATTAGAAACACAGTCCTGGAGAAAGCTCAAGCTGGAATCAAGATCCTGGGAGAAATATCAATAACCTCAGATATGCAGATGCCACCACCCTTATGGCAGAAATTGAAGAGGAACTAAAAAGCCTCTTGATGAAAGTGAAAAAGGAGAGTGAAAAAGTTGATTTAAAGCCCAACATTCAGAAAACTAAGATCATGGCATCCAGTCCCATCACTTCATAGCAAATAGATAGGGAATCAGTGGCTGAATTTATTTTTCTGGGCTCCAAAATTACTGCAGATGGTGATTGCAGCCATGAAATTAAACGACACTTATTCCTTGGAAGGAAAGTTATGACCAAGGCAAGCAGCATATTAAAAGCAGAGACATTACTTTGCCAACAAAGGTCCATCTAGTCAAGGCTATGCTTTTTCCAGTGGTCGTGTATGGATGTGGGAGTTGGACTGTGAAGAAAGCTGAGCGCCAAAGAATTGATGCCTTTCAACTGTGGTGTTGGAGAAGACTCTTGAGAGTCCCTTGGACTGCAAGGAGATCCAACCAGTCTATCCTAAAGGAGATCAGTTCTGGGTGTTCACTGGAGGGACTCATGTTGAAGCTGAAACTCCAGTACTTTGGCCACCTAATTTTAAGAGCTGACTCATTTGAAAAGTCCCTGATGCTGGGAAAGATTGAGGGTAGGAGGAGAAGGGGACGACAGAGGATGAGATATTTGGATGGCATCCCCAACTCTATGGACATGGGTTTGGGTGAACTCTGGGAGTTGGTGATGTACAGGGAGGCCTGGCATGCCACGGTTCATGGGATAACAAATAGTCGGACGTGACTGAGCGACTGAACTGAACTGAACTGACCACAGAGCCCATGTTCCTGAATACTATACCCCAGTTTCTCTAAATATCAAACCGATTAAAACCTTGTGCTGTGTTCTATAGCAAATTTCATGACAAGGCTGAAAGTAAGATCAGTTTTCCTACTTCTAACCCAGATTATTAGGTTCCATGTGTATTGTCCTTTCCATTGTGTGATAGTACCTTGAAAAATTCTTGAAAACCCTCTTAGGTAAATTTTTATTTACCTAAGAGGTAAATCATACATACATAACAATGTATGATTTTTTCAATACATCAATTTTCACAATGGAAAATCAGAGAGTTAACTTAATACAGTATTTTTGCTTATTTGCAAATACTGAGGGAACTCCCATGACTCAGAGCTTCTCACATTTTCTGCCCAGAATGCCCTTAGGTAGATGGAAGTAAATATAACTCCTCCACCCCAAGTCTTGGAGTATCATGAAAAGTTTCCAGGGATCATATGAAAATTTATTTACTATCACGTTATTATTAATTAGTGTCAATTATATGTCCAAGTCATATATGTCATATAAAAACAATATAGTGACTTACATGGAATAAAAATGACTCTCCAGGAAGAAGGAAAAATTTTCCCTGTATCTTCAAGTATCCCCAGGTACACCAGGTATCACTAAAGAGTTTTGGAGTTCTCTAGCTTAAAAATATTCAAAGTGGTTGGTAGTATTTAAATTCTAGACCCAGTGATAACCCCAAATATGTAAATTTCTTTGAGTACGTCCAATACTTTCCTCTATTTTTGACAAGTCTTTCCTCTCTTTAAGGCAAAATGGGGAGGAAACTAATCACAGAACTCGATGACACTGCCAAGAACAAAACTACTTTTACTGGGCCTTTCAGTCTTTCTGATACTGTGAGAACTCACATTGCCAGATGAAAGGCCTGGTTGGACTTTCCATGTGTTTAAACTAGGCTCTTAGATAACATTGGATCACCTGATTAATGCAGTGTCAGCTTAATATTCTGCATGCTCCTTTCGTATTGTTCTGCTATTGAACTGTATTTTGAATTCTACTTCAATGGGTATCACCCGAGCATCAACTTCCATCAGAGAAGTTTGATGACTTACAAATTCTACACAATTTATAAAAAATCTACCTGGAATATAATATTCATGGTTTCCATTTAAAAATAACTATACTATGTTAAAAATAGTTCCACTATAAAATGTGAACAAGTTGATGATCCCTTATAATATATTATAAAAGGAATTGCTTTGTTTAACTCTCTTTTAGTTTGGTGAAGGAGACTATATATTAATACAATAGGGATTAATGAAATAACTCTGTTTTAATACAGTACATATGTTTAACAATGTAAAAATAAGAAATAATCTCTTTCATAAGCCTATGAACTAAAATGGACTGGAATGGGTGAATTTAACTCAGATGACCATTATATCTACTACTGCGGGCAGGAATCCCTCAGAAGAAATGGAGTAGCCATTATGGTCAACAAAAGAGTCCGAAATGCAGTACTTGGATGCAATCTCAAAAACGACAAAATGATCTCTGTTCATTTCCAAGGCAAACCATTCAGTGTCACAGTAATCCAACTCTATGCCCCAACCAGTGACACTGAAGAAGGTGAAGTTGAATGGCTCTATGAAGACCTACAAGACCTTTTAGAACTAACACCCAAAAAAGATGTCCTTTTCATGATAGGGGACTGGAATGCAAAAGTAGGAAGTTGTGAAACACCTGGAGTAATAGGCAAATTTGGCCTTGGAATATGTAATGAAGCAAGGCAAAGACTAATAGAGTTTTGCCAAGAAAATGCACTGGTCATAGCAAATAACCTTTTCCAACAACACAAGAGAAGACTCTACACATGGACATCACCAGGTGGTCAACACTGAAATCAGATTGATTATATTCTTTGAAGCCAAAGATGGAGAAGCTCTATACAGTCAGCAAAAACAAGACCAGGAGCTGACTGTGGCTCAGATCATGAACTCCTTATTACCAAATTCAGACTTAAACTGAAGAAAGTAGGGAAAACCACTAGACATTCAGGTATGACCTAAATCAAATTCCTTATGATTATACAGTGGAAGTGAGAAATAGATTTAAGGGCCTAGATCTGATAGATGGAGTGCCTAATGAACTACGGACTGAGGTTCATGACATTGTACAGGAGACAGGGATCAAGATCATCCCCATGGAAAAGAAATGCAAAAAAGCGAAATGGCTGCCTGGGGAGGCCTTACAAATACCTGTGAAAAGAAGAGAAGCGAAAAGCAAAGGAGAAAAGGAAAGATATAAGCATCTGAATGCAGAGTTCCAAGGAATAGCAAGAAGAGATAAGAAAGCCTTCTTCATCGATCAATGCAAAGAAATAGAGGAAAACAACAGAATGGGAAAGACTAGAGATCTCTTCAAGAAACTTAGAGATACCGAGGGAACATTTCATGCAAAGATGGGCGCGATAAACGACAGAAATGGTATGGGCCTAATAGAAGCAGAAGATATTAAGAAGAGGTGGCAAGAATACACAGAAGAACTATACAAAAAAGATCTTCACAACCCAGATAATCATGATGGTGTGATCAGTGACCTAAAGCCAGACATCCTGGAATGTGAAGTCAAGTGGGCCTTAGAAAGCATCACTACAAACAAACCTAGTGGAGGTGATGGAATTCCAGTTGAGCTATTCCAAATCCTGAAAGATGATGCTGTGAAAGTGCTGCACTCAATATGCCAGCAAAATTGGAAAACTCAGCAGTGGCCACAGGACTGGAAAAGGTCAGTTTTCATTCCAATCCCAAAGAAAGGCAATGCTAAAGAATGCTCAAACTACCGCACAAGTGCACTCATCCCACCCACTGGTAAAATAATGCTCAAAATTCTCCAAGCCAGGCTTCAGCAATACGTGAACTGTTAAATTCCTGATGTACAAGCTGGTTTTAGAAAAGGCAGAGGAACCAGAGATCAAATTGACAACATCCGGTGAATCATGGAAAAAGCAAGAAAGTGGCAGAAAAACATCTATTTCTGCTTTTTTGACTATGCCAAAGCCTTTGACTGTGTGGATCACACTAAACTGTGGAAAATTCTGAAAGAGATGGGAATACCAGACCACCTGACCTGCCTCTTGAGAAACCTGTATGCAGGTCAGGAAACAACAGTTAGAACTGGACATGGAACAACAGACTGGTTCCAAATAGGAAAAGGAGAACATCAAGGTTGTATATTGTCACCCTGATTATTTAACTTTGATGCAGAGTACATCATGAGAAATGCTGGACTGGAAGAAACACAAGTTGGAATCAAGATTGCCGGGAGAAATATCAATAAGCTCAGATATAGAGATGACACCACCCTTATGGCAGAAAGTGAAGAGGAACTAAAAAGCCTCTTGATGAAAGTAAAAGTGGAGAGTGAAAAAGTTGGCTTAAAGCTCAACATTCAGAAAACGAAGATCATGGCATCTGATCCCATCACTTCATGGGAAATAGATGGGGAAACAGTGGAAACAGTGTCAGACTTTATTTTTGGGGACTCCAAAATCACTGCAGATAGTGACTGCAGCCATGAAATTAAAAGACGCTTACTCCTTGGAAGGAAAGTTATGACCAACCTAGATTGCATATAGAGACGTTACTTTGCCAACAAAGGTCCGTCTAGTCAAAGCTATGTTTTTTCCTGTGGTCATGTATGGATGTGAGAGTTGGACTGTGAAGAAGGTTGAGTGCTGAAGCATTGATGCTTTTGAACTGTGGTGTTGGAGAAGACTCTTGAGAGTCCCCTGGACTGCAAGGAGATACAACCAGTCCAGTCTGAAGTAGATCTGCCCTGGGATTTCTTTGGAAGGAATGATACTAAAGCTGAAACTCCAGTATTTTGGCCACCTGATGCGAAGAGTTGACTCATTGGAAAAGACTCTGATGCTAGAAGGGATTGGGGGCAGGAAGAGAAGGGGCCGACAGAGGATGAGATGGCTGAATGCCATAACTTACTCGATGAACGTGAATCTGAGTGAACTCCGGGAGTTGGTGATGGGCAGGGAGGCCTGGTGTGCTGCGATTCATGGGGTCACGAGGAGTCGGACACGACTGAGCGACTGAACTGAACTGAAGCCTATTATATACAATTAAATATCAAACTACTGAAGCATTATAAAATATTAAAATAGAGATAGTGTACACATCAAAGGCAGTATGAAGATACTGAAGATTATATTGGGTAATTCAAAAACTGGCCTAAATTTAATTTGTTTATGAAGAGTTTATTCATGACTATGCTGTATCGATAATCTCTCCCTTTATTTATTTACTGATTTTTATAATTTCCCTGTATTTCCTGTATGCTCTGTGTGAATTGCATTCTGTAAGAAAGCTTTTTTTTCCCTAATCCCTTCTTTTTGGCTGATATGTGTCATTTTGGTTGAGAACAGTTCTTTATGGGCTTAAATGATGGAGCCAACCCCATAGTTTCTCATTCAGTATGTGTGAAGTTTGCTCCAAGAATTTGCATTTTTAACAGCTCCTTACCTGATGCTGATGATTACAATCTAGGGTCCATACATTTTAGAACCCCTGATATAGTCTATAATAAGAGCATAATCTTTAGAACTACTTAAACTTTGATTTCAATATTGTCCTTATAATTATAAAAAAATTATAAAAAATTATAAAAACATTATTAAAAAATATCTTTTTTTAATTTAATTTTATTTTTAAACTTTACAATATTGTATTAGTTTTGCCAAATATTGAAATGAATCCACCACAGGTGTACCCGCCTTCCCCATCCTGAACCCTCCTCCCTCCTCCCTCCCCTACCCTCCCTCTGGGTCGTCCCAGTGCACCAGCCCCAAGCATCGAGTACCGTGCATCGAACCTGGACTGGCGACTCGTTTCATACATGATATTATACATGTTTCAATGCTATTCTCCCAAATCTCCCCACCCTCTCCCTCTCCCACAGAGTCCATAAGACAGATCTATACATCAGTGTCACTTTTGCTGTCTCGTACACAGGGTTATTGTTACCATCTTTCTAAATTCCATACATATGCGTTAGTATACTGTATTGGTGTTTTTCTTTCTGGCTTATTTCGCTCTGTATAATAGGTTCCAGTTTCATCCATCTCATTAGAACTGATTCAAATGTATTCTTTTTAATGGCTGAGTAATACTCCATTGTGTATATGTACCACAGCTTTCTTATCCATTCATCTGCTGATGGACATCTAGGTTGCTTCCATGTCCTGGCTATTATAAACAGTGCTGTGATGAACATTGGGGTACATGTGTCTCTTTCCCTTCTGGTTTCCTCAGTGTGTATGCCCAGCAGTGGGATTGCTGGATCATAAGGCAGTTCTATTTCCAGTTTTTTAAGGAATCTCCACACTGTTCTCCATAGTGGCTGTACTAGTTTGCATTCCCACCAACAGTGTAAGAGAGTTCCCTTTTCTCCAACCCTCTCCAGCATTTATTGCTTGTAGACTTTTGGATCGCAGCCATTCTGACTGGCGTGAAATGGTACCTCATAGTGGTTTTGATTTGCATTTCTCTGATAATGAGTAATGTTGAGCATCTTTTCATGTGTTTGTTAGCCATCTGTATGTCTTCTTTGGAGAAATGTCTATTTAGTTCTTTGGCCCATTTTTTGATTGGGTCATTTATTTTTCTGGAGTTGAGCTGTAGGAGTTGCTTGTATATTTTTGAGATCAGTTGTTTGTCCGTTGCTTCATTTGCTATTATTTTCTCCCATTCTGAAGGCTGTCTTTGCACCTTGCTAATAGTTTCCTTTGTTGTGCAGAAGCTTTTAAGTTTAATTAGGTCCCATTTGTTTATTTTTGCTTTTATTTCCAGTATTCTGGGAGGTGGGTCATAGAGGATCCTGCTGTGATGTATGTCGGAGAGTGTTTTGCCTATGTTCTCCTCTAGGAGTTTTATAGTTTCTGGTCCTACGTTTAGATCTTTAATCCATTTTGAGTTTATTTTTGTGTAAGGTGTTAGAAAGTGTTCTAGTTTCATTCTTTTACAAGTGGTTGACCAGTTTTCCTAGCACCACTTGTTAAAGAGATTGTCTTTAATCCATTGTATATTCTTGCCTCCTTTGTCAAAGATAAGGTGTCCATATGTGCGTGGATTTATCTCTGGGCTTTCTATTTTGTTCCATTGATCAATATTTCTGTCTTTGTGCTAGTACCATACTGTCTTGATAACTGTGGGTTTGTAATAGAGCCTGAAGTCAGGTAGGTTGATTCCTTCAGTTCCATTCTTCTTTCTCAAGATAGCTTTGGCTATTCGAGGTTTTTTGTATTTCCATACAAATTGTGAAATTATTTGTTCTAGCTCTGTGAAGAATACCGTTGGTAGCTTGATAGGGATTGCATTGAATCTATAAATTGCTTTGGGTAGTATACTCATTTTCACTATATTGATTCTTCCAATCCATGAACATGGTATATTTCTCCATCTATTAGTGTCCTCTTTGATTTCTTTCACCAGTGTTTTATAGTTTTCTATATATAGGTCTTTAGGTTCTTTAGGTAGATATATTCCTAAGTATTTTATTCTTTCTGTTGCAATGGTGAATGGAATTGTTTCCTTAATTTCTCTTTCTGTTTTCTCATTATTAGTGTATAGGAATGCAAGGGATTTCTGTGTGTTGATTTTATATCCTGCAACTTTACTATAATCATTGATTAGTTCTAGTAATTTTCTGGTGGAGTTTTTAGGGTTTTCTATGTAAAGGATCCTGTCATCTGCAAACAGTGAGAGTTTTACTTCTTCTTTTCCAATTTGGATTCCTTTTATTTCTTTTTCTGCTCTGATTGCTGTGGCCAAAACTTCCAAAACTATGTTGAATAGTAATGGTGAAAGTGGGCACCCTTGTCTTGTTCCTGACTTTAGAGGAAATGCTTTCAATTTTTCACCATTGAGGATAATGTTTGCAGTGGGTTTGTCATATATAGCTTTTATTATGCTGAGGTATGTTCCTTCTATTCCTGCTTTCTGGGGAGTTCTTATCATAAATGGATGTTGAATTTTGTCACAGGCTTTCTCTGCATCTATTGAGATAATCATATGGGTTTTATTTTTCAATTTGTTAATGTGCTGTATAACATTGATTGATTTGCGGATATTGAAGAATCCTTGCATCCCTGGGATAAAGCCCACTTGGTCATGGTGTATGATCTTTTTAATGTATTGTTGGATTCTGATTGCTAGAATTTTGTTAAGGATTTTTGCATCTGTGTTCATCAGTGATATTGGCCTGTAGTTTTCTTTTTTTGTGGGATCTTTTTCAGGTTTTGGTATTAGGGTGATGGTGGCCTCATAGAATGAGTTTGGCAGTTTACCTTCCTCTGCAATTTTCTGGAAGAGTTTGAGCAGGATAGGTGTTAGCTCTTCTCTTAATTTTTGGTAAAATTAAGCTGTGAAGCCGTCTGGACCTGGGCTTTTGTTTGCTGAAAGATTTTTGATTACAGTTTCAATTTCCGTGCTTGTGATGGGTCTGTTAAGATTTTCTATTTCTTCCTGGTCCAGTTTTGGAAAGTTGTACTTTTCTAAGAATTTGTCCATTTCTTCCACGTTGTCCATTTTATTGGCATATAATTGTTGATAGTAGTCTCTTATGATCCTTTGTATTTCTGTGTTGTCTGTTGTGATCTCTCCATTTTCATTTCTAATTTTATTGATTTGATTTTTCTCCCTTTGTTTCTTGATGAGTCTGGCTAATGGTTTGTCAATATTATTTATCCTTTCAAAGAACCAGCTTTTGGCTTTGTTGATTTTTGCCATGGTCTCTTTTGTTTCTTTTGCATTTATTTCTGCCCTAATTTTTAAGATTTCTTTCCTTCTACTAACCCTGGGGTTCTTCGTTTCTTCCTTTTCTAGTTGCTTTAGGTGTAGGGTTAGGTGTAGGGTTAGGTTATTTATTTGACTTTTTTCTTGTTTCTTTAGGTATGCCTGTATTGCTATGAACTTTCCCCTTAGGACTGCTTTTAAAGTGTCCCACAGGTTTTGAGTTGTTGTGTTTTCATTTTCATTAGTGTATGTGTAAATTTTGATTTCTTTTTTGGTTTCTTCTGTGATTTGTTGGTTATTCAGCAGCGTGTTGTTCAGCCTCCGTATGTTGGAATTGTTAATAGTTTTTCTCCTGTAATTGAGATCTAATCTTACTGCATTGTGGTCAGAAAAGATGCTTGGAATGATTTCTATTTTTTTGAATTTACCAAGGCTAGATTTATGGCCCAGGATGTGATCTATCCTGGAGAAGGTTCCATGTGCATTGAGAAAGAGGTGAAATTCATTGTTTTGGGATGAAATGTCCTATAGATATCAATTAGGTCTAACTGGTCTATTGTATCATTTAACGTTTGTGTTTCCTTATTAATTTTCTGTTTAGTTGATCTATCCATAGGTGTGAGTGGGGTATTAAAGTCTCCCACTATTATTGTGTTATTGTTAATTTCTCCTTTCATACTTGTTAGCATTTGCCTTACATATTGCGGTGCTCCCGTGTTGCATGCATATATATTTATAATTGTTATATCTTCTTGGATTGATCCTTTGATCATTAGGTAGTGACCATCTTTGTCTCTCTTCACAGCGTTTGTTTTAAAGTTTATTTTATCTGATATAAGTATTGCTACTCCTGCTTTCTTTTGGTCCCTATTTGCATGGAAAATCATTTTCCAGCCTTTCACTTTCAGTCTGTATGTGTCCCCTGTTTTGAGGTGGGTCTCTTGTAGACAACATATGTAGGGGTCTTGTTTTTTTATCCATTCAGCCAGTCTTTGTCTTTTGGTTGGGGCATTCAACCCATTTACATTTAAGGTAATTACTGATAAGTATGATCCCGTTGCCATTTACTTTATTGTTTTGGGTTCGAGTTTATACACTGTTTTTGTGTTTCCTGTCTAGAGAATATCCTTTAGTATTTGTTGGAGAGCTGGTTTGGTGGTGCTGAATTCTCTCAGCTTTTGCTTGTCTGAGAAGCTTTTGATTTCTCCTTCATATTTGAATGAGATCCTTGCTGGGTACAATAATCTGGGCTGTAGGTTATTTTCTTTCATCATTTTAAGTATGTCTTGCCATTCCCTCCTGGCTTGAAGAGTTTCTATTGAAAGATCAGCTGTTATCCTAATGGGAATCCCCTTGTGTGTTATTTGTTGTTTTTCCCTTTCTGCTTTTAATATTTGTTCTTTGTTTTTGATCTTTGTTAATTTGATTAATATGTGTCTTGGGGTGTTTCGCCTTGGGTTTATCCTGTTTGGGACTCTCTGGGTTTCTTGGACTTGGGTGATTATTTCCTTCCCCATTTTAGGGAAGTTTTCAACTATTATCTCCTCAAGTATTTTCTCATGGTCTTTCTTTTTGTCTTCTTCTTCTGGGACCCCTATGATTCGAATGTTGTAGTGTTTAATATTGTCCTGGAGGTCTCTGAGATTGTCCTCATTTCTTTTAATTCGTTTTTCTTTTATCCTCTCTGATTCATTTATTTCTATCATTCTATCTTCTAATTCACTAATCCTGTCTTCTGCCTCTGTTATTCTACTATTTGTTGCCTCCAGAGTGTTTTTAATTTCATTTATTGCATTATTCATTTTATATTGACTCTCTTTTATTTCTTCTAGGTCCTTGTTAAACCTTTCTTGCATTTTCTCAATCTTTGTCTCCAAGCTATTTATCTGTGATTCCATTTTGATTTCAAGATTTTGGATCAATTTCACTATTGTTATTTGGAATTCTTTATCCGGTAGATTCCCTATCTCTTCCTCTTTTGTTTGATTTGGTGGGCTTTTATCCTGTTCCTTTGTCTGCTGGGTATTCCTCTGTCTCTTCATTTTGTTTAAATTGCTGAGTTTGGGGTGTCCTTTCTGTATTCTGGCAGTTTGTGGAGTTCTCTTTATTGTGGCATTTCCTCGCTCTGTGTGGGTTTGTACAGGTGGCTTGTCAAGGTTTCTTGGTTAGGTTAGCTTGTGTCGGTGTTCTGGTGAGTGGTGCTGTATTTCTTCTCTCTCCTTTCGAAGACTTGGGTTGCTTTCTGGGTGCCTGATGTCCTCTGCCAGCATTCAGACGTTGTTTTGTGGAATTTACTCGGCGTTTAAATGTTCTTTTGATGAATTTGTGGGGGAGAAAGTGTTCTCCCCGTCCTACTCCTCCGCCATCTTAGCTCCTCCCTCTATAATTACTATCTTTGTGGCCAAGGATAAATCCCTTACTTCTGTGAGACTATCTGCAACTTTTCTGTATTCTGAGGAATAGTTCCAAATACAGTGTCTGACAGATAGTAGATACTCTAAAGTACAGTAATTATTATTAGTATTTACTTCCCATATAACTTTAGGTTGTTGAAATAAGATCATTTCTAATTTCATTATTTAAATTTACTTATTCATATTATAATTAATAAAGAATGAAAAATTTCCCTAATGTCATCCAGGACACGAAAGAAAACAGCTCTCCTTTTATTAACACCAGAATGGACTTTATAGATATTGTCCATGCCTGTGACCCACCTCATCAGATTCCAGTCAATGCAGCCTGTACCCTAGGACAGAAAAAAAATAAAATTCTATGACAGACTGAAAGGCATTCAGCCTTCCACATCTGTATTTCTTGTTATATAATACTGAACTTAATAGTGCATTTTCAGGAAATTATAAAATATCCTGATATTGAAGTAGTACTACCATAGAAGTATTTTATAGATTGTTAAATATTTTCTGTTTCCAGCTGTACCAAGAAACCATGGGACACAGCAGTCATGGGGCAGGTGCATAAAGAATATATTTACCTTAACTTTGTAAAGTTTACAAAAGATAGAATGGAAATGCTGAAGAAAACCTTTGATCTATTTATAAAGTGCATCCTATACAAATTATAAAATACTATCACTGAAAGGGGAAAGGGATCATCTGTTCCAACCGTCTCATTTTATATAAAAAAAAGGATGAGGCTCAGAAAAGAAAAATGATTTGCTTAATTATATTAGAGTTTTGTTGCTTTTATTCAGTTGCTCATTCATGTCTCACTCTTTGTAACTCCATGGACTGCAGCATGCCAGGCTTCCTGTCCTTCACTGTCTCCCTGAGTTTGCTCAAACTCATGTCCATTGAGTCAGTGATGCCATCCAAACATCTCATTCTCTGTCATCCCCCTCTCCTCCTGCCTTCAGTCTTTTCCAGAATCAGGGTCATCTGCATATATGAGGTTATCTATATTTCTCCCGTCAATTTTGATTCCAGCTTGTGATTCATCCAGTCTGGCATTTCACATGATGTACTCTGCATATAAGTTAAATAAACAGGGTGATAATATACAGCCTTGACAAACTCCTTTCCCAATTTTGAGCCAGTCTCTTGTTGCATGTCTGCTTCTCACTTTTGCTTCTTGACCTGCATACCTGTTTGGATTTATTGAAGCCATTATGAATATCTCATTCATTAGTTTTTCCTTTAAAACTCTTTGGTTAGTTTATCATCTCTCATAACTCTTATTTTAAATATTGCTTCTAATTATTTTCTACAGATACCTCACAGAAACAGTTTCACCCTGAGCAAACTCTTAGTCAAGTAAAATAAAAATAGTCTTGTGAGTGTAATATTTCGTGAAGCGATCAGACAGGTTAATTAGTGACACTTCTTTGGGAATGGGACTTTGAAGGAGTTCCATCTTTGTTTTGCCTCCTCTAGAGGGTACTAAGATATGGGTTTCATCATAATTTCAGACTGTTTGTTTACCATTGACAAGTGAAATGAGACGAGGACAAGTGAAAATGTCACAAAACTTGCTATTTTTAGTGAGATTCCACCGGTTTTCTTGAATAAATTCTTAATCATTGCTGCAAACCTTTTGTTACTTTCCAGAGTTCTGAAAAGTTATTCTGATCATTTTTTTTTCTAATTTCCTCATTGCTTTATTGAAAGCAGGAATTTTTGTAGGTCTCTATGCTTGATATCAGTCTAAACTATATTAACTGAAGAAGTGAAAGTGAAAGTTTCTAAGTCCTGTCTGACTCTTTGTGAACCCATGGTCTATAGAGTCCATGGAATTCTCCAAGCCACAATACTGGAGTGGGCAGCCTTTCCCTTCTACAGGGAATCTTCCCAACCCAGGGATCAAGCTCAGGTCTCCCACATTGCAGGTGGATTCTTTACCAGCTGTAACAAATGAAGTCCAAGATTACTGGAGTGGGTAGCCTTTCCCTTCTCCAGCGGATCTTTCTGACCCAGGAATGAAACTGGGGTCTCCTTCACTGCAGGCGGATTCTTTACCACCTGAGCTATCAGGGAAACCCCATTCTTCTTCAACTGAAGAAGAATAGCATGCCAAAACAAAGTTATTAACTAAGTCACAAGAGAATTTCAGACCCAAGGTAATGTACAAAGCCAAATTTGAAATATTTTTAATAATCTCATGCCTATTTTGAGATTTTGAAAATGAAAATATTGGTATATAATGGTATTATATACCATTAGAAGCCATGGTATCTAATATTCTACTTATTTAAAGTGAAAGCTGTCTTTATTGTAAGTATACATTTTTGGACACAGTAAGGGGCTGATATTTGAGGATTTAAAAAATATTTATATCAGATTCATTGGCAGAAATTGTGTCAACTAGCTGCTCTCTTTCATTAAATATGAATGCTTTTAGTTGCAGTTATAAGGCTGTTAGAAATGTTAGATTTTAAAATGATATAAAAATGTGAAGAAAATTAGAGAAGTCTCTTTTTTCAGTACTACAGGAATCATACAGTCTGATTAACAGAGTAGATGTAGGATATTTAAAGCATTAAGAAGGAAAGAAAGTAGGCACATATGGCTCAAGAATTTTCATGTTTGTTTACAAGGCAGGTTTATTAGCTTTTGATGTAATCTTTACATAATATAATAGCAACCAAAATAGGCTTCCCCATTTGTATACTTACCCAGTGTTAGGATTTAAGAAAATATGGGTGTTTATTCATATTTTTCACAAAGTAGAACATACTATTGAATCAGCAAAGATTATGTTGGTATATCTTCACAAAGCATGGCCACGTTCTACAATTGAGAGTGATAGGAGTTGTTTAAATGGCTTGAAAAGAAAAGTAAATGTTTGGAAGTGCTTTTAAGGGAACAGAAATCAGGCATAAAAAATATTGGCAGCACTGAGAGTCCAACTGAAATTTCCAGAGGAAATATCAAGAATTAAAAGCTGGTTAAGAAGCTAGAAAGAGGAAAGTCATGTTGTGGAACAGGCAAATATTGGTACTTGAATTCTGTGATTAGAATTGTAGGGATGGAAATTTGTTGATTTATCTTTTATGTTTTTTATGCAACTTTGTTTTATGTATTTAAATATCCAATATTTCTGTCTCTGGATCCCACTTAAGTTGTGTATTTTAAATTTAGCTAAATTATGCAAAGTTTAATGATTTGCATACCTGCAGAAAAATTTAAAGTAAACAGCTGATTTTCATTTTGACAATCTTGAAGTCAAAGAAAGTCCTGATGTGGCAAATAAAATAGTATCATTCTCTCAGGTAGTAGTCCATAGGGTATCACAGAGTCAGACATGACTAAAATGACTGAGCATTCATGCACTAACAGAACAGTAATTTTACCTGAGTCTAGAGTAAGCCAATAAAATACCTTGAAAAGTTAAAAAAAAATATTTTATCTTTTTAAAGAGACTAAAAGAAGCTTTGTTTATTCTGTCATACATTTCAGGACTGACCTAACATTCCTAATGTCATACACCATAGTTTTGTTTTCTTTTGTTTTATCCCAGCTGGCAAATAAAGTAAATTCACCATCATAGGTAAACTACTGCCTTTTCCATTTATGCTGTTGTTTATGCTGCCTCCTGCTGAAACTACTCTCAGTAATTTATACTTTTTTAAGTTCTTATCAACATTTTAAACCCATTTAATAATATCTTCCATGAAACTTTTAATAATTATTCTTTGTCAAGAATAATAATTAATAACATTTACTGAGACTGAGCCAGACCTGCCTTTGAGTGTTTGAGTGTCTCCTGTGGAGCTATGAGTCAGCAGTGGCCTGCTGTAGTGGCAGGGGCTCTGGGTGCAGCAGACCTGGGTCACACAGCTTGTGGCCTAAGCCCTCTTGGAGGAGGTCGTCATTAACCCCACCATAGAGCTGCAGAGCAGACGACCCACAAACTGTAGAACAATTACACCAAATAAATTCTCGCACTGTTAAGAAAGTTACAGGACCCACAGTAAATTTCCCAACCTGGGGATCTGGCAAAGGGATAGAGAACCCCCAGGGAATTTGACTTTGGAGGGCAGTGGGATTTGATTATAGAACTTACACAGGAAACAGACTCTTGAAGGCACAAACAAAACCTTGTGCACCCAGGAGAAAGGAGCAGTGACCCCACAAGAGACTGACTCAGACTTACCTGTGAGTGTCCACGAGTCTCCAGCAAAGGAATGGGTTGGTGGTGGCCTGCTCCAGGGTTGGGGGCACTGAGTTCAGCAGTACATGAATGGAACCTTTTGAAGGAGGACGCCATTATCATTACCTCCACAATAGTTTGGTTTCAGGCCAGACAACAGGGAAGGAGCACAGCCCCACCCATCAAGAGAAAATTGAGCTAAAGATTTACTGAGCATGGTCCCGCCCATCAGAACAAGAACTAGTTTCCCCCAGTCAGTCTCCCATGAGGAAGCTCCCATAATCCTCTTATCATTCTCCATCAGAGGGAAGACAGAATGAAAACCACAATCACTGAAAATGAATCAAACTCATCACATGGACCACAGCCTTATCTAATTCAATGAAACTTTGAGCCATGCCATAAAGGGCAACCCAAGACAGACGGATCATGGTGGAGAGTTCTGACAAAATGTGGTCCACTGGAGAAGGGAATCGCAAGCCATTTCAGTATTCCTGCCTTGAGAACCCCATGAACAGTATGAAAATGCAGAAAGATATGAAACTGAAAGATGAGCTCCCCAGGTTGGTAGGTGCCCAATATACTACTGGAGAAGGATGGAGAAATAACTCCAGGAAGAATGAAGAGACAGAGCCAAAGTGAAAACAACACCCAGTTGTTGATGTCCCTGGTGATGGAAGTAAAGTCTTATGCTGTAAAGACAAATATTGCATAGGAACTTGGAATTTTAAGTCCATTAATCAAGGTAAATTGGAAGTGGTCAAAGAGGAGCTGGCAAGAGTGAACAACATCTTAGAAATCAGTGAAGTAAAATGGACTGGAATGGGCAAATTTAATTCAGATGACCATTATATCTACTACTGTGGGCAAAAATCCTTTAGAAGAAACAAAGTAGCCCTCTTAGTCAACAGAAGAGTCTAAAATGTGGTACGTGGGTTCAGTCTCAAAAATGATAGAATGATCTCTGTTCAAGTCCAAGGCAAATGATTCAGTATCACTGTAATCCAAGTCTTTGCCCCCAAGCAGTAATGCTGAAGAAGCTGAAGTTGAACAGTTCTATACAGACCTACAAGACCTTCTAGAACTAACACCCCCCAAAAGAAGATGTCCTTTTCATCATAGGGGACTGGAATGCAAAAGTATTAAGTCAAGAGATACCTGGAGTCACAAGAAAATTTGGCCTTGGAGTTCAAAATGAAGCAGGGCAAAGGCTAACAGAGTTTTTCCAGGAGAAGGAACTAGTCATAGCAAACACCCTCTTCCAACAACACAAGAGATGACTCTACACATGGACATCACCACATGGTCAATACCGAAATCAGATTGATAATGCTCTTTGCAACCGAAGATGGAGAAGCTTTATATACTCGGCAAAAACAAGACTGGGATCTGACTGTGGCTCAGATCGTGAACTCCATATTGCAAACTTCAGAATGAAATTGAAGAATGTAGGGAAAACCACTAGGGCGTTCAGGTGTGGCCTAAATCAAACCCCTTATACAGTGGAAGTGACAAATAGATTTAAGGAATTAGATCTGATAGAGTGCCTGAAGAACTATGAATGGAGGTTCATGACATTGTACAGGAAGCAGTGATCAAGACCATCCCCTAGAAAAAGAAATGCAAAAATCACAATGATTGTATGAGGAGGCCTAACAAATAGCTGAGAAAACAAGCTAACGGCAAAGGAAGAAAGGAAATATATACCCATGTGAAAGCAGAGTTCCAAAGAATAGCAAGGAGAGATAAAAAAGCCTTCCTCAGTGATCAATGCAAAGAAATAGAGGAAAACAGTAGAATGGGAAAGACTAGAGATCTCCTCAAGACAATTAGAGATACCAAGGGAACATTTCAAGCAAGGATCGGCACAGTAAAGGACAGAAATGGTATGGACCTAACAGAAGCAGAAGATATTAAGAAGAGGTGCAAAAATACACAGAAGAGCCATGCAAAAAAAAATTTCATGACCCAGATAATAATGATGGTATGATTACTCACCTAGACTCAGATATCTTGGAATGCGAAGTCAAGTGGGGGCCTTAGGAAGCATCACTATAAACAAAGCTAGTGGAGGTGATGGAATTTCAGTTGAGCTATTTCAAATCCGAAGAGATGATGCTGTGAAAGTTCTGCACTCAATATGCTAGCAAGTTTGGAAAACTCGGCAGTGGCCACAGGACTGGAAAAGGTCAGTTTTTATTCCAATCCTGAAGGAAGGCAATATTAAAAAATGTTAAAACAGCCACACAATTGACCTCATCTCACATGCTAGCAAAGTTATGCTCAAAGTTCTCCAAACCAGGGTCCAACAGTATGTGAACAGAGAACTTTCAGATGTTCAAGCTGGATTTAGAAAAGGCAGAGGAACCAGAAATCAATTTGCCAACATCCGTTGGATCATAGGAAAACCAAGAGAGTTCCAGAAAAACATCTACTTCTGCTTTCTTGATTACACCAAAGCATTTGACTGTGTGGATGAAAACAAACTGTGGAAAATTCTTCAAGAAATGGGAATACCAGTCCACCTTACCTGCCTTCTGAGAAATCTGTATTCAGGTCAAAGGCAACAATTAGAATTGGACATGGAACAACTGACTGGTTCCAAATTTGGAAAGGGCTACAACAAGGCTGTATATTGTCACTCTGCTTATTTAACTTATATGCAGAGTACATCATGCGAAATGGTGGGCTGCATGAAGCACAAACTGGAATCGAGATTGCTTCTTTAGTTATGAAGAACTAAAGAGCCTCTTGATGAAAGTATACGAGACGTGTGAAAAAGCCGCCCTAAGACTCAACATTCAGAAAACTAAGATCATGGCAACTGATCCCATCACTTCATGGCAAATAGACGGGGAAACAATGGAAACAGTGAGAAACTTCATTATTTTGGGGCTCCGAAATCACTGCAGATGGTGACTGCAGCCTTGAAATTAAAAGACGCTTGCTTTTTGGAAGAAAAGCTATGACCAACCTAGACACCATATTAAAATCAGAGACATGAATTTTCCAACAAAGGTCCATCTAGTCAAAGCTATGGTTTTTCCAGTAGTCATGTATGGATGTGAGAGTTGGACTATAAAGAAAGCTGAGCGCTGAAGAATTGATGCTTTTGAGCTGTGGTGTTGGAGAAGACATTTGAGAGTCCTTTTGACGTCATGGAGATCCAACCAGTCCATTCTAAAGGAAATCAGTCCTGAATATTCATTGAAACGACTGAGGCTGAAGCTGAAGCTCCAATACTTTGGCCACCTGATGTGAAGAACTGACTCATTGGAAAAGACCCTGATATTGGGAAAGATTGAAGGCAGGAGAAGGGGACAACAGAGGAGCAGATATTTGGATGGCATCACTGACTCAATGGACATGAGTTTGAGCAAGCTCTGGGAGTTGGTGATGGACAGGGAAGCCTGGCATGCTTCACACCTGGTGTGGGGTCACAAAGAGTCAACACAACTGAGCCACTGAACTAACTAACCCAATAACTTCATTTTTGTTATAATATCGTGTATATGATGATTATTAAAAACTAAAGGAAAACTCCCATATTCCACATAATCATTCATTAAAATAGTAGAAATTTAGGAAAGTTGGATTTCCCAGGTATCTCAGCTGGTAAATAATCTACCTGCAATGCAGGAAATTATGATTCAATTCCTGGATTGGGATGATCCCCTGGAAGAGGAAATGGCCACCAGCTCTAGTATTCTTGGCTGGTATATTCCATGGACAGAGGAGCCTGGCAGGCTACAGTCCATGTGGTCACAAAGAGTCAGACATGACTGAGCAACTAAGCCCAGCCAAGGTTGGGGTAGGCCGTCCAAAAGTTAATGTACTTTATAACCATAATCCCAACAATAACAATAATATTCTCAATAAAATATTAACACCATCTTTAACAGTCTTAGACCTTGGGGCTCATAGTTTCTCTTCCAAGATATTTGTACTTGAAGAAACTCATTTTTTTAAAAAAATATAAATTTATTTATTTTAATTGGATCCCACCTCCCTCCCCATCCCATCCCTCTGGCTCATCCCAGTGCACCATCCCCGAGCATCCTTTATCATGCATCAAACCTGGACTGGCGATTCGTTTCACATAGAAATTCACTTTTAAGTTCTGGTTCTATCTATATTAAAATTATGAACCAAGAGGCTGCTGCTGCTAAGTCACTTCAGTCGTGTCCAACTCTGTGCGACCCCATAGACGGCAGCCCACTGGGCTCCCCCGTCCCTGGGATTCTCCAGGCAAGAGCACTGGAGTGGGTTGCCATTTCCTTCTCCAATGCATGAAAGTGAAAAGTGAAAGTGAAGTCTCTCAGTCGTGTCCGACTCTTCGAGACCCCATGGACTGAAGCCTACCAGGGTCCTCCGTCCATGGGATTTCCCAGGCAAGAGTACTGGAGTGGGGTGCCATTGCCTTCTCCAGGACCAAGAGGAACCTGGTACAAGAAAATGGAAGTACCTTCCTTTATTGCCAGTAGGGTCTTTGAAAAGCAATAATTTTCCTGTGTTAAAGTACCTAGGAATCTGGAAGTGACACTTTAACTTGCAATAAAGAAAAAGAAACCTGACATTTTACCAGTCATACATCAACATGAATCTGCCATGGGTATACACGTGTTCCCCATCCTGAATCCCACTCCCACCTCCCTCCCCGTACCATCCCTCTGGGTCATCCCAGTGCACCAGCCTCAAGCATCCTGTATCCTGCATCAAACCTGGACTGGTGATTCATTTCTTACATGATATTATACATGTTTCAATGCCATTTTCCCAGTCAGGTTTCTTTTTCTTTATTGCAAGTTAAAGTGTCACTTCCAGATTCCTAGGTACTTTAACACAGGAAAATTATTGCTTTTCAAAGACCCTACTGGCAATAAAGGAAAGTACTTCTGTGGGATTTATAGTGCTTTCACAATGTCTTCATATAATGTTAAAACTTTCTCTTTAATCGTGTTAATGTTTGCTTCTGATAATTTCAAAAAATTAACATACTGAATAAAATTATACCATTTCAAATTTATTCTGATACTATTCCCCTTTTATCAATTGCATATGAACTAATTTTCAATAAAGAAATGTACCTCGTAGCAGAACAAGCTGTATTTACCATAGACCAAGAACTAATCTAAATTCTTTACATATATTAACAGATTTAATTCATATCAACATGTGCTATTATCCATATTTTTTAATTTAAATTTATTTATTTTAATTGGAGGCTAATTACTTTACAATATTGTATTGGTTTTGCCATACATCAACATGAATCTGCCATGGGTATACACGTGTTCCCCATCCTGAATCCCACTCCCACCTCCCTCCCCGTACCATCCCTCTGGGTCATCCCAGTGCACCAGCCTCAAGCATCCTGTATCCTGCATCAAACCTGGACTGGTGATTCATTTCTTACATGATATTATACATGTTTCAATGCCATTTTCCCAAATCATCCCACCCTCTCCCTCTCCCACAGAGTCCAAAAGACTGTTCTATACATCTGTGTCTCTTTTGCTGTCTCGCATACAAGGTTATCGTTAACATCTTTCTAAATTCCATATATATGTGTTAGTATATCCCTATTTTATAGACAAAAACACTTGATACACAGTCATTGAATAGCTTACTCAAATTTACACGCCAAAAGTATCTGAATGGGATTGAATTTCTGGATAACAATTCTTAACTACAATATATCACTTCTCTGAAAAAAAAAAATTGCTTTAGTTTGATTCCTGTAACATCGTTTTGGTACTTTTTTGGTACTTAACACATCCTATCTGTTGTGTAGCATTCATTTACTCTTTGTGAAACCATGTGTCATATTTGGTTCAGAATATGTAGTAACTAGAATTTTTATCTTTATAATATCTTTTGCTGCATGAACTTGAGTGATTTGCATGTTATCTCTGTGTCTTCTTATTTACAAAGAGATAAATTTATGTTGTCATCTCGTGTCAGCTCTTAAATTTTGTTTGGATATCATTCTCATATACACATATATTAACATTTAGCATTTTCTGTGCACCCATATGGTGTTGGTGCTCTCTTTCAGATTTCACTGCAAGATTTTTTTTTTTTTTAATTTTCTATTATTAGAAGTTCTTGTAGTATTCCTGACTCTTATGGCACTTTTCTTTCTTGTAGTATTCCTAACTCTTATGATGAATTACTTTTATACCAGTGTATCTACATTTCTTGACTTTATTGTTTAGTTCAACAAACATTTATGGAGCCCCTACTTTGAGCAAGCTCTGGGAGGTGGTGATGGACAAGGAAGTACGGTATGCTGCAGTCCATGGGGTCACAGAGTTGGATATGACTTAGCAACTGAACTGAACTGAACTATGGGCTAGGAATAAGGAACAAAAATAAATACCATATGGTTTCTGTCCTTGAAATATTAGCGGTTGATTTGTGAAAACTCTCTAGTTCCTAGTCTCAAGAAATCGCTTGTTCTTTTTAAAATGTTTTCTGTGTCTTTTTACTAAAATATCATCAATACTGATTTCAAAACTGTCTCTTTAAGCACATTTTTGGTAACTGATTATATTACATGTCTGATAAAATTTAGAAACTAACATTGAAACAAGCTATTATGAAAAAAATGCTGAATTTTGTTAACTTTTATTAGTACTATAGTGTTACTATACTATGCTCTTAGTTAACATAATAGATTTAAAGCAAAGGGGAAAAAATAGCTCTTTTTTTAAGAAAAACATATTTGTCAGCTAACCAAATGAAAACCACAAATGTTTAAGCACTAATCTATAGTCTTGAAATTGTACTGCTACTATAAGGGAAAAACATATCTGCTTATTTTTGTTGTTATAATCCAATTATATATATTATATGGTATATACTATTGTATTATATGGTATAGTATGTGGAATAAAGATATTAGGTAATATGCTATAATATGAAACTTATAAAATGTTTTGTATATAATATTATATATCATATAATATATAATAGTATACAGTTGCATATGGCACACTAAGATTTAAAATGCTTTGTTTCTAGCCTGTATATGAGTTATTTTATTCCTTATCAAATAAAATTAGACTTTAGAGTTTATATTCAAATGATTTTATTTACTGCAACATTATTTTTTAAGTTGTAGGAAGTAAAAAATGAAAGTCCTTTCCCCAGAAGTAGTCACTGTTAACCATATATTGCATATCCTTTCTGACTTTTTCCAATTCATACACAAACCTGAAATTTGATTTTAAAACCATATTATTTATTTCAACATAAGTCAAAAGAAATCTGAAGTGCAGAAAGACCCTTTTGTACTGAGCTGAAATAAGGTAAAATGTAGCCCACTCCACTATTTAAAGTTAGTGTCCCTTTCTTGCATCCACCTGCATCTTGAGGGCCAGTGTCACCTGTGTTATTCTTAGTATTCAACCTCAGAGTAGTAAAAACTGTGAATTTCTGTCTTCAACTCTCTCACTATATTTTAGTCAATTTTTAGTTCATGGCTACAATTCATCAAATCTGATAAAATTATGGTTGAAATGCTACTTTTTCTTTCTGAGATTTCTTTGTCAAAACAATAACCCATGAATTTTAATTTCAGCTGTTTAAAGGGTATTCAGCCTATCAAATTATCTCTAATCAATCCACATTTAGACTTTCTCTTGAGAAACCCTGCTAAGAATTAAAAGGGGATATTGTCACTATAACTATTAATTTCAACAAGTATGATAGAATTTAACTGACATTATGCTAAATGACTGAGGATAGTTTTAAGAACTAAGTTAAAGCACAGTACTAGCTAATGTTCAAAGTAGGAAAGAATCAACAAAGTTTAAAATTATTTTTTATACATGCATTATGGTTGTGTTAGTTTTCAGTGAAATACTCTAAAGTCATGGGTACTCACTCAGCAAGGAAAATGGACTTGAATTCACAAAAGCATGTTTAAATTTTACTCCCCAATTTTTACATCAAGGATCCCACCAACATTTTTTATTACTTGACACATGATATTTGGTGATCTCTTTCATATTCTGAAGACAAATACTGATAAGTATTAGAGTTTGTGAAGCCCACATACAAAATACTTTATTTGCATTATCTCATTCAATCTCTACAACAGCCATGTGAGGAAGATATTAATAGTATCCATATTTTACAAATAGGGACATCCTTGGTGGCTCAGATGGTAAAGAATCTTCCTGTAATGTAGACTTGGGTTTGATTCCTGGGTGAGAAGATTCCCCTGGAGAAGGGAATGGCTACCCAGTCCAGTATTCTTGCCTAGGAAATCCACAGACAGAGGAGCCTAGCGGGCTACAGTCTATGGGGTCACAAAGAGTCGGATACAACTGAGTGACTAGCACTTTCATTTTACAAATAAGTAAAGGGTATTCAGTTTAATTTTTAGGGTTTAATTTCTAAAGAGTTTAATTTTCCCAAAGGTACACAGCTTATAAAATCAGAGCCAGGACTCAAAATCACTGGCTCCAAATGCCATGCATCAAAGAATGCTAAAAGACATAGGAAATTAATACTGGAAAAAAGTGAAAAGAAAAGGTAATTGGAAATTACCTGAGACAAATATTATCTGCTTCATAATATTATCGTTGACAATTTTTAGTGCTGTTAATTCTGATATGAACTGATGTGTTCAGACTGTGTTAAGATCAAGGCTTTTCATATAATGTTAGATGTTAATATACTCAGCTTTGAAGTGGTAATAGGTATAATCTAATCTAGTTGATGTTCTAATCTAGTTACCCTCTAGTTGATTTTCTAATCTAACTCTATACCCTCTAGTCGATTTTTCACACATACAAATGCCCCATTTTTGACAAGTTCTTCTTTCCACTTGTACCCACTTTTTGAATTGTACTAATCTCGCATTTCTACCCAGGAATAGAATGAAATTTAAGATTTTCCAACATATTTGTATATAGTATATTTCTCCAAATATCCATATTAAGTAAAACAATATTAATATGACACTACTAAGAGATTTAATAGTCATAAGGACCTAAAAATAGAACCTAGCATGTAGTGTTATATTAAGATTGTTAAATAAATAAATCTATTATTATCTTTATAATACAAATTTAGACTTCTATATTTATTAGTCTAGTTTAGTGATTGAGTCTGCCTGCAATGCAGGAAACCTGGATTCGATCCCCAGGTTGGAAAGATCCCCTGGGAAGGTGAACGTCTACCTATTCCAGTATTCTGGCCTGGAGAATTCCATGGACTGTATAGTCATGGGGTCACAAATTGTCAAATACAGCTGAGAGACTTTTGCTTTCACTTTCTTTAGTGACTGAACGTGTGGGATCCAGCACCAAACTACTTGAGTTCAAATCCCAACTCCAGTACTTACTACCTGTGTGACTTTGGCCAAGTTAATTTAATTCTCTGACCTTGGTCTCCTCATCTGTTAAATGTGCTAGGGAACAGTACCTGCCTTGAAATTGTTGTGACAGTCAGAATTAACATAGAATAATGCCAGACATATAGGAAGTACTCAGTAAATGTTAACTGTTTGTACAATCATCATTGTACATGTGCAGTGTTTATGATCTGATTTTTTTTCACAAATATATTAAAAAGCTGATAAAGATGTCTGGGCCTTCTTTAACAATCTTGGCTTCCTTTTTATAGCACATTAGGCTTTATATTTCATGGGATTTTCACTTTTGCTTTTAGCCAATTGCCCTTGAGCCTGAAACAGTGAGTTTCTCAATGGAACATGGACCTGACTGTGTTTCTCCAACTCAGCATCTATCAGTGGTGAGTAGGTTGAATTCTCCATTGTGAATATTGAGAAGTTAACTATTGGGGGGAAAGATACAGAAACTTCAACACTTAAATAATATTCCATATGTAGTTTGAATTCAAGGATTTAGATATAATTTATTTTATTACAATATTATTTGAACTCAAATAGAATCATGCTACTATGGACTATAGTTAAGATTCCATTTCAGTAGTCTTACAAGAACAATTCAGTATTTATTCATTTATTTATGTAATCATAATTTATTGAACAAACAGCCTGAGTGCTATTGATGGCTATATGTGGTCTTTATTTCCTTCCCACATAAACATGGGCTAATATTCAATTTTTGATCCTGTTGACTCTTCTTTCCTTGAAACTTCATGTAACAATTATATTTTCTGTAACCTTCTTATTTTTTTCTAACTTCTCTGATTCTCAGTTGGTTTCTCCAGTTCTTATTCCTTAGCATGGCATATACACAACCCTTAAAGATAGAATACCCCCTCAAAATAAGATACCAACCAAATTTCCAATTTCAATCCCTGCAGCCTCTTGTCCTAGTCTACTAGCCGTACCAGAATACTCCTACATCCTTAAATATTTCATATATTCTCACTCTATTATTTTTGTTCGTATTTTTCTCAGTGTTCAGATTCCCTTCCAATCCCTTCTCTGAGTGATTCTTTTTTATTGAAATATAGTTGACTTACAATACTATATTAGCTTCATGTGTACAGCACAGTAATTCAGTACTTTTATAGATTATACTCCATTAAAAGTTATTATAAGACAATGTCTGTAATTCCCTATGCTATATAATATATCCTTGTGCCTATTTTATACTTATTAGTTTGTATCTCTTAATCCTGTACTCCTAATGTGCCCCTCCACTTTTCCCTCTCCCCACTGATAACCACTAAGTTGTTTTCCATATCTGTGAGTCTGTTTCTGTCTGATTATATACATTCACTTGTATTACATTTAAGATGGCACAGGTAAGTGATATGATACAGTATTTATCTTTCTCTGCCTGAGTTATATCACTAAGCATAAAATTCTCTAGATCCATTCACCATAAAACTCCTAGAAAGACAGAGCACTCTCTGACATAAATCATAACAATATTTTGAGGCTCTTTCTCCTAAAGCAAAGGAAATAAAAGCAAAAATAAACAAATTGGACCCAATTAAACTTAAATGTTTTTGCAGAGCAAAGGAAATCATTGACAAAATGAAAAGACAACCCACGGAATGCAAGAAAATATTTATAAATTATGTGATAAACAAGGTGTTAATATCCAAAATATACAAACAGCTTATACAATTCATTACCAAAAAAACAACCCAATGAAAAATTGGACAGAAGACTTGAACAGACATTTTTCCAAAGAGGGCATACATGTGGATAACAAACACATCAAAAGATGCTCAGCATCACAAATTATTAGAGGAATGCAAACCAAAACCACAATGAGTTATCACCTCACACCTGTCAGTGGCTATCATCAAAATATCTACAAATAGCAAATGTTAGCCAGAATATGGAGAAAAGGGAACCCTTGTACACTGCTGGTGAAAGTGTAAATTGGCGCAGCCACTGTTAAAAATAGTATGGAAGTTCCTTAAAAAAAAAAAAAAAAAAACTAAAAATAAGACTAATGTATAAGCCAGCAATTCCATTCCTGGGTATATATATGGGGAAAAAAAAAGTGAATACACTACTTTGAAAAGAAACATACATCTCATCTGATGAATGGATAAAGATATGGTATATACATATTGAGTTGACTGAAAAGTTCATTCAGGTTTTTTGCTATGCTAAGTCTCTCAGTTGTGTCCAAATCTTTGTGACTGCATGGACTGTAACCTGCCAGGCTCCTCTGTCCATGGGCATTTTCCAGGCAAGAATACTGAAGAGGGTTGCCATGCACTCCTCCAGGGGACCGAACCCAGGTCTCTCACATTGCAGACAGATTCTTTTGGTAACATGGAAAAACTTGAATGAGCTTTTTGGCTAACTTTGTGTGTGTGTGTGTGTATGTATGTGTACACATCAAAATATTACTCAGCTATAAAAAATGAATTCTTCCATTTGTAGCAAGGTGAATAGACCTCAGGAATATTGTGCTTTGTGAGGTAAGTCAGACCAGTTAATTCTTATGTATTCTTCAACATTAAATTCAAATGTCATTTCTCTTGTGACATCTTGCCTGACACCTCTGGGTAGAACTAAGTAGCTTCTTCTTTCTGGTCATGTGGCACTTTGTAAATAATACTTTCAAACAGCTCATCACACTGCATTCTAGTCAGTCTGTACCATCTTTTATTATTGATGTTTGTAATTACAGCAAATACCATAGTAATTTTCACGTTGTAGGAATGTAATGTTTGTTGATGGATGAATATGTGATTGAATGTATGTAGGTATAGATGAATGGATGGATGAATGGATGGGTTGTCAATGTCCTATACCGTAAGGCCAAGCCAGAAAAACATAATAAAGTATGAGTAAACCAAAGGTATTATGTCATCCACTAGGTTTACAGAATAGAAAAACAAAAGTGAAATCAAATTTTGATTAACACAGTGGGTTCTGATATTTTTATTCTGCTAAATCCACTATTTCTGCCAAAGGAAAGGAAACCTTATAATCCAGTCCTAATTATATGGGATCATTTACTCTTCCAGGGATATAAATACACAAGCACTATGTCCTATAGTGTTTCTGGCCCCTCTGACAAGATCATAAAGTAATTAAATTCTTCCAACTTCTACTCTTGCATTCACAAAATCAGTTTACCACATTAATATAGTTATTCTCTTACCGGATCCTGTCATTTATTTTGGAAACATCAAATAATATATAAGTACAAGAAAAATAAAATTGTTTAGATAATTAAATAGCAGCAACTTTACAGGTGATATCCAGAAATTCTTCACTTCTGTTCCCAAAAAACATGAACCAGAATATATCATATTAAGAAATAAGAAATTATTCTATCTAACCAGCTCAGTCTTCAGTTGAGACATGTAAACAAATGTTTGGAATTTTCTCATATATAAATTATAATATTGATTTATTACATAACAAAAATACACGGTTGATTATAAGTATATAGGAACCTCATATTATCAGTGTTATAATAAAATATTTGAAAGACAGAAATAAATCCTACATTTTTCTTGCAAAATCGGAGTTATGCAGTATCAAGTAGCCACCTTTTAGGAGAAAATGTGGATGAAGTCCTAATTTAGTTTATTCATCATTAAAAGCTAAGTTATGAGGATCAAAAAAAAAAAAAAAGTGTTAATCGCTCAGTTGTGTTTAACTCTTTGCAACCCCATGGACTGTAGCCCACCAGGCTTCTCTGTCCATAGAATTCTCCAGGTCAAAACACTGGAGTGGGTAGCCATTCCCTTCTCCAGGGGATCTTCCTGACCCAAGGACTGAACCAGAGTCTCCTGCATTACTGGCAGATTCTTTATTGTGTGAGCCACCAGGAAAGACCAAAAGAGGCACTAATTAACATCTAATTCAGAAAGTATTACCATCAGTCATGTTTATAAGTTCTGGCTGTTCCATACATTTTAGAAGTGCCTTTTGTTTGGAAGTTGATAACTGTATGTGTCTAAATGAGAATGTAAGCAAAAGCCATATGTGTGTGATAATGACACCTCAATTTACCTCTTTACAATCTCTTCACAAGAGATGTAAACCTAAGGGTATATAAAAAGAAATAATTGATGTAATCACTAAATTTATCTCTAGAACAATGAAAAAGTTTACTTTTCAGAAATACTGAAAGTTCCCATTCCATATGCTTTGTGAGTGTAATTACATGGCCTGTCAACTGTTACCAGTGAAACACTCAATGAAATGTAGGTCTAAAAATAAACAAATGGGACCTAGTTAAACTTAAAAGCTTTTGCACAACGAAGGAAACTATAAGCAAGGTGAAAAGACATTCTTCAGATTGGGAGAAAATAATAGCAAATGAAGCAACTGACAAAGAATTAATCTCAAAAATATACAAGCAGCTCCTACAGCTCAATTCCAGAAAAATAAATGACCCAATAAAAAAATGGGCCAAAGAACTAAACAGACATTTCTCTAAAGAAGACATACAGATAGCTAACAAATGCATGAAAAGGTATTCAACATCACTCATTATCAGAGAAATGCAAATCAAAACCGCAATGAGGTACCATTTCACACCAGTCAGAATGGCTGCTATCCAAAAGTCTGCTGCTGCTGCTAAGTTGCTTCAGTTGTGTCCAACTCTGTGCGACCCCATAGATGGCAGCCCACCAGGCTCCCCCGTCCCTGGGGTTCTCCAGGCAAGAACACTGTTATGGGTTGCCATTTCCTTCTCCAATGCATGAAAGTGAAAAGTGAAAGTGAAGTCACTCAGTCCTGTCCTACTCTTAGTGACCCCATGGATTGCAGCCTACCAGGCTCCTCCATCCATGGAATTTTCCAGGCAAGAGTACTGGAGTGGGGTGCCACTGCCTTCTCTGATCCAAAAGCCTACAAATAATAAATGCTGGAGAGGGTACAGAGAAAAGGAAACCGTCTAACACTGTTGGTGGGAATGCAAACTAGTACAGCCACTATGGAGAACAGTGTGGAGATTCCTTAAAAAACTGGAAATAGAACTGCCATACGACCCAGCAATCCCACTGCTGGGCATACACACCAAGGAAACCAAAATTTAAAGAGACACATGTATCCCAGTGTTCATCACAGCACTGTTTACAATAGCTAGGACAGGGAAGCAACCAGATGTCCATCAGCAGACGAATGGATGAGAAAGCTGTGGTACATATACACAATGGAATATTACTCAGCTATTAAAAAGAATGCATTTGAATCAGTTCTGATGAGTGGATGAAGCTGGAGCCTATTATACGGAGTGAAGTAAATTAGAAAGAAAAACACCAATGCAGTATATTAAAATATCAAATTTATAAAGATGGTAATGATGACCCTATATGCAAGACAGCAAAAGAGACACAGATGTAAATAACAGTCTTTTGGTCTTGGTGGGAGAAGGCAAGGGTGGGATGATTTGAGAGAGTAGCACTGAAACATGTATATTATCATTTGTGAAATAGACCACCAGCCCAGGTTCGATACATGAGACAGGGGGCTCAGGGCTGGTGCACTGGGATGACCCAGAGGATGGTATGGGGAGGAAGGTGGAAGGAGGGTTCAGGATGGGGAACACATGTACACCCATGGCTGATTCATGTCCATGTATGGCAAAAAACACTACAATGTTATAAAGTAATTAGCTTTCAATTAAAGTAAATTAATTTTAAAAAAGGAAATGTAGGTCTAAATAATATTATAATAATAGCTACAACTTATGGAGTATTTACTGTGTGCTGTATACTATCATAATCACTTTATAAGTGATGATTTAATATTTTTGCTAATACAATAAATTCTATATTATACATTTATTTTTCTCCATTTTATATACAAAGAAACTGAGTAACATAGAGTCTAAGCAAACTGCCAAAAGTCACATAGCTATTAAATGGCAGGCAATCTGACTCCAGAGCTCATGCTCTTATGCAATATGCTACACTGTTTTTATGTTGCCTAGCTTTTGCCTACAGAATTGCTACAATGAGCTCCCTCCAAAACAAAGTTCCATTTGGTTCCTTGTTCTCTTGACAGAAAGGCTTGTAGGGATTGGCCTAGGTGACGTTATGGAATTACTGGCAATTTTAGACTTAGCTAGGTTTCTGAACGGCCAAAGTACAGTGGTAAAATGTTAAATACCTCCTTTAAGAGGCCATTTGTAATGAGGAAGTTTATATATTCTGTTCAATGAAAAGTTACAAACCTCTAAAATTCTACTTTTACATTTTGTGATTCTTCCTGATGAAAACAGTTTTCATCATCTTTCATTCCATTATATTGTTATTGATTCCTGTAGTACTAATTTAAAAGCTTTTGTTACCTACTTTGCCTTAAAATATGCATAACTTTTAAATTAAATATAAAAATAACCAATAACACATCACTAGTGATTAGAATCAACTTGTGAGATGTCAGAAGGCCTCTGTCAAAATCAGTCAGTGAATTCTCAAGTGTATTCTTCTAATTTAAAACATCAACCACAGTTTTCTTCTATCCATATGTTAGTTGTATGTCTATATGCTTTTGCTATGTGGGTCCTTTTATCTCCCAAAAAGGCTTCTGTAACTTATTACAGCATATTTGAGTTTTCAAAGTACACTTTCCCTTGAGTGTTAATCATACTTTGTTAGCAAACCAAGTTTTATTGTTGCTGTTATTGTTGTTATATTACACAAAACATTGAACATACCCAATTAATTTTGTAGGTTATTTGGAAAGGTGGTACTTTGACAAGGTCATGGGGTGTGTTTATAAATTTAAAGTTTCATAGTCATTGTTCATAGATTTTTATACTATTCTTATATTTATTAATATTGATTATTTTTAAGTTCATTTAACTTCTAAACTGATCATCCATTTTATGCACTGCAAAGAGATTATTCTTTCTATAAATACTCACTTCAGTCCACCAACTCCTAGAGCTTGCTCAACTCATGTCCATTGAGTCGGTGATGCCATCCAACCATCTCATCCTCTGTCATCCCATTCTCCCCCTGCCTTCAAACTTTCCCAGCATTAGGATCTTTTCCAATGAGTCAGTTCTTTGCATCATGTGGCCAAAGTATTGGAGCTTCAGCATCAGTCCTTCCAATTAATATTCAGGACTGATCTCCTTTAGGATTGACTGGTTTGATATCCTTGCAGTCCAAGGGACTCTCAAGAGTCTTCTCCAACACCATTCTTCAAAAGCATCAATTCTTCGGCACTAAGCTTTCTTTGTAGTCCAACTCTTACATCCATACATGACTACTGCAAAAACCATAGCTTTTACTAAATGGACCTTTGTTGGTAAAGTAATGTCTCTGCTTTTTAATATGCTGCCTAAGTTTGTCATAGCTATTCTTCCAAGGAGCAAGTGTCTTTTAATCTCCTGGCTGCAGTTATCATCTGCAGTGATTTTGGAGCCCCGAAAAATAAAGTCTCTCACTGTTTCCATTGTTGTTCCAGTATTTGCCATGAAGTAATGGGACTGGATGCCATGATCTTAGTTCTTTGAATGTTGAGTTTTAAGCCAACTTTTTCAGTCTCCTCTTTCACTTTCATTAAGAGACTCTTTAGTTCTTCTTCACTGTCTGCCATAAGGGTGGTGTCATCTGCATATCTGAGGTTATTGATATCTCTCCCTGCAATCTTGATTCCATCTTGTGCTTCATCCAGCCTGGCATTCCACATGATGTACTCTGAATATAAGTTAAATAAGCAGGGTGACAATATACAGCCTTGACGTACTCCTTTTCCTATTTGGAACCAGTCTGTTGTTCCATGTCCAGTTCTAACTGTTGCTTTTTGACCTGCATACAGATTTTTTCAGGAGGCAGGTAAGGTGGTCTGGTATTCTCATCTCTTTCAGAATTTTCCACATTTTGCTGTGATCCACACAAAGGCTTTTGCATAGTCAGTAAAGCAGAAGTAGGTGTGCTTTTTTGTTTGTTTGTTTAACTTTCTTACTTTTTTCGATGATCCAACAGATGTTGGCAATTTGATTTCTGGTTCCTCTGCCTTTTCTAAGTCCAGCTTGAACATCTGAAAGTTCTTGGTTCACGTACAGTTGAAGCCTGACTATAAATACTACTTCATTATAAAATTTCACTCTCCTACTCAAAACTTCATGACTCACCTGCAAATTAACTCCAAATGCCTTTGCTAGTAAATCCAAACCATTTACCAAAACGCCCACACTATTTTTTCAGTATCATATTACTTATTTTTGTTTTTGTTATGTTTTGTTTGCTTTCTTTTGCTTTCTATTCCTACTATAATGGGATTCATACTCTGCTTGGAATTCACACTATGTATTCTTAGCATTCTGCCTTTGCTAAAATCATGTAATCTCTGAAAATGTCAAACACTCTTGCCTCTGATTATGTGAATTCTCTTTCTTAAAAACAGATCTCTACCATTTCCATGAGGTCTTTTCTCACCATTCCGTCTCTTATAACTGTCACAAAACTTTATATTCATATATAGTACCACTTTGTGTGCTCAGATGTGTCTGATTCTTTGCCACCCCATGGACTATAGCCCACCAAGTTCCTCTGTCCATGGAATTCTCCAGGCAAGATTAATGGAATGGGTTGCCATTTCCTTCTCCAGGGAATCTTTCCAACCCAGGAATCAAACTGGCATCACTTGCACCTCTTGCATTGTCAGGTGGGTTGTTTACCACTGCACCACCTGGGAAGCACATATTCATATATTACATTGTACTATTTCTCTTTGTTAACCAGACTTAGGGTCCTTCAGGGAAAATATCTTTCTGATTTAAGAGAATGCCTATAGCATAATGAACATAAATATTTGCCATTTTATTCACTAGTCTAGTAGATTCTTATCAATCACTTTAGGCATTACAGTGGAAAGAAAAGCCAATTAGGACTTAAGAGATCAGGATAATCGTCCTGACTTGGTCACAAATTAACACATTTTACATAAAACAGATCATTTATATAAATTTTATTTTTCCCTCTCAAATACCTTTTCAGTGAATGGTGATAATGATTTCTATTCTACTTAATAATTTTGAGGTCAGGCTTGAATGTGGTTATTTATTGGAAAATTTTTTGAAAAATTATAAAGTATTTTATAAATGCAAGAGATAGTTATATATAAGATGTATTTCCTGAAAGTCATTTTATTGACCCGAGTATTTTAAAAAAATGTACTTTTTATAAGTACATTATTTTCTGCTATAAAACTTTTCTCAAAGTACCAATATTGAAGTGAAACTACAAGGACTTTGGAAAGCCTATATTCAATGTATTTTCTTACCTACTAGTTGACCAGCAAAGTGGACATGAGAATATACCAGGTTTCCATGTTGAGACACACAACAATTTATCTCTGACAAAATTCAACCAATAATTTAACTATTTATGCTGTACATTGAGAATTAAAGTCTTGAATAAGCTGAGTCTATAAGAGTTAGTAATGTTGTAAGGACAGGGCTTTTCAGAATCAGTATTAAGAAAATTTTCCTATAATACATATAGAAGGTCAATAGTTTGTAGTATATTTCTTGCAAAGTGAATTCGGGAACATTCTGAAAGTCTATAGTAAATAAAGGAATCCATATCCAATGAAAAGGTCATAAAAGACTTTGTGAATTTATATATATGAGCACAAAGTAAAGCATATTAAAATATATATATCAGAAAAACTTGGTTATAATTCAACTGTCATAGATGAGACTATCAGTGAATGGACCACTCGATACACATTTGCTTTAGCTATATAGTAGTATTGTTGTTGTTCAGTCTCTCAGTCAAATACGACTCTTTGCAACCTCATGGATTGCAACAGGCCAGGCTTCCCTGTCCTTCATCATCTCCCAGTTTAGTTCAGTCACTCAGTCGTGTCTGACTCTTTGCGAACCCATGAATCACAGCATGCCAGGCCTCCCTATCCATCACCAACTCCAGGAGTCCAACCAAACCCATGTCCATCGAGTCGGTGATGCCACCCAACCATCTCATCTTCTGTCATCCCCTTCTTCTCCTGCCCTCAATCTTTCCCAGCATCAGGGTTTTTTCAAATGAGTCAGCTCTTCACATAAGGTGGCCAGAATATTGGCATTTCAGCTTCAACACCAGTCCTTCCAATGAACACCTAGGACTGATCTCCTTTAGGATGGACTGGTTGGATCTCCTTCCAGTCCAAGGGACTCTCAAGAGTCTTCTCCAACACCACAGTTCAAAAACATCAATTATTCAGCACTCAGCTTTCTTTATAGTGCAACTCTCACATCCATACATGACCACTAGAAAAACCATAGCCTTGACTAGATGACCTTTGTTGGTAAAGTAATGTCTCTGTTTTTAATATGCTGTCTAGCTTGGTCATAACTTTCCTTCCAAGGAGTAAGCATCTTTTAATTTCATGGCTGCAGTCACCATCTGCAGTGATTTTGGAGCACAGAAAAATAAAGTCAGCCACTGTTTCCCCATCTATTTGCCATGAAGTGATGGGACCGGATGCCATGACCTTAGTGTTCTGAATGTTGAGCTTTAAACCAACTTTTTCACTCTCCTCTTTCACTTTCATCAAGAGGCTCTTTAGTTCTTCTTCACTTTCTGTCATAAGGGTGGTATCATCTGCATATCTGAGGTTATTGGTATTTCTCCCAGAAATCTTGATTCCAGCTTGTGCTTCCTCCAGCCCACCGTTTCTCATGATGTACTCTGCATATAAGTTAAATAAGCAGGGTGACAGTATACAGCCTTGATGTACTCCTTTTCCTATTTGGAATCAGTCTGTTGTTCCATGCCCATTTCTAACTGTTGCTCCCTGACCTGTTTACAGGTTTTTCAAGAGGCAGGTCAGGGGGTCTGGTATTCCCATCTCTTTCAGAATTTTCCACAATTTATTGTGATCCACACAGTTAAAGGCTTTGGCAGTCAATAAAACAAAAATAGATGTTTTTTCTGGAACTCTCTTGCTTTTTGGATGATCCAGTGGATGTTGACAACTTTATCTCTGTTTCCTCTGTCTTTTCTCAAACCAGCTTGAACATCTGGAAGTTCACGGATCATGTATTGCTGAAGCCTGTCTTGGAGAATTTTAAGCATTACTTTACTAGCATGTGAGATGAGTGCAATTGTGCAGTAGTTTGAGCATTCTTTGGCATTGCCTTTCTTTGGGATTGGAATGAAAACTGACCTTTTCCAGTCCTGTGGCCACTGCTGAGTTTTCCAAATTTGCTGGCATATTGAGTGCAGCACTTTCACAACCTCATCTTTCAGGATTTGAAATAGCTCAACTGGAATTCCATCACCTCCACTAGCTTTTTTCGTAGTGATGATTCCTAAGGCCCACTTGACTTCACATCCCAGGATGTCTGGCTCTAGGTGAGTGATCACACCATTGTGATTATCTGGGTCATGAAGATCTTTTTTGTACAGTTCTTCTGTATATTCTTGCCACCTCTTCTTAATATCTTCTGCTTCTGTTAGGTCCATACCATTTCTGTCCTTTATTCAGCCCATCTTTGCATGAAATGTTCCCTTGGGATCTCTAATTTTCTTGAAGAGATCTCTAGTCTTTCCCATTCTGTTGTTTTCCTCTATTTCTTTGCATTGATCACTGAGGAAGGCTTTCTTATCTCTCCTTGCTATTCTTTGTAACTCTGCATTCAAATGAGTGTATCTTTCCTTTTCTCCTTTGCTTTTCACTTCCCTTCTTTTCACAGCTATGTGTAAGGCCTCCTCAGACAGCCGTTTTGCTTTTTTGTATTTCTTTTTCTTGAGGATGGTCTTGATTCCTGTCTCCTGTGCAGTGTCACGAACCTCCATCCATGGCTCATCAGCCACTCTGTCTGTCAGATCTAGCATCATCTCCCAGGGCTTGCTATACTCATGTCCATTGAGTCGGTGATGGCGTCCAACCATCTCGTCCATTGTCTTCCCCTTCTCCTGCCTTCAATCTTTTCCAGCATCAGGGTCTCTTCTAATGTGTCAGCTCTTTGCATCAGGTGGCCAAAATATTGGATCTTCAGGTTTCAACACCAATAAGTCCTTCCAATGAATATTTGGGATTGATTTCCTTTAGGATTGACTGGGTTGATATCCTTGCAGTCCAAGTTACTCTCAAGAGTCTTTTCCAACACCACACTGCAAAGCATCAATTTTTCAGGGCTCAGCCTTCTTTATGGTCCACCTCTCACATCCATACATAACTACTGGAAAAAAACCATAGCTTTGACTAGACTGACCTTTGTTGGCAAAGCAACATCTCTGCTTTTTAATACATGGTCTAGGTTGCTCATGGCTTTTCTAGCAAAGAGCAAGCATCTTTTAATTTCATGGCTGCAGTTATTTTCTGCAGTGATTTTGGAGCCCAAGAAGATAACATCTGTCACAGTTTCCATTGTTTCCCCATCTATTTGCTATGAAGTGATGGGACTGGATAACATTGTCTTAGTTTTTTTTATGTTGACCTTTAAGTCAGCTCTTTTACTCTCCTGTTTCACTTTCATCAAAAGGCTCTTTAATTCCTCTTTGATTTCTGACATAAGTGAGGTGTCACCTACATATCTGAGGTTATTGATATTTCTCCTAGCAATCTGGATTCCAGCTTATGCTTCATCCAGCCTGGCATTTTTCATGATGTACCATGCATATAAACTAAGCAGGGTGGCAATATACAGCCTTGTTGTACTCTTTTTCCAATTTGGAATCAGTCCATTGTACCATGTCTGGTTCTAAATGTTACTTCTTGACCTGAATACAGGTTTTGCCAAAGATAGGTAAGGTGGTCTGGTGTTCCCATCTCTTTAAGAATTTTCCATGGTTTATTTGTGATCTGTAGTCAAAGGCTTTGGTGTAGTCAATAAAGCATAAGTAGATGTTTTTCTGGAATTCTCTAGCTTTTTCTATGATCCAACAGATGTTGGCGATTTGATCTCTGGTTCTTTTGTCTTTTCTCAACCCAGCTTGTATATCTGGAATTTTCGGTTCACATACTGTGGAGGAATACCTGGAATGAGTTGGGGTTTCAAAGCAAGAATGCTGAAGTGGTTGCCATTCCCTCTATAGTGGACCACATTTTGTCAGAAGTCTCCACGATGACCCTCTGTCTTGGGTGGCCCTACACGGTCTGGCTCAGAGTGTCATTGAGTAAGGCAAGGTTGTGTTCCATGTGGAGCAGGCCATAGCAATCCTATTTAGAATTTTAACAGAGGAGTATCAGTGAATAACCACCACTCATCTAAGAATAAAATTAATTAAATGAGTTAATTTGGACTTAATGGAATCTTTTCTTTTTTAGAATGTGGAAAATCACTTGCATATAAGAAATTCACAGGCCTTTCTGCTTCAGTCCTTCTGCTTTTCCAAGCCAAAATCATCCTTTCTACAGTCCAGGAAGATAAGCTACTTGGGACAGCTAGATTTTAATAACACCCTTATGAGTTGAGTCTGTAAAGAATCTGCCTGCAGTGCAGGAGACCCGGGTTCAATCCCTGGGTTGGGAAGATCCCCTGGAGAAGGAAATGGCAACGCACTCCAGTATCCCTGCCTGGAAAATCTCATGGACAGAGGAGCCTGGTGGGCTACAGTCCATGGGATCGCAAAGAGCCGGGTATGACTGAGCCACTAACACTTACTTACTTACTTATGAGTTGGGTAATTAGGATTGTTATTGTTGTTGTTCAGCCACAAGGTCATGTCAGACCCTGTGAGCCCATGAACTGCAGCACAGCAGGCTTCCCTGTCTTTAACTATCTCCCAGAGTTTGCTTAAACTCATGTCCATTGAATCAGTGATACCATTAAACTCTCTCATTCTCTGTCACCCCTTCTCTTCTTGCCCTCAATGTTTCCCAGCATCAGGGTCTTTTCTAGTGAGCTGACTCTTTTCTTCAGGTGGCCAATGTATTAGAGCTTCAGCTTCAGCGTCATTCATTCCAATGAATATTCAGGACAGATTTCCTTTAGGATTGACTGGTTTGATCTCCTTACAGTCCAAGGAACTGTCAAGAGTCTTCTCCAACACCACAGTTCAAAAGCATTACTTCTTCGGTACTCAGCTTTCTTTGTAGTCCAACATTTACATCCATACATGACTATCGGAAAAACCGTAGCTTTGACTATATGGACCTTTGTCAGCAAAGTGATGTCTCTGTTTTTTAATACTCTATCTAGTTTTGTCACAACTTTCTTCCAAGGAGCAAGCCTCTTTTAATTTTGTGGCTACAGTCAACATCCACAGTGACTTTGGAGCCCAAGAAAATAAAACCTGTCACTGTCACTTATAATAAACACCCTCAAAAGTCAGTAAATTTAGTTCTTCTTTCATATTTTGTTTAATCAGGATAGAGTCCTAAATACTAATATCAGAAAGCACAAATTGGGCACATGGATATTACAGGTTGAATCCATGCTGAAAAACGGAATTTGTAAGGCAGACTACTATTACACTTCTTGATAAAGGCGAACTAAACAGTGTGCATTAATTTTGCATTTTATATGATATGTGGTTTTCTCTTTTATTTGGAAAATATTCTAGCACTTTGAAAAGATGAATGTAAATTTAATCAATGGTCATGGGAAAAGTCCATGATGCCATTTGTTTTTATTCTTAATTTAAACTTTTTTATTTTGTATTGGATATTGGAATAAAGAGGTAAGAGAAACCCAAGTAAGATGGTATGCACTGAGAAAGGGCATCAAAGGGCAAACAGACTGAAACTGCAATCACAGACAACTAGCCAATCTGATCACAAGGACCACAGCCTTGTTTAACTCAATGAAACTAAGCCATGCCTTGTGGGGCCACCCAAGATGGCCAGGTCATGGTGGAGAGGTCTGACAGAATGTGGTCCACTGGAGAAGGGAATGGCAAACGCCTTCAATATTCTTGACTTGAGAACCCAATGAACAGTATGAAAAGGCACAAAGATAGGACACTGAAAGATGAACTCCCCAGGTCAGTAGGTGCCCAATATGCTACTGGAGATCAGTGGAGAAATAACTCCAGAAAGAATGAAAGGATGGAGCCAAAGCAAAAAAAAAAAAAAAAAACAGTTGTGGATGGCCCTGGAGACAGAAGCAAGGTTCGATGCTGAAAAGGACAATATTGTGTAGGAACCTGGAATGTTAGGTCCATGAATCAGGGCATATTGGAAATGGTCAAACAGGAGAAGGCAAGAGTGAACATCGACATTCTAGGAAGCAGCAAACTAAGATGGACTGGAATGGGTGAATTTAATGCAGATGCCTGTTTTATCTACTACTGTGGGCAGGTATCCCTTAGAAGAAATGGAGTAACCATAATAGTCAACAAGAGTCTGAAATGCAGTACTTGGATGCAATCTCTGAAACAACAGAATAATCTCTGTTCATTTCCAAGGCAAACCATTCAATGTCACAGTAATCCAAGTCTATGCCCCAACCAGTAATGCTGAAGAAGCTGAAGTTGAATGGTTCTATGAAGACCTACAAGACATTCTACAACTAACACCAAAAAAAGATGTTCTTTTCATTATAGGGGCCTGGAATGCAAAAGTAGGAAGTCAAGAAACACCAGAAGTAACAGGCAAATTTGTCCTTAGAGTACAGAATGAAGCAGGGCAAAGGCTAATAGAGTTCTGCCAAGAGAATGCACTGGTCATTAGCAAACACCCTTTTCCAAAAACACAAGAGAAGACTATACACATGGACATCACCAGATGGTCGACACTGAAATCAGATTGTTTACATTTTTTTCAGCCAAAGATGGAGAAGCTCTATACAGTCAGCAAAAACAAGATCGGGAGCTGACTGTGGCTCAGATCATGAATTTATTTTTGCCAAATTCAGACTCTAACTGAAGAAAGTGGGGAAAACCACTAGGCAATTCAGGTATGACCTAAATCAAATCCCTTGTGACTATACAGTGGAAGTGAAAAATAGATTTAAGGGTCTAGATCTGATAGACAGAGTGCCTGAAGAACTATAGACAGAGGTTTGTGACATTGTACAGGAGACAGGGATCAAGACGATCCCCACGGGGGAAAAAAAAAAAAAAACATGCAAAAAAGCAATTTGTCTGTTTGAGGAGCCCTTACAAATAGCTGTTAAAAGAAAAGAAGCAAAAAGGAAAGGAGAAAAGGAAAGATATAAGCATTTGATTGCATAGTTCGAAAGAATAGCAAGGAGAGATAAGAAAGCCTTCCTCAGCAATCAATGCAAAGAAATAGAGGAAAACAATAGAATGGGAAAGACTAGAGATCTTTTCAAGAAAATTAGAGATGGCAAGGGAATATTTCATGCAAAGATGGGCTCAATAAAGGACAGAAATGCTATGGACCTAACAGAAGCAGAAGATATTAAGAAGAGGTGGAAAGAATACACAGGAGAACTGTACAAAAATATCTTCATGACCCAGATAATCATAGTGGTGTTATCACTCACACTCACCTAGAACCAGACATCCTGGAATGTGAAGTCAAGTGGAAGTTAGGAAACATCACTATGAACAAAGATGGTGGAGGTGATGGAATTCCAGTTGAGCTATTTCAAATCCTGAAAGATGATGCTGTGACAGTGCTGCACTCAATATGTCAGCACATGTAGAAAACTCAGCAGTGGCCACAGGACTGGAAAGTTCAGTTTTCATTCCAATCCCAAAGAAAGGCAATGCCAAAGAATGCTCAAACTGCTGCACAATTGCACTCATCTCACATGCTAGTAAAGTAATGCTCAAAATTATCCAAGCCAGGCCTCAGCAATATGTGAACCATTAACTTCCAGATGTTCAAGCTGGTTTTAGAAAAGGCAGAGAAACCGGAGGTCAAATTGCCATCATGCACTGGATCATCAAAAAAGCAAGAGAGTTCCAGAAAAACATCTATTTCTGCTTTATTGACTATGCCAAAGCTTTTGACTGTGTGGATCACAATAAATTGTGGAAAATTCTGAAAGAGATGGGAATACCAGACCCCCTGACCTGCCTCTTGAGAAACCTGTATGCAGGTCAGGAAGCAACAGTTAGAACTGGACATGAGACAACAGACTGGTTCCAAATAGGAAAAGGAGTACGTCAAGGCTGTATATTGTCACCCTGCTTATTTAACTTATATGCAGAGTACATCATGGGAAACACTGGGCTGGAGGAAGCACAAGCTGGAATCAAGATTTCTGGGAGAAATACCAATAACCTCAGATATGCAGATAATACCACCCTTATGGCAGAAAGTGAAGAAGAACTAAAGAGTCTCTGATGAAAGTGAAAGAGGAGAGTGAAAAAGTTGGCTTAAAGCTCAACATTCAGAACACTGCGATCATGGCGTCCAGTCCCATCACTTCATGGCAAATAGATGGGGAAACAGTGGCTGACTTTATTTTTCTGTGCTCCAAAATCACTGCAGATGGTGATTGCAACCATGAAATTAAAAGACGCTTACTCCTTGGAAGGATAGTTATGACCAACCTAGATAGTATATTAAAAAGCATAGACATACATCAACATTAACCCACCACAGGCAATGTATGACAAAACCAATACAATATTGTAAAGTAATTAACCTCCAATTAAAATAAATAAATTTATATTAAAAAAAAAAAAAAAAAGCAGAGACATTACTTTGTCAACAAAGGTCCGTATAGGCAAGGCTATGGTTTTTTCCAGTGGTCATGTATGGATGTGAGAGTTGGACCATAAAGAAAGCTGAGCACCGAAAAATGGATGCTTTTGAACTGTGGTGTTGGAGAAAACTCTTGAGAGTCCCTTGGACTGCAAGGAGATCCAACCATTCTATCCAAAAGCTGAATAGTCCTGGTGTTCATTGGAAGGACTGATGTTGAAACTAAAAATCCAATACTTTGGCCACCTGATGCGAAGAGCTGACTCATTTGAAAAAACCCTGATGCTGGGTAATATTGAGGGCAGGTGGAGAAGGGGACAGCAGAGGATTAGATGATTGGATGGCATCACCGACCTGATGGACGTGGGTTTGGGTGGACTCTGGGAGTTGGTGATGGACAGGGAGGCCTGGTGTGCTTTGGTTCATGGGGTTGCAAAGAGTCAGACATGAGTGAGCGACTGAACTGAACTGATTGGATAGTAGCTGATTAACAATATAGTGATATTTTCAAGTGAACAGTGAAGGGACTCAGCCATGTTGCTGTTATTGTTCAGTCGCTAGATCATGTTCGATTCTTTTGAGACCCCACGAATTGTCCATGGGATTTCCCAGGCTGAATACTGGAGTTGGTTGCTATTTCCTTCTCCAGGGGATCTTCCTGATCGAGGAATATAACTTGTGTTTCCTGCATTGGCAAGTGGATTCTTTACCAGTGAGCCACAAGGGAATTCCCAGATTCAGCCATACATAGACATATATGCATTCTCCCCAAAAATCCCCTTGGGTGAAGGCTGACACATAATATTGAATAGAGTTCTATGTGCTATATAGTAGTCCCTGGTGAGTTATCCTTTTTAAATATAGAAGTGTACACCTCTCAATCCCAAACTCTCTAATCATCCCTTCACCCCACGCCTTTCCACAGCAGCCATAGGTTGTTCTCTATGTCTGTGAGTCTCTTTCCTATTTTGGAATAAATTTGTATCATTTCTTTTATCTAGATCCATCCATGTTTCTCCAAATATCATAGTTTCATTTTCTTTAATGGCCGAGTAATATTTCATTGTGCATATGCACCACACCTTCTATATCCATTCCTCTGTCGATGGTCATTTAGGTTGCCTGTGTGTGTTGGCTTTTGTAAATGGTGCTGCAGTGAATATTGGGGTGCATGTAACCTTTTGGATCATGGTTTTTCTCTGGATATATGCCCAGAAGTGGTATTGCAATGTCATATGGTAAGTCTTTTTTTTTTTTTTTTTTTTAAGGAACATCCATACTATTTTCCATAGTGGCTCTACCAATCTGTATCCCCCCCCCCCCAACAGTTTAGGAGGGTTGCCTTCTTTCCAAACCCTCTCCACCATTTTTCATTTGTGGATTTTTATGATGGCCATTCTGGTTGATGTGCAGTAATATCTCATTGTAGTTTTGGTTTGCATTTCTCTACTGATTAGCAGTGTTGAACGTCTTTTCATGTGACTCTTGGCCATCTGTATGTCTTCTCTGGAGAAGTGTCTGAGTGTTCTGCCCATTTGTTAATTGGGTTTTCTGTTTTGATGCTGTTAAGCATCATGAGCTGTTTGCAAGTTTTAGAGACTAATCCCTTCTCAATCCATTATTTGCAAATATTTCATGCCAGTCTGTAGGTTGTCTTTTTGTTTTGTTTCTTTTGCTATGCAAAAGCTTTTGAGTTTAAGTAGTTCCAATTTTTTATTTCTGTTTTTTATCCATTATTCTAAGAGACAGTACAAAAAAGACATTTTACTGTGATTTATGTCAGAGAGTGTTCTTTCTATATTTTTCTCTGAGAGTTTTATTGTTTCCAGTCTCACATTAAGTCTTTAAACCATGTTCAGTTCATTTTTGTGTATGATGTTAAACAATGATCTAATTTCATTTTTTGGCATGTTGTTGTTGTTCAGTTGCTCAGTCATGTCCGACTTTTTGTGACCCCATGGACTGCAGCACACCAGGCTTCCCTGTCCTTCACCATCTCCTGAGCTTACTCAAACTCATGTCTATTGAGTTGCTGATGCCATCCAACCAACTCATCCTCTGGAATTCCCTTCTTTTCCTGCCTTTAATCTTTCCCAGCATCAAGGTATTTTCCAATGAGTTGGCTCTTTGCATCAGGTGGCCAAAGTATTGGACCTTTAGCTTCAGCATCAGTCCTTCCAATGAATATTCAGGACTGATTTCCTTTAGGATTGACTGGTTTGATCTCCTTGCAGTCCAAGGGACTCTCAAGAGTCTTCTCTAACACCGCAGTTCAAAAGATTCAACTCTTCAGTGCTCAACTTTCTTTATAGTCTAAGTCTCACATCCATACATGACTACTGGAAAAACCATAAGTTTGACTAGATGGACCTTTGTCTGTAAAGTAATGTCTCTGCTTTTAAGTATGCTGTCTAGGTTTGTCATAGCTATTCTTCCAAGGAGCAAGCCTCTGTTAATTTCTTGGCTGCAGTCACCATCTGCAGTGATTTTGGAGCCCAAGAAAATAATTTCTGCCACTGTCTCCATTGTTTCCCCATCTGTTTACCATGAAGTGATAGGACTGGTTTCCATGATCCTGGCATTCATGATTCCAGCCTGTGTTTCATACAGCCCAATCTTTTGTATGATATACTTGGCATACAAGTTAAATAAGCTGGGTGACAGTGGCAGTATACAGCCTTGACATACTCCTTTCCTAATTTTCAACCAGTTTGTTGTTCCACATCTGATTTAATTGTTGCTTCTTGACCTGCATAGAGGTTTCACAGGAGGTAGATAAAATGGTATGGTATTCCCATCTCCTTAAGAATTTTCTGTTGTTTGTAGTGATCCACAGAATCAAGACTTTAGCATAGTGAAGCAGAAGCTGTCCAGTTTTCCCAGCCCCACTTGTTGAAGAGACTGTTTTTGCAGCATTGTGTAGTCTTCCCTTCTTTGTCAAATATATGTGACTATAAGTGCCTGGGTTTATTTCTGGATTTTCTATCCTGTTCTATTGATCACATTTATTTTTATGCCTGTAAAGGCTGAGCACCTTTACATCTATTTTTATGTTTTGATGACTGTAGCTTTGTAATATAGGGAGCCGGAGTCCCCAGCTCCGTTTTTCTTTCTCAACATTGCTTTGGCTCTTTGGGGTCTTTTTTGTCTCTATACCAATTTTAAAGTTTTTGTTCTAGTTTTGTGAAAACTGTCATTGGCAATTTGATAGGGATTGCATTGAATTTGTAGACTGCCTTCAGTGGTATATTTGTTTTCAAGATATTGATTCTTCCAATCATGAGTATGTCTTTCCATCTGATTGTATCTTCAATTTCTTTCATCAGCATCATATAGTTTTCAGAATACAGGTCTTTTATCTCCTTAGTTAGACTTCTTCCTCAGTATTTTATTCTTTTTGATGCAATGGTAAATGTAATTGTTTCTTAAATTTCTCTTTCTTATCTTTCATTGTCAGTGTATAAAAATGCAACAGATTTCTGTGTATCGATTTTGTAGCCTACAACTTTACCAAATTCATTGATGAGTTTTAGTAGTTTTTTGGTAGTATCTTTAGGGTCTTCTATGTAATAAGGTCATGTCATCTGCAACAGTGACATTCTTTTCCAATTTTGATTCCCATTACTTATTTTTGTTCTCTGATTTCTGTAGCTATAACTTCCTAAATTCTGTTGAATATAAGTGGCAAGAATGGACAACCTTCTCTTGTTCCAGATCTTAGAGGAAATGCCTTCAGTTTTTCTCAATTGAGTATGATGTTAGCTGTAGGTTTGTCATATATGGCATTTATTATGTGGAAGTATGTTCCCTCTATGCCCACTTTCTAGAGATTTTTTTTTTTTTATCATAAACGGATGCTGAATTTTGCCAAAAGATTTTTCTGCATCTATAGAGATGATCATATGATTTTCATTCTTCAGTTTGTTGGTGTGGTATATCACATTTATTGATTTTTGGATGTTGAAAAATCCTTGTGTCACTGAGATGAATACCACTTGATGATGGTGTATGATCATTTTAATATATTGTTGAATTTGGATTGTTTGTATTTTTTGAGGGTTTTTGCATCTATATTCATCAGTGATACTGGCCTATAATTTTTTTTGTGTGTGGTATCTTTGTCTGGTTTTGGTATCAGAGTGATAGTGTCCTTACAGAATGTATTTGGAAATTTTCCTTCCTCTGCAATTTTTTGGAAGAGTTTCAGAAGGGCAAGTGTTAACTCTTTTCTAAATGTTTGATAGAATTTCTCTGTGAAGCCACAGGTCCTAGACTTCTGTTTGTTGGGAAGTTTTTTCCACCACTTTATTGTTTTAATTGAAGGATAATTCCTTTACAGTATTTTGTCATTTTCTGTCATACCTCAACAAGAATCAGCAATAGGTACCCCCATGTCCCCTCCCTCCCAACCTTTCTCCCATCTCCCTCTGAGTCCCACCCTTCTAGATTGTCAGAGTTCCAGGGTCCAGCCCCAGCAGGATCCAGGGGTACCCTCGGGAAGGATGGCATCAGTGATAGAGATAACACGGGTCTTATAATGAACTGGAACCTGATGGCCCAGGGTCAAAAGATAAGAGAATAAAGGAGAAAGAATAAAGAGAAAAAAGGAGGCTGATATTCCTTGGTTTACACAGAAAGCCAATAAAGCCCCTGGCATGGGACTTGCTCTGTTCACGGAGGCCACAGGCGCCCTCTCAGTGGGGTGAAGATGTAGGGTGCCCTCTCCCCTGGGTGAAGACGCAGGGTGCCTTCCCAATTGGGTCTTAGAAGCCCAGGCAAAAATGAATTCAGAGAGCCTCTGTGCTCCAAGGAATCTGCCTGAAAAAAAGAGAGAGAGAGAAAGAAAGAAAAACGAGAGAGAGAGAGAGAGAGAGAGAGAGAGAAAGACAGACACAGAGACCAGAGCTCTGGTGAAGTGGGATCCGCAGCTTTATTTTCAAAAGGAACGTTTATACTCTGAGTTACACATTTCTCAAAGTAAAAGATACAGAGTCAGCTCAACATTCCATCAATTTTACCTTTATTGAAAGCAGGACATTTTCTGTACACCTTTTTATAAACAAAGGTCTTATGTTATGTCTGGCCCTGTGGCCTGGTAACATTTCATGACTCTTTTCTGATAAAGGTTGATCAGCCAGAAAACTTGTTTTCCCTTAAAGTATTTTTTCTTTATTTCTCCCAGCCTCAGAAAGTACTAAATAAAGTTACATTCTCACAGAGCAAAGGTGCAGTGTGTCACAACAAACAAAGAACTTATTAGCTCAAAGGTCTGATGTGGTTAATACCAAGGCTACTACTTGTTTTTCTTACATTCCAACTACATTAACTAATGCACTCCCAGGTGCACAATGGATAAGGGATATGGGAACTTGACAGCAAGCATTGGCCCAATAATGAAGCCCTTTACCAGTACTATCTATGCTAATAATTTTTAATCCTTCAAAGGGCTTTATGCTCATTAGAACTTTTAGAATGTTTAATCTTCCTGTGCCTTTCATGGCTGGGGAGTTGTGAGCAATTATGTGCATTAGTTGCAAGGGTATGGATAAAGCTGCCAAGCAAGCTATAATGCTAACAGAGTGGTTAGAATAGAAATATTCTTCTTATGACCAGGAGACTTATTAATTAGAGCCCTAAGTTGATTTTCTTCAGAGAAAGGTGGTCGGGGATAGCCCCCTGCTAATGTCAGAAAAGTTGGTGAAAGGCATAATATAATAAACAGTAGACCAACAGATTTTGGTTTTGGGGTCCCTCGAGTAGGTCCAGGGAATCCCTCGAGTCCTGATCCACCTTTGCCTGTCAGATCTTCTCTGCATGACCTTTTTCATGGGTGGGATCTCCCATGGTGGCCCCAGGCATCAGAGATCCCCTGTTTGAGTCATACAGCAAATTTGTTGGAAGTTTTTTAATCATAGATTCAATTTCAGGGCTTGTGATTGGCCTGTTCATATTTTCTGTTTCTTCCTTGTTCAGTCTTAAAAGACTGTGCCTTTCTAAGAATTTGTCCATTTTATCCAGGTTGTCCTTTTATTGGCATACCTTTGCTCATAGTAGTCTCATATGATCCTTTTCATTGTCTGTTGTACGTCCTCCTTTTTCCTTTATAATTTTATTGATTTGAGTCCTTTCCCTTTTTTGTTTGATGAATCTTGGTAAAATTTTATCAGTGTTGTTGATCTTTTCAAAGAACCAGCTTTTAGTTTCATTGATCTTTGCAATTGTTTTGTCTCTATTTCCTTTATTTATGCTCTGATCTTTATGATTTCCTATTTTCTGCTAACTTTAGGTTTTGTTTTTTCTTCTTTCTCTTGTTGTTTCAGATGTAAGAATATATTATTTATTTGAGTTTTCTCTTCTTTCTTGATGTAAGATTGTATTGGTATAAACTTTTCTCTTGGAACTAGTTTTGCTGTATCCCATAAGTTTTGGACTATTCTGCTTTCATTTCCATTTGTCTCCAGGTGTTTTTTAATTTCTTCTTTGATTTCTCCAGTGATCCATTGGTTGTTTAGTAACATATTGTTTAGCTGCCATGTGTTTGTGTTTTATATGTTTTTTTTTTTTTGTAGTATATTTCTAATCTCATAGCATTGTGATCAGAAAAGATGCTTGAAAGCATTTCAATTTTCTTAAATTTACAAAGGTTCACCTTGTGGCCCAGCATGCAGTAAATCCTGGAGAATGTTCTGTCTGCGTTTCAGAAGAATGTGTAGGCTGCCATTTTTGGATAAAATGATCTATGAATATCATTTAAGTCCATTTGGTCTAAGGTGTCATTCAAGGCCTGTATTTCCTCATCAAATTTCTGTCAAGATGATCTGCCTATTTGTGAATGTGTGGAGTTTAAGTCCTCCATTATTACTGTGTTAATGTCTATTTCTCCCTTTATAGTTTGTTGATGTTTGCCTTACATATTGAGGTGCTCCTGTGTTGGATGCATATATATTTATAATTTTTATATCTTCTTATTGGATTGAACCCTTGATCATTATGTAGTGTCCTTGTTTGTCTCTTTTAACAGTCTTTGTTTTAAAGTCTATTTTGTCTGATGTGAGTATTGCTACTGCAGCTTTCCTTTGATTTCCATTTGTGTGAAATACCTTGTCCCATCCCCTTACTTTCAGTCTGTAAGTGTGAGGTGGGTCTCTTGTAGACAGTATATAAAGCAATTTGTGTTTATATCCACCCAGCCAGTCTATTTCTTTTGGTCGGGATATTTCATCTATTTACATTTAAGGTAATTATCAATATATATGGTCCTATTACCATTTTCTTATTTGTTTTGGGCTAATTTTGTTTAGGTCTTTTCCTTCTCTTGTGTTGCCTGCCAGAGAAGTTCCTTTAGCATTTGTTGTCAAGCTGGTTTGGTGTGTTGAATTTTCTTAACGTTTGCTTTCTCCAAAGTTTCTCCAAGATTTCTTCAAAATCTGAACAAGAGTCTTGCTGGGTATTCTTGGCTATAGGTTCTTCTCTTTCATCACTTTAAATATATTATGCCAATCCTTTCTGGCTTGTAGAGCTTCTGTTGAGAGATTAGCTGATAACCTTATGGGAGTTACCTTTAGGTTATTTGTTGTTTTTATCTTGTGGCTTTTTAATATTTTTTCTTTGCACAGTTCTGCCCACCAGGGCAAGATCCAATTTTTCCCACCGCCTGTCCCTCCCATCAGGACACTTACAGAACCCTCTTAGCCTCATTTACTAGAGAACAGACAGAAGAAACAAGAAGGACTACAATCCTGCAGCCTCCAGAAGAGAAACCACAATCACAGAAAGGTAATCAAAGTGAAAAGACAGAGGACTAAGTGCCAAATGAAGGAACAAAATAAAACCCCAGAGAAACAAATAAGTGGAGTTAACCTTTCAGAAAAAATTCAGATTGATGATAATCAAGATAATCCAGGATCTCAGAAAACAAATTGAGAAGATGCAAGAAATGTTTACCATAGACCTAGAAGAACTAAATAACAAACAAACAATACACTAGAGAAATCAATAGCATAATAACTGAAGCAGAGGATCAGATGAGTGATCTGGAAAACAAAGTGGTAGAATCACTGCAGCAAAGTAAAATATAGAAAAAAGAATAAGAAGAAATGAAGACAGCCTAAGACCCCACTGGGACAACATTCAATGCACCAACATTCACATTATAGGGGTCTCAGAAGAAGAGAGAGAAAGGACCTGAGAAAATATTTGAAGAGATAATAGCTGAAATCCTCTCTAACATGAAAAAGGAAATAGTCAACCAAGTCCAGCAAATACAGAGAGTCCCAGGTAGAATAAACTCAAGAAGGAACACATGGAGACACATAGTAATCAAACAGACATATATTTATCTTTATCCCAATAAGATATTATCTTGTCTTGATAACTATAACTTTATAGTAACTTTCAAAATTAGGTACTAGACTTTCAAATTTGTTCTTCTTTCTCATGATTTTACTTTTGCTATTCTAAGTCCCCTGAATTTACATGTGAGTTTTAGGATCACCCTGACAATTTCTAAAACAAAAGAGCCACCTGATATTTGGATAGGGATTGTATTTACTCTGTAGACCAGTTTCAGACATATTAACATCTTAAAATATTGGGTTGGCCAAAAAGTTTGTTCAATTTTTTCCTTAAGGAGGCTCTAGTAGTGCTCAGCTGTCTTTAACTTCATTTGAGACAATTGTGTTAGATTATTATCATTGGATAGGGATTGTATTTACTCTGTAGAACAGTTTCAGACACATTAACATCTTGAAATATTGGGTTGGCCAAAAAGTTTGTTCAATTTTTCCCCTTAATATGGCTGTAGTAGTGCTCAGCTGTATTTAACTTCATTTTAAACAATTTTGTTAGATTGTATCAGGACAGCTGTCCTATCAGTGTGCATTTAAAAATTTACCAAAATTGGTGAATTTTTATAGCCATTTAAATATTTATGATGGAAGAAAAAGTGACATTTTTTACTTATTATGCTTTATCATTTCAAGAAAAGTAAAAACACAATGGAAATGCAAAAACAGATTTGTGCAGTGTATGGAGAAAGTTCTGTGAACTGATCAAACATGTCAAAAGTGATTGGTTAAGATTTTGTTGATAATTTCTCACTGGACAATACTCCATCATCAACTAGAACAGGTGACGTTGATAGCAATCAAATCAAGACATTAATTGAAAAAACTCAAAGTTATACCATATAAGAGAGAGCTGACATACTAAAAATATCCATATCAGGCATTGAAAATTATTTGCACCAGCTTAGTTATGTTAATTGTTTTGATGTTTGAGTTCCACATGAGTCAACACAAAAGACCTTCCTGACTGTATTTCTGCATGAGTTTCTCTATTGAGATGTAATGAAAACGTTTCATTTTAAAAACAAATTGTGATAGGTGATGAAAAATGAATACTGTATAATACATGGAATAGAAGAGATCATGGGGAAAGTGAAATGAACCACCACCAACCACACCAATGGCCAGTCTTCATCCAAAAAAGGTGATGTGTATATGGTGATATTGGAAAGGAGTGATCTATTATGAGCTTCCTCTGAAAACCAAATGATTCATTCCAACTAGTACTACTCTCAGTTAGACCAACTGAAAGCAGTACTTGGTCAAAAGCATCCAGAATTAGTCAATAGAAACTGCATAATCTTCCATCAGGATAACTCAAGACTGCGTTTGTGTTTTTGTGTGGGTTTTTTTGTTTTGTTTTTTGTTTTTTTTTGTTTTTGTTTTTGTTTTTTTTTTTGATGACCAGGCAAAAATTGTTATAGCTTCAGTGGGAAGTTGCGATTCATCTGCCATATACATCAGACATTGGAATTTCGAATTTCCATTTATTTTGGTCTTTATAAAATTCCCTTAATGAAAGAAATTTCCATTCCCTGGAAAGCTGTAGAACACACCGGGAACAGTTCTTTGCTAAAAAAAAAAAAAAAAAAGTTTTGGGAAAATGAAATTATGAAGTTTTCTGAATAAATGGCAAAAGATAGTGAACACAACAGTTGTTCAATAATGTTTTGATGAAAATGAAATTTTTTTATTTTATATTTACTTAAAAACTAAAGGAAACTGAAGGAAACTTTTGGCCAACACAATAGTAAGATCTGTGAGCAGCAGATGTATTTTAATTAGATTCAATTAGTTTAATTTCTTATAACTATATTCTGTGGTTTTTGGAGTTACATGTTTTGGGCCATTTTCTTGAATTCATTTCTAAGTGTTTTTTTTTTTTTATTATTGTTGCTGCTATGATTAATGGATTATTTCTTATTTTAATTATCAGATTACTCATGGTCAATGTATATAAATAAAGTTGATTTTGTATGTTTATCTTGTAACCTTGAAATTTTTGAACTGATTTATAGCTTTAATAGCTTTTTTATGGGGGGGTGGATTCCATTGAAATTTCTATATAAAAGGTCATGTCCTTTATAAGCAAAGGTAGTTTTATCTTTTTTAAGTATGGATGTTTTTGTTTAATTTTTTTTCCTAATTTACCTGGTTAAAATCTTCCCTGGTTAGTTCAGTGTTGAAGAGAATGGTGAAATCAGTTGTAATTCTCTTGTTTTTGATCATAGTGAAAGGATGCAACATTCAACCTTAAAAGTCAGCTGTTGTATTAGAGTTCTCAAAAGTACCACAATCAATAAAAATTATATGTATGTTGTTGTTGCATTTGTGCATGCTCAGTCGCTTTAGTTGTGTCCTACTCTTTGACACCCCATGGACTGTAGCCCACCAGGCTTCTCAGTCCTCGGGATTCTCCAGGCAAGAATACTGGAGTGGGTTGTCATTTTCTTCTCCAGGGGATCTTCCTGACCCAGGGATCAAACCTATGTCTCCTAATTTGCAGGCAGATTCTTTATCACTGAGCCACCAGGGAAGCCTGTGTGTGTGTGTGTGTGTGTGTGTGTGTGTGTGTGTATGGATGGAAAGAGAGACAGATAGTTTTTTTTTTTCTTCCAGTTTCATTGATTTATGATTGTCATACAGTACTGTAAAGTTTAAGGTATAAAACATAATGGTTTGATTTTACATACATCATGAAATGATTACACAATAAATTCAGTGAATATCTGTTATCTCATGCATATACAAAATTGAAGAAATATAATTCTTTTCCTCATGATAAGAACCTTTAGGATTACTCTCTTAACAATTTTAATGTATAATGTATGGCATTTTAAATTATATTTATTATTTTGTACAATACATACCTAGTATTGTTTATCTATTACTGGATGTTTGTACCTTTTGACTACCTTTGTTAATTCCATCTTCCCCATGTACCTACTCTGTTAACCACAAATCTGATCCTGTTTTCTGTCACTTTATTTGCATATTTTTGAAATATCATTGACCTACAAACTATTTTGTCTTTCCCTCATGGCTCAGCTGGTAAAGAATCTGCCTGCAATGTGGGAGACCTGGGTTCGATCCCTGGGTTGTGAAGATCCCCTGGAGATGGAAAGGCTACCCACTCCAGTATTCTGGCCTGGAGAATGCCATGGCCTGTATAGTCCATGAGGTCACAAAGAGTTGGACACAACTGAGTGATTGAACTGAACCCACTCCAGTATTCTTGGGCTTCCCTTGTGGCTCCTGCCTTCAATTCAGGAGACCTGGGTTAATGAGGGAGACCTATGTTCAATCCCTGGGTTAGGAAGATCCCCTGGAGAAGGGAAAGTCTACCCACTCCAATATTCTGGCCTGGAGAATTCCATGGAGTATATAGTCCATGGGGTCACAAAGACTTGGAAACGACTGAGTGACTTTCACTTTCCCTCTCTCACTGGTAAATACTAGTTTGCTCTTTTTTGTCTATGAGACTGTTTCTTTTATGTAATAGTCACTAATTGGTTGTATTTTTTAGATTTCACATATAAGTGATATCATACAGTATTTGTCTTTCTGTCTCTGACATATTTCACTTAGTATAATGCCCTCCAAGTCTATGTTGCTGCAAATGGCAAGATTTAGTTCTCTTTTAAGGCTGAGTAGTATCCCTTCATGTGTATATTACACGCACACCACACGTTTTTCATTCATCTGCTGGTGGACACTTAGGTCTCTTCCATATCTTGACAATTGTAAATACTGCTGCTATGAATATTGGAGTGATGTGTATTTTCAAATTAGTGAGTTTTTTTTTTTTTTTAAATATAGCCAAGGAGTGGAATTGCTGTATCATATGATAGTTCTATTTTTAGTTTTTTGAGAAACCTCCATACACATTTTCACAGTGGCTGAAGCATTTTATGTTCCCACCAATAAGGGCTCCCTTTTCTCCATGTTCTTGCCAACAATTATTATCTGTTCGTTTTGATGACAGCCATTCTGAAAGTCTTGAGATCATACCGCATTTGTGGTTTTACTTTGAATTTCTCTGATAACTATGTGGACCATCTTTTCAGGTGCCTGTTGGCCATCTGCATGTCTTCTTTGGAAAAATGTCTTTTAAGATCACCTGTTCACTTTTTCAAATTGGGTTACCTTTATTTTTTAAAATGCTGAGATATATGAGCCGTTTACATATTTAAGATATTAACCCCTTATCAGACATATAATTTGCAAATATTTTCCCCCATTTAGCATGCTGTCTTTTCATTTTTTTCAATTATTTCCTTGTGCAAAGGCTTTTAAATTTAATTAGGTTCCATTTATTTATTTTTCTTTTATTGGTCTCCTCTGTGTTAGGAGACCAATCCAAAAAAATGTTAATGTAATTTGTGTCAAAAAGTATCTTGCCTATGTTTTATTCTAGAATTTTTGTGTTTTTCAGCCTCACATTAAAATTTTTGATCAATTTTGAATTTATTTTTGTGTATGATATTAGACACTATTATAACTTTATTCTTTTACATGTAGGTGTCCAGTTTTCCCACTACCACCTATTGGAGAGACTGTCTTTTCTCCACTGTATATTCTTACCTCTTTTGCCATAGATTAATTGACCTTAAGTGCATGCATTTACTTCCTGGCTGTCTACTGTGTTCCAGTGATCTGTGTCTGTTTTTTTTTTTTTTTTTTTTTTTCTAGTACCAATTGTCTTGATTACTGTAGCTTTGTATTATAAAGTCAGGTAGTGTGATTTCTCTAATTCTGTTGTTTCTTAAGGTTATTTCTCCCATTTTCTTTTGATTAGCATTAACACAGTATATCTTTCTCTACTCCTTTATTTTTAAATCTTTTTTCACTTTTATTGATGTATAATTAATAAAACATGGCTTGATATGTAAGGTATTGAGTATGATGGTTTTATATAAATATACATTGTGAATGAATCACCACAACCAAGTTAATTAACATTACTTCACATGGTTATCATTTCTTTTTCTTTTCACACATCTACCTATTTTTTGATGTTGGTTTGTACTGAGTACTATGTATTCAGTTCAGTTCAGTTTGTTCACTCAGTTGTGTCTGACTCTTTGCAACCCCATGAACGGCAGCACGCCAGGCCCCCCTGTCCATCACCAACTCCCGGAGTTCACCCAAACCCATGTTCATTGAGTCGGTGATGCCATCCAACCATCTCATCCTCTGTCATCCCCTTCTCCTCCTGCCCTCAATCTTTCCCAGCACCAAGGTCTTTTCAAATGAGTTAGCTCTTTGCATCAGGAGTACTATGTATATTTTGTATATATTTTCAGTTAAATCTGTTGCAAATTTTCATTTAGTAGACAGTTTGTTTGTTTGTTTGTTTTTATTTGTAGTTTTCTTCACTCTGCAAAAGCTGGCTTTTTCATTTGATGTAGTCCCCCCCCCCTTTTTTTTTTTTTTGGCTTTTATTTCTCTTGCCTGAGAAGACATATACAAAAGAATATTGCTAAGACCAGTATCCAAGAACATACATCCTAGGATATCTTCTAGAACTTTTGTGGTTTAAGGTAATATATTTTACTCGATCTATTTTGAGTTTATTTTTGTAAAATGATGTGAGAAATAGTTCAGTTTTTCGGGTTGTGTTTTTTGTTTTGGTTTGGTTTATAGCTGTCCAGTTTTCACAACACTATTTATTGGAGAGGTTTCCTTTTCCCCATTATATAGTCTTGCCTCATTTGTCTTATATTAGTTTACCATATGGGGCTTCCCAGGTGTCATTAGTGGTAAAGAACCTGCCTGGCAATGCAGGTAGATATAAGAGATGTGAGTTTGATCCCTGGATTGGGAATATCCCCTGGAGAAGGGCACAGCAACCCACTCCAGTATTCTTGCCTGGAGAATCCCATGGACAGAGGAGCCTGGCAGGTTATAGTCCATAGGGCTGCACAGAGTCAGCCACAACTAAAGCAACTGAACACGTACGCATGCAATTGACCATACAAATGTAGGTTAATTTCCAAGCTCTGCATTCTGTTCCATTGTTTTATGTGTCTGTTTTTGTGCCAGTGTATTGATTACTGTACCCTTGTCTTAAAGTTTAAGATCAGAGGGTGAGATAATTCTGTCATTCTTTCTTAAGATTGTTTAGGCTATTTAGGGTCTTTTGTGTTTCCATACATATTTTAGAACTGTATGTTTTAATTTTGTGAAAAATTGCATTGGTATTTCGATAGGGATTGCATTGAATTTATAATTGCCTCGAGTAATATGATCATTTTGACAATACTAATTTTTCCAGTCAATGAGCAGTGTGTACCTTTCCATCTCTTTGTTTTTTGTATTCTTTTTTAAAAAAATATTTTGTTCATTTAAATGGGCTACGTTTTCCTGTTCTTTTGTGTTCCATGTGCTTTTTTTGTTGTCAATCTATCATTTGACTTTTATAATGTTCTATTGACAATTTAGGGAATCAAATTGTACTTCCCCAGACTTTGCTGTTTTCTTTTAATTTCTGAAGACAATAATAGTATGTCTATTATAGACTATTTCAAACTTTTTACAAAGACTATTCTTTGTCACCTGTGATCCCTGAAATCTCTGTTCCTTTAGCCTGGGTTCAGCTAATACTTTGACAGAGATTACCTTGAATACCATGGTCTGAAACATTCAAACAAAAGAGAAAAAGCACACACACACACACACACATACACACACACACCACATGCATACCAAAAAGAAAGAGAAAAATAGAAGGAAAAAAAAAAAAAAAAACACAGTAAAACAAAAGGAAAAAACACACCTGTTCCAACTTTTGTAGATTGGCTCTGCTGGGGCTACCCTTCAATGTTTAGTCAGTATGGTTTGCCCTGAGTCTCAGGATTAGCCTGAACTGAAACTTAAGGTCTTCTCAGATCTTTTCTTAGTGCCTTTCTAAATTTCTTTGTTGCACGTGACTGCTTTTATATGTCCTAATTTCCTTAAGAATATTGCCCCAGCTTCTCTTTGCTTCACACACAAGATGGCCACTTGTGTGTCTGTAACAATGATCCTTTGCCCCATGCACTTGTGAGAGTGTGGTACACCTTGCAGCTTTCTTGAGCCATACCCATTGCTTTTCTCTCCTGAGATACAAGTTAGGCACAACAGAAGTGAGCATCTTGAGCCAGTCCTTCAGGTAGCCCCCATATAGATTAGAACAGACATAAACAATAATTTCAAATAAGATTTTTCTTAGACTTAACTGGTTTGATGGAAGAAATTGAAAAGTGAATTTTTAAAAGATTTTTTTGATGTGAATCATTTTTAAAGTCTTTATACAATTTGTTAACAATATTATTTCTGTTTTATGTTTTTGTTTTTTTGTTTTTTGTTTTGTTTTTTATTTTTTATTTTTTTTTTTTTGTCATGAGGCATGTGGGATCTTAGCTCCCTGACCAGATATCAAACCTGCAACCACCTGCATTGGAACATGAAATCTTAACCATTAAACCACCATGGAAGTCCCAAAAAGTGGACATATTTAATGATGGGTGTCTTTAAGGATTTTTTTTTTCATTTCATCAAATTGTCAAATTTTTGGCAGAAAATTGTTCATAATACATTTATTATATTATTCCTTATAATTCCTTATGGTAATAATTTGTTTTTAACCTTTTTATTATTCTTACAGAGGAGCTGTTAATTTTATTAATATTTTCAAGGAAGCAGGTTTTGCCACATTTATTTTTCTTATGGTTAAGTCCTGATTATCTCATTGATTTGTGCTTTTATCTCCCTTTTCCTTCTTAATTTGACCATAGTTTCCTTTTTTAATAGTTCACAAAAATGAAAGTATAATTAATTTTTTGTAAACTTTTTTTTTTCTAATATAGGCATTTATAGCTATAAATTTCCCTGGGCTTACACACTGATTTAACTATATCACACAAATTTTGATATATTGTGCTTTAATTATCATTCCATTCAAAGTATTTTCTAATTTCTCTGATGATTTCTTCTTTGATCTAAGGATTTTTTAATGGATTAATTACTTTGAAAATATTTGGTGACTTTCTTGCTACTTTTTTATTTCTAATTGAATTCCATTGTGGCCAGACATTCCAGTATTTTGTAATTTATAAAACTTATTTTGTGGCCCAGCATATGATCTACCATGATGAAAGTTTAATGTGCACTTGAGGAGAGTGTGTACTCTGTAGTTTCATATATAGTGCTCTATAGATGTGTTTCATGCTTTTAATTCTTTGAACGTATTTCTTATAGCTGTTTTGAAGACTTTAATATGAGGCTTTGATTCCTTGTTAACTGTTAATCAGAGACCTCCCTCAGTTCTTTGCCATGAGTACTTCTCTATAGGACTTACAGAATGGTAGCTGGCTTCCCTCAGAGTGATCAAGCAAGAGAGGGAAAACAAGATGGAATTTATAGTCTTTCTGGAACTTAATCTTGGAAGTGATAGTTCATATTTTTTGTCATATTCCTTTCATTAGAAATAAATCATGATATGGTAATTTCACAAGGATATGAGCAGCAGAAGATGAGGACCATTGGAAGCCATCTCAAAAGTTGCCTACTGTTAATCCAATAATTATCCAATCTGGGAATTTTTGAAGATCATTCTCTTTCTATATGAAAACCATGGCTTTTGTTCATTTATTGTAAGTTAGATGGTATAAAGAAGTAAATCACATTCATTTTCATAATTGTGCAAAATGTATTCACAAATAGCTGTGTCTTTGTTTTTCTTTCCCCCCTTTTTTAAAATTTATTTTAATTGGAGGCTAATTACTTTACAATATTGTAGTGGTTTTTGCCATACATGGATATGAATCAGCCATGGGTGTACATGTGTTCCTCATCCTGAAACCCCTCCCACCTCCTTCCCCATCCCATCCCTCAGGGTCATCCTAGTGCACCAGCCCTGAGCACCCTGTCTCATGCATCGAACCTGGACTGGCGATCTGTTTCACATATGATAATATACATGTTTCAATGCTATTCTCTCAATTCATCCAACCCTTGCCTTCTCCCACAGAGTCCAAAAGTCTGTTCTATACATCTCTGTCTCTTTTTCTGGCTTACATATAGGGTCATCGTTACCATCTTTCTAAATTCCATATACATATGCGTTGGTATACTGTATCGGAAAAGGCAATGGCACCCCACTTGAGTACGCTTGCCTGGAAAATCCCATGGACGGAGGAGCCTGGTAGGCTGCAGTCCTTGGGGTCGCTAAGAGTCAGACACGACTGACCGAATTCACTTTGACTTTTCACTTTCATGCATTGGAGAAGGAAATGGCAACCCACTCCAGTGTTCTTGCCTGGAGAATCCCAGGGATGCGGGAGCCTGGTGGGCTGCTGTCTATGGGGTTGCACAGTCGGACACAACTGAAGCGACTTAGTAGCAGCAGCAGCAGCAGTATACTGTAATGGTGTTTTTCTTTCTGACTTACCTCACTCTGTATAATAGGCTCGAGTTTCAGCCACCTCATTAGAACTGATTCAAATGTATTCTTTTAAATAGCTGAGTAATATTCCATTGTGTATATGTACCACATCTTTCTTATCCATTCATCTGCCAATGGACATCTGGGTTGCTTCCATGTCCTGGCTATTATCAACAGTGCTGTGATGAACGCTGGTGTACATGTGTCTCTTTCAGTTCTGATTTCCTCAGTGTGTATGCCCAGAAGTGGGGTTGCTGGGTCACATGGCAGTTCTCTTTCCAGTTTTTTAAGGAATCTCCACACTGTTCTCCATAGTGGCTGTACTAGTTTGCATTCCACCAACAGGGTTCCCTTTTCTCCACACCCTCTCCAGCATTTATTGTTTGTAGACTTTTGGATAGCAGCCATTCTGACCGGCATGTGATGGCACCTCAATGTGGTTTTGATATACATTTCTCTGATAATGAGTGATGTTGAGCATATTTTCATGTGTTTTTTAGCCATCTGTATGTCTTCTTCGGACAAATGTCTATTTAGTTCTTTGGCCCATTTTTTGATTGAGTGGTTTATTTTTCTGGACTTGAGCTGTAGGAGTTGCTTGTATGTTTTTTAGATTAATTCTTTGTCAGTTACTTCATTTGCTATTATTTTCTCCCATTCTGAAGGCTGTCTTTTCATCTTACTTACAGTTTCCTTCGTTGTGCAAAAGCTTTTAAGTTTACTTAAGTCCCATTTGTTTCTTTTTTCTTTTATTTCCGTTACTCTGGGAGGTGGGTCATACAGGATCCTACTGTGATTTATGTCAGAGAGTATTTTGCCTACGTTCTCCTCTAGGAGTTTTATAGTTTCCAGTCTTACATTTAGATCTTTAATCCATTTTGAGTTTATTTTTGTGTATGGTGTTAAAAAGTGTTCTAATTTCATTCTTTTACATGAGGTTGACAAATTTTTCCAGCACCACTTATTAAAGAGATTGTCTTTTCTCCATTGTATATTCTTGCCCTCCTTTGTCAATAATAAGGTGTCCAGAGGTGCATGGATTTATCTCTGGGCTTTCTATTTTGTTCCATTGATCTATATTTCTGACTTTGTGCCAGTACCATATTGTCTTGATGACTGTAGCTTTGTAGTAGAGCCTGAAGTCAGGCAGGTTGATTCCTCCAGTTCCATTCTTCTTTCTCAAGATTGCTTTGGCTAAGTCAATGTTTTTTGTATTTCCATAAAAATTGTGAAATTATTTGTTCTTGCTCTGTGAAAAATACTGTTGGTAGCTTGATAGAGATTGCATTGAATCTGTAGATTGCTTTGGGTAGTATACTCATTTTCACTATATTGATTCTTCCAATCCATGAACATGGAATATTTCTCCATCTATTAGTGTCCTCTTTGATTTCTTTCACCAGTGTTTTATAGTTTTCTGTATATAGGTCTTTTGTTTCTTTAGGTAGATATATTCCTAAGTATTTTATTTTTTTCGTTGCAATGGTGAATGGAATTGATTGCTTAATTCCTCTTTCTGTTTTCTCATTGTTAGTGTATAGGAATTCAAGGGATTTCTGTATATTAATTTTATATCCTGCAAGTTTACTATATTCATTGATTAGCTCTAGTAATTTTCTGGTGGAGTCTTTAGGGTTTTCTGTTAAAGGATCATGTCATCTGCAAACAGTGAGAGTTTCACTTCTTTTCCAATCTGGATTCCTTTTATTTCCTTTTATTCTCTGAATGCTTTGGCTAAAACTTCCAAATCTATGTTGAATAGTAGTGGTGAGAGTGGGAACCCTTGTCTTTTTCCTGACTTTCATACATGCTATTCCTCTCCCCAAATGCCTACTTAGACTCTTACTTAGGATTTTGTTTGGACCTTATCCCCTCCTTGCAGCACAACACGTTCTTTGTCTTTTATTTCTTCTATTTCTCTGATATACTTTCCCAATTTGCTTATTTAAAAAAAAAAAACAAGTTTCAATTCTCAAAAGTTCTGATATCTCATTAATTTTTATAGCAGTCTGCATCTTAAATCTTTAAAGAGTGGGCAAGATGGAAAAAGTAGAACAGGGATGGAAATATTGATTATTTTTCCAGTGCTTCTCCATTGCCCTTTAATAGTTGTTCAGTGGTCTTTCCTCTTATATGACCAAATCAGTCAATGGATATTTATTGAATAACTCTAATGGGGAGTGAAGATATTCCCCAGAATTCTTTCCATTCTAAAAGTCTAGAGTTCTGTGAGTGGTACACTGTGTTAACTGTTATGCAAAATGCAAATAATGCAACTAACTGGCAATTTAATACTTCTCTTATTTTAGAGTTTATGAGTTCTAGACAGTTTAATAGAATTTCAGCACAGTTTGATATTTTAATTTAGAGTATATAAATGCCCACAGCAGATTTCAAACTTACAAAATTTATACTCATGTATGTGACAATAAATAGTATTTTCTAAATTCATTTTTATATTTTTGTTGTTTTTTTAAATAATCTTTCTATTTTAGAATAGTTTAAGATTTAGAGGAGAGCTTGGTGATAGTATACAGAGTCCCCATATACCCTTCACTAAACCTCACCTATCATCTTTATGTTTTATTTGCTCTTTGTTGTTGTTGTTGTTTATTCGGTAAGTTGTGTCAGACTCTGTGACCCCTATGAATTGTAGCCCTCCAGGCTCCTCTGTCCATGGAATTCCTCAGGCAAGAATACTGCAGTGGTTTGCCATTTCCTTTTCCATTATTTTCTCTTAAAACAACATTATTAACCTATAGTTTATGTGTCAAAATATGTACATGTTTAATGTATACAAGTCGATGATTTTGTGGACATATTTTCATCCATAAGCCATCACTACCATAAAATCTGTAGTTTATCCATCACGTCTCTAAGTATACTCCTGTTCCCTTTATCATTATTGTGTGTATGTTAAGAACAATTTACATATGAGCTAACCTTTTAGAAAATCTTAAGTTTAAAATACAATCTTGAAAGCTATAATAGGCACTATGGTGTATAGCAGATCATCAGAAGTTATGTATTTATATTTCATAATTTAAACTTTATCCCCTTTCACCATCACCTCTGCATTTCCCACTCAGCTCCAGGAAATCACCATTCATTCATCTCTGTGCTTCTATGAGTGTGACTAATTAGATTCCACATATAGGTGAAATCATATATATTTAAGTGCAGTATTTGTCTTTTCTTTCACTTAGAATTATGTCATATATGTCCATCCATGTTGTCACAAATGACAGAATTTCCTTCTTTTTTAAGGATGGATAATATTCCACTATGTGTACACACCAAATTTTGTTTATTCTTTCACTTGTCAATGGACATTTAGGTTATTTCTATGTCTCCTCTATTGGGAATAATGTTGCAATGAACATGGGGATCTAAATGCAATGAACATGTAGATATCTCTTCAAGATTCTGATTTCAGTTTCTTTGGATAAATAATTGAAAGTGAAATTGAAAGATCTACTTTTAATTTTTTGAGGAACCTCCATACTGTTTTCCATAATAGCTGTACCAATTTACATTTCCATCACCAGTGATTAAAGGTTCCTTTTTTCTCCACATCCTCACCAAAGCTAGTTATCTATAGAATTTTTTATAATAGTCATTGTAACAGATGTGAGATGATATCTCACTGTGGTTTTAATTTTCATTTCCCCAATAATTAGTGATACTGAGAACCTTTTAATGTAGCTATTGGTCATTTGTATGTCTTCTTGTAAACTATCTATTCAGATCCTTTGCTTATTTTTAAATTTGGTTATTTAGGGTTTTGTCACTGAGTTGTATGAGTGAGTTACTTACATTTTACAAATTAACCCTTTATCAGATACATGGCTTGCAAATATTTTCTCCCATTTCCTATGTTATTTTTTGTTTTATTTATTGTTTCTTGTACTTAAACTTTTCAGTTTTATGTAATTCTTCTTGTTTCCTTTTCCTTTTGTTTCCTGTGATTTTCTGTAATATCCAAAATGTTATGGCAAGATCAGTTTCAAGAAGCTTTCTCCCTGTTTCTCCTACGTATTTTAGAGTTTTAGGTCTTGTGTTTCAGTCTTAAATTCATTTTGAGTTTATGTTCATGTGTCACTTAACTCCTCCAATTTCATTCTTTTTAATGTGGATATCAAGTTTTCCTAATATCATTTTTTGAAGAAACTATCCTTTCCTTGGTTCCAAATAGGAAAAGGAGTTCATCAAGGCTGTATATTGTCACCCTGTTTATTTAACTTCTATGCAGAGTACATCATGAGAAACTCTGGACTGGGAGAAACACAAGTTGGAATCAAGATGGCCGGGAGAAATATCAATAACCTCAGATATGCAGATGACACCACCCTTATGGCAGAAAGTGAAGAGGAACTCAAAAGCCTCTTGATGAAAGTGAAAGTGGAGAGTGAAAAAGTTGGCTTAAAGCTCAACATTCAGAAAACGAAGATCATGGCATCCAGTCCCACCACTTCATGGGAAATAGATAGGGAAACAGTGGAAACAGTGTCAGACTTTATTTTTCTGGGCTCCAGAATCACTACAGATGGTGACTGCAGCCATGAAATTAAAAGACGCTTACTCCTTGGAAGGAAAGTTATGACCAACCTAGATAGCATATTCAAAAGCAGAGACATTACTTTGCCAACAAAGGTTCATCTAGTCAAGGCTATGGTTTTTCCTGTGGTCATGTATGGATGTGAGAGTTGGACTGTGAAGAAGGCTGAGCACCGAAGCATTGATGCTTTTGAACTGTGGTGTTGGGGAAGCCTCTTGAGAGTCACTTGGACTGCAAGGAGACCCAACAAGTCCATTCTGAAGGAGATCAGCCCTAGGATTTCTTTGGAAGGAATGATGCTGTAGCTCAAACTCCAGTACTTTGGCTACCTCATGCAAAGAGTTGACTCATTGGAAAAGACTCTGATGCTGGGAGGGATTGGGGGCAGGAGGAGAAGGGGACGACAGAGGATGAGATGGCTGGATGGCATCACTGACTCGATGGACATGAGTCTGACTGAACTCCGGGAATTGGTGATGGACAGGGAGGCCTGGCGTGCTGTGATTCGTGGGGTCGCAAAGAGTTGGACACGACTGAGCGACTGATCTGATCTGATATGATCTGATCCTTTCCTCATTTTGTACTTTTAGAGCCCTTTAGAAAATAATTGATCATATATGAATGGATTTATTTCGAAGCTGTCTATTCGGTTGCTATATGTGTGTATCTATATATGTCCTTTTTATGCTACTACTATACTGTTTTGATTACTGTATCTTTGTAGTTTAGTTTGAAATCAGGAAGTGTCATACCTCAAGTTTTGTTAACCTTACTCAAGGTCGCTTCAGCTATCCAGGATCTTTTATGATTCTATATGAATTCTAAGATTGTCTTTTTCTATTTCTATGAAATATTGGAATTTTAATTAAATTTTAATTTTAAAAATTAAAAAATTTTCCTCCTTTTTATTTATTTACTTTTTTACTTTACAATATTGTATTGGTTTTGCCATACATCAACATGCATCCACCATGGGTGTACACGTGTTCCCCATCCTGAAACCCCCCTCCCACCTCCCTCCCCATACCATGCCTCTGGGTCATCCTAGTGCACCAGCCCCAAGCTTCCTGTATCCTGCATCGAACCTGGACTGGTGATTTGTTTCTTATATGATATTATACATGTTTTAATGCCACTCTCCCAAATAATCACCCGCTCCCTCTCCCACAGAGTCCAGAAGACTGTTCTATACATCTGTGTCTCTTTTACTGTCTTGCATACAGGGTTGTCATTACCATCTTTCTAAATTCCATATATATGCGTTAGTATACTGTATTGGTGTTTTTCTTTCTGGCTTACTTCACTCTGTATAATAGGCTCCAGTTTCATCTACCTCATTAGAACTGATTCAAATGTATTCTTTTTAATGGCTGAGTAATACTCCATTGTGTATATGTACCACAGCTTTCTTATCCATTCATCTGCTGATGGACATCTAGGTTGCTTCCATGTCCTGGCTATTATAAACAGTGCTGTGATGAACATTGGGGTACACGTGTCTCTTTTAATTCTAGTTTCCTCGGTGTGTATGCCCAGCAGTGGGATTGCTGGCTCATAAGGCAGTTCTATTTCCAGTCTTTAAAGGAAACTCTACACTGTTCTCCATAGTGGCTGTACTAGTTTGCATTCCCACCAACAGTGTAAGAGGGTTCCCTTTTCTCCACACCCTCTCCAGCATTTTTTGCTTGTAGAGTTTTGGATTGCAGCCATTCTGACTGGCATGAAATGGTACCTCATTGTGGTTTTGATTTGCATTTCTCGGATAATGAGTGATGTTGAGCATCTTTTCACGTGTTTGTTCGCCATCTGTATGTCTTCTTTGGTGAAATGTCTATTTAGTTCTTTGGCCCATTTTTTGATTGGGTAGTTTATTTTTCTGGAATTGAGCTGCAGGAGTTGCTTGTATATTTTTGAGATTAGTTGTTTGTCAGTTGCTTCATTTGCTATTATTTTCTCCCATTCTGAAGGCTGTCTTTTCACCTTGCTTATAGTTTCTTTTGTTGTGCAGAAGCTTTTAATTTTAATTAGATCCCATTTGTTTATTTTTGCTTTTATTTCCAATATTCTGGGAAGTGGGTCGTAGAGGATCCTGCTGCGATGTATGTCAGCGAGTGTTTGCCTATGTTCTCCTCTAAGAGTTTTATAGTTTCTGGTCTTATGTTTATATCTTTAATCCATTTTGAGTTTATTTTTATGTATGGTGTTAGCAAGTGTTCTAGTTTCATTCTTTTACAAGTGGTTGACCAGTTTTCCCAGCACCATTTTTAAAAGAGATTGTCTTTTCTCCACTGTATATTCTTGCCTCCTTTGTCAACGATAAGTTGTCCATAGGTGCGTGGGTTTGTCTCTGGGCTTTCTATTTTATTCCATTGATCTATATTTCTGTCTTTGTGCCAGTACCATACTGTCTTGATGACTGTGGCTTTGTGGAAGAGCCTGAAGTCAGGCACGTTGATTCCTCCAGTTCCATTCTTCTTTCTCAAGATTGCTTTGGCTATGCAAGGTTTTTTGTATATCCATACAAATTGTGAAATTATTTGTTCTAGCCCTGTGAAAAATATGGTTGGTAGCTTGATAAATTTTTATTAAAATTATTGGAATTTTAATAAGGATTGCAGTATATCTGTAGATCGCTTACGGTGGTATAGACATTTCAACAATATTACAATACTTCTTCCAGTCCATAAATATGGGATATCTTTCCATTAATTGGTGTTTCTTTCTTCAGTTGTTTTATAGTTTTCAGTGTACAGATCTTTCACATCCTTGGTTAACTTTATTCCTAAGTGTTTTATTCTTTTTGACAGTTATTTTTAAATAGCAAAGTATATCTAGTTTTTATTTGTATTACAACAATACATTTCTAACACTATAAGTTTAATCATGACCAATAAGAAAAGAGCAATATGAAAAACTTGCCTATTAATTAGGATTTCCCTACATTCATAAGTCACATATATTCCCCTATTACCACTGTCAGAATTTGTGTGTTGGCATAAATCAATCTGATCCTTGTAATTTCTATAATTTCCATTAGCAAATAATTTGCTTATTTCAGCTTAGTGAATTCTTATAAATCAATAGTCACCAAGTCTGCAGAGAAATCACACTATAAATTTTACATACTAATAACCAAAATCTTTATATAGATTAGAGAATTGATCTATAGGAAACTTTTTTGCTTCTCATTCAGATGCATTGCATTTATGTCTTAGGAATTTGTTCACAAATAGATATCTAAAGAAACAAAATATTAGGGATATAAATATTCTGTTATTTCATTATCTTTATTTTAATCCTTTCTTCCACTTATTCACCCAATAGCCATATATGGAGTCTCATCCTTAGTTTGGGATATTATTTAAAGGTATTGATTTAAAAATTTGAAAGCAAAAATTATGGATTTTTCTTCCTAGTAACTTCTAGATAAAAATTAAAACTTAAACTCAGGCATCACAGTCAGGTAACTTCAGTGTCCGGGAAGGTATCTAAAATGATTAAAGCAAGCCACATACATACAAACATATATAGGAAGTGGTTTGGAAAGCTGTAGACAAGAAAGTATAATCTTGCCTCAGTTCAGTTCAGTTCAGTTCAGTCGCTCAGTCGTGTCCGACTCTTTGCGACCCCATGAATCACAGCATGCCAGGCCTCCCTGTCCATCACCAACTCCCGGAGTTCACCCAGACTCACGTCCATCTGAATTCAAATCCAATTTTTTTTTTTTAATTGTATTAGTCAAAACCAGCAAGTTTTCGGGTCAGATTAGATTCACAAGGTACTAATATAAAAAATAATCTGGATTTAAAAGATTTAGATGGAGACAGTGAGACAAGGATTCATAGACAAGAGGAAGTGTATCCATCTCATGCCTTTCCTTAATCTCTGACACTTGAAATGTTAAAAAAAAAAAAAAATTGTACAGGATGCTCGGGGCTGGTGCCCTGGGATGACCCAAAGGGATGGTATGGGGAGGGAGGTGGGAGGGGGGTTCAGGATAGAGAACACATGTATACCCGTGGTGGATTCATGTCAATGTGTGGCAAAACCAATACAACATTGTAAAGTAATTAGCCTCCAATTAAAATAATTTAAAAATATTGTATTGAAGTATACTTGATTTACAATGTTGTGTTAGTTTCTACTATACTGAATTAATTATATATATTCAGTTATATATATTTAATCAATTATATATATTCACTCTTGTTTAGATTCTTTCCCAATATAGGCCAATATACAGAATTGAGTAGAGTTATCTATTTTATGTATAGTAGTGTGTACATGTCAGTCCCAGTCTCCCAATTTATCCCTTCACCCTGCTTTACACTGTGGTAACCATAAGTTTGTTTTCCACATCTTTAACTCTCTTTCTGATTTGCAGGTAAGTTCATCTGCACCTTTTTATAGAGTCAACATATAAGTGATATATAATACTTCTTTCTCTATCTGACTTACTTTACTCAATATATGATCTTGAGGTACATCCATGTTGCTGCAAATCACATCATTTTTTTCTTTTATATGGTTGAATAATATTCCATTGTTTGTATATGTACCACATTTTCTTTACCCATTCCTCTGTTCATGGATATTTAGCTTACTTCCATGTCCTGGCTATTCTAAATAGTGCTATGATGAACACTGTGGTGCATGTATCCTCTTAGATTATGGTTTTCTCTGGATATATGCCCATGAATGGGATTGCTGGATCATATGGTAGTTGTATTTGTTAGTTTATTTAAGGAACTTCCATTATGTTCTCCATAGTGGCTATACCAGTTTATATTCCCACTAGCACTGTAGGGGGGTTTGTTTTCTCCACACCCTCTCCAGGGTATGTAGTTTTTTGATGATGGCCATTCAGAATAGCATGAAGTAATACCTCATTGTAGTTTTGATTTGCATTTCTATGAAAATTAATGATGTTGAGCATACTTTAATGTGCTTCTTGGCCATCTGTATGTCTGCTTTAGAGAAATGTCTGTTTAGGTCTTCTGCCATTTTATGATTTGGTTGTTTTTTGAAACTGAGCTGCATGAGCTGTTTGTATATATTGGAGATTAATTCCTTGTCAGTTGCTTCATTTGTAAATATTTTCTCTCATTCTGTGGGTTACCTATTTGTTTTATTTATGGTTTTCTTTGCTGTACAAAAGCTTTTAAGTTTAATTAGGTCCCATTTGTTTATTTTTGTCTTTATTTTAAAAAATCTAGGACATGGATCAAAAAAGATCTTGCTGCAATTTTGTCAAAAAGTGTTCTGCATGTTTTCCTCTAATAGTTTTATGGTGTCTATTCCTTACATTTAAGGCTTTGATCCACTTTGAGTTTATTTTTTATATGATGTTAGATGGTGTTCTAACTCCATTCCTTTATATGTAGCTGTCCAGGTTTTTCAGCAAGACTTATTGAAGAGACTGTCTTTTCTTCATTGTATAGTCTTCCCTCCTTTATCATAGATTACATGTTCATTCATGAATGGATTCATCTCTGGCCTTTCTATCCTGTTCCACTGCTCTCTATTTCTGTTTTTGTCCCAATACCATACTGTTTTGATCACTGTAGTTTTGTGGTATAGTCCGAAGTCAAGGAGTCTGATTCTTCCAAGCTCCATTTTTCTCTCTTAACATTGCTTTGGCTATTCTTGGTCTTGTGAAAGTAAAAGTGTTAGTCACTCATTTGTGTCCAACTATTTGCGGCTCCATGGACTGTAGACCTCCGTGCTCCTCTGTCCATGGGATTCTCCAGGCAAGAATACTGGAGTGGGTTGTCATTCCCTTCCCCAGGGGTATTCCTGAACCAGGGATCAAATCAGAATCTCCTGCATTGCAGGTGATTTCTTTTCCATCTGAGCCACTAGGGAAGCCCCAATTTTGTCATGTGTCTTGCGTTACAATATAAATTGTAAAGAAATTTTTTCTAATTCTGTGAAAAACGCCATTGGTAATTTAAAAGGGATTACATTGAGTCTGTAGTTTGCTTTGGCTAGTATAGTCATTTTCACATTCAAACCAAGAACACGATATATCTCTCCATCTGTTTATGTCATCTTTTATTTCTTTCATTAGTATCTTGCCGTCTTTTGAGTACAGATCTTTTGACTCTTTAGGTAGGTTTATTCCTGTCTATTTTATTCTTTGTGATGTGATGGTAAATGGGATTGTTTTTTTGATCTCTCTGATCTTTCATTGGGATTGTTTTCTTGATCTCTCTGACCTTTCATTGTTAGTGTATAGGACTGCAAGTGATTTTTGTGTATTAATTTTGTATCCTGAAACTTCACCAAATTTATTAATGAGTTCTAGTAGTTTTCTGCTAACATCTTTAGGATTTTCTATGTATACTATCATGTTATCTACAAATAGTGATGGTTTTACTTTTTTTCCAACTTGGATTGCTTTTATTTCTTTTTGTTCTCTGATTGCTGTAATTAGGACGTCCAAAACTGTGTAGAATAATCGTGGTGACAGTGAACATCCTTATCTTTTTCCTGATCTTAGAGGAAATGATTTTAATTTTCAACCATTGAGAATGATGTTTACTGTGGGATTGTCATACATGACTTTTATTATCTTGAGATACGGTCCCTTTATCCCCACTTTCCCATTTTATAGAATGTTTTTGTCATAAATGGTTCTTGAAGTTTGTCAAAAGCTTTTCTGTATTGAAATGATCCTATGCTTTTTATTATTCAATTTGTTGATATGGTGTATCACAATGTTTTATTTGTGGATATTGAAAAATTCTTGCATCCCTGGGATAAATCCCCATAATACTTTCTTTTAAACTTATCGTATCACAATGTTTTATTTGTGGATATTGAAAAATTCTTGCATCCCTGGGATAAATCCCCATAATACTTTCTTTTAAACTTATCTTCTTGGTAATTTATAAAATTATTCCCTCAGTGTAATTTAAAAGCCAAACATATGTTGTTATCTGTGATAGTCAAAACACTTTCTATTCTGCCTCCCTCAATTATATCTAATTGATAACAAGAATTGTTTCTACTAAATAATTGAATTTATGAATTGGCTTGATTTGAAAACTCATATTTTAAAGAGTTTAAGGTAAGGTCAGTAAATACATCTCTTTATGGGATATTTTTCTCAAGTAAGTATCCATATGAGTTAATGATACTATAAGGAAATATACTTCAAATTACATTGTTGAGATATTTTCTATGAGTGTTTATATAACGTGCTATATATGATGCTTCTGCCCCTCAAGTCACTATATTTATAAGTTGAACTCACTATTAAAAAAAAATGATTTAAATGAGATGCTTTGTTCTGAAATTAATTTTCAAACAAAAGCATTTTAAATTTAAACAAGTAATGTAGGTGGATAATCTTAAAGGTGAATTCATTGTACCTTAGAATTTACCCAGATATCTTTGTATGAGGTAGACCTCTATTTAATCTATCAAACATGACATTAAAATAGGCCCTCAAATTATTGAGCATGATTTACATAAATGTAGATCATAATAAATGCCAAAGTTAGAGTTTAAAGGAAAAGAGAAATTGTCTAATACAATTAACTTTTTTATTGCTTAAAATTTTTTATCAGGAAAAAAGTTTCTTTGAAAGAGGTTTGCATTTATCAGGTAGGGCAATGAATTTGGGAAAAGATCTATGTTGGTAATAAACTATTATTAGTATAGCTTGTTATTTATTTTTGTTTACCCTAAATAGACTAAGCATATAATCAGAACCAATCTAAACAAATGGATAATAGTAAATGAAACTAACATTTTTTGAATGCCAGATATGAGCCAGATACTATTCTTATTATAAACCTGTGAGATGCAAGTATTCTTAACCCTAGTTTACAGATGAGGAGACAGAGCCTCAAAGAAGTTTAATTACTTGGCTAAGACTGCATAGCTCATAAGTGTCTAAGGTAGAATTCTAACATATAAATGCCTCCACATTCCATACCCTTCCCACTACACAATACCTCTTAGAGCAGTTATACATATGACATTATTTGTGTTCTGCCTGCCATCTCCTTCATCAGATTGCCTAATGTTTGGAATTTTCAAATAACATCATTTACTTTGGATCTCTTAAGGAACTGCATGTTTTAATGATGTTAATATAGCTATATTAAATTAAGGAAGACACACCAGCATTACCATTCTCAGAAATTTAAATACAGAACTTCAAGAAAATGATACACAAAATAATTATGTGTGATTAAGAAAAATGCTGTTCTCATGAGCCTGATCATTGGACTCTAAGGACAATGGGAAATGGATCATCAAAATAAGAGTCGCTTGATTTCAGAGGAGCATTATACAAAGTGGCTATGGAAAAAAATACTGAAAGAAAAAGGATTTATAAATTTTTTTGATTAATACCTGTCTCTCCCATTGAACTAAGTATAAGATGCTCAAAGGCAGGGACATGTCTGTTTTTTTGTGTGTACCATTATAATTCTAACGTTTTTAAAGATACAAAGTATATAATAAATGATCAAAAAATAGTTGCTGAATGAATGACCAGTGTGACTACTACTTATTGGTATATATCCCAAGAAAATATGCAGCCATATACCTGCCAGACAAGTTTGAGCTTATCAATACTCAATTGAGCACAGTGTCCTAAGCAGTATAGTTTTAATATGAAAGTATTTTCTCCTCATCACAGGCAGATCTTAACATTTAAAACCCACTTGCCACAAGGGAAGCCCATAATCCACTTAGCATTTACTAATAAACCTGCTTTAGAATATAGTCAGAAAGAATCATCATATTCATTTAAAATATATATTCATTAAAATATTTATGATATATGCTTAGAAAAAATTGTCTCAACAGTTCAATTCAGTTCAGTCGCTCAGTTGTGTTCCACTATTAGCGAACCCTTGGACTGCAGCATGCCAGGCCTCCCTCTCCATCATCAACTCCCGGAGTTTACTCAAACTCATGTCCACTGAGTCAGTGATGCCATCCAAACATCTCATGCTCCGTCATCCCCTTCTCCTCCTGCCTTAAATCTTTCCCAGCATCAGAGTCTTTTCCAATGAGTCAGTTCTTCGCATCAGGTGGCCAAAGTATTGGAGTTTCAGCATCAGCATAAGTTCTTCCAATGAATATTCAGGACTGATTTCCTTTAGGATGGACTGGTTGGTTCTCCTTGTAGTCCAAGGGACTCTCAAGAGTCTTCTCCCACCATAGTTCAAAAGCATCAATTCTTTGGCACTCAGCTTTGTTTATAGTCCAGATCTCACATCCATACATGGTGACAGGAAAAACCATAGCTTTGACTAGACGGACCTTTGTTGGCAAAGTAATGTCTCTGCTTTTTAATATGCTGTCTAGCTTGGTCATAACTTTTCTTCTAAGAAGCAAGCATCTTTCAATTTCATGGCTACAGTCACCATGTGCAGTGATTTTGAAGCCCAAAAATATAAAGTCACTCACTTTTTCCACTGTTTCCTATCTATTTGCCATGAAGTGATGGGACCAGATGCTATGATCTTAGTTTTCTGAATGTTGAGTTTTAAGTGAACTTTTTCACTCTCCTCTTTCACTTTCATCAAGAGACTCTTTAGTTCTTCTTCACTTTCTGCCATGAGGGTAATATCTTCTGTGTATCTGAGGTTATTGATATTTCTCCCAGCAATCTTGATTCTGGCTTGTGCTTCCTCCAGCCCAGCATTTCCCATGATATACTCTGCATCTAAGTTAAATAAGCAGAGTTAAAATATACAGCTCCATCCCTTCATTCTTTCTGGAGTTCCTCTTTCAGTATCCTATCATTTTGCCTTTTCATACTGTTCATAGAGTAGGATGTGACTGGTGATAGAAGCAAGGTCCAATGCTGTAAAGAGCAATATTGCATAGAAACCTGGAATGTTTGGCCTATGAATCAAGGCAAATTGGAAGTGGTAAAACAGGAGATGGCAAGACTGAACGTTGACATTCTAGGAATCAGCAAACTAAAATGGACTGGAATGGGTGAATTTAACTCAGATGACCATTATATCTCCTACTGTGGGCAGGAATCCCTTCAAAGAAATAGAGTAGCCATAATGGTCAACAAAAGAGTCCAAAATGCAGTACTTGGATGCAATCTCTGAAACGACAGAATGATCTCTGTTCATTTCCAAGGCAAACCATTCAGTATCACAGTAATCCAAGCCTATGCCCCAACCAGTAATGCTAAAGAAGCTGAAGTTGAATGGTTCTATGAAGACCTACAAGACCTTTTAGAACTAACACCCAAAAAAAGATGTCCTTTTCATTATAGGGGCCTGGAAAGCAAAAGTAGGAAGACAAGAAACACCTGGAGTAACAGGAAAATTTGGCCTTGGAGTATGGAATGAAGTATGGCAAAGACTAATAGAGTTTTGCCAAGAGAACGCACTAGTCATAGCAAACACCCTCTTCCAAAAACACAAGAAAAGACTCTACACATGGACATTACCAGATGGTCAACACCAAAATCAGATTGATTCTATTCTTTGTAGCCAAAGATGGAGAAACTCTATACAGTCAGCAAAAAAAAAAGTAAAAGGCCAGGAGCTGACTGTGGCTTGGATCCTGAACTCCTTATGGCCAAATTCATACTGAAATTGAAGACAGTGGGAACACCACTAGACCATTCAGCTATGACCTAAATCAAATCCCTTATAACTATACAGTGGAAGTGAGAAATAGATTTAAGGGACTAGATCCGATAGATAGAGTGCCTGATGAACTATGGACAGAGGTTCATGACACTGTACAGGAGACAGTGATCAAGAACATCCCCATGGAAAAGAAATGCAAAAAAGAAAAATGGCTGTCTGAAGAGGCCTTACAAATAGCGGTGAAAAGAAAAGAAGCAAAAAGCTAAGGAGAAAAGGAAAGATAAAAGCATCTGAATGCAGAGTTCCAAAGAATAGCAAGGAGAGATAAGAAAGCCTTCCTTAGTGATCAACGAAAGGAAATAGAGGAAAACAACAGAATGGGAAATACTAGAGATCTCTTCAAGAAAATTAGAGATACCAAGGGAACATTTCATGCAAAGATGGGCTCGATAAAGGACAGAAATGGTATGGACCTAACAGAAGCAGAAGATATTAAGAAGAGATGGCAAGAATACACAGAACTGTACAAAAATGGTCTTCATGACCCAGATAATCACGATGGTGTGATAACTCACCTAGAGCTAGACATCCTAGAATGTGAAATCAGGTGGGCCTTAGAAAGCATCACTATGAACAAAGCTAGTGGAGGTGATGGAATTCTAGTTTAGCTGTTTCAAATCCTAAATGATGATGCTGTGAATGTGTGATAGTCAATATGCCAGCAAATTGGAAAACTCAGCAGTGGCTATAGGACTGGAAAAGGTCAGTTTTCATTCCAATTCCAAAGAAAGGCAATACCAAAGAATGCTCAAACTACCGCACAATTGCACTCATCTCACACGTAAAATAATGCTCAAAATCCTCCATGCCAGACTTCAGCAATACGTGGACTGTCAACTTCCAGATGTCCAAGCTGGTTTCAGAAAAAGCAGAGGAACCAGAGATCAAATTGCCAACATCTGCTGGATCATTGAAAACCAAGAGAGTTCCAGAGAAACATCTATTTCTGCTTTATTTTCTATGCCAAAGCCTTTGACTGTGTGGATGACAATAAACTGTGGGAAATTCTGAAAAAGAGATGGGAATACCAGACCAACTGACCTGACTTTTGAGAGACGTGTATGCAGGTCAGGCAGCAACAGTTAGAACTGGACATGGAGCAACAGACTAGTTCCAAATATGAAAAGGAGTACATCAAGGCTGTATATTGCTGCTGCTACTGCTGCTAAGTCACTTCAGTCGTGTCTGACTCAGTGCGACCCCATAGATGGCAGCCCTCCAGGCTCTCCTGTCCCTGGGATTCTCCAGGCAAGAACACTGGAGTGGGTTGCCATTTCTTTCTCGTATGCATGAAAGTGAAAAGTGAGAGTGAAGTCACTCAGTCATGTCTGACTCTTCGTGACCCAATGGACTGCAGCCTACCAGGCTCCTCCATCCATGGGATTTTCCAGGCAAGAGTACTGGAGTGGGGTGCCATTGCCTTCTCCACATGAAGGCTGTATATTGTCACCCTGCTTATTTAACTTATATGCAGAGTACATCATGAGAAACGCTGGGCTGGAAGAAGCACAAGCTGGAATCAAGATTTCCAGGAAAAATATCAGTAACCTCAGATATGCAGATGACACCACCCTTATGGCAGAAAGTGAAGAGGAGCTAAAAAGGCTCTTTGTGAAAGTTAAAAAGGAGAGTGAAAAAGTTGGCTTAAAGCTCAACATTCAGAAAAATAAGATCATGGCATCCAGTCCCATCACTTCATGGGAAATAGATGGGGAAACAGTGGAAACAGTGTCAGACTTTATTTTATTGGGCTAAAAATCACTGCAGATGGTGATTGCAGCCATGAAATTAAAGATGCTTACTCCTTGGAAAGAAAGTTATGAACAACCTAGGTTGCATATTCAAAAGCAGAGACATTACTTTGCCAACAAAGGTCCGTCTAATCAAGGGTATGGTTTTTCCAGTGGCCATGTATGGATGTGAGAGTTGGACTGTGAAGAAGGCTGAGCGCTGAAGAATTGATGCTTTTGAACTGTGGTGTTGGAGAAGACTTGAGAGTCCCTTGGACTTCAAGGAGATCCAACCAGTCCATGTTAAAGGAGATCAGTCCTGCATGTTCATTGGAAGGACTGATGCTGAAGCTGAAACTCCAGTACTTTGGCCACCTCATGCAAAGAGTTGACTCACTGGAAAAAAACCCTGATGCTAGCAGGGATTGGGGGTAGGAGGAGAAGGGAACGACAGCGGATGAGATGGCTGGATGGCATCACCAACTCGAAGGACATGAGTTTGTGTAAACTCTGGGAGTTGATTATGGACAGGGCAGCCTGGTGTGCTGCGATTCATAGGGTCGCAAAGCGTCGGACATGACTGAGCAACTGAATTGAAGTGAACTGAAGAATATACCGCCTTGACGTACTCCTTTCCATTTTTGAGGCCGGTCTCTTGTTCCATGACCCGTTCTAACTGTTGCTTCCTAACCTGCACACAGATTTCTCAAGAGGCAAGTCAGGTGGTCTGGTATTCCCATCTCTTTAAGAATTTTCCACAGTTTGTTGTGATCCACACAGTCAAATGATTTGGTGTAGTCATGAAGCAGAATAGATGTTTTTCTTGAATTCTCTCAATGGTCCAGCAGATTTTGTCAATCTCATCTATGGTTCCTCTATCTTTTCTAAATCATCTTAACATCTGGAAGTTCATGGTTCCTGACTCTTGAAGCCTGGCTTGAAGAATTTTGAGCATTACTTTGCTAGTATGTGAGATGAGGGCAATTGTGTGGTAGTTTGAACATTATTTGGCATTGCATTTCTTTAGGATTGGAATGAAAACTGACCTTTTCCAGTCCTGTGGCCACTGCTGAGTTTTCCAAATTTCCTCGCATATTGAGTGTAGGGCTTTCATAGCATCATTTTTTAAGATTTGAACTGGAAGTCCTGGATTTCTTTGGAAGGAATGATGCTAAAGCTGAAACTCCAGTACTTTGGCCACCTGATGCGAAGAGTTGACTCATTGGAAAAGACTGATGCTGGGAGGGATTGGGGGAAAGAGGAGAAGGGGATGACAGAGGATGAGATGGCTGGATGGCATCACTGACTCGATGGATGTGAGTCTGAGTGAACTCCGGGAGTTGGTGATGGACAGGGAGGACTGGCGTGCTGCGATTCATGGGGTCACAAAGAGTCGGACACGACTGAGCAACTGATCTGATCTGATCTGATCTATCCTTGTAGGCTGTAAAGAGACTTCCCCATCCACAGCATCACTGAAGACCACATGGGGAGCCTAGATTTTTATACTTATCAAGTATTAACCAGACACCATTTCCCTCCCCTGTAGAGTAATAGCAGAGATGACTTAGTGGAGAGTCAAGACTTTGACCAATGCCCAAGAGTGATAAAGCCACCACTGCTCATCCCTAGGGTCAGTGAAAATTATGTATGAAGCAGTAGTGAGGGAGTCTTACTGTTCATAGCCAGGGAATTATTACTGGAGGCCTAGTGGAAAGCCAAAACTCCCATCCCTGCCTAGCAGTAATGAATTCCCTTCAATTAACATGCACGTAGATGCCAACAGGGGAACCTGGATTTCTACCAACAAACTTCAGTAATGAATCAGAGTTGCCTCTTCTTCTGGTGGAATGGTATCAGTGAAAAACAGCTGAAACAAAAATTTTAATAAAATATGGAGTCTCATAATATAATACCTCAAGTGTCAAGATGTAAAGCAAAAATCACCCATATCAAAAACCAGGAAAACCTCACTTGTGTGATCAAAGACAAAGACACTAACATCAAGATGACAGAGATGTTCAAATTATCTGACAAAGATTTTAAAAGAGCCATTATAAAAAGACTTCCACAAATCATTACAAACATGCTAAAAACAAATAAAGGAATAAAATTATCACCAAAGAAATAGGAAGAAGAACCAATGAAAATTTTGAAATTGAAAAGTACAGTAACTGGAATTTTAAAAATGGATGGACTCAATAGTGAAATGAAAGAGATGAAGGATCAGTGAACTTTAAGATACAACAATAGAAATTACCTTGTATGAACAACAGACGGAAAATAAACTGAAAGAAACGATAATAAACAGAGCTGCAGAAATCTGTGAGATTATGACAACAGATCTAATATTCATTCAAGTGGAGTTCTGGAAGGAGAGAAGAGAAGATGACCCAAAACAATCTCTAAATTTGGCAAGCGACCTTTAGATAAAAGAAGATGAATGGACCCCCCACACAAAACAGAGCTAAAGAAAATCATATCAAGATACATCATAATTCAGCTATTGACAACTAAATGTAAAGAAAATAATCTTGAAAGCAGCTGGAGAAAAATGACACCTCACTTTTAGGGGAAAAACAATTTGAATGACAATGGATTTCTCTTCAAAAGCCATGAAGGCCAGAAAAAGTGGCAAGATATTTTTGAAGTAGTGAAAATAACTGTCAACCCATAATTTCTACATGCAGAAAAAAAAAATACCCTTCATTAGTGAAAGAGATATCAATACATTCTCAGGTAAAGGAAAGTGAAAGTAATATTTTTGCTAGCAAACTTAGCTAACAAATCATCTAAGGAAACTGTTTCTAAGGAAGAAATAATGATATAAAAAGTAATGTTGGGGGAGAGAGATCAAGACAGTGCATTAAGAGGACATGGAGCCCACTTCCCCCAATGAACACAACAAAAATACATCTATTTGTGGGACAGTTCTCACTGAATACTGTAAATTTGCAAAAGAAATCCTGTACAACAAAATCTGTAAGGAAGATCTACATGTAATCAGGTAGGATAGGAAGAAGAGTGATCAGATCAAGACCTGCAACCCTGAGTAGACTCAGAAGAAGACAGAGATTGCATGGCAGCTCACCTGCCCTGAGGAATGAGCGAGTCAAGCCACTGACTGGGTATCTTAATCCTGGGATGCTCCACATAGGAGAAAATTACCCTTGGCTGGTTGGACAAATTCTAGGAAAGATGGAAAGACTGGAGAAGCCTGGACTCTACTCATGATGAGTACACAGGTGCTGGCTTGCTCAGAGACAAGGTGGAGAAAGGTATGCCCTAGGAGCTGTCACATTTCCCATGCTCCCAAGCTCTGAGTGAACCCTCTGACCCTGCTCACTCCATGCCACTGTGTAGCACTAGATCTGAGGTGACCACGGCTGGGGAAAAGATGTGACCATGTATTGCACCTGAGTGGAGCTGCAGACACCTACACAAGCAGAGCATCAGACCTCTGTTAGGTGCAAGTGCTTGACTTGTTTCAGCACAGCCCTCCTTTAGGACAGAGGTCCTGGCAGAGGGAAAAGGAAAGCACACAAACTTAAAAGGAACAGAACCAGCTCAAATCTGACTCTTATGGCTTCCACTGTAGCAATGTAGAAACAGACCCCACCCTGGACAGGGCAGAGATGATCTTTTAGCAGAAAGGAAGTCCCACCTCAAAAACTGTACAGGCTTTGACTCACCGATCTCCACCCTTATCCCCTTAAAAGGTGATAGCTGCTAGCACATCCTGAGGAAAGACATGACTGGCAACCACATCAAGTCCAGTCCTACCACCAAAGGCACTGAGAACATGCAGTCTGCATAGGGACACTCCCACGAAAGAACAGGGTATCAAGACTGCAGTAGGTAATTGTTTCACCCAAATCCATAGAAGCAGAGAAAGTTAAGTAAAATGAAAAGGCAGAGAAGCTACTCTCAACTTAAAGAGCAAGAGAAAAACACTGAAAAAAATAATGAGATAGAAATAAACAATTTACCAGATAAGGAATTCAAAACAGTGGTAATAAAAAGTTAACTGTTTTAGGGGAAGAATAGGTCAAAACAATTATTATTTTAATAAGGAAATAGAAAATATAAAAAGACCAAATCAAAAATAGATAATTTGATATCTGACATTAAAAAACATACTAGAAGAAATGAATAGTAGACTAAGTGATACAGAAGAATCCATTAAGTGTTCTTAAAGATAGAATAATGAAAATCGCCCAATCAGAAGAAGACAAAGAAAGATAAATGAGAAAAAAAAAAAGCAACCTACAGGATCTCTGGTTTAACATTAAGTGTAATAACATTTACATTATAGGAGTACTAGAGCGAGAAGAGAGAAGCCTACCAAACCCCACCTCAACTTTTTTTGGCAATTATGGCTTGAAAACTCCTCAACTTGAAGAAGGAAACAGCTATCCAGGTACAGGAAGCACAGATGAATCTGAACAAAATGAACCAAAACAGATTTACACCAAGACATATAATTAAAATGGTAAAAGTTAAGGATAAAGAGAAAAGTCTAAAGGCAGCAAGAGTAAAACATTCAATATACAAGGGAATTTCAATTAGGCCACCTGCTGATTTCTCTGCAGAAACTTGGCAGGTCAGAAGGAAGTTGCATATAATTCAAATTGCTGAAAGGGAAAGCCTTGAAACCTAGGATACTCTACCCAGCAAAATTATCATTTAGAATACAAGGGGAGATAAAGAATTTCTCAGAAAGCAAACACTGAAAAAACTAATCAGTACAAAACCTACTATAAAAAGGATACTGAAGAATGTTTTCTAAATGAAAAAAAAAAAAGTAAGAACCTATTAGAAGGGAACCCTTTTACATTGTTTGAGCAAATGTACATTGGTGAAGCCATTATGGAAAATATTGTGGAAGTTCCTTTAAAATTAAAAATAGAGTCATCATATAGTCCAGCAATGTATATGGGCACATATACATAAAATATGAAAATTCTAACTTGAAAAGATGCATGTACCCTAGTGTTCATGGCAGCACTACTTTCAGTATCCAAGACATGGAAGCAACCTAAATGTCTATCAACGGATGAATGGATAAGGAAGTTGTGGTGCATATATCATTGTTGTTTAGTTGTTAAGTCATGTCTGACTCTTTGTGACCCCATGAACTCCAGCACGCCACACTCCTCTGTCCTCCGCTGTCTCCCAGAATTTGCTAAAATAAATGTCCGTTGCATCAGTGATGCTGTCTAACCATCTCTACCTCTGCCACCCACTTCTCCTTTTGCTTTCAGTCTTTCCCAGCATCAGGGTCTTTATCAATGAGTCAGCAATTTCCACATTTGGCCAAAGTGTTAGAGCTTCAGCTTCACCAACAGTCCTTCCAGTGAATATTCAGGGTTGATTTCATTTAGGATTGACTGGTTTGATCTCCTAGCTGTCCAAGGGACTCTCAAGAGTCTTCTCCAGCACCAAAGTTCAAAAGGATCAATTCATTGATGTTCATCCTTCTATATGGCCCAACTCTCACATCCATACATAACTACTGGAAAAACCATAGTTTTGCCTACATGGACCTTTGTCAGCAAAGTTTTGTTTCTGCTTTTTAATATGCTGTCTAGTTCATAGCTTTTCTTCCAAGGAGCAAGCGTCTTTTAATTTTATGACTGCAGTCACTGCTGTCAGTGATTTTGGAGATCAAGAAAATAAAATCTGTCACTGCTTCCACTTTTCCCCCTTCTATTTGCAGTGAAGTGATAGGAATATTCACTGGGATCTTGTATTTTAAATGTTGAAATTCAAGCCAGCTTTTACACTCTCCTCTTTCATCCTTATTAAGAAGCTCTTAGTTCCTCTTGCTTTCTTCCATTAGAGTGGTATCACCTGAATGTCTGAGGTTGTCGATTTCTCCCAGCAATCTTGATTCCAAATTGTGATTCATACAGCCCAACATTTTGCATGATGTATTTTGCATATAAGTTGAATTAGCAGGGTGACAATACACAACTTTGTCATACTTCTTTCTCAATTTGGAACCAGCCAGTTGTACCCTGTTTGGTTCTAACTGCTGCTTCTTGATCTACATACAGGTTTCTCAGGAACTAGTTAAGATGGTCTGGTATCCCGTCACTTTGAGAATTTTCCACAGTTCGTTATGATCCACACAATCAAAGACTTTAGCATAGTCAATGAAGCGGAAGTAGATATTATTCTGGAACTCCCTTGCTCTCCATGATTGAATAAATGTTGAAAGTTTGATCTCTTATTCCTCTGTACCTTTTCTAAATCCAGCTTATACATCTGGAAGCTCTTAGTTCACATATAGCAGAAACCTAGCTTGAAGGATTTTGAGCATAAACTTGCTAGCATGTGAAATAAGCATAATTGTATGGTAGTTAGAACATTCGTTGGCAATGCTCTTCTTTGGGATTGAAATGAAAACTGACCTTTTCCAGTCCTCTGGCCACTGCTGAGTTTTCCAAATTTGCTGGCATATTGAGTACAACAGTTTATCATCTTTTAGGATTTGAAATAACTCAACTGGAATTCCATCATCTCCACTAGTAATCTCCACTAGTTTGTTGGTAGTAATGCTTCCTAAGGCCCACCTGACTTCACACTCCATGATGTCCAGCTCTAGGTGAGTGAGCACACAATCATGGTTATCCAGGTCAATAAAACCTTTTTTGTATAGTTCTTTTGTGCATTTTTGCCATCTCTTCTTAATCTCTTCTGCTTCTGTTATGTCTCTACTGTTTCTGTCAGTTACCATGCCCATACTTGCATAAAATGTTCCCACAATATCTCCAATTTTCTTGAAGACATCTCTAATCTTCCCGATTGCATTGTTTTCCCCTATTTCTTTGCATTGTTTGTTTAGGAAGTCCTTCTTATCTCTCCTTGTTATTCTCTGGAACTCTGCATTCAGTTAGGTTTAATCTTTCCCTTTGCCCCTTTCCTTTCACTTCATTTCTTAGCTATTTATAGAAACCTTCGCAGACAACCAGTATGCCTTCTTGCATTTATTTTTCTTCAGGATGGTTCTGGTCACTGATTCCTATATAGTGTTGTAAAATTCCACCCATAGTTCTTCTAATCCCTTAAATCTATTTGTCACCTCCACTGTATAATCATAAGGGATTTGATGTAGGCCATACCTGAATGGACTAGTGCTTATTCCTACTTTCTTCAGTTTAAGCCTGAATTTTGCAATAAGGAGCTAATGATCAGAGCCACAGTTAGCTCCAGGTCTTATTTTTACTGACTGTGTAGAGCTTCTCCATCACTGGCTGCAAGGAACAAAATCAATCTGATCTCAGTATTGACCATCTGGTGATGTCCATGTGTGTAGAATCATCTTTTGTTTTGTTGGAAAAGGGTGTTTGCTATGACTAGCATGTTCTCTTGACAAAACTCTTTTAGACTTTGCACTCTCATTTTGTACGCCAAGGCCAAATTTGCCTGTTTTTCTGGGTATCTCTTGACTTCCTCGGTTTGGGAAGATCCCCTGGAGAAAGGAAAGGCTATCCACTCCAGTATTATGGCCTGGAGAATTCCATGGACTGTATAGTCCATGAGGTTGCAAAGAGTCAGACACGACTGAGTGACTTTAACTTTCACTTGACTTCCCTGGGCTTCCCAGGTGGCGCTAGTGGTCAAGAACCCACCTGCCAATGCAGGAGGTGTCTGAGACAAGCGTTACATCCCTGGATCAGGAAGATCCCCTGGAGGAGGGCATAGCAATCTGCTCCAGTATTCTTGCCTGGAGAATCCTATGGACAGAGGAGACTGGCAGGCTACAGTCCATAGGGTCGCAAAGAGTCAAACACGACTGAAGCAACTTACCACACTTGTCTTCCTCCCTTTGCATTTCAATATGCTATAATGAAAAGGACATCTTTTTTGATGTTAGTTCTAGAAGGTGTTGTAGATCTTCATAGAGTCAGTCAACTTCAGCTTCTTTGGCATCAGTGGTTGGGGCATAGACTTGGCTTACTATGTTGAATGGTTTGCCTTGGAAATGAACCTAGATCTTTCTGTTATTTTTGAGGTTTTACACAAGTACTGCATTTCAGGCTCTTTTGTTATGAGGGCTACTCCAGTTTGTCTGAGTGATTATTTCCCACAGTAATAGATATAATGGTCATCTGAATTAAATTCACCCATACCCTTCCATTTTAGTTCGCTGATTCCTAAGATGTCATGGTAAATCTTGCCATCTCCTGCTTGACTATCTAACTTACCTTGATTCATGGACCTAACATTCCAGGTTCCTATGCAGTTTTGTCCTTTACAATATCAGACTTTGCTTTCACCACCAGACACATCAACAACTGAGCATCATTTGCACTTTGGCCCAGCCTCTTCATTCTTTCTGTAACTCTTAGTAATTGCCCTCTATTCTTCCCCAGTAGCATATTGCATACCTCTGACCTGAGGGACTTGTCTTCTGATCTAATATATTTTTGCCTTTTCTTAATGTTCATGGGATTCTCGCAGCAAGAATACTAGGGTGGTTTGCCATTCCCTCCTCCAGTGGACCACATTTTGTCAGAACTGTTTACTGTGACCCATCCATCTTATGTGGAGCTGCACAGCAATGGGTCATAGCTTCATTGAATTATGCAAGTCCCTTCACCATGACAAGGCTGTAATCCATGAAGAGAATGTGTGTTGGTGTGTGGGTGTATGTATGTATGCGTGTGTGTGTGTGTGTGTGTGTGTGTGTGTATATATATATATAGTCTGTGTGTGTGTGGTCCGTTGCTCAGTGGTGTCCAACTGTAGCTTGCCATGCTTCTCTGTCAATGGAATTTTCCAGGCAAGGATATTGGAGAGGGTCTCCATTTCCTACTACCCAGGGAATCTTCCCAACCCAGGGATTGAACCTTCATTTCTTGTGTCTCCTGCATTGGTTTCTTTTCAAGTGCATCACCTGAAAAGCTCAAACCCACATTCTCCTGCATTTCAGGCAGATTCTTTACCACCGAGTCACCAGGGAAGCCCCTATATATTTATTGCATGCATGTGTGCTAAGTTGCTTCACTCGTGTCTAACTCTTTGGAACCCTATGGACTATAGCCTGCCAGGCTCCTCTGCCCATGGGATTCTTCAGGCAAGAATACCAGAGTGGGTTGTCATGCCCTCTTCCAGAGTATCTTCCCAATGCAGTATCTTCAAACCCATGTTTCTTAGGTCTCCTGCATTGTCAGATGTGTTCTTTACATGCTCATTCAGAAACAGCATGAAATCATGCCATTTGCAGCAACATAGTTAGTAGAGTTTTACACACCAAGTGGAGTGAGTTATACAGAAAAAGACAAATATATTATATCACTTATATTAATATATGGAATCTTAAAAAAATACAGAGGAACATACTTATAAAACAGAATTAGACTCACAGAGATAGAAAACAAGTATGGCTACAAAATGGGAAAGGGGGTGAGGAATAAATTAGGAATTTGGGATACTATTAAGTATTTGGGATCCATACTTACTACAAAAATAAGTAATAAGAACCTACTGTATAGCACAGAGAACTATATTCAATATCTTGTAATAATTTATAATGGAAAAGACTGAAAAAGAAAAAAAATGTACATGAATACATGTATAACTGAATCACTGCTGTACACCTGAAATGTAAATCAACTATATACTTCAATAAAAAATTAAAATTAAAAAGAACCTTTTGGAAAGCAAAAATAACAGAAGAAAAGGAAAATATATAATAAGGATTGAAGATTACTTAAATAACTGTCCTGTAGATTAAAAAACAAAAAATTTTAAAAGCGAGTATAACTAAAATAAAGAGTTAAGGTATGCTTGGTGGGACCAGGTCTTGGTGCTGAAATTTGGACATCCGTGAGTGTTCACTCTGATCAGTATTTTCTGGGGCTTTTGCTACCAGTATCCTTGCTCTCACAGTGGGCTATAGTCAAAACATGGCTCCCCTTGAGACCCTCTAAAACCTCTAGGAAAGTATACCAAGGTTTCTATGGAAGTACTGCTTTGTGATGAGCCCCAGTGCGTGTGAGACCTTGTGTGTGCCCTCCAAGAATGGAATGTCTGTTTCTCACAACCATGTGGAACTCCTGCACTCAAGCCCTGCTGTCTTTCAAGGCCAAATGTTCTGTGGGTTCTTCCTCATAGAACCTCTAATTTCTAATGAAATTAGAAGACAGTTGCTTTTTGGCAGGAAAGCTATGACAAACATAGACAGTGTTTTAAAAAAACAAAGACATCACTTTACTGACAAAGGTATGTATAGTCAAAGCGAGGCCTTTCCAGTAGTTGTGTATATATGTGGGAGTTGGACCATTTCTGTTTTTGTGCAGTACCATACTGTCTTTATGACTACAGCTTTGTAGTATAATATGAAGACTGGGAGGTCGATTCTTCCAGGTCCATTTTCCTTTCTCAAAATTGCTTTGACTATTCAGGTGTTTTGAGTTTCCATACAAATTATATTTTAAAAAAAATTGTTCTAGTTATGTAAAAAATGCCATTGATCATTTGATAGGGATAACAGTGAATCTGTAGATTGCTTTGGATAGTATAGTCATTTTCACAATATTGATTCTTCCAATCCAAGAACATGGTACATTTCTCCATCTGTTTGTGTTCTCTTTGTTTTCTTTCATCAGCATCTTATAGTTTTCTGCATACAGGTTTTTTGTCTCTTCAGGTAGGTTTATTCTTAGGTATTTTATTCTTTTTGTTGCAATAGTGAATGGTATTCTTTCCTTAATATTTTTTCTGACATTTTATTGTAAGTATATAGGAATGCAAGGGATATCTGTGTATTAATTTTATATTCTCTGCCTTTACTGAAATTGGTTATTGTCTCTAGTAATTTTCTGGTTAACATCTTTCAGATTTTCTATCATGTCATCTGCAAACCGTGAGTTTTACTTCTTTTCCAATCTAGAATCCTTTTACCTCTTTTTCTTCTCTAATTGTCATGTCTCACACTTCCAAAATTATACTGAATAATAGTGGTGATAGTGGGCACCCTGTCTTTTTCCTGATCTTGGAAGAAATGCTTTCAGTTTTTCCACCATTGAGAATAATGTTTGCTGGGGGTTTGTCATAAATGGCCTTTATTATGATGAGAAAGGTTCCTTCTATTCTGATTTTCTGAAGACTTTTTATCATAAATCGGTGCTGAATTTTATCAAAATCTTTCTCTGCCTCTATTGAGGTGATTATATGGTTTTTATCTTTAAATTTGTTAATATGATGTATCACAGAGGTTGATTTGCATGCATTGAAATACCCTTGCATCCCTGGGATAAACCCCACTTGATCATGGTGTATGATCCTTGTAATGTGTTGTTGGGTTTTGTTTGCTAGAATTATTTTGAGGATTTTTACATCTATGTTCATCAGTGATATTGGCCTGTTATTTTCTTTTTTGTGTGTGGCATCTTTTTCTAGTTTTTGTACCAGCATGATGGTGGCCTTGTTGAATGAAGTTGGGAGTTCTTTCCCCTCTGCATTTTTTAGAAGGGTTTGAGGAAGATGGGTGTTAGCTGTTCTCTAAACATTAAAAAAAAATTCACCTGTGAATCCATCTGGCCTTGGACTTTGGTTTATTCAAAGTTTTTTTTTTTTTTTTTCTTTTATCACAGTTTCAATTTCAGTGCTTCTGATTAATCTCATATTTTTTATTTCTGGTACAGTCTTGGAATGTTGTATGTTTCTAACAATTTGTCCATTTCTGTCCATTTTTTGGCATATAGCTGCTCATAGTAGTCTCTTACGATCCTTTGTATCTCTACATTATATGTTGTACTTCTTTCTCATTTCTAATTTTATTGATTTGAGTCTTCTCCCCTTTTTTGCTTGAAGAGTCTGGCTAGTGGTTTGTCAATTGTTTATCTTCTCAGGAACAGACTTTTAGTTTTCTTGAACTTTGTGATTATTTCCTTCATTTCTTTTTTTTTTTTCCTTCATTTCTTTTTAAGTTATCTGTACTCTGATCTTTATCATTTCTTTCCTTCTACTAATGTTATGGGTGTTTTGTTCTTTTTCCAGTTGCTTTAGGTGTAAGTTTAGGTTGTTTGATGTTTTTCTCCTTTTTTCAGATAGGCTTGTATTGCTGTATACTTCTCTCTTAGCACTGCTTTTACTGTATTCCATAGGTTTTGAAATGTAGTGTCTAGATTGTCATATGTTTCTAAATATTTTTTTATTTCATTGATTTATTCAGTGACATTTTGATTACTTAGAATTGTAATGATTAGCCTCCATGTGTTTGTATTTTTTTAGTTTTGTTTTTTTTTTTTCCCTGCAATTGATATCTAGTCTTATAGTGTTGTGCTCAGAAAAAAAATACTTGATACAATTTCAATTTTCTTAAATTTACCAAGGTTTGATTTTTGCCCAAGATGTGATCTATCCTGTAGAATGTTCCATATGCACTTGAGAAAATTGTGTATTTTTCTCCTTTTGAATGGAATTTCCTATAGATATCAATTAGGTCCATCTAGTCCAATGTGTCATTTAAAGCTTGTGTTTCCTTATTTTCTGTCTGAAAGATCTGTCCAGTGGTGTGAGTGGAGTGTTAAAGTCCCCTACTATTGTTGTGTTACTCTAATTTTCCCCTTTTATGGTTGTTAGCATTTGCTTTATGTATTGAGGTGCTGCTATGTTGGGTGCATGTATAGTTATAATTGTTATATCTCATTTTATTTATTTTTTTAAATTTTATTTTATTTTTAAACTTTACATAATTTTATTAGTTTTGCCAAATATCAAAATGAATCCGCCACAGGTATACATGTGTTCCCCATCCTGAACCCTCCTCCCTCCTCCCTCCCCATACCATCCCTCTGGGTCGTCCCAGTGCTCTAGCCCCAAGCATCCAGTATCGTGCATCGAACCTGGACTGGCATCTCATTTCATACATGATGCAGTGTCTTTTCTGTCTCTTATAATGGTTCTTATTTTAAAGTCTATTTTATCTGATGTGAGTATTGCTACTCTCACTTTATTTTGAAATCAATTTGCAGCTCCTCGCTTTCAGTCTAAAGTGGGCTCATATCAACAGCTTATATAGGAATTTTGTTTTTGTATCCATTCAGTCAGTCTGTGTCTTTTGGTTGAGGCATTTACTCCATTTATATTTAAGGTAATCCTTGATATGTATGTTACAATTTAGTTTATTGCTTTTGGTTGGTTTCTGTAGGTCTTTTCTTTCTATTTCCTATCTAGATAAGTTCCTTTAGCATTTGTTGTGATGCTGGTTTGCTGATGCTGAATTCTCTTATCTTTTGCTTAACTTTAAAGCTTTTGATTTCTCTGTCAAATCTGAATGAGATCCTTGCTGGGATGAATAATCTTCTTTGTAGTCTTTTTTTTTTTTTCTTTTTTTCCTTTCATTACTTTAAGTATATCCTTCCACTCACTTCTGACCTGCAGAATCTCTACTGAAAGATAAGCTATTAACCTTATGGGGATTCTCTTGTATGTTATTTGTTGCTTTTCCCTTGCTACTTTTAATATTTTTTTTATTTGTGTTTAATTTTTGTTACTTTGATTAATATGGGTCTTGGCATGTTTCTATTTGGATTTACCCTGTATGGGACTCTATTTCCTTTCCCATGTTAGGCAAGTTTTCAACTATAATCTCCTCAAATATTTTCTCTATTTTCTCTTACCCTTTTATTCTTCCGGGACCCTTTTAATTCTAATGTTGATGCACTTAATGTTGTCCCAGATGTCTCTGAGGCTATTTTCATTTCTTTTCATTATTTTTTCTTTATTCTTCTTTGCTTCAGTTATTTCCACCATCTTATCTTCCAGCTCTCATATCCTCAGTTATGTCTGCCTCAGTTATTCTGTGATTGGTTTCCTCTAGTGTATTTTTTTTTTTTATTTCAGTCATTGTGTTTTTCATTGCTGATTGTTTGTTGTTCTTTATTTCTCCTAAATCCTTGTTAAACATTTCTTGCATCTTCTCAGTCTATGCCTCCATTCTAATTATCTGTGCCTCCATTTTATTTCTTAGATCTTGAATCATCTTTACTATAATTACTCTGAATTCTTTTTCAGGTAGACTGCTTATTTTCTCTTCTTTTAATTGGTCTTTTGGGGTTTTACCAGGCTTCTTCATCTGCTACGTATTTCTCTATCTTTTCATTATGTTTAATTTACCATGTTTGAGATATTCTTTCTGCAGTCTGCAAGGTCTTAGTTCCTTTTTACTTCTGGAGTCTGCCCCCAGTGTGTATGTTTGATCCAGTGCCTTTTGAAGGTTGCCTGGTAGGGAGACTGGTGCCTGTGTTCTAGTGGGTGGAGCTGGATATTATCACTCTGAAGGGCCGTGCCGTGTTCAGTGGTGTGTTTTGGGGTGTCTATGAACTTGGTATGGCTTTTGGCAGCCTGTCTGCTAGTGGGTTGAGTGTGTTTTTCTTTTGCTAGTTTTTTTGTTCGTTTGTTTGTTTTTGTTTGTTTTTTTAAACCATGAGGTGTCCTGCACTAATGCTTGCTGGCCTTTGGGTGGGGCCAGGTCTTAGTGCTTAGATGGAGGTCTCTGGGAGAGCTCTTGCTGATTAATATTTCATGGGATTGGGCATTCTCTGATGGTCCAATGTCATGGATTTTGATCTGCCACCTCTGAGGTTCAAGCCAAGGCCCTGTCTACATCAACACGACTCCACAAGCCATACAGTACAGAAAAGAAACAGAAAGAAATGGGAAAAAATCAAACATACAAACAAAAAATATAATGTGCAGACAAAACCCCAAGACAAATGGTAGAAGCAACACTAAACAAGAATAAATGAAGAAACTCACTCACTGAAACTCAGAAATGGAAAAGAGATAAAAATAATTAAAAGAGGAACCAAAAAAGAAGAGAGCAATCAAACAAATTAACAAACCCATCAATGAAAACACACACTAAAACATAGTTTAGCAAAAAACAAAACCAAAAACATGGGAAAATGCAATATAATATATAGAGAGAGTAGGAGTAAGAATATTTTCCTGTGGCCTCAGTTGTCAGTGTCCTCAACCACAGTGAACTCCACCCAATCTGCCTATACAGAAAAACTGCCAATATGTCTAGGAAAGTCTCTGGATCTGCTGTGGGCATTGTGGAGTCAGCTGAGACTCATGTCTGGCCTTACTCCAGCTTGTATTTGCTTCCAAAGTCCACAATTACCCCGAAAATTCACAGCTTCAAGCCAATTGTAGGGATTTAATTTTCTGCTCCTGTGACTGCACAGGCAAATTCTGTTTCTCTTCTTTGGTCACATAGCCCCTGGTGCTCACCTTTGGTTTTGGCCCCTTCTGTGTTGGTAGGCTGCCTCCTGCATCTCTTCCCCACTCAGAAAAGATAGGGTGAAGGCAGTGGCTGATTAGGCCTCACTTGCTTACTCAAGCCAGAGAGAAGGAGGAATACAGCAGACACAATTGGAATGTGCAGGGAGTGCTTGCCACAGTAGAATCCTGCAGGAAGTTTCTACAGCTTGAGGTGGGTTGTGTTCTCTCTCAGGGAAATTGGCCCTGAGTCACAGGTTCTTTGGCAGTTCCAGACTGCAGAGGCTTGCTGGTTAGGTGTAGGCAGTGACCTGTGCCTGTTCACAGCTTGGTGGCAGCTGCAGCAGCCATCACACCCACCTCTGGGGTCAGGGACCATAGCCATGTCCTGCCCCTTACCTCTGGCATCTCACAGGTTTTGGCATTAGCTAAGCCATGTGCCCATCTCTGGGGTCCAAAACCACAGCTACAGCTAGTCCTGCCTCTGGCACCCATGCAGGCTTTGATGGTGGCTGGCTGGCGTGCCTACCTCTGGGGTCACAGACCACAGCCTCAGCTTGCCCCACCACGGAACTCACCAAGGTGGTGTCCTGCCATCTGTGATCACATGGAGTTAGAGTTTCCCCTGACAGTGATCTAGGGCTTCCCTGGTGGCTCAGATGGTAAAGTGTCTGCTTGCAGTGCGGGAGACCCGCGTTTGATCCCTGGATTGCAAAGATAAACCTGGAAAAGGAAATGGCAACCCACTCCAGTATTCTTATCTGGAAAATCCCATGGGCAGAGGAGCCCCCAATAGGCTACCTTCCATGGGGTCACACAGAGTCGGACACGACTGAAGCGACTTAGCAGCAGTAGCAGCATTGACTTATGATGTTAAGTATCTTTTCATATGCCTGTTTGCCATCTGTAGATCTTCTTTGCTGAGGTGTCTGTTAAGATCTTTGACCTATTTTTCAGTTGGGTTGTTTGATTTCTTACTGTTGAGTTTTAAGTAGTCTATGTATATAATTGGAGAAGGAAATGACAACCAACACCAGTATTCTTGCCTGGGGAATCCCATGGACAGAGGAGCCTGGCAGGCTACAGTCCATGGGGTCCCAAGAGTCTGACATGACTTAGTGACGAAACCACCATGTATATATTGGATACCAGGTCTTTATCAGACATGTGTTTTGTAAAGAATGTCTCCCATCCCATAGCTTCTCTTCTCATTCTCTTGATAGTGTCTTGCACAGAGTTAACTTTTTTAATTTTAATGAAATCAAAATTCTCAATTTTTCCTTTAGCAAGTCTTTCTTTGATGTTGTCTCCAAATTGTCATAACCAAACCCAAGATCACCTAGGTCTTCTGTGTTGCCCTCTAGTAATTTTAGAGTTTTGTTTTATATTTAAGCCTCTAATCCATTTGATGTTAATTTTTGTGAAAGGTATAGGTCTCTGTCCAGATACATTTTTGCATGTAGATGTCCAGATTTTTTTCAACATCATTTATTAAAGACTATCGTTTCTCTTTTGTAAAAGATAAGTTGATTGCATTTGTGTGGATGTATTTCAGCCTTCTCTATTTTGTTCCATTGATCTATTTGCCTATTCTTTTGCCAGTACCACAACTATAATGATTACTATGGTTCTATAGTAAGTCTTGAAGTGCGCTGGTAGTGTCAATTCTCCAACTTTGTTCTTTCCCTTTAAATATTCTGTTGGCTATTCTTGGACATGTGCCTTTTCATATAAACCCCATAATGTTTTTTGATATCCATAAAATAACTTGCTGTGGTTTTGATTGGGATTGCCTTGAACCTGTGTGTCACATTGGGAATAACCAACATCTTAACAATTTTGAATTCTCCTGATCCTGAGCATGGACTATCCTTTTATTTAGATCATTATTGATTTCTTTCATCTGAGTTTTATAGAATCCTAATATTGCTTTTATACATACTTTGTTAGATTTATACCTAAATATTTCAAGGTTTTTTTTTTTTTTCTAAACTAAATGGTATTGTGTTTTTAATTTTAAATTCTAATTGTACATTTCTGATATAGAAGAAAGCAAATGGCTTTTGTATATTAGCTTTACTGTATTAATAATCCCTCACAATAATTCCAGGTTTCTTTTGGTTATTTATTTGGGAATGTCCACATAGGCAATCATGCCATCTGTGAAAAAAGATAGTTTTACTTCTTTTTTTCACACTCTGTATACCTTTTATTTTCTTGTCTTAATGCATTAAGTAGGACTTACATTACAGTGTTCAACAGAAATGGTGCAATGAGACATATTTGTGTTGTTTCTGATCTCAGCAAGAAAACATCTAATTTAACACCATTAATATGATGTTAGCTATAGATTTTATGCAGATATTCTTTATTAATTTGGGAAAATTCCCCTTTATTCCTAGTTCTCTGAGACTTTTTAACTAGAATGGGTGTTGGATGTTTGTCAATCACTTTTTGGCATCTATCAATATGAAGATGTGATTTTCTTTCTTTAATCTATTTATGGGATGGTTTACATTAATTTGTATTTCTATGTAGAAACCACCCTACATACCTGCAATAAATCCTTCTTGGTTGTTGTGTGTAAGTTTTTTTTTTTTTTTTTTTAATATATTATTGGTTTCAACTTGCTGATACTTTGTTGAGGATTTTTGTATTCATTGATTTTTAACTAGTAAACCTGAAATAAAATTCACTTTGTCTTGGTGGATAATTCTTATTATATGTTGCTGAAATTTATTTGTTAATAATTTTCTGTCTCTATTGATAAGGCAGATTGAACTTTAGTTTTCTTTTTGTGCAGATAGCTGGTTTTGCTGTTAAGGTAATGTTAAGTTCATAGACTTATTTGAAAAAAAAAACTATTGGAAGAAATATGTAGAACGGGTGTTAATTCACCTTTAAATGTTGATAGAATTCTCCTGTGTAAACTTTTAGACCTGGAATTTGGGGAGTATAAATTATGTATTAAATTTCCTTGATAAGCATAAGATTTTTCAATTATCAATTTTATTTTTGGTAAATTATGGTAATTTGTGTCTCTTCAGGAATTTACCCATTTGATCTGAATTATCAAATTTCTGTGGGTTTAGTAATTTGTAGTATTACCCTTTTTTGCCTACAAGTTCTGTAGTGCTATTTTTTGTTATTCTTGATATATTAATCTGTATTCTCTACCTTTTCTTTTTTTAGTCTTGCTAGAATTCTGCCAGTTTTATTGATTTTTTTCCAAAAAACTACTTTTATTTTATTTTCTCTATCATGGTTCTGTTTTCAGTTTCTTTTATTTCTATTTGGCATTTGTTATTTACTTTCTTCTACTTGCTTTGAATATATATTTTTAATTAATTAAGGCTAATTACTTTACAATATTATGGTGGTTTTTTCCATACATCAGCATGAATCAGTCATGAGCATACATGTGTCCCACCATCCTGAAGCCCCTTCTACCTCCCTTCCCACCCCATCCCTCTGGGTTGTTCAGAGCACCAGCATTGAGTGCCCTGCTTCATGCATCAAACTTGCAATGGTCATCTATTTTACATATGATAATATACATGTTTCAATGCTATTCTCTCATATCATCCCACCCTTGTCTTCTCCCACAGAATCCAAAAGTCTGTTCTTTACATCTTTGTCTCTTTTGCTGTCTTGCATATAGGGTTGTCATAATCCATCTTTCTAAATTCCATATATATGCATTAATGTACTGTATTGGTGTTTCTCATTCTGCCTTACTTCACTCTGTATAATAGGCTCCAGTTTCATCCACCTCATTAGAACTGTCTCAAATACATTCTTTTTCTATAGCTGAGTAATATTCCATTGTGTATATTTACCACAACTTCCTTACCCATTTGTCTGCCAAAGGACATCTAGGTTGCTTCCATATCCTAGCTATTGTAAACAGTGCTGCGATGAACATTGGGGTACATGTGTCTATTTCAATTCTGGTTTCCTCACTGTGTGTGCCCAGCAGTGGGATTGCTGGGTCATATGGCAGTTCTGTTTCCTGTTTTTTAAAGAATCTCCACACTGTTCTCTATAGTGACTGGACTAGTTTGCATTCCCACCAACAGTTTTCTCCACGCCCTCTCCAGCAATTATTGTTTGTAGACTTTTTGATGGTAGCCATTCTGACCAGTGTGAGATGGTACGATTTCTGTGATAATGAGTGATGGTGAGCTCTTTTCATGTGTTTGCTAGCCATCTGATGTCTTCTTTGGAGAAATGTCTGTTTAGTTCTTTGGTTCATTTTTTGACTGGGTCATTATTTTTTCTCGTATTGAGCTACATGAGCTACTTGTATATTTTTGAGGTTAATTCTTTGTCAGTTGCTTTGTTTTCTATTATTTTCTCACATTCTGAAGGCTACCTTTTCACCTTGCTTATTGTTTCCTTCGTGTGCAAAAGCTTTTAAGTTTAATTAGGTCCCACTTGTTTATTTTTTATTTTTATTTCCATTACTCTGGGAAGTGGGTCATAGAGGATCTTGCTATGATTTATGTCAGAGAGTCTTCTGCCTATGTTTTCCCCTAAGAGTTTTATAGTTTCTGGTCTTATATTTAGATCTTTAATCCATTTTGAGTTTATTTTTGTGTATGGTGTTAGGAAGTGTTCTAGTTTCATTCTTTTACAAGTGGTTGACCAGTTTTCCCAGCATCACTTGTTAAAGAGATTATCTTTTAGCCATTGTATATTTTTGCCTCCTTTGTCAAAGATAAGTTGTCCATAGGTGTGTGGATTTATCTCTGGGGTCTCTATTTTGTTCCATTGATCTATATTTCTGTCTTTGTGCCAGTACCATACTGTCTTGATGACTGTAGCTTTGTAGTGTAGTCTGAAGTCAGGTACGTTGATTGCTCCAGTTCTTTTCTTCTTTCTCAAGATTGCTTTAGCTATTCAAGATTTTTTGTGTTTCTGTACAAATTGTGAAATTATTTGTTCTAGTAAAGTTGCAGAATATAAAACTAATACACATAAATCCCTTGCATTCCTGTGTTAGTATTGCATATTAACAATGAGAAAACAGAAAGAGAACTTAAAGAAACCATCCCATTCACCATTGCAGTGAAAAGATTAAAATACTTAGGAATGAATTTACCTAAAGAACAAAAGATATATATATATATATATATATGTGTGTGTGTGTGTGTGTGTGTGTGTGTATATATATACATACATACATATATATACATATATATATTTAAAAAATTGATGAAAGAAATCAAAGATGACACAAATAGATGGAGAGATATACCATGTTCTTGGATTTGAAGAAACAATATAGTGAAGATGAGTATACTACTCAAAGCAATCTATAGATTCAACACAATCCCTATCAAGCTTTGGATATATTTTGCCCTTCTTTATTTAGATCCTTGAGGTAAGAGTTTAGATTATTAATCTGACACTTCTTTTCTAACATAAACATTTAGTGGCATAAATTCCTTCTTCAATGCTGCTTTAGCTATGTCTCACATATATTTATATGTTGTATTTTAATTTAGTTAATTGTATTTTTATTTCCTTTGAGTCTTGTTCTTTAACTCAATGATCATTTATGAATGTGTTGCTTTTTTTTCCCAAATGTGTAGTGATTTTTGCTATCTTTATGTTTTTGATTGCTAATTTGATTCCATTTGTCCAATTCGGAGTACAGAAATGTTTTTTTTCTCCCTTTCCCTCTGCATTTGCAATATAATTACCTTGAATATTTCCTCTATATACCATGAGAACCACTTAAGACAGTGATCTAATTTTTACTTCATTCATCAACATAATTTAGAAAAGTCAAGAAAATGAATACCCTTATATTTAATCCATAATTTTATATTCCAATTATTCTTTATTTCTAATGTTCCAACATTACTTCTTTTATCATTTATTTTCACCTTTTTAATTTGAAAGTCACATCTCGTGATTTTCATTTGCATTTCCCAGATGATTAGTGATGTTGAGCACCTTTTTATATACCTGTTGGCCATCTGTATGTCTTTGTAAAATTGTCTAATCAGTTATTCTGCCTATATTTAAACTGGATTCTTTGCCTTTTGCCTACTGAGTTGTATGAATGCATTATATGTTTTGAATATTAACTCCTTATTAGATACATTATTTGCAAATATTTTCTCTTTTCATAAGTTGCCTTTTGTTGATGGTTTCCATTTTTGTTCAGAAGATTTTTATTTTGATGAATTTAACTTAATTTTTGTCTTTGTTACCTTTGCTTTTGGTGTCTAATCCAAAAAATCTTTGCCAAGGCTAATGTCAAAGTGCTTGAACCTTGTGTTTTATATAGAAGTTTTATAGTTCAGGAATTAAATTTAAGTTTTTAATCCATTTTGAATTTATTTTTGTGCCTGGTGTAGGAAAGGGGTTTATTTTCATTCCTTTGCATGTGGAAGTCCACTTTTCTTAATATTATATATGTTTTATAAATTAAGGATTTCTTTTATTTTAATATGAACAGTATTTCCTTGAAATAACAATATATTTTCCCCCACTGGGCAAAAAAAGAAAAGTATTATAATGACACATGAAAATTATTTCAAAGTACCTGCAAAAGAAACCAACACAACACTGTAAAAATAAGAAGAAAAATTCCTAATACTATATATTAAAGGGACTATTCCTTCCCCATCATTTATTCTTGACTCCTTTGTCATAAATTAATTGACCATATGTACATGGGTTTATTTCTGGACTCTACTCTGTTCCATTCATTTGTGTGTTTTTACATCATACCATTTTGATTACTATAGTTTTGTGACTATAGTTTGATATCAGGAAGTGTGATGCTTCCACCTATGTTCTTATTTCTTAAGATTGCTTTGGCTATTTGCAATCTTCTATGGTTCCATGCAAGCTTTAGTATTTTTTTTCCTATTTCTGTAAAAAATACCACTTGAATTTTGATAGGGATTGCATTATATCAATAGATTGCATTGATTACTATCGAAATTTAATGATATTAATTATTCCAATCCATGAGCAAGGAATAACATTTCATTTATTTATGTCTTCTTCACTTTCTTTCATCAACATCTTACAGTTTACAACGCACAGATCATTCACCTCTTTGGTTAAACTTATTCTAAATTATTTTATTCTTTCTAATGCTTTTATTTACAGTTTCATATTAGGATTGTTTTCTTTATTTCTCTTTCTAATAATTCATTTATATATATGTAGAAATGCACAGATTTTTGTATGGTAATTTTGTATTCCATAAGATTATTGGTATAGATTTGAGAGTTGGACTATAAAGAAAACTGAGCGCCAAAGAATCGATGTGGTAAAAGAATTGAAATGTGGTGTTGGAGAAGATTCTTGAGAGTCCCTTGGACTGCAAGGAAATCCAACCACTCAATCCTAAAGGAAATCAGTCCTGAATATTCATTGGAAGGACTGATGCTGAAACTCCAATACTTTGGCCACCTGATGCAAAGAACTGACTCATTTGAAAAGACCCTGATGCTGTGAAAGATTGAAAGTGGTAGGAGAAGGTGACGACAGAGGATGAAATGGTTGGATGGCATCACTGACTCAATGGACATGAGTTTTAGTAGGCTCCAGGAGTTGGTGATGGACAGGGAAGTCCATGTGTCTCAGATGAAGATATAAGATTTATATATATATATATATATATAGTTTTACTGGAGTGAGGGTGATCATAGGATTTTTATTCTTCAATTTGTTAAAGTAGTGTATCACATTGCTTGATTTACAAATGTTGAGCTGTCTTTGTGACTCTGAAATTAATGTAATTTGATCATGATATATGATCATTTTTATATATTTTTCAATTCAGTTTGCTATATATATATAATATTCCACTATGTATATATGTATATATTATCAGATAAATAATATATGATTATATACATATATAATTATATACATGTATATACATGTTATGAATGTGTATATTAATTATGTTGTTCTTTAGTCAGTAAGTTGTGTCTGACTCTTGCAACCCCATGAACTGTCACCTGCCAAGCTCCTCTGCCCATCAGATTTCCCAGACAAGAATGCTGGAATGGATTGCCATTTCCTTCTTCAGGGGATCTTCCTAACACAGAGTCAAACCTGCACTGACCCATCAAGGAAGCCCACATATTAATTATGTATATATGTATATATTTACATATATGTAATTATATATGTATATAATCTCACAACTTTTTTGATTCATCTGTTACTTCTATATCTTGGCTATTTTAAATGTTGCTGCTATGAACACTGGGGTACATGTGTCTTTTTGAATTACTGTCTTTGTTTCCATTGATGTAAACTCAGAAACAGAATTGCCAGATCATATGATAGTTCTGCAGTTTCCCAGGTGGCATCCGTGGTAAAGAGCCCACCTGCCAATGCAGGTGACATAAGAGACTTGGGTTCAATCCCTGAGTTGGGAAGATCCCCTGGAGGAGAACATGGCAACCCATTGCAGTATTCTTGCCTGGAGAACCCCATGGGCCAAGGATCCTGGCAGGCTCTAGTCCATAGGGTCACAAAGAGTCAGAAACAACTGAAGCGACTTAGTACATGATAGTTCTGTTTTAGTTTTGGAATAGACTCCATTCTATTTTCCATTGTGACTGCACCAATTTACATTCTCACCAACAGTTTACTACTGTTTGAGTTTCTTCTCATCCTAACCATCTCGATTTTATTTTTGTATATGGTGTGGAAAATGTTCTAATTTCATTCTTTTGCACATAGCTGTCCACTATTCCCAGCAACACTTATTGAAAAGACTATCTTTTCCCATTGTATAACCTTCCTTCCATTGTCATATTATTTGACCATAAGTTCATGGGTTTATTTCAAGGTGGTCTATTCTGTTCCATTGATCTGTGTGTAGATTTTTGTGTCAGTATGATATTATTTTGATTACTGTAGCTTTGTATTATAATCTGAAGTCAGACAGCATGATATCCCCCCAAATTTGTTCCTTTTTCTCAAGATTCCTTTGAATATTTGGGATCATTTGTGATCTATACAAATTTTAGGAACTCTTTGTTCTAGTTCTGTGGGAAAAAAATGTCGTGGGTTTTTGGTAGAGATAGCATTATTTGTGTAGATTACTTTGTGTACTATGGCCATTTTAACAACATTAATTCTTCTAATCCATGAATATATGATATCTTTCCATTTGCATGTATAATATTCAATTTCTTTCACAAATATTTTATAGCTTTCAGAGTATATGTCTTTCAATTCCTTGATTAAATTTATTCCTAGTTTATTTTTTATCATTTTTGATGCAGTTGTAAAAGGTATTATTTTCTTGTATTATCTTTCTGATAGTTCATTATTAGTGATAGAAAAGCAACAAATTTTGTATATTAATCATGTATCCTATAGCATTACTGGATTCATTTATTAGTTTCAATAGGGTTTTGGTGGAGATTTTAAAGTTTTCTGTATATAGTATCATGTTATCTGAAAATAATGACAGTTTTACTTATTCCTTTCCAATTTGGAATGTATTTTATTGCTTTTTCTTATCTGACTGCTGTAGCTGAGATTTCCAATAATATGTTAAATGAAAATACCAGCATCCTTATCTTTTACCTGATTTTATAGGAAGTGATGAAATCTTTTCACCATTGAGTATGATATTAGATGTAGGTGTTTCATAAATGGCCTTTTAGGCTGAGACATTAATGAGTGTTTTTATCATATTACCAATAACAACATCAATGAGAGTTTTTATTATATATCAGAGTTGAATTTTGTCAAAAGCTTTTTTGACATCTATTGAGGTGATCATAGGATTTTTATTCTTCAATTTGTTAAAGTAGTGTATCACATTGCTTGATTTACAAATGTTTAGCTGTCCTTGTGACTCTGAAATTAATGCAACTTGATTATATAATAATTTTTATATATTTTTGGATTCAGTTTGTTAATATTTTTAAGGTTCTTTCATTTGTATTCATCAAAGACATTGACCTGTAGTTTTCTTTCTTTCTTTTTTTTTTTTTTCCTAGTGTCTTTTTCTTATTTTGATAGCAAGGTAACGGTGACTTCATAAGGTGAATTTCGGCGTGTTTCCACTGCTTCAATTTTTTGGAATGGCTTGAAGAAAGATATTAGTGTTTCCTTTTATGTTTGGTAGAGTTCCTCTCTGAAGCTGCTCAGTCCTTAACTTTTTTCTGATGGAATTATATATTACGAATCCAGTATGACTACTAGTGAACAGTCTGCTCTAATTGCCTGTTTCTTCTTGACTCTGTCTTGTCAGGTTGTATAATTCTAGAAATTTGTCCATTTCTTCTAGTTTGTCCAATGTGTTGGCATATAACCATTCATAGTACTCTCTTATGAGTTTTTATACCTCTGTGGTATTAGTATTTGATTATTCTTATGTATTTCTTATTTGGATTATTTTACTGCTCTCTCTTCTTCATGAGACTAGCTAAGGGTTTGGCACTTTTGTTATTTTCCAAAAAGATCGAATGGTTTCATTGTTCTTTGGTTCTATTATTTTTCTATTTTATTATTTCCTCTCTGATCTTTACTGTTTTCTTCTTTCTGCTAACTTTTTTTTTTTTTTCCTAATTCCTTTAGGTGGTATGTTAAGCTGTTTGAGATTTTTCTTCTTTCCTAACGTAGGCCTATATCACTAGAACTTCTTTTCTTGCATCACATAGATTTTGGAAAGTTATTTTTCCTTTTTCATTTGTCTCGAGGTATATTGTGAAATGATCTTTGATTTCATCATTAACAAACTGATATTTTAGTAGCATGTTTAGTCTCCATGTTTTGTTTTTTCCAGTTTCCTTCCTGTGATTGATTTCGAATTTCATACCATTGTAGTTGGAAAATCTAAACTTGATATAACGTCTGTCCTCTTGACCTTGTTGAGATTTCTTTTGTTACTAAACATGTCATCTATCCTGATGAACATTTTGTGTACACTTGAAAAGAGTTTATATTCTGCTATTTTGAGATGGAATATCCTGTAGATAATAAATATCTGATCCAACTGGTCGAATTTATCATTTAAGGCTCAGTTCAGCTCAATAGCTCAATCATGTCTGACTCTTTGCCAGCCCATGGACTGCAGCATGCCAGGCCTCCCTGTCCATCACCAACTCCAGGAGTTTACTCAAACTCACATCCATTGAGTCAGTGATGGCATCCAACCATCTCATCCTCTGTCATCCCCTTCTCCTAACACCTTCAAACTTTCCCAGCATCAGGGACTTTTCTAGTGAGTCAGTTCTTTGCATAAGGTTGCCAAAGTATTGGAGTTTCAGCTTCAGCCTCAGTCCTTTCACTGAATATTCAGAACTGATTTCCTTTAGGATGGACTGGTTGGATCGCCTTGCAGTCCAAGGGACTCTCAAGAGCCTTCTCCAACACCACAGTTAAAAAACATCAATTCTTTGGCACTCAGCTTTCTTTATAGTCCAGATCTCACATCCATACATGACTACTGGAAAAACGGTAGCTTTGACTATACGGACTTTGTTGGCAAAGTAATGTCTTTGCTTTGTAATATGCTATCTAGGTTGGTCATAACTTTTCTTCCAAGGAGCAAGTGTCTTTCAATTTCATGGCTGCAGTAACCATCTGCAGTGATTTTGGAGCTCCCAAAAATAAACTCTTTCACTGTTTCCATTGCTTCTCCATCTATTTTCCATGAAGTGATGGGACCAGATGCCATGACTTTAGTTTCCTGAATGTTGAGTTTTACCCCAGATTTTTCACTCTATTTCAGTTTCATCAAGAGGAACTTTAGTTCTTCTACAGTTTCTGCCATAAGGATGGTGTTATCTGCATAACTGAGTTTATTAATATTTCCTCCCAGCAATCCTGATTCCAGCTTGTGCTTCATCTAGCCCAGCATTTCTCATTATGTACTCTACGTATAAGTTAAATAAGCAATATGACAATATACAGCCTTGATGTACTCCTTTCCCAATTTGGAACCAGTCTGTTGTTCCATGTCCAGTTCTAACTGTTGCTTCCTGACCTGCATACAGATTTGTCAAGAGGCAGATCAAGTGGTCTGGTATTCCCATCTCTTTCAGAATTTTCCACAGTTTATTGTGATCCACAGAGTCAAAGGTTTTGCATAGTCAATAAAGCAGAAGTAGATGTTTATCTGAAACTCTCTTGCTTTTTTTGATGATCCAACGGATGTTTGCAAGTTGTTCTCTGGTTCCTCTGCGTTTTCTAAATCTAGCATGAACCTCTGTAAGTTCACGGGTCATGTACTGTTGAGCCCTGGCTTGAAGAATTTTGAGCATTATTTTGATAGTGTGTGAGATGAGTGCAATTGTGCTGTAGTTTGGACTTTCTTTGGCATTGCCTTTCTTCAGGATTGAAATGAAAACTGATCTTTTCCAGTCCTGTGGCCACTGCTGAGTTTTCCAAATTTGTTGGGATATTGAACGCAGCACCTTCACAGCATCATTTTTCAGGATTTGAAATAGCTCAACTGGAATTCCATCACCTCCACTAGCTTTGTTCATAGTGATGCTTCCTAAGGCCCACTTGACTTCACATTCCAGGATGTCTGGTTCCAGGTGAGTGATCACACCATTGTGATTATCTGGGTCATGAAGATCTTTTTTGTACAGTTCTTCTGTGTATTCTTGCCACCTCTTCTTAATATCTTCTGCTTCTGTTAAGTCCATACTATTTCTGTCCTTTATTGTGCCCATCTTTGCATGAAATGTTTCCTTGGGATTTCTACTTTTCTTGAAGAGATCTCTAGTCTTTCCCATTTTATTGTTTTCCTCTATTTCTTTGCATTGATCACTGAGGAAGGCTTTCTTATTTCTCCTTACTATTCTTTGAAACTCTGCATTCAGATGGGTATATCTTTCCTTTTCTCCTTTGCCTTTTGCTTCTCTTCTTTTCACAGCTGTTTGTAAGACCTCCTCAGACAATCATTTTGCTTTTTTGCATTTCTTTTTCTTGGGGATAGTCTTGATCCCTGCTTCCCGTAGTTACATGAACCTCTGTCCATACTTCTCCATGCACTCTGTCTATCAGATTTAATCTCTTGAATCTATTTCTCACTTCCACTGTATAATCATAAGGGATTTGATTTAGGATATACCTGAATGATCTAGTGGTTTTCCCTACTTTCTTCAATTTCAGTCTGAATTTGGCAATAAGGATATCATGGCCTGAGCCACAGTCAGCTCCCCATCTTGTTTTTGCTGACTATATAGAGCTTCTCTATACAGAAGAAATAGAGTGGCCATCATAGTCAACAAAAGAGTCTGAAATGCAGTACTTGGATGCAATCTCAAAAATGATAGAATGATCTCTGCTCATTTACAGGGCAAACCATTCAATATCTTACTAATCCAAGTCTATGCCCCAACCAGTAATGTTGAAGAATCTGAAGTTGAATGGTTCTATGAAGACCTACAAGACCTAGAACTAACACCAATAAAAGATATCCTTTTCTTTATAGGGGACTGGAATGCAAAATAGGAATTCAAGAAATACCTGGAGTAACTGGTAAATTTGGCCTTGCAGTACAGAATGAAGCAGGGCAAAGGCTAATAAAGTTTTGCCAAGAAAACGCACTGGTCATTTAAGACTATTATTTCCTTATTTTCTGTCAGGATAATCTGTCCATTGATATAAATGGGATGTTAAAGTTCCCTACTATTTTTGTATTACTGTCAATTTTCCCCTTTATATCTGCTAATATTTACTTTATATATTTAGGTTTTCTTATATTAGTTGCATATGTGTTAATGACTGTTACATTCTCTTCTTGTGTTAACCCTCTTATCATTATACCCTTCTTTCTGTAGATTTTGTTTTAAACTCTATTTTGTCTAATCAAGAGTTACTTATCCCTACTTTCTTATCACTTCCATTTTCTTAAAACATCTTTTTCCATACCCTCACTTTCAGTCTGTGTGTGACCTTAGCTCTGAAGTGAATCTCTTGGGAGCTGCATATTGGTTGATCTTTGTTTTTTATCCAGTCATTCATCCTATATATTTTGATTAGAACATTTAGTCTATTGACATGTAAAGTGATTATTGGTAGACATGTAATTTTTGTCATTTTGTTACTTGTGTTTTTGTTTGCTTTTGTAGTTCATCTCTGTTCTTTTTGTCTCCTTTTATTTTCTTCCCTTGTGTTCCTTTCTCTTTAGTTTTTCTGTATTTGATATGCAGTTACCATTGGGCTCATATATATTGACTTATTAGTATATCTATGACTTACCTGGTGGCTCAGTGGTAAAGAATCCACCTGCCTGTGCAGGAGCCATGGATTCAATCCCTAGTTGGGAAGATTCCCTGGAGAAGAAAATGGCAACCCACTTCAGTATTCTTGCCTGGGAAATCCCGTGGACAGAGGAGCCTGGTGGACTACAGTCCATGATGTCACAAACGAGTTGGGCATGACTTAGTGACTAAACAACAACAACATAACTGGATTTGCATGTTTTTAATTACTAGCCATTTAAGTTCAAGCACTCTAAAAGTTATACATTTTTATTTCACCCTACATGTTTTTGGTGTCATATTTTACATCTTCATATTTATTCCATCATTCTTCATTGATGAGCTCTTTTAGATTTTTGCTTATTCTATAAGTTTTTTTTATCTCTCTTTCAAATATAAATGATAATCTTGCTAGGTAGATTATCCTGGGTTGCTTCTTTCAGCACTTTGAATGTATCATGCCATTGCCTTCTGTCCTCCAAAATTTCTTCAAAAAAAGCAGCTGATAACCATATGTGGATTACTTTGTATATGACTTTATTTTTCTCTAGATGCCTTCAAAATTATCTCTTAATCTGTAACTTTTGGCATTTTGGTTATGTTATGTCTTGGTATGGGTTCATTATGTTTGGGACTCTCTGTTCTTCCTGTATATAGATATATGTTTCCTCTTTCAGGTTTGGGAACTTTTCAGCTATAGTTTCACCAAATATATTTTTGATCCTTTTCTCTCTCTCTTCTCTTTCTGGAACCCATATAAAGCAAATGTTGGTACACTGAATGTTTTTTCAGAGTTCCTGTAAATGGTTCTCATTTTTTAATTTGTTTTTCTTATTGCTGTTCTAAAGGAGTGATTTCCATTTTTCTATATTCCAGATCTCATTCATTTCTCAGTGTCACCTAGTATGTTGTTAATTCATTCTTGTCTATTCTTTCCTTTCCGTTAATATACTCTTCAGTTCTGACTGGTTCCTTTATTATTTTCTAACTACTTGTTAAAATTCTGTGTGTATTTTTTTTCCATAATTCTGTTAGCATTCTTATTGCTAATACTTTTATTTTGCTTAAAAGTGTAGGCTCTTGGACTCAATCAGAAAGTCCTTGGAATTCATCTAGTACAGAGAATGGCAAACTTTTTCTGTAAAAGACTAAACCTTAAATATCTGTTGCTTACCAGGTCAAATACACAATGTTCTCAACTGTTGAAAAAATTATTCTCACTGATGAGATAATGGATGTTACATTTTACCTTTTTATATAAAATGTGAAAAATTTCTGTTGCTCTTAGGCCATACAAAAACATGGTGAGCTAGATTTGACCCATGGGAATAGTTTGTTAGTCCCTCATCTTGCTCGTGTCATCTTAAACTGGGCTAGACTTAGAGTGCCTGTTGAAAATACTTGGATATTATAACTTATTTCCTTGACTTTAAATTGTAATTGGGAAATCTTAGTAGTGATGCTTTCCCAAAGTAAGCCTCTAGTGAAATGTACAATGTACAATGATGGAGCTACTTTTCAAACAGACCACTGAAGAGTCAAACTCCATTGAAGAGTCAGATTCCTTTAAAAAATAAAGGGGTTCCTTGCCATGCTCTCTCCCTATTCCCTTTAAACTCCTTGCTGCTGCTGCTGCTGCTAAGTCACTTCAGTCATGTCCGACTCTGTGTGATCCCATAGACGGCAGCCCACCAGGCTCCCCAGTCCCTGAGATTCTCCAGGCAAGAATACTGGAGTGGGTTGCCATTTCCTTCTCCAAAGCATGAAAGTGAAAAGTAAAGTGAAGTCGCTCAGTCGTGTCCGACTCTTAGCGACCCCATGGACTGCAGCCCACCAGGCTCCTCCGTCCATGGGATTTTCCAGGCAAGAGTACTGGAGTGGGTTGCCATTGCCTTCTCCATTTAAACTCCTTACTTAAGTCCTAAAATACTTAATACTGTGCATATCACAGATTATGATTTTTTTCATGTAATTTTATTAAATATTAACCATGATGGTTTTTACTTTTTTGTTTGTTTGTTTTTGTTTTAATTTTATTTTATTTTTAAACTTTACATAATTGTATTAGTTTTGCCAAATATCAAAATGAATCCACCACAGGTATACACGTGTTCCCCATCCTGAACCCTCCTCCCAGTTTTTACTTTTTTAAAAAAACCTGATTTTGGAGGGGAAAAGCTATATATGGAGTATAATATAGGTCATTTTAGGTGTTTTATGCCAGATTTTTCCTTAACATAGTACAATGTTCTTTTGGAAAGTGTAGAAGCATGATGTATATATTTCCTCAGGAGACTAGGTATACTAATAAATCATATACATGACAAGATGTTAGTTATCAACCTATGAAGGCAGATATTATTTGTTTAAATTTAGATAATGTCTAATTGAATAAAATTTGCTGTACTTTCCCTAACCCTTTTTGTCTTGACTTTCAAAATAATGAAAACTAGTGACAGAACAATCATAATTGAAATCCATTACTGTGATTTGAGAATAGGAGTCAAAGTAGTTCTGAGTATTTGCACTTATAGATCAGTGTTTAGAAGCACATGAAAATTGTTTGCTATATACCTCACCTAAGATGTGGAAGTTTCAAAATTTCTCATACTTTTGCTTTATAAATAAAACCACCCATCTTTTTAATATCTGTTAATAATTTACATTATTTGTCTTTATCTTTTATTTTGAATTAGTGTTTTCTCTTAAATACTATCTAATTTGAGTCTCACAATTACTGACTGGAATAGGAGATTACAAAAATGTTACTATAATTAATTCTATAGTATTTTAAAACTTGAGTATTTTTTTCTTATATTGTATTTAAATAACACGTTGTTTAAATCCATTATTTTTTACTTAAGTTTTGTTGGAAGATGGAATATATCTCTTTACATAGATAAAATTATTTTTTGATCATTTTTCAACTCTTCTTTTTTCCTTTTCTTGGACTACTTCTTCACCTAAGTCTCATTTATTATGTATGTTCTACTTTGAGGTTAACAATAATATATTAACAACAATTTTGATGTCTTATGAAGGACCTTTTCATTGTTTTGTTTTCTTCTTCTAGAATTATTTTTTTAATTAATTAATTTTAATTGGAGGATAGTTACTTCATGATATTGTGATGATTTTTGCCATATATCACCATGAATCAGCTGCAGGAATACATATGAACCCCCCATCCTGAACCCCCCACTTCTCTCCCCACCTTATCCCTCTGGATTATCCCAGGGTACCAGCTTTGGGTGCCCTGCTTCATGCATCGAACTTGCACTTTTCTTCTATTTTACATATGGTAATGTATATATTTCAATGCTATTCTCTCAAGGAACAGATCCCCACTCATACTGGCTTGAACAAAAAATGGGCCAAAGAACTAAACAGACAGTTCTCCAAAGAAGACATACAGATGGCTAACAAACACATGAAAGGATGCTCAAAATCACTCATTATCAGAGAAATGCAAATCAAAACCACAATGCGGTACCATCTCACGCTGGTCAGAATGGCTGCTATCAAAAAATCCACAAACAATAAATGCTGGAGCGGGCACTGTTGGGAAGAATGCAAACTAGTACAGCCACTATGGAGAACAGTGTGGAGATTCCTTAAAAAAACTGGAAATAGAACTGCCATACGACCTAGCAATCCCACTGCTGGGCATACAGAAACCAGATTTGAAAGAGACACGTGTCCCCCAATGTTCATCGACATATTGTTTACAATAGCCAGGACATGGAAGCAACCTAGATGTCCATCGGCAGATGAATGGATAAGAAAGCTTTGGTACATATACACAATGGAATATTACTCAGCTATTGAAAAGAATGCATTTGAATCAGTTCTAATGAGATGGATGAAACTGGAGCCTATTATACAGAGTGAAATAAGTCAGAAAGAATAACATCAATATAGTATATTAACGCATATATATGGAATTTAGAAAGATGGTAATGATGACCCTATATGCGAGACAGCAAAAGAGACACAGAGACAAAGAACAGACTTTTGGACTCTGTGGGAGAAGGTGAGGGTGGGATGATTTGAGACAATATCATTGAAACATGTATAATACCATATGTGAAATAGATCACCAGTCTAAGTTTGATGCATGAAATAGGGCACTCAAAGCTGATGTACTGGGACAACCCAGAGGGATGGGATGGGGAGGGAGGTGGGTGGGGAATTTGGGATGGAGGACACATGTACACCTCCATCATAATCAATCAGAATATGACTGATTCATGTCAATGTATGGCCAAAACCACCACAATATTGTAAAGTAATTAGCCTCCAATTAAAATAAATCAATTAATTTTTTAAAAAGGAAAAATGGTAAAAAACATTAAGTCAAGGATCTTGATTACCTTAGAGAGCTCAAGGGAAGAAAGTAAAATTAATACTTAGTAGGAACTGGAATTAAGAGCTCAGGTAGAAAATATATCCATCTGTTTCTCTAGAGGCATATGATCCTTTGTTTCTACTTCCTTAATGTATTGATATTTTATTATTTACACTCTCTACACTTTTTTTTTTTTTTAGTTCTCTAAGGATATGCCAGACATTACTTCTTCATACTGCCCCTGATTGCCTGTCCTTATTTCAAGCAACCAGAAGGAAAAAAAAAAAAAGAACTATTCTGAATTTTAACTATAACTCTGCAGGAAAAAAAATCTTATTGCCCCAATTTGTGTCAAACGCCAATTACTCCAAGGCAACATAGCGCCAATGAGGCATTTGGGGATGGACATTAGTTTATGGAAAAGTAGAGGCTAAGAAGATATCTCACAATGTATCTAGCATATTTCCTTTTATACTTAAATGCTATTTCTGAAGTTTTATTTTGAAAAATGTTTTCATTATACCTTTCCCTTAAACATAAGTGCAGATAATGAAGTGACACTGTTCCCACAATCAAAATACCTAAATGTGCTATGTTTCACATTAAATGTAACTAAGAAATTGTAACTTTGTTTATGATTTATTTTGCTTTGCAGCCAATAACTGCAACTAATTCACCCATTGAACGTATATTTCACCTTCAAGATGTGCCCCTTCCAAATGAAACAGTACCTAATAGATTTGGATATTTTTCTCTAGAAAGCCTCTGCACCCAAAGGTAAGTTTCACTGATAATCAAGTCTATATACATGTAATCTTAACTTGGAGTAGAATATAGAATTAGTAATTCTTCTACCATATTTTAGCATAATATTCAGTTTTCAAAATAATGATGCACTGACTGGATAAGGACAAGAGAATAGTATATTGCAAGGAAGTATCATATTCAGGTGAGTACTTTCAGGTACACTGGAAAACAGTTAATATGAAGGTAAATGCAAGTGAATGTAAAATCTACCTACACTGATTTTCTTCTGATTTGTTCACAAGAAGCATAATGATGCCACACGCTTTCTAAAACCTGATAAGAATATGTACTTTATAATATTCTCCTACAGAAGACTTTTCAACAGAGAAATAATGTATTTTCCAACATATTTGATGAATATTTTTTAAGTATTCATATTTGTCTTTTCTTTAAGTAATGAAGGAGCAGTTGTCATGCCACATGATGAAGGAAGCACATCTGAAACAGAAGTTTCTGATACAAAAGTTTCTGACAATTCAACCAGTTATTTTGACTATAAAAATCTCCAAGACCTAACGATAATTGAAAGTGATGCCCCTCTGCTGACTTCTGGCTCTGAAAGCTGTGTGATTGATTCTGACTCTGACAGAGGTATGGACTCTGACTTAGAACAGCACTCAAAAGACTCTGACTCAGTAACATGGGGAATGGACTCAGATTCAGAAAATTGTCCCATGGACCCAGACTCTCAGAAACACCTGCTAGAAGCAGAAAAATTCCACATAGCATCAAACCTAGAGCAACACCTAATTGGAGTTGAACAATGCCAGCTGGAATTTGGCCCTCTGAAACGCTGTATGAACCCAGATTCAGAAAAAAGCTTGGCAGACTCTGATTCTGAAAAATATGTGATGGCTTCTTACAATGAAAGACCCAGGATAGACTCAGACTCAAAAAAATACCCCATAGCTTCTGCATCTGTGAAACACCTGCTGAAGGCAGAAAAATGCCAGATGGCCTCAGATTCTATAAAATGCTTCATGGAGTCTGAAAAAAGATTAATGGAGACTGAACAACACTGGCTAATCTCTGCGTCTGAGAGATATGTGGTGGACTCATACATTGAAAGGGATGCAGTAGACTCAGGCTCTGCATCTGGGATATATCTGATGGAGGAAGGAAAACACCAGGAGAAGATTAGATCTGAGAGACATATAATGGACTCTAACTTTGAACCATGTAGGATGGATTCAGACTCAACAAGATATGAGCTAACCTCAGCCTCTGTGAAATGCCTCATGAATGCTAACACATTCCAGTTGAGCACTGAAACTGAGAGGTACTATGTAGATTCTTGGTCTGTAAGACACACAGTGGACTTGGATTCTGAAAGCCTGGATATGAGCTCTGATTCAGTGAATCCCATAATGAAGGCTGAAGATTGCCAAAGAGCCTCTGAATTGGAAAGATTCTGGATGGACCTCAGGTATGAATATGAAAGATACCTGCCTGGCTCTGAAAGACAACAGTTGAACTTTGACTGTGGTAGATGCTGGGACAGCTCTATAAAATACCAACACAGATCTTCAAGACTTCAGGGTAGTTCTGGAAGATGTCAAGATGACCTTCAAAAGCATTGGGATAAGTTTGTAAAACATCAAATAGATTCTGATTCTGAAAAACATAGAACAGATTTTGAAAATGAAAGATATCAAAATGAATTTGAAAATGGAAGACATATACACATAATGGAGGTGGAACAGTCTCTATTGCACTCTGAACATGAGAGACTTCAAATGAATGAAAAAAGGGAGAAATACTTCATAAAGTCTGACAGTGAAAAAGAGCACAAGATTGTATCTGACAATGAAAGACACGATCTTGACTCAGAAGATGAAGCACGACGGCTTGGTGCTCGCAAAAAAGCTAACCGTCCTCAGGGTAAGCTTAAATATGTCTGGCTTTTGAAACCAGCTTGTTTTCAACTTTAATTAATAACATGATGACACTTACGAAATGGCAGTTGCTTTAACAGATTTGGGCCTGAGATTATTTCATCAGAAATTCAGAGAAAAGGCATCTTAATCCTAGATTTTCAATTCACTTTGGAAAATTAGGCAAATCATCTGTCTTTAGTTATCAGTTTTATCATGATATATTAAAAGAAGGAAATTAAATAATTATTAATAAAAATGATTATTCTAGCCTAGGAAACAGCTTGTTGAATTTAGTTACCATGAATCTAGAATGAGTAAATAAGGATTATTCATAAACTTTTTCCAATTATTAGTTGCTGTGTAAAGGAAAGCCTAACTATATAAATATTCAATGTATCATGCTTCTCTGAAAGTTATTATTAAAGCTTCATAAATTTTAATAGTTGGCGTTTACCTTGTTAGTCATATTTAGCACACTAAATCATTATAATTCTCCATTTCCTAAGCCATTTTATTAAGGTATGCTTATTATGATAAAGAAACTTATCATCTCATAGATATTTTTCATTATATTAGTCACTTTCTATCGAGTGTGAAACCATGTGAAGTGAAAACAAAGAATTTGTCCCCAAACGTTTTTTGAGGGTATTTAAGTACTTTTATTTGAGAGAAAATATCATTGTGCTCAAATTACAAATCCAATATTAGCGGCAGAAGAAATTCTTTACTTTCTTTTACTGATTTTTGCAGCATTTGCTTTATCCGTACACTTCTTCAGCCATGTTTGAGGGGTTTCCTACTGTATATTATTGTAGGGCTTCCCAGGTGGCTCAAGAGGTAAAGAATCTGCCTCCAATACAGGAAACACAGGAGACTTGAGTTGAATCCCTGGGTCAAGAAGATCCTGTGGAGGAGGGCATGGCAACCCATTCCACTATTCTTGCCTAAGAAATGCCATGAACAGAGAAGCCTGGCAGGCTACAGTCCATAGAGTCACAAAGAGTTGGACACGCCTGAAGTGACTGAGCATGCACACACACATTATCATTATATTTCCTCAGAAAAAAGGAAGGAAAACCAAGAGTTGATTCCACTTTAAAGGACTGTTCTAAGAAAATAAATTGGTGATAATTTTATACTGATGCCCATGGTTTGGATGTAAAATTAATTTGATGCTTACACTGAAATGCTAGGAAAACAGAAAGCAGTATATGATGATTGACACTAGCTCCCAGCTCCTGTACGCCAGTCCAACATTCTCAAGAGAACATAAATAAGTTAAAGTTTCTCCTTCATGATGGAGAGAGATTCTGTTAGGAAGTGAATGATACCTGATCTTTGAGGACTTTTTTTTTTTTAATTTTATTTTATTTTATTTTTAAACTTTACATAATTGTATTAGTTTTGCCAAATATCAAAATTTATTTACTTGTCTGCAGTATAGCAATTGATTTTTAAAAATTTTTCTTTTGTGACAATAAAAAATGACTAAAAAATATTGCTTGTCATCAAAATTCCCAATAGTATAATTTTAATTTTATGTGATTGAATTTTTAGACCTCATTTATTGTGTTTTAATGGGATTTTATTTTTTAATTTATTTTTAATTGGAGGAAAATTGCTTTACAATATTGTGATGGTTTCTGCTATACAACAATACAAATAAGCCAAATTATATTTATATCACCTTCCTCTTTAGCCTCCATCCTCTCCCTCATCCCACCCCTCTAGATAACCACAGAGTGCATAGCTGGGCTCCCCGTGTTAAACAGCAAATTCTCACCAACTATCTATTTTACACATGGTAGTGTATATACGTCTATGCTACTTTCTCTATCCATACTACTCTTTCCTTCCCCACTGTGTCTACAGGTTTATTCTCTACATATGTGTCTCCATTCCTTCTCTGCAAATAGGTTAATCAATGTCATTATTCTAGATTCCTTATATGTGCATTAATATACCATATTTGGTTTTTCTCTTTCTGAATTATTTCACTCTGTATGACAAGCTCTAGGTTCATCCACCTCACTAGAACTGACTCAAATGTGTTATTTTTTATGGCTGAGTAATACTGCATTGAATATATATACCACAAATTCTTTATCCATTCATAGATCTATGAACATATGAGTTGCTTTCATGTCCTAGCTATGTAAATAGTGCTGCTATGAACATTGGGGTACATGGGCCTTTTTCAATTATGATTTTTCCAGCATATATGCCCTTTTCATCATATTCATGGAGTTCTCAAGGCAAGAATACTGAAGTGGTTTGCCATTCTTCTCCAGTAGACATCCAGTTTTTCAGGCCTGACTCTCAGGAACATGCCTTTCAGCTGCTCCATGTAACTGTACAACATGCCCAGTGCACTGGTTGTCCCACTGCTCGTCTTTGGCATCTGGTCCCATTGTGTGTGTGTGCTAAGTCGCTTCAGTTGTGGCTGACTCTGTACAACTCTTTGGACTTTAGCCTACCAGGCTCCTCTTTCCATGGGATTCTCCAGACAAGAATACTGGAGTGGATTGCAATGCCCTCCTCCAGGGGATCTTCCTGATGCATGGATGGAACCCATGTCTCACATCTCATGCATTGGCAGGCAGGTTCTTTACCACTACTTCCACATGGAAAGCCCATCCAGTCCCATCACTTCATGGCAAATAAATAGCGAAAAAGTAGAAACAGTAACAGATTTTATTTTCTTGGAATTCAAAATCCCTGTGGAGAGTGACTGCAGCCACAAAAATAAAAGATGATGCTTGTTCCTCAGAAAAGCTATGACAAACCTAGACAGTGTATTAAAAAGCAGAGACATCACCTTGCCAAAAAAGATCTGTATAGTCAAAGCTATGTTTTTTCCAGTAGTCACGTATGAATGTGAGAGTTGTATCATAAAGAAGGCTGAGGGCTGAAGAATTAATGCTTTCAAACTGTGGTGCTGGAGAAGACTCTTGAGACTCCCCTGGACAGCAAGGAAATCAAATCTGTCAGTCCTAAAGGAAACCAACCCTGAATATTCATTGGAAGGACTGATGCTGAGGCTAAAGCTCCAGTACTTTGGCTACCTGATGCAAAGGGCTGACTCATTGGAAAAGACCCTGATGCTGGTAACAGGAGAAGGTGGGGACAGAGGATAAGATGGTTGGATGACATCACTGACTCAATGGACATGAGACTGAGTAAACACAGGGAGATAGTGAAGGACAGAGGAGCTTGGCATGCTGCAGTTCATGGGTTCACAAAGAGTTGGACATGACTTAGTGACTGAACAACAACAACAGGCTATATGCCCATTCTTGGGATTGCTGGGTCATATGGTAGTTTTAATCCTAGCTTTTTAGGGAATCTCCATACTCTTCTCCATAGTGGCTGTATCAACTTATGTTCCCACCAACAGTGAAAGACTGTTCCCTTTTCTCCACATCCTCTCCAGCATTTATTGTTTGTAGATTTTGTTTGATGGTGGCCTTCTGACTGGTGTGACATAATCTCATTGCAGTTTTGATTTGCATTTCTCTAATAATTAGAGGTGTTGAGCATCTTTTCATGTGTCTATTTGTCATCTGTATTTTTTTGGGGGGGAAATGTCTGTTTAGGTCTTTACTAATTTTTTTATTGGGCTATTTGTTTTTCTTGATATTGAGCCATATGAGCTGCTTATATATTTTTGAGAATAATCCTTTGTCAGTTTTATTGTTTACAATTATTTTCTCCCATTCTGAGGTTTGTCTTTTAATATTTTTTATTGTTTCCTTTTCTGTGAAAAAAGCTTTTAAATCTCATTTGTTTATTTTTGTTTTTATTTCCATTACTTTAGGAGGTAAGTCAAAGAGGATCTTGCTTTGATTTATGTCGGAATGTACTGCCTGTGACTTTCTCTAAGAGCTTTATAGTTTCTGGCCTTACATTTAAATCTTTAACCCATTTTGAGTTTATTTTTGTGTATGGTGTTAGGAAGTGTTCTAGTTTCATTCTTTTATGTGTAGCTGTCTAGTTTTCCCAGCAACACTTATTGTAAAGGAGGTATTTTCTCCATTGTATATTCTCAGCTCTTTAGTCAAAGATAAGGTGCCGACTATTGTGGGCTTATCTCTAGGCTTTCTATCTCATTCCATTGATCTATATTTCTGTTTTTTTTTGTTTTTTTTTTTTTGCCAGTACCATACTGTCTTGATGACTGTAGCACTGTAGTATAGTCTAAGTCAGGAAGGTTGATTCCTCCAGCCCCATTTTTCTTTCTCAAGGTTGCTTTGGCTATCCATGGTCTTTTGTGTTTTCATACAAATTGTGATATTTGTTGTTATAATTCTGTTAAAAATACCATTTGTAGTTTGCAATGGCACCCCACTCCAGTACTTTTGCCTAGAAAATCCCATGGACAGAGGAGCCTGGTAGGCTGCAGTCCATGGGGTCGCTAAGAGTCGGACACGACTGAGAGACTTCACTTTCACTTTTCACTTTCATGCATTGGAGAAGGAGATGGCAACCCACTCCAGTGTTCTTGCCTGGAGAATCCCAGGGACGGGAAGCCTGGTGGGCTGCCGTCTATGGGGTTGCACAGAGTTGGACACGACTGAAGCGACTTAGCAGCAGCAGCAGCAGCAAGGATTGCATTGAATCTGTAGATTTCTTTGGATAGTATAATCATGTTCACAATATTGATTCTTCCAATCCAAGAACATAGTATATTTCTCCATCTGTTTGTGTCATATTTAATTTCTTCCATCAGTGTCTTATAGTTGTCTGCATACAGGTCTTTTGTCCCTTCAGGTAGATTTATTCCTAGTATTTTAATTTTTGTTGCAATGGTGAATGGGATTGTTTGTTTAATTTCTTTTTCTGATTTTTCATTGTTACTGTCTAGGAATGCAAGGGAATTCTGTGTATTAATTTTATATCCTGCCACTTTACTACATTCATTGATCAGCTCTAGTGATTTTGTGGTGCCATCTTTAAGGTTTTTTCCTCTAGTATCATATCATCTGCAAACAGGGCTTCCCAGGTGCCTCAGTGGTAAAGAATTCACATGCCAGTGTAGGAAATGCAGGAGACATGGGTTCAATCCTTGAGTCAGGCAGATCTCCCATAGTAGGAAATTGGAACCCACTTCAGTATTGCTGCCTGAAAAATTCCATGGACAGAGAAGCCTGGCAGGCTATCATGTGTGAGATCACAAAGAGTCTAAGAGGACTGAGCAACTGAGCATACACACATGCATCTGCAAACTTAGAGTTTTACTTCTTCTTTTCCAATATGGATTACTTTTATTTCTTTTTCTTCTCTGATTGCTGTGGCTAGGACTTCCAAAATTACATTGAATAATAGTGATGAGAGTGGGCACCCTTGTCTTGTTGCTGATATTAGGGGAAATAATTTCAGTTTTTCACTGTTGAGAATGATGTTTGCTGTGGGTTTATCATATATGGCCTTTATTATGTTGAGGTAGGTTCCTTCTCGGAGAAGGCAATGGCAACCCACTCCAGTACTCTTACTTGCAAAATCCCATGGACACAGGAGTCTGGTAGGCTACAGTCCATGGGGTCGCTAAGAATTGGACATGACTGAGCGACTTCACTTTCACTTTTCACTTTCATGCATTGGAGAAGGAAATGGCAGCCCACTCCAGTGTTCTTGCCTGGAAAATCCCAGGGACAGGGGAGCCTGTGGGCTGCCATCTCTGGGGTTGCACAGAGTTGGACACGACTGAAGCAACTTAGCAGCAGCAGAAGCAGTTTCCTTCTATGCCTACTTTATGGAGAGTTTTTTTTTTTTTTTTTTATCATAAATGGGTGTTGAATTTTGTCAAAAGCTTTCTCTGCGTATATTGAAATTATCATATGGTTTTTACTTTTCAATTTGTTAATATGGTGTACCACCACATTTCATTTGTATATATTGAAGAATTCTTGCTTCCCTGTGGAAAAGTCCACTTGATCATGATGTATGATCCTTTAAATGTGTTTTTGGGTTCTATTTGCTATAATTTTGTTGAGGATTTTTGCATCTTTGTTCATTAGTGATATTGGTCTGTAATTTTCTCTTTTGTGGCACCTTTGTCTGGTTTTGATATCAGGGTGATAGTGGCCAAGTATAATGAGTGTAGGAGTTTTCTTCCTTTGCCATTTTCTGGAAGACTAGGAGCAGGATAGGTATTAGCTGTTCTCTAAACATTTGGTAAAATTCACCTGTGAAGCCATCTGGCCCTGGGCTTTTGTTTGGAAGATTTTTGATTAAAGTTTCAATTTGTATTCTTGTGATTGGCCTGGTCGTATTTTCTACTTCTTCCTGGTCCAGTTTTGAAAGGTTATACTTTTCTAAAAATTTGTCCATTTCATCTAGGTTGTCCATATTATTGGCATATAGTTGCTGGTAGAAGGTTTTTTTTTTTTTTTTTTATGATTTTAGTATTTCTATGTTGTCTGTTGTAACTTCTCCTTTTTCATTTCTAATTTTATTGATTTGAATCTTCTCCCTTTTTCCTTAATGAGTCTGGTTAATGGTATGTCAGTTTTGTTTATCTTCTTAAAGAATCAGCTTTTAGTTTTATTTTTTCTTTTGTGTTTGTTATTGTTTTTCATTTATTTCTGCTGTGATCTGTATGATTTCTTTCCTTCTACTAACATTTGTTTTGTGTGCTTCATTTTTCTGTGCTTTTTTGTGGGTTTTTTTGTGCTTCATTTTCTAGTTGCTTTAGATTTAAGGTTAGATTGTTTATTTGGTGTTGATCTTGTTTCTTGAGATAAGCTTGTGTTGTGATAAATTTGCCTCAGCCCTACTTTTACTGCACCCCTTAGGTTTTGGGTAATCAAGTTTTCATTGTCATTTGTTTCTAGGTATTTTTTAATTTCCTCTTTGATTTATTCAGTGATTGCTTGGTTATTCAGAAGCATATGGCTTAGTGTCTCTGTGCTTGTGGTTTTACAGGTTTTTTTTTTTTTTCTGTAGTTGATATCTAATTTTATAATGTTGAGGTCAGAAAAGATGCTTGAGACGATTTCAGGTTTTTTAAAATTTACCAAGGCATCATTTGTGACCCAAAAGTGATCTATCCTAGAGAATGTTCCATGTGCACTTGAGAAAAAAAGTGAAATTTATTATTTTTTTTGAATAAAATGCCCTGTTGATATCAATTAGGTCCAACTGATCCAATCTGTTATTTAAAGCTTGTGTTTCCTTATTAATTTTCTATCTGGATGATCTGTCCATTGGTGTGAGTGGGGTTTTAAAGTTTCCAACTATTGTTATGTCACAGTCAATTTCCTCTTTAATAGTTGTTAGCATTTGCCTTATGTATTGAGGTGGTTTTATGTTGGGTGCATATATATTTAATTGAAACATGTAAAATATCATGTATGAAACGAGATGCCAGTCCAGGTTCAAGGCACGATACTGGATGCTTGGGGCTAGTGCACTGGGACAACCCAGAGGGATGGTATGGGGAGGGAGGAAGGAGGAGGGTTCAAGAAGGGGAGCACATGTATACCTGTGATGGATTCATTTTGATATTTGGCAAAACTAATACAATTATGTAAAGTTTAAAAATAAAATAAAAATTAAAAAAAAAAACTGTTATATCTTCTTCTTGGATTGATCCCTTGATCATTACATAGTCTCCTTCCTTTCCTCTTGTAATGGTCTTTACATTAAAGTCTATTTTATCTGATATGAGTATTGCTACTCACACTTTTTTGATTTTCATTTGCTTTGAATATCTTTTTCCATCCCCTAAATTTTAGTCTATATATATCTTTTGATTTGAAGTGGGTCTGTTGTAGACAGCATATGTACTGTTTCTTTTTTTGTATCCATTTTGCCAGTTTGTGTCTTTTGGTTGAATCATTTAATCCATTTATGTTTAAGGTAGTTATTGATATGTATGATGCTGTTACCATTTATTTTGTTTTGGGTTTGTTTTCATAGGTCTTTTCTTTCTCTTGTGTTTCCTGTCTAGAGAAGTTCCTTTAGCATTTGTTGTAAGGCTAGATTGTTGGTGCTGAATTCTCTTAACTTTTGCATATCTGTTAAAACTTTTGATTTTTCCATCAAATGTGAATGGGATCCTTGCTGTATAGAGTAATCTTGGTGTATGTTTGTTTGTTTGTTTGTTTTCTTTCATTAGTTTAAGTATATCCTGCCACTCCCTTCTGGCCTACAGAATTTCTGTTGAAAGGTCAGCTGTTAGCCTTATCGGGATCCCCTTACATGTTATTTGTTGCTTTTCCCTTGCTGCTTTTAATATTTGTTCTTTGTGTTTAATATTTGTTAGTTTGATTAATATGCATCTTGTCATGTTTCTCTTTGGGTTTATTCTCTATGGGAGTCTCTTGCCCCTGAACATTTTTAAGAAAGCTTCCCTCTGAAATTATAAAAATAAATTATATGTCTAAATAAACTCAAGTGAAGTTTTACCAACACTGTGATTTAAATAGTATATATTTAATGTAAGTTCAGTATTTCTAATTTTATTTTTTAAATTAATGTTTATTGTAGTATATTTGATTTAAAAATGTTGTTTTAGCTTCTACTGTACAGTGAAGTGAATCAGTGATACATACACATATAGCCACTCTTTTTTTATATTCTGTTCCCATGTAGGTCATTATAAAGAATTTAGTAGAGTTCTCTGTGCAATACAGTAGATTCTTCCAGTTCCAGTTCAGTCGCTCAGTCGTGTCCAACTCTTTGTGACCCCATGAATTGCAGTGTGCCAGGCCTCCCTGTCCATCACCAACTCCCGGAGTCCACCCAAACTTATGTCCATTGTGTCAGTGATGCCATCCAACCATCTTAGTCTCTGTTGTCCCCTTTTCCTACTGCCCTCAATCTTTCCCAGCATCAGGGTCTTTTCAAATAAGTCAGCTCTCTGCATCAGATGGCCAAAGTATTGAAGTTTCAGCTGCAACATAAGTCCCTCCAATGAACACCCAGAACTGATCTCCTTTAGATGGACTGGTTAGATCTCCTTGCAGTCCAAGGGACTCTCAAGAGTCTTCAATTATTCTGTGCTCAGCTTTATTTATAGTCCAACTCTCATATCCATACATGACTACTAGAAAAACCATAACTTTGACTAAATTGACCTTTGTTGGCAAAATAACATCTCTGCTATTTAATATGCTGTCTAGGTTGGCCATAACTTTCCTTCCAGAAAGCAAGTGAGTCAAAATGTTAGTTGCTCAGTCGTGTCTAATTCTTTGTGATCGCATGGACTGTGGCCCAATAGGCTCCTCTGTCCATGGATTTCTCCAGACAAGAATACTGGATTGAGTAGCCATTTCCTTCTCCAGGATAATTTCCAGACCCAGGAATCAAATCTGGGTCTCCTGAATGGCAGGCAGTTTCTTTACCATCTGAGCCACCTGGGAAGCCACCAGAGGATTTTCTTAGTATTTATCTGTTTTATATATTGTACATATGTGTCACTCACAGTCTCCCATTTATCTGTGTGCTCTTTTCCCCCTTGGTAACCATAAGTTTGTTTACTACATTTGTGGCTCTATTTCTGTTTTGTAAAGAGGTTGATTTTTACACTTATTTTAGATTCTAGATGTAAACCATGACATACGATATTTGTCTTCGTCTGTCTTACTTCATTCAGTATGACAATTTATAGGCCCATCCATGTCACAACAAATGACATTCCTTCATTCTTTTTTGTTTAATATAAATTTATTTATTTTAATTGGTGGCTAATTACTTTACAATATTGTATTGGTTTTGTTGTACATTGACATGAATCCGCCACAGGTGTACATGTGTTCCCCATCCTGAACCCCCCTCCCACCTCCCTCTCCATATCATTCCTGTGGGTCATCCCAGTGCACCAACCTGGAGCATGCTGTATCATGCATCGAAACTGGACTGGCGATTCGTTTAACATATGATAATATACATGTTTCAATGCCATTCTCCCAAATCATCCCACACTTGCCCTCTCCCACAGAGTCCAAAAGACTGTTCTATACATCAGTGTCTCTTTTGCTGTCTCGCATACAGGGTTATCGTTACCATCTTGCTACATTCCATATATATGCATTAGTATACTGTATTGGTGTTTTTCTTTCTGGCTTACTTCACTCTGTATAATAGGCTCCAGGTTCATCCAGCTCCTTAGAACTAATTCAAATGTATTCTTTTTAATGGGTGAGTAATACTCCATTGTGTATATGTACCACAGCTTTCTTATTCATTCATCTACTGATGGACATCTAGATTGTTTCCATGTCCTAGCTGTTATAAACAGTGTTGCAATGAACACTGGGGTACAGGTGTCTCTTTCAATTTAGTTTCCTCAGTGTGAATGCCCAGCAGTGGGATTGCTAGGTCATATGGCAGTTCTATTTCTTTTTAAGGAATCTCCACACTGTTCTCCATAGTGGCTGTACTAGTTTGAATTCCCAGCAACAGTTTAAGAGGGTTCCTTTTTCTCCACACCCTCTCCAGCATTTATTGCTTATAGACTTTTGGATCACAGTCATTCTGTCTGGCGTGAAATGGTACCTCATTGTGGTTTTGATTTGCATTTCTCTGATCATGAATGATGTTGAGCATCTTTTCATGTGTTTGTTAGCCATCTGTATGTCTTCTTTGGACAAATGTCTCTTTAGTTATTTGGCCCATTTTTTGATTGGGTTGTTTAATTTTCTGGAATTGAGCTGCAAGAGTTGCTTGTATATTTTTTAGATTAATTCTTTGTCAGTTGCTTCATTTGCTATTATTTTCTCCCATTCTGAAGGCTGTCTTCAGAGTGAAAAGGCTGTCTTTCAAAGTGAAAACTTTGCTTATAGTTTCCTTTGTTGTGCAGAAGCTTTTAATTTTAATAAGGTCCCATTTGTTTATTTTTGCTTTTATTTCCAATACTCTGGGAGGTGGGTCATAGAGGATCTTGCTGTGATTTATGTAGGAGAGTGTTTTGCCTGTGTTCTTCTATAGGAGTTTTATAGTTTCTGGTCTTACATTTAGATCTTTAATCCATTTTGAGTTTATTTTGGTGTATGGCATTAAAAAGTGTTCTAGGTTCATTCTTATACAAGTGGTCAACCAGTTTTCCCAGCACCACTTGTTAAAGAAATTGTCTTTTCTCTATTGTATATTCTTGCCTCCTTTGTCAAAGATAAGGTGTCTATACGTGCATGGATTTGTCTATGGGCTTTCTATTTTGTTCCATTGATTGATATTTCGGTCTTTGCACCAGTACCATACTGTCTTGATGACTGTGGCTTTGTAGTAGAGCCTGAAGTCAGGCAGGTTGATTCCTCCAGTTCCATTCTTCTTTCTCAAGATTGCTTTGGCTAGTTAAGGTTTTTTGTATTTCCATACAAATAATGAAATTATTTGTTCTAGCTCTGTGAAAAATACCATTGGTAGCTTGATAGGGATTACATTTAATCTATAGATAACTTTGGGTAGTATACTAATTTTCACTATATTGATTCTTCCGATCCATGAACATGATATATTTCTCCATCTATTAGTGTCCTCTTTGATTTCTTTTACCAGTGTTTTATAGTTTTCAATATATAAGTATTTTGTTTCTTTAGGTGGATATAGTCCTAGGTATTTTATTATTTTCGTTGCAATGGTGAATGGAATTGTTTCCTTAATTTCTCTTTCTATTTTCTCATTATTACTGTATAGGAATGCAAGGGATTTCTGTGTGTTGATTTCATATCCTACAACTTTTCTATATTCATTGATTATCTGTAGTAATTGATAGAGATAATAATTGATAGGTAGAGTCTTTAGGGTTTTCTATGTAGAGGATCATTCATCTGAAAACAGTGAGAATTTTACTTCTTCTTTTCCATTTTGGGTTCCTTTTATTTCTTTTTGCTCTGATTGCTGTGGCCAAAACTTCCAAAATTATGTTGAATAGTAGTGGTTAGAGTGGGCACCCTTGTCTTGTTCCTGACTTTAGGGGAAATGCTTTCAATTTTTCACTATTGAGGATAATGTTTGCTGTGGGTTTGTCATATATAGCTTTTATTATGTTGAGGTATGTTCATTCTATTCCTGCTTTCTGGAGAGTTTTTATCATACATGGATGTTGAATTTTGTGAAAGGCTTTATCTGCATCTATTGAGATAATCAATTGGCTTTTATTTTTTAATTTGTTAATGTGGTGTATGACACTGATTGATTTGCGAATATTGAAGAATCCTTACATCCCTGGGATAAAGCCCACTTGATCATGATGTATGATCTTTTTAATGTGTTGTTAGACTCTGTAAGCTAGAATTTTGTTAAGGATTTTTGCATCTATGTTCATCAGTGATATTGGCCTATAGTTTTCTTTTATGTGGCATCTTTTTCAGGTTTTGGCATTAGGGTGATAGTGGCCTCATAGAATGAGTTTGGAAGTTTACCTTCCTCTGCAATTTTCTGGAAGAGTTTGAGTAGGATAGGTGTTAGCTCTTCTCTAAATTTTTGGTAGAATTCAGCTATGAAGCCGTCTAGACCTGGGCTTTTGTTTGCTGGAAGATTTCTGATTACAGTTTCAATTTCCATGCTTTTGATAGGTCTGTTAAGACTTTATATTTCTTCCTGGTTCACTTTTGGAAAGTTGTACTTTTCTAAAAATTTGTCCATTTCTTCCAAGTTGTCCATTTTATTTGCATATAGTTGCTGATGGTAGTGTCTTATGATCCTTTGTATTTCTGCATTTTCTGTTGTGATCTCTAAATTTTGATTTCTAATTTTATTGATTTGATTTTTCTCCCTTTGTTTCTTGACAAGTCTGGCTAGTGGTTTGTCAATTATATCTGTCCTCTCAAAGAACCAGCTTTTGGCTTTGTTGATTTTTGCTATGGTCTCTTTTGTTCCTTTTGCATTTATTTCTGCCCTAGTTTTTAAGATTTCTTTCCTTCTACTAACCCTGGGGTTCTTCATTTCTTCCTTTTCTAGTTCCTTTAGGTGTAGAGTTAGGTTATTTATTTGATTTTTTTTTCTTATTTTTTGAGGTATGCCTGTATTGCTATGAACTTTCCCCTTAGCACTGCTTTTACAGTGTCCCATTGGTTTGGGGTTGTTGTGTTTTCATTTTCATTCGTATATATGCATATTTTGATTTATTTTTTGATTTCTTCTGTGATTTATTGGTTATTCAGCAGTGTGTTTTTTAGCCTCCATATGTTGGAGTTTTTCTCCTGTAATTGAGATCTAATCTTACTGCATTGTGGTCAGAAAAGATGCTTGGAATGATTTCAATTTTTTTGAATTTACCAAGGCTAGATTTATGGCCCAGGATGTGATATATCCTGGAGAAGGTTCCGTGTGCTCTTGAGAAAATGGTGAAATTCATTGTATTGGGGTGAAGTGTCCTATAGATATCAATTGGGTCTATCTGGTCTATTGTATGATTTAAAGTTTGTGTTTCCTTGTTAATTTTCTGTTTCATTGATCTATCCATAGGTGTGAGTTGGATATGAAAGTCTCACACTATTATTGTGTTTTTGTTAATTTCCCCTTTCATACATGTTAACATTTGTCTTACATATTGTGGTACTCCTATGTTGGGTGCATATATATTTATAATTGATATATCTTCTTCTTGGATTGGTCCTTTGATCATTATGTAGTGTCCTTCTTTGTCTCTTTTCACAGCCTTTGTTTTAAAGTCTATTTTATTTCATATGAGATTTGGTATTCCTGCTTTCTTTTGGTCTCTATTTGGCTGACATATCTTTCTCCAGCCCTTCCCTTTCAGTCTGAATGTGTCCCTTGTTTTGTGGTGGGTCTCTTGTAGACAACATATATAATGGTCTTGTTTTTGTATCCATTAAGCCAGTCTTTGTCTTTTGGTTGGGGCATTCAACCCATTTACGTTTAAGGTAATTATTGATAAGTATGATCCAGTTGCCATTTACTTTATTGTTTTGGGTTCAAGTTTATACACCATTTTCTGTGTTTCCTGTCTAGACAAGATCCTTTACCATTTGTTGGAGAGCTGGTTTTGTGGTGCTGAATTCTGTCAACTTTTGCTTGTCTGCAAAGCTTTTGATTTCTCCTTCATATTTGAATGAGATCCTTGCTGGGTACAGTAATCTGGGCTGTAGGTACAGTAATCTGGGCTGTAGGTTATTTTCTTTCATCACTTTAAATATGTCCTGCCATTCCCTCCTGGCCTGAAGAGTTTCAGGATTGGGAACACATGTATACCTGTGGCGGATTCATTTTGATATTTGGCAAAACTAATACAGTTATGTAAAGTTTAAAAATAAAATAAAATTTAAAAAAATCAAAAAAAAAAAAAAAAAGATCAGCTCTTATTCTTATGGGAATCCCCTTGTGTGTTATTTGTTCTTTTTCCCTTGCTGCTTTTAATATTTGTTCTTTGTGTTTGATCTTTGTTAATTTCATTAATATGCGTCTTGGGGTGTATCGCCTTGGGTTTATCCTGTTTAGGACACGCTGGGTTTCTTGGACTCGGGTGATTATTTCCTTCCCCATTTTAGGGAAGTTTTCAACTATTATCTCCTAAAGTATTTTCTCATGGTCTTTCTTTTTGTCTTCTTCTTCTAGTACTCCTATGATTCAAATGTTGGGGTGTTTAATATTCTCCCAGAGGTCTCCGAGATTGTTCTCATTTCTTTTAATTCATTTTTCTTTTTTTCGTTTCTGATTCACTTATTTCTACCATTCTATCTTCTGCCTCCATTGTTATGCTATTTGTTCCCTCCAGAGTGTTTTTGATCACCTTTATTGCATTGTTCATTATATATTGACTCTTTTATTTCTTCTAAGTCCTTGTTAAACTTTTCTTGCATCTTCTCAATCCTTGTCTCCGGGCTATTTATCTGTGATTCCATTTTATTTTCAAGATTTTGAATCATTTTCACTATCATTATTTGGAATTCCCTACCTCTTCCTCTTTTGTTTTGTTTGGTGGGCATTTATCTTGTTCCTTTACCTGCTAGGTATTCCTCTGTCTCTTCATCTTGTTTATGTTGCTGAGTTTGGGGTGGCCTTTCTGTATTCTTTGCATTGATCGCTGAAGAAGCCTTTCTTATCTCTTCTTGCATTCAGCGATCAATGCAAAGAAATATACGAAAACAACAGAATGGGAAAGACTAGGAATCTCTTCAAGAAAATCAGAGATACCAAGGGAATATTTCATGCAAAGATGAGCTCGATAAAGGACAGAAATGGTATGGACCTAACAGAAGCAGAAGATATTAAGAAGAGATGGCAAGAATACACAGAAGAACTGTACAAAAAAGATCTTCACAACCCAGATAATCACGATGGTGTGATCACTGACCTAGAGCCAGACATCCTGGAATGTGAAGTCAACTGGGCCTTAGAAAGCATCACTATGAACAAAGCTAGTGGATGTGATGGCATTCCAGTTGAGCTATTCCAAATCCTGAAAGATGATGCTGTGAAAGTGCTGCACTCAATATGCCAGCAAATTTGGAAAACTCAGCAGTGGCCACAGGACTGGAAAAGGTCCGTTTTCATTCCAATCCCAAAGAAAGGCAATGCCAACGAATGCTTAAAGTACTGCACAGTTTCACTCATCTCACATGCTAGTAAAGTAATGCTCAAAATTCTCCAAGCCAGGCTTCAGCAATATGTGAACCGTGTACTTGTAGATGTTCAAGCTGGTTTTATAAAAGGCAGAAGAACCAGAGATCAAATTGCCAACATCCACTGTATGATGGAAAAAGCAAGAGAGTTCCAGAAAAACATCTATTTCTGCTTTATTGACTATGCCAAAGCCTTTGACTGTGTGGATCACAATAAACTGTGGAAAATTCTGAAAGAGATGGGAATACCAGACCACCTGATCTGCCTCTCGAGAAATTTGTATGCAGATCAGGAAGCAACAGTTAGAACTGAACATGGAACAACAGACTGGTTCCAAATAGGAAAAGGAGTTCGTCAAGGATATATATTGTCACCCTGTTTCTTAAGCTTCTATGCAGAGTACATCATGAGAAACGCTGGACTGGAAGAAACTCAAGCTGGAATCAAGATTGCTGGGAGAAATATCAATAACCTCAGATATGCTGATCACACCACCCTTATGGCAGAAAGTGAAGAGGAACTAAAAAGCCTCTTGATGAAAGTGAAAGTGGAGAGTGAAAAAGTTGGCTTAAAGCTCAACATTCAGAAAACGAAGATCATGGCATCTGGTCCCACCACTTCATGGGAAATAGATGGGGAAACAGTGGAAACAGTGTCAGACTTTATTTTTCTGGGCTCCAGAATCACTACAGATGGTGACTGCAGCCATGAAATTAAAAGACGCTTACTCCTTGGAAGGAAAGTTATAACCAACCTAGATAGCATATTGAAAAGCAGAGACATTACTTTGCCAACAAAGGTTCATCTAGTCAAGGCTATGATTTTTCCTGTGGTCATGTATGGACATGAGAGTTGGACTGTGAAGAAGGCTGAGCACCGAAGAATTGATGCTTTTGAAGTGTGGTGTTGGAGAAGACTCTTGAGAGTCCCTTGGACTGCAAGGAGATCCAACCAGTCCATTCTGAAGGAGATCAGCCCTGGGATTTCTTTGGAAGGAATGATGCTAAAGCTGAAACTCCAGTACTTTGGCCACCTCATGCAGAGAGTTGACTTATTGGAAAAGACTCTGATACTGGGAGGGATTGGGGGCAGGAGGAGAAGGGGACGACAGAGGATGAGATGGCTGGATGGCATCACTGACTCGATGGACGTGAGTCTGAGTGAACTCCGGGAGTTGGTGATGGACCGGGAGGCCTGGTGTGTTGCAATTCATGGGGTCATAAATAGTCAGACATGACTGAGTGACTGATCTGATCTGTTTCTGTATTCTGGCAGTTTGTGGAGTTCTCTTTATTTTGGAGTTTCCTCGCTGTGAGTGGGTTTTTATCGGTGGCTTGTCAAGGTTTCCTGGTTAGGGAAGCTTGTGTTGGGATTCTGGTCGGTGGACCTGGATTTCTTGTCTTTGGAGTGCAATAACGTGTCCAGTACTGTGTTATGAGATGTCAATGGGTTTGGAGTGACTTTGGGCAGCCTGTATATAGAAGCTCAGGGCTGTGTTCCTGTGGTGATGGAGAACTTGCGTGGTATGTCTTACTCTGGAACTTGTTGGCCCTTGGGTGGTGCTTGGTTTCAGTGTAGGTATGGAGGCATTTGATGAGCTCCTGTTGATTAATGTTCCCTGGAGTCAGGGGTTCTCTTATGTTCTCAGGATTTGGACTTAAGCCCCCTGCTTCTGGTTTTCAGTCTTATTTTTACAGTAGCCTCAAGACTTCTCCATCTATACAGCACCATTGAAAAAACATCTAGGTTAAAGATGAAAAGTTTCTCCACAGTGAGGGACACCCAGAGAGGTTCACAGAGTTACATGGGGAAGAGAAGAGGGAGGAGGGAGATCGAGGTAACCAGGATGAAATGAGGGGGAATCAAAAGAGGAGTGACCAAGCTAGCCAGTAATCACTTCCTTATATATGCTCCACAGTCTGGACCACTCAGAGATGTTCATGAAGTTATACAGAGAAGAGAAGAGGGAGTAAGGAGACAGATATGGCCAGGAGGATAAAAGGGGGAATCAAAAGGAGAGAGACAGATCCATCCAGTAATCAGTTCCCTAAGTGATCTCCACCGTCCAGAACACACACAGAGATTCACGGAGTTGGGTAGAGAAGAGAAGGGGAAGGAAGGAGACAGAGGCAACCTGGTGGTGAAAAAGGAGAGTCCAAAGGGGGAGAGAGCAGTCAAGCCAGTAATCTCACTCCCAAGTAAAAATGGGTATTGAAAATCGGGTTCTTAAAGGTACAAAATTGATAACAAATATCAAAAATCAAAGATTAAAAATCTAGAGTAGATGTTGGATTTTCAAAAATACAATATTAAAGGAAAAAAAAAAAAAACAAAGTCACAAACATTATAATATATATATATATATATAAAGTTTACTTTAAAAAATAGGGTCACTCTTTTTTTTTTTTTTTTCAAAGTGATAATCTTCACGACCAAGATAATCATGCTGGTGTGATCACTCATCTAGAGCCAGACATCCTGGAATGTGAAGTCAAGTGGGCCTTATAAAGCATCACTATGAACAAAGCTAGTAGAGGTGACGGAATTCCAGTTGAGCTATTTCAAATCCTGAAAGATGATACTATGAAAGTGCTGCACTCAATATGCCAGCAAATCTGGAAACCTCAGCAGTGGCCACAGGACTGGAAAAGGTCAGTTTTCATTCCAATCCCAAAGAAAGGCAATGCCAAAGAATGCTCAAACTACCACACAATTGCACTCATCTCACACGCCAGTAAAGTAATGCTCAAAATTCTCCAAGCCAGACTTCAGCAATATGTGAACCGTGTACTTGTAGATGTTCAAGCTGGTTTTAGACAAGGCAGAGGAACCAGAGATCAAATTGCCAATATCCACTGGATAATGGAAAAAGGAAGAGAGCTCCAGAAAAACATGTATTTCTGATTTATGACTATGCCAAAGCCTTTGACTGTGTGGATCACAGTAAACTGTGGAAAATTCTGAAAGAGATGGGAATACAGGACCACCTGACCTGCCTCTTGAGAAACCTATATGCAGGTCAGGAAGCAACAGTTAGAACTGGACATGGAACAACAGACTGGTTCCAAATAGGGAAAGGAGTATGTCAAGGCTGTATCTTGTCACCCTGCCTATTTAACTTATATGCAGAGTACATCATGAGAGACACTGGGCTGGAAGAAGCACAAAGTGGAATCAAGATTGCCAGGAGAAATATCAATAACCTCAGATATGTAGATGACACCACCCTTATGGCAGAAAGTGAAGAGGAACTAAAAAGCCTCTTGATGAAGGTGTAAGTGGAGAGTGAAAAAGTTGGCTTAAAGCTCAACATTCAGAAAACTAAAATCATAGCATCTGGTCTCATCGCTTCATGGGAAATAGATTTGGAAACGGTGTCAGACTTTATTTTGGGGGGCTCCAAAATCACTGCAGATGGTGATTGCAGCCATGAAGTTAAAAGATCCTTACTCCTTAGAAGGAAAGTTATGCCAACCTAGATAACATATTGAAAAGCAGAGACATTACTTTGCCAACAAAGTTCCGTCTAGTCAGGGCTATGGTTTTTCCAGTGGTCATGTATGGATGTGAAAGTTGGACTGTGAAGAAGGCTGAGCACTAAAGAATTGATGCTTTTGAACTGTGGTGTTGGAGTAGACTCTTGAAAGTCCCTTGGTCTGCAAGGAGTTCCAACCAGTCCATTCTAAAGGAGATCAGCCCTGGGTGTTCATTTGAAGGACAGATGCTAATGCTGAAACTCTAATACTTTGGCCACCTCATGCAAAGATTTGACTCATTGGAAATGACTGTGATGCTGGGAGGGTTTGGGAGCAGGAAGAGATGGGGACTACAAAGGATGAGATGGCTGGATGGCATCACCGACTCGATGCATGTGAATTTGGGTGAACTCTGGGAGTTGGTGATGGTCAGGGGGGCCTGGCATGCTGCAATTCATGGAGTCGCAAAGAGTTTGCCATGACTGAGCAACTGAACTGAACTGAACTGAATAGTAGGTTAAAAAATGAAAATTAAAGGAATAATAGAGGACTTAAAAGTAAAGAAAAATAAATAAATAAATAAAGAATGATAGTAAAAATATATCTAGGACTTTCTCTGTTGGTGTTGTGGGCAGTGTGGGGTCAGTTCATTTTAGCACAGTTCCTTGATCTGGCTTGTATTTCTCATGATCTATAGGCCCCTTGCTATATAGTTGGTACTAACTACAGGGTTTTAGTCTATTGCATCTGTCACTTCCAAGGAGGTTTCCTCTGTTTTAGCTTCTTCTGTTTGCTGGTTTCCTCAGTGTCTAGTTTCCGCCATGCCTCAAGATGGCTGTGGTGGACACTTTTTTAGGCTCACTTGTTCAGTCATGCTATGGAGAGCGCGGGATGCTTCAAACAAATAACACTGGTGTATGTTCTCAGTGTCTCAGCCACACTGGGCTGGCCCCGGCTCACGGTGTGTGTGCTTTCCCTATCTACACTTCTCAGGGTCTATGTTTCTCTGCCGGGAACTGTCTGAGGCTGGCCCTGGGTTGTATGCACTTCCCAGGTCTAAGCCACTCAGGTTCAGGTTCTCTGGTAGTCCTCAGAGGCACAGACACGGTTGGGCCTGCATTTTGTGCCCTTCCCAGGTCCAAGCAGCTCAGGTGACCAGGTGTTTGGCGAGCGCGGTTGCTGCGACTTATCGCCTCCTCCATCCCTGCTGCTCAGTTTTCTGGGTGTACAACCGGTGCACCTTCTCAGGCAGATGTTGACCATCCAGAATCCCAAGAAGTCTTGGTTAGCAATGAAGCCTGCTTACAGTTTGGTAGATAATACCTCTCTGAGGCCATAATTTCTCCCTTCTGGCTCTGGCTGCCCTCACCTGCCTGTCACCAGAGGTGGATGGGTGGTCTGCAGCTGATTAGCTCTGCTCAGTCCTTTGTTCTGTGAGCGGGCCTGAAGGTGTCGTAGGTTAGGGCTTTTTGCATAGCTCTAGTCAGTCTTGTGTTCTGTGAGTGGGCCTGGTGGTGTCTTAGGTTAGGGCTGTTCACGTGGTAGCTATCCCACAGTCTGGTTTGCTATCTCAAGTTAGTTCCCTCAGATTGCCCTCAGAGCATTCAGTCCTGGTCCTTACTCTAAGCAATGCAACCCACGCCTCTCTGCCCAGCCCCCGCTTGCTAGTGGCAGATGCAGGCGTCTGCACTGCTTCTCCGCTGGGGGAGTTACCGTTGGGCACGTAATCTGTGGGGTTTAGTTATTTATTTACTTTTCCTCCCAGTTATGTTGCCCTCTGTGGTTCCAAGACTCACCACAGACTTCGCAGTGAGAGTGTTTCCTGGTGCTTGGAAATTTTTCTCTTTTTTAAGACTCCCTTCCCAGAATGGAGCTCCATCCTTACCTCTTTTGTCTCTCTTTTTACCTTTTATATTTTTTCCTACCTCCTTTTGAAGACAATGGCCTGCTTTTCTAGGTGCCTGATGTCCTCTGCTGGCATTCAGAAGTTGTTTTGTGGAATTTACTCAGCTTTCAAATGTTCTTTTGATGAATTTGTGAGGGAGAAAGTGGTCTCCTCGTCCTATCCCTCTGCCATCTTAGCTAACTCTCCCTCCTTGTTGCTTTTAATATTTTTTCTTTAATTTTAATTTGATAAATATGTGTCTTGGTGTGTTCTTCCTTGGTTTTTTCCTATATGGGAATCTCTGCAAGGAAAGGAAACAATCTCTGAGTGTTTCCTTTCCCATGTTAAGGAAGTTTTCATATATACTATCTTCAAATATTTTCTTAGGCACTTTATCTTTCCCTTCTCCTTATGTGACCCCTATAATGTGAATGTTGGTGTGTTTAATATTGTTCCAGAATTCTCTGAAACTGTCTTCATTGCTTTTCACTCTTTATCCTTTATTCTGTTCTGTGACTGTTATTTCCCCCACTGTGTCTTCCAGCTCATCTATTCATTCTTCTGCCTCAGTTATTCTGCTATTGATTCTTTCTAGTGCATTTTTTACTCCTGTCATTGTATTGATCATCTCTCTTTTTTCTTCTTTAAAACTTTAAGCACCTTGTTAAACATTTCTTATACCTTCTCAATCTGAACCTCTATTCTTTTTCTGAGATTTTAGATCACTTTCTTATCATTACTCTGAGTTCCTTTTCAGATAGATTGCTTATTTCCAACTCATTTAGTTGCTTTTGGGTTTTTATCTTGTTCCTTCATCTGTAACATAATTCTCTGTTATTTTATTCCGTTTGTGTCTCCTTTCCATAGGCTACAGGATTGTAATTCCTCTTACTTCTGGTGTCTGCTCCCTGGTGGGTGAATTTGGCCCAGGGGCTTGTGCAGGCTTCCTGTTAGAAGGGAGTGGTTCCTAATCTCTGGTACATGGACCTGGGTCTTGTCCATTTTATGTACAGTGTCATGTCAAGGGATGTGTTTTGAGGTGACTATGAGCTCAGTATGTCTTTAGGCAGCCTGTCTTCTGATGGTTGAGTTTGTATTCCTATCCTGGTGGTTGTTTGACCTGAGGCTTTCCTATCCTGGTGGTTGGGGCCTGCGGGTTGTTGTGTGGTGTCAGGACTTGGTGCTGAAATTTGAACTTCTGTGAGAGTTCACTCAAAATTATATTTCTTGGGGCTTCTTCTATCAGTGTCCTTGCTCTCACAGTGAGTTATAATTGACCTTCACCTCCCCAGGAGACCCTGCAAGACCTCTAGATAGGTATAGCCCAGGTTCATATAGAAGTACTGCTTTGTGATGGGTGCCAGTGCATGTGAGACCTTATGTGACCTCCAAGAATGGGGTCTCTGTTTTCCCCAGCCCTGTAGGGCTCCTGCACTCAAGCCCTGCTGGCCTTCAAGGGCAAATTCTCTGCAGGTTCTTCCTTTCAATGATAGACCCTAGCACTGCTTTGGGGAGTTTTTTAATGTGAGAACATCCCTACATAGCCTGTGTGAATTTAATATTTTAGGGTAGGAGAAATATTTTTAGTATAGATGTCTGCCACCTCTTTCCTCAGTGTATGCTGGCCATTATTTTCTTTATAGGAGGTGTGATTTATACTGTGGTGGACAAAACTGAAACTAGGTATTAAGCAGGGCCTTCTATTTGCTCTATGGTTGTCACTGTGCTATCAGAGGTGGGATCTGCTCACTAGTTATTGGAGTAGAAGGCCCTAGATCTGTTTCTTAGCCATTTCTGATCTGAGTACAAGGTAAATAGGACTGAAACACTACCACTGGAAGGGAAATCACTATTTCTCTTCTTGACCTTTTCACCTGTGGATGTTCTCTGTTGTGTGTCACCTTTCATCTGTTGTGTGAACTCCCATATTACACTGTTGTTGGCACTGCTCTCAACTCCACCTTAACTGTTGGCATGCCAGCAATTGGTCCTGGTTCAAGATGCATTTAGAAAAGGCAGAGGAACCAGAGATCAAATTGCCAACATCTGTTGGATCATACAGAAAGCAAGAGAATTCCAGAAAAACATCTACTTCTGCTCCATTGACTACAATAAAGCCTTTGGCTGTGTGGATCACAACAAACTATGGGAAATTCTTAAAGAAATGAGCATACCAGACAACTTTACCTGCTTCATGTATGCATACATAAATCTGTAGGCAGGTCAAGAAGCAACAGTTAGAACCGGGCATGGAACAATGGACTGCTTTAAAACTGGGTAAGGAATAGGTCAAGGCTGTGTATGTCACTCTGCTTATTTAACTTATATGCAGAGTACCTCATGCAAAGTGTTGGGATGAATGAAGCACAAACTGGAATCAAGATTGCTGGGAGAAATATCAGTAACCTCAGATATGCAGATGACACCACCCTTATGGCAGAAGTGAAGAGAAACTGAAGAACCTCTTAGTGAAGATGAAAGTAAACCTCAACATTCAGAAAACTAGTATCATGAAATCCGGTCCCATCACCTCATAACAAATAGATGAAGAGACAGTGGAAACAGTGAGAAACTTTATTTTCTTGGGCTCCAAAATCACTGCAGATGGTGACTGCAGCCATGAAATTAAAAAGACACTTGCTCCTTGGAAGAAAAGCTATGACCAACCTAGACAGCATATTAAAAAGCAGAGATATTACTTTGCCAACAAAGATCTGTATAGTCAAAGCTATGGTTTTTCCAGTAGTCATGTATGAATGTGAGAGTTGGACCATAAAGAAAGCTGAGCACTGAAGAATTGATGCTTTTGAATTGTGGTGTTAGAGAAGACTCTTGAGAGTCCCTGGGACTGCAAAGAGATCAAATTAGTGAATCCTAAAGGAAATCAGTCCTGAATATTCATTGGAAGGACTGATGTTGAAGCTGAAACTCTAATACTTTGGCCACCTGATGCAAAGAGCCTACTCATGGGTAAAGACCTGACTCATTGATAAAGACCCTGATTCTTGGAAAGATTGAAGGCAGGAGGAGAAGGGGACAACACGGGGTGAGATGGTTGGGTGGCATTACTGACTTGATGGACATGAGTTTGAGCAAGCACCGGGAGATAGTGATGGACAGGGAAGCCTGGCGTGCTGCAGTCCATGGGGTTGAACAAGACAGACATGACTAAGCAACTGAACAACAACAGCAGTCTCTCAGATGTTGTTTTCGCCAGGCCACGAACATAGATCTACTGAAGTCAGGTGCCAAGATTGCTGTTGTCATGGATCAGAACCTACCATGGATGCTATTGTGCCAGTTCATGCTCTAGCTTGGCACAACCCCCACATTTATGTCTCCACAAACTCTATAGCTGTTAAAGCTAGACCTCTCCCGGCTGTGGGACCGCTCATTATCCATTAAGATGTTCTATAGGCACTGAGTTTACAAAGTCAGTTGCAGAGACATCAGTTTGTAGTTTGTATAACTGTGAGAAATTTCAGTCTTCCTTAGTTGCATGGCCCCAAAGCCCAACCTCTGCGTGTGGTCCACCTAAAGATGTTTACTCCAGAGGCTACCCTGGAGCACACGAGTCTGTCCTGGCAAGGAGGGGGCACAGAGGTCATGCCATTCAGGGTCACAGGATCCCCAATGAGGACAGGGTACATGGAGTAGCCATTATTCATGGGTGCAAGAGATCAGGCACCCAGTAGGGGCCTTTCCTAGTGTCTGGCCCTGGACCCAGGAGAGCTGGCCCTGGCAATGATGGGGCATGTAGGGGAGCCGGCTGGTGTGGTAGAGCAGGCTTCAGTGGAAACCCTTCCTAGTGCCTGGCCACAGGTACAGAAGAACTGGCCTTGATGGCAGTGGTGCATGTGGGGGAAGTTGGCTGCCGTAGGCTCGAGAGGGCCAGCCCCGTCTGCAGCCTTTCCTAGTGCCCAGGAAGGCAGGGGCAGCTTTACTTCTCTGGCAGACTGGGTTTCCTCCAGAAGCTCTCCCAGTTACAGGTTTTCTCACTTCTGTCCCCTTACACTGTCTCCTTGCAACCAACAGCAGTCCTCTCCCCTAGTTTGCTTTCCAAACATCATGTTACAATACCCAGCCCCTTATGCTCACTAGTGGACACATGTTTCAGGTTGGGACATAGTCGATCTGCATAGGTCTCTGTCCTCCAGTAGCCCCTGAAGCTCCCCTTCTCTCCTAACCAATCTTCCCCACCAGGGAGGGAACTTCCTTGGATTCAGGAACCACTCCTCTCCTTTAACTTCCCTGCCAGTGATGCAGGTCCTGTCCTTCTTCCTCTCCTCTTCCTTTTCCCTTCTTTCTTTCATCTTACACATTTATCTAGGGGATTTTTATTGTCTTTTTAGGTGTTCAATGTTTTCTACTAGTGTTCATTCAGTGCTCTGTGAGAACTGTCCCATGTGTAAATGTATTCTTGATGGATTTGTCAGGTGAGATAAACTCCATGTCCTGCTACTCCTCTACCATCTTGACTTCCTCCAGACCAGATATTTCCTATTTTAATATGCTATTTTCCCACAGGTCTTAACATTTTTCCTATATAAAATTGATTTTTCCATGTCATATTCTTTTCAGTAGGGTAGGCTATTGGATCCAATTAAAAATACAGTATATGTTTTGGGGAATTTGCTAACACAAAATATTATCCAGAGGTTTCCCTTCTTGTCAGACAGGCATATTTATCTTCAGGACATTAATTCAGCTGAAATAACTGCAATATTTTCTTTCAACAATGAGAGGAAACTGTTCATTGGATCATTTATATTCTCTGAGGAAAACTCTGATTTCTAGTTTAAAAAGCAAATCTATTGGGAAGAATTAACTGTGAGAAAAATTCTGATTTTCTCTTATTAAACAGTGTATTGGTAGGATGGGTGAGAAAGGCATGCTACCTTTTATGAGGAAAGGTGGCAAATTCTTTGAAAAGTTTCTTTCCACTGGACTCGAATTTAGTAACACTAAGTTAATTCTCTCCTAACCCCATACCATTCTGTTCTACTGAAGTAATGTTAGCTATCCATTCTGTGTGTGTGTGTATGTGTGTTAAGTTGTTCAGTCATGTCTCACTCTTTGTGACTCCATGAACTATAGCCTGCCAGGCTCCTATGTCCATGACATTTTTAAAATTAATTCATTTATTTTAATTGGAGGCTAATTACTTTACAATATCAGATCAGATCAGATCAGTTGCTCAGTCGTGTCCGACTCTTTGCGACCCCATGAATCACAGCATGCCAGGCCTCCCTGTCCATCACCAACTCCTGGAGTTCACTCAGACTCATGTCCATAGAGTCAGTGATGCCATCCAACCATCTCATCCTCTGTCGTCCCCTTCTCCTCTTGCCCCCAATCCCTCCCAGCATCAGAGTCTTTTCCAATGAGTCAACTCTTCACATGAGGTGGCCAAAGTACTGGAGCTTCAGCTTTAGCATCATTCCTTCCAAAGAAAGCCCAGGGCTGATCTCCTTTAGAATGGACTGGTTGGATCTCCTTGCAGTCCAAGGGACTCTCAAGAGTCTTCTCCAACACCACAGTTCAAAAGCATCAATTCTTCGGTGCTCAGCCTTCTTCACAGTCCAACTTTCACATCCATACATGACCACAGGAAAAACCATAGCCTTGACTAGATGAACCTTTGTTGGCAAAGTAATGTCTCTGCTTTTCAGTATGCTATCTAGGTTGGTCATAACTTTCCTTCCAAGGAGTAAGCGTCTTTTAATTTCATGGCTGCAGTCACCATCTGCAGTGATTTTGGAGCACAGAAAAATAAAGTCTGACACTGTTTCCACTGTTTCCCCATCTATTTCCCATGAAGTGATGGGACCAGATGCCATGGTCTTCGTTTTCTGAATGTTGAGCTTTAAGCCAACTTTTTCACTCTCCACTTACACCTTCATCAAGAGGCTTTTTAGTTCCTCTTCACTTTCTGCCATAAGGGTGCTGTCATCTGCATATCTGAGGTTATTGATATTTCTCCCAGCAATCTTGATTCCAGCTTGTATTTCTTCCAATCCAGCGTTTCTCATGATGTACTCTGCGTAGAAGTCAAATAAACAGGGTGACAATATACAGCCTTGACGTACTCCTTTTCCTATTTGGAACCAGTCTGTTGTTCCATGTCCAGTTCTAACTGTTGCTTCCTGACCTGCATACAAATTTCTCAAGAGGCAGATCAAGTGGTCTGGTATTCCCATCTCTTCCTGAATTTTCCACAGTTTATTGTGATTCACACAGTCAAAGGCTTTGGCATAGTCATTAAAGCAGAAATAGATGTTTTTCTGGAACTCTCTTGCTTTTTCCATGACCCAGCAGATGTTGGGAATTTGATCTCTGGTTCCTCTGCCTTTTCTAAAACCAGCTTGAACATCAGGAAGTTCATCCTTCACATATTGCTGAAGTCTGGCTTGAAGAATTTTGAGCATTACTTTACTAGCGTGTGAGATGAGTGCACTTGTGCAGTAGTTTGAGCATTCTTTGGCATTGCCTTTCTTTGGGACTGGAATGAAAACGGACCTTTTCCAGTCCTGTGGCCACTGCTGAGTTTTCCAAATTTGCTGGCATATTGAGTGCAGCACTTTCGCAGCATCATCTTTCAGGATTTGGAATAGCTCAACTGGAATCTGTCACCTCCACTAGCTTTGTTCGTAGTGATGCTTTTTAAGGCCCACTTGACTTCACATTCCAGGATGTCTGGCTCTAGGTCAGTAATCACACCATCGTGATCATCTGGGTAGTGGTTTTTGCCATACATGGACATGAATCAGCCATGGGTGTACATGTGTACCCCATCCTGAAACCCCCTCCTATGTCCCTCCCCATCCCATCCCTCAGGGTCGTCCCAGTGCACCGCCCCTGAGTGCCCTTTCTCATCCATTAAAACTGGACTGGTGATAGATTTTACATATGGTAATATAAATGTTTCAATGCTATTCTCTCAAATAAACCCACCCTCATCTTCTCCCACAGAGTCCAAAAGTCTGTTTGCTAAACCTGTGTCTCTTTTGCTGTCTTTCATGTAGGGTCATCATTACATTTTTTTTTTTTTTAATTCCGTGTATATGCCTTAATATACTGTATTGGTGTTTTTCTTTCTGATTTACTTCACTCTGTATAATAGGCTCCAGTTTCATCCACCTCATCAGAACTGATTCAAATGCATTCTTTTTAATAGCTGAATAATATTTAATTGTGTATATGTACCACAGCTTTCTTATCCATTCATGTGCCGATGGACATCTAGGTTGCTTTCATGTCCTGGCTATTGTAAACAGTGGAACTATGAACATTGGGTTACATGTGCCTCCTTCAATTCTGGTTTCCTCGGTGTATATGCCCAGCAGCAGGATTGCTGGGTCATATGGTAGTTCTAGTTCCAGTTTTTTAAGGAATCTACACACTGTTCTCCACAGTGGCTGTACTAATTTGCATTCCCACCAACAGTTTAAGAGGGTTCCCTTTTCTCCAAACCCTCTCCAGCATTTATTCCTTGTAGACTTTTGGATAGCAGCCATTCTAACGGGTGTGAGATGGTACTTCATTGTGCTTTTGATTTTCATTGTTCTGATAATGAATGATGTTGAGCATCTATTCGTGTGTTTGTTATCCATCTGTATGTCTTCTTTGGAGAAACATCTGCTTAGTTCTTTGGACCATTTTTTGATTGTGTCATTTATTTTTTCTGGAATTGAGCTATAGGAGCTGCTTGTATAATTTGGAGATAAATTCTTTGTTAGTTCCTTCGTTTGCTATTACCTCCCATTCTGAATGCTACCTTTTCACCATGCTTATAGTTTCCTTTGCTGTGCAAAAGCTTTTAGGTTTAATTAGATCCCATTTGTTTATTTTTGCTTGTATTTCCATTACTCTGGGAGGTGGGTCATAGAGGATCCTGCTATGATTTATGTCGGGCAGTGTTTTGCCTATGTTTTCCTCTAGGAGTTTTATAGTTTCTGGTCTTACGTTTAGATCTTTAATCCATGTTGAGTTGATTATTATGTATGGTGTTAGAAAGTGTTCTAGTTTCATTCCTTTACAAGTGGTTGACCAGTTTTCCCAGAGCCACTTGTGATAGAGATAGTCTTTTATTCATTGTATATTCTCGCCTCCTTTGTCAAAGATAAGGTGTCCATAGGTGCATGGATTTATCTCTGGAGTTACTTTGTTCCACTGATCTATATTTCTGTCTTTGTGCCAGTACCATACTGTCTTGATGCCTATAGCTTTGTAGTATAGTCTGAAGTCGGGCAGGTCGATTCCTCCAGTTTCATTCTTCTTTCTCAAGATTGCTTTGGCTAGTAGAGATATTTTTTTACATTTCCATAAAGATTGTGAAATTATTTGCTCTACTTCTCTGAAAAATACCATTGGTAGCTTGATAGGGATTGCATTGAATCTGTAGATTGCTTTGGGTAGTGTACTCATTTTCACTATACTTATTATTCTGATGCAAGAACATAGTATATTTCTCCATATGTTAGTGTCCTCTTTGATTTCTTTCATCAGTGTTTTATATTTTTCTATGTATAGGTCTTTTGTTTCTTTAGGTAGATTTATTCCTCAGTATTTTATTCTTTTCTTTGCAATGGTGAACGGAATTGTTTCCTTAATTTCTCTTTCTGTTTTCTCATTGTTAGTGTATAGGAATGCAAGGGATTCATCTGTGTTAATTTTATATCCTGCAACTTTACTTATTCATTGATTAGCTCTAGTAATTTTCTGCTGGAGTCTTTGGGGTTTTCTAAGTAGAGGATCATGTCTTCTGCAAACAGTGAGTTTTACTTCTTCTTTTCCAATCTGGATTCCTTTTATGTCTTTTTCTTCTCTGATTGCTGTGGCTAAAACTTGCAAAATATGTTGAATAGTAGTGGTGAGAGTGGGTACCCTTGTATTGTTCCTGACTTTAGGGGAACTGCTTTCAATTTGTCACCATTGAGGATAATGTTTGCTGGAGATTTATCATCTATGGCATGTATTATGATGAAGTATGTTCCTTCTCTGCCTGCTTTCTGGAGGGTTTTTATCATAAATGGATGTTGAATTTTGTCAAAGTCTTTCTCTGCATCTACTGAGATAATCATGTAGTTTTTATTTTTCAATTTATTAATATGGTGTATCACAATGATTGATTTGTGAATATTGAAGAATGCTTGCATTACTCTGATAAAGCCCACTTGGTCATGAAGTATGACGTTTTTAATATGTTGTTGGATTCTGTTTGCTAGAATTTTGTTAAGGATTATTGGATCTATGTACATCAGTAATATTGGCGTGTAGTTTTCTTTTTTTGTGGCATGTTTGTCACGTTTTGGTATTAGGGTGATGGTGGCCTCATAGAATGAGTTTGCAAGTTTACCTTCCTCTGCAATTTTCTGGAAGGGTTTGAGTCAGATAGGTGTTAGCTCTTCTCTAAATTTTTGGTACAATTCAGCTGTGAAGCCGGCTGTTCTGGGCTTTTGTTTGCTTGAAGATTTCTGATTACAGTTTCAATTTCCATACTTGTGATGGCTCTGTTAAGATTTTCTATTTCTTCCTGGTTCAGGTTTAGAAAGTTATGCTTTTCTAAGAATTTGTCCATTTCTTCCTAGTTGTCGATTTTATTGACATATAATTGCTGATAGTAGTCTCTTATGATCCTTTGTATTTCTGTGTTGTCTGTTGTGATTTCTCCATTTTCATTTCTAATTTTGTTGATTTGATTCTTCTCCCTCTTTTTCTCGACGAGTCTGGCTAATGGTTTGTCTATTTTACTTATCTTCTCAAAGAACCAGCTTTTGGCTTTGTTGATTTTTGCTGTTCTCCTTTGTTTTTTGTTTTTTTTTTCCATTAATTTCTGCTCTAATTTTTATAATTTCTTTCCTTCTACTAACCCTAGGGTTCTTCATTTCTTCTTTTGCTACTTCCTTTAGGTGTAGTTGGGTTGTTTATTTTATTTTTCTCTTGTTTTTTGAGATAAGCTTGTATTGCTATGAACCTTCCCCTTAGAACTGCTTTTACTGAATCCCATAGGTTTGGGTTGTTGTACTTATTTTTTATTCGGTTCTATGCATATTTTTATTTCTTTTTGACTTATTCTGTGATTTGTGGGTTACTCAGAAGTGTGTTTTTTAGCCTCCATATGTTTCTATTTTTATGTTTGTTTGTTTGTTTTTTCCTGTAGTTGACATCTAATCTTACTGCATTGTGATCAGAAAAGATGCTTGGAATGATTTCAACTTTTTTTGAATTTACCAAAGCTAGATTTATGCCCCAGGATGTGATCTATCCTGGACAAGGTTCCATGTGTACTTGATAAAAATGTGAAACTCATTGTTTTGGGGTGAAATGTCCTGTAGATATCAATTAGGTCTAACTGGTCCATTAGATTTGTAATTTAAAGTTGTGTTTCCTTGCTAATTTTCTGTTTAGTTGATCTATCCATAGGTGTGAGTGGGGTGTTAAAATCTCCCAGTATTATTGTGTTACTGTTAATTTCCCCTTTTATACTAGTTAGCATTTGCCTTACATAGGGTTATGCTCCTATGTTGGGTGCATATATATTTATAATTGTTATATCTTCTTCATGGATTGATCCTTTGATCATGATGCAGTGTCCTTTGTCTCTTTTCACAGCCTTTATTTCAAAAGTCTATTTTATCTGATATGAGTATTGCTATTTCTACTTTCTTTTGGTCTTCATTTGCTTGAAATCTTTTTTCAGCCCTTCACTTTCAGTCTGTAAATGTCCCTTGTGTTGAGGTAGGTCTCTTGTAGACAGCATATATAGTGGCCTTTTTTTTTTTTTTTTTTTTTTATCCATTCAGCCAGTCTTTGTCTTTTGGTTGGGGCATTTAACACATTTACCTTTAAGGTAATTATTGATAAGTATGATCCCGTTGCCATTGACTTTGCCAATGACTTGCCATTGACAAGCCTTTTCTGTGTTTCCTGTCTAGAGAAGATCCTTTAGCATTTGTTGAAGAGCTGGTTTGGTGGTGCTGAATTCTCTCAGATTTTGCTTGTTTGTAAAGTTTCTGATTCTCCTTCATAGTTGAATGAGATCCTTGCTGGGTACAGTAATCTGGGTTGTAGGTTTTTCTCTTTCATTACTTTAAGTATGTCCTGCCATTCCTTTCTGGCCTGAAGAGTTTCTATTGAAAGATCAGCTGTTATCCTTATGGGAATCCCCTTGTGTATTGTCTGTTGTTTTTCCCTTGCTGCTTGTAATATTTGTTCATTGTGTTTGATCTTCATTAATTTGATTAATGTGTATCTTGGGGTGTTTCACCTTGGTTTTATCCTGTTTGGGGGACTCTGGGTTTCTTGGACTTGGGTGACTATTTCCTTCCCCAAATTAGGGAAGTTTTCAGCTGTTATCTTCTCAAGTATTTTCTCATGGCCTTTATTTTTGTCTTCTTCTTCTGGGACTCCTATGATTAGAATGCTGGGGCATTTGAAATGGTCCCAGAGGTCTCTGAGATTGTCATCATTTTTTTTTCAATTATTTTTTTTTCTTTTTCCCTCTCTGCTTCATTTATTTTCACCATTCTATTTCCACCTCACTTATCCTGTCTTCTGCCTCAGTTATTCTACTGTTGCTTCCCTCAAAAGGGTTTTTGATCTCCGTCCTTGCATTATTCATTATTGATTGACTCTTCTTTCTTTTTTCTAGATCCTTGATAAACATTTCTTGCATCTTTTCAATCCTTGTCTCCAGACTGTTTATCTGTAACTCCATTTTGTTTTCAAGATTTTGAATCATTTTTACTACAATTATTCTGAATTATTTTTAGGTAGACTCCCTATCTCCTCACCTTTTTTTTTTTTTTTTTTTTTGGTTTTGTGGGCATTTATCACGTTCCTTTACCTGCTGAATATTATCTGCCTTTTCATCTTGTTTAGATTGCTGTGTTTGGGGTGGCCTTTCTGTATGCTGGAAGTTTGTGTTTTCTCTTTATTGTGGAGGTTCCTCCATGTGGGTTGAGTTGGATGAGCAGCTTGTCGATGTTGCCTGGTTAGGGAATCTTTTATTGGTGTTATGGTGGGTGGAGCTGGATCTCTTCTCTCTCGGGTTCAATAAAGTATCCAGTAGTGAGTTTTGAGGTGTCTATGGGTTTCTTGTGACTTTTGGCCGCCTGTATTTTAATGCTCAGGGTTATGTTCCTGCGTTGTTGGAGAATTAGTGTGGTATGTCTTGATCTGGAACTTGTTGGCTCTTGGGTAGCGCTTGTTTTCAGTGTAGGTATGGAGGCTTTTGAATGAACTCTTGTCAATTACTATTCCTGGAGTCAGGAGTTTTTTGGTGGTCTCAAGTTTTGGATTTAAGCCTCCTGCCTCTGCCTTTCAGTCTTATTCTTACAGTAGCCTCAAGACTTCTACATCCATATAGCACCCGTGATAAAACATCTAGGTTCATGGGGAAAAGATTCTCCACAGTGAGGGACACCCAGAAAGGTTTACAGAGTTACAGGGAGAAGAGACAACAGAGGAAGGAGATAGAGGTGAACAGGAGGAGAAGAGGGGAAATCAAAAGGAGAAAGAGCAATTGAGCCAGTAATCAATTCCCTATGTGCTCTCCACAGTCTGGAACATCCAGAGAGGTTCACAGAGTTACATGGAAAAGAAAAGAAAGAGGAAGGAGATAGAGGTAACCAGGAAGTGAGGAAGGAGTCAAAAGGAAAGAGACAGATCTAGCCATTAATGAGTTCCCTAAGTGTTCTCCATAGCCCAGAAAACCCAAAGAGATTCACAGAGTTCAGTAGAGAAGAGAAGAAGGAGGGTAGAGATAAGAGGTGACTTGGGCGAGAAGAAGGAGAGTATAGGGGAAGAGAGTAATCTAGCCAGTAATCACACTCCAAAGTGCAAATGGGTACTGAAGATTGCATTCTTAAATGTACAAAATTGATAACAAATATCAAAAAGCAAAGGTTAAAAATCTAGAGTGGAGTTTAGACTCTCAAAAACACAATATTAAAAAAACAACAAAATCACAAAAAGTATAAAAAATATATATATGAAGTTTCCTTTAAAAATAGGGTTCTTTTGCAAGATAATTGTAGGTTATAAAAATGAAAATTAAAGGAGTAATAAAGTAATAAAAATAAAATAATTTTATTTAAAAATAAAACAAAATTAGAAAATGATAATAGTAAAATATATCTAGGAGTTTCTCTGGAGTTGCTGAGGGTCAGTTCAGTTGCAGATAGTTCCTTGTTCCAGCTTATACTTCTCAAGGTCTACAGGCCCCTTCCAATGTGGTCAGGGCTAACTATAGGGTTTTAATCTTTTGCATCTGTCACTTCCAAAGCAGTTCCCTCTTGTTTATTCATTTTGCCTTCTGTTTGCATGTCTCTTCAGTGTCTAATTTCCGCCCTGACACAAGGGGGCAAAGGTGGTCACTTATTTAGCCTCACTTGTTCAGTTGTGCTGTGGGGAGGGAGGAACCCTACAAACAAATATCACTTGTATGTGTGCAGAGTGCTCACAGTGCCTGGGCCACTCTGGGTTTGCCCCCACTCACACTGTGTGTACTTTCCCAGTCTACACTGCTCAGGCTCCAGGTTGCTCTGCAGGGGAACTATGTAAAGCGGGCCCTAGGTTGCATGCACTTCCCAGGTCTAAGCCACTCTCGTTCAGGTTTTTGGGTACTCCACAAAGGCACAGCTTCAGTTGTGCCTGCGTTTTGTGCCCTTCCCAGGTCTGAGCAGCTCAGGCGACCAGGTACTTGGCAATCAGGTGTGCAGTGCATCTTATCACCTCCCCGGTCCTATCCCCTCGGTTTCCTGGGTGCACAGATAGAGTGCTGTCTCAGGTGTCCCATGTGTCTCCTCTGGGGAGCTGATCTCTGACTGCGACCGTTCTGGCAGATGTCAACCGTTCAGGATCCCAGGAAGACTTGGTTAGCAACTGGAAGCCTGCTCACAGTTTGGTGGAGGATGCCGTCTCTGGGGCTGAGATTGCCCCTAGCCTTCCGGCTTTGGCTGTCACCTACCTGCCTCTCTACCTCCAGCATGGGGAGGGGCCAGTCTGCAGCCTGCTAACTCTCCTCTGATATTCACTGAATCCTTTGTTCTGTGATCAGGCCAGGCTGTGCCTTGGAGCTTTACACGGGAACTTCCTCTCTCTCTCCCACTTTTATTTTCCTCTCTTTTTCGGGCTATCCCACAGTTTGGGTTGCTATCTCACGTTAGCTCCCTAAGATCGTCCTCAGGGCATTCATGTCCGATCCTTGTCCTAAACATGCAGCCTGTGCCTATCTGTTCAACCCCCGCTCGCTACTGGCAGATGTGAGCATCTGGGCTATTTCTCCACTGGTAGTTCCAGTTAGGCATGTAATCTGTGGGTTTTTGTTTGTTTCCTCCTGGATATGTTGCCCTCTGAGATTCCAAAACTGCCCACAGACCCACCAGTGAGTGGTTTTCCTGGTATTTGGAAACATCTCCTCCTTCACGACTCCCTCCCCAGGACAGGTATCCGTCCTTAACTCTTTTGTCTCTTTTTTTATCTTTTATATTTTGTTCTATCTCCTTTCAAAGAGAATGGGCTGCCTTTCTGGGTGCCTGGTGTCCTCTGCCAGCGTTCAGAAGCTGTTTTGTGGAATTTGCTCATCATTCAAATGATCTTTCAGTGAATTTGTAGGGAAGAAGGTGGTCTCCCCATCCTATTTCTCCACCATCTTAGGACCACCCTGTCCATGCAATTTTCCAAACAAGAATACTGGAGTGGGTTGTCATTTCCTCCTCCAGGGTATCTTCCTGATCCAGGGATAAAAACCACATCTCCTGCATGGCAGGTGGATTCTTTACCACTGAGTCACCTAGGAAGCCCCTAGCTATCTTATAATAGTTGCATTAATCACCATGGAGGGTATAAAGATGAACATTTGTTATCCAGCTTCAGTTTTTAGCATTTTTATCATCATCTGATAAAAGTCCAGTGAAATAGCATAACTGCTTCTTAGGGACTTAACTGCATTGTTATTAGTTTACTTTGTAACATTTTGTCAGTCAAATGCCTACTATGTGCTCAACATAAAGCTAAAGTGAAGTCGCTCAGTCTTCTCCGACTCTTCGTGACCCGGTGGACTGTAGCCTACCAGGCTCCTCCATCCATGTGATTTTCCAGGCAAGAACACTGGAATGGGTTGCCATTTCCTTCTCCAGGATGCTCAACATAAATTATAATAAATGCATAAATGTATAATACCTTAAATTTATATAGCAGCTTTCACTCTTTCAAATACCATTAGTTTAAAAATAATAATAGCATCTGATACAGAGTGTCAACTGCCATGCTATATACAAATCACATGAATTATTACCTCTAATCCCATTTACCATTGTTATCCCCTTTTACTGATAATAGCTGAACTTTATATCTCACAGCCAGGAACCATTTCATGCATTTTGCATGTGTGCTCAGTCACACTTGCCTCTTTGCAACCCCGTGGACTATAACCCACCAGGCTCCTCTGCTCATGGAATTTTCCAAGCAAGAATACTAGAGTGGGTTTCCATTTCCTTCTCCAGTGGAATCTTCCCAACCCAAGGATCGAATCCACATTTCTTGCATCTCCTGCATTGGTAGGCAGATTCTTTGCTGCTGCACCACCTGGAATCCTTCCCTGCAGTTTTCATATACTAATTTGTTAGCACCAATTCATTAGTGCTAATTAATTAATACTAGTTCACTACTTTTATGTGTATTAATTCTTTAAAACCTCACAGTAACCCTAGGAAGTAAGTAGTATTATATCTATTTTACCAATGAAGAAACTGAGCCACAAGGAATTTATGTAACTAAGCTAACACAATAAATGAATCAGGCTGTGCATCCATGTTTCCAAGTTTTTGCTGTTAAAGACATACTATCTTTCAGCTCTAAGAGATATGTGAAAACTGAAACTGAAAATCACTCAGTCATGTTAGTGTTAGTTGCTCAGTTATGTCCAACTCTTTGTGACCACATGAACTTCAGCTCGCCAGGTTCCTCTGCCCATGGAATTCTCCAGGCCAGAATACTGGAGTGGGTAGCCGTTCCCTTCTCTAAAGATATGTACTATCTTATATGTAGTTTTACACTGAGAAAAGTGAAGCTAAGGTGTTCCAGTGATTTACCCTGGACTTCGACCCTAGGTTTATCTGACTCCAGAACCTAAGTTCTTCAGTTCAGTTCAGTTCAGTCACTCAGTTGTGTCCAACTCTTTGTGACCCCATGGACTGCATCACTCCAGGCTTCTCTGTCCATCACCATCTCCCGGAGCTTGGTCAAGCTCATGTCCATAGAGTCAGTGATGCCATCCAACCATCTCACACCCTATTGTCCCCTTCTCCTCCTGTCTTCAATCTTTCCCAGCATCAGGGTCTTTTCAAATGAGTCAGTTCTTTGTATCAGGTGCCCAAGGTATTAGAGTTTCAGCTTCAACATCAGTCCTTCCAATGAATATTCAGGACTGATTTCATTTAGGATTGACTGGTTGGATCTCCTTGCAGCATAATCAGTTTAATTATGTTGCTCATATCTCAACCCTCATCTTACCTCATGTTCTCTAATTTAGAAAGAACTAATTAGATAGGACACAGTGAGCCTCTGAGCTAGACACCTGGTATTTATCAGATATAGTAAAACTGAGTCTTTGTTTCTCACTCAGATACTTCAAGGACAAAGCTGGTGGCAAAAGCTGAGCTCTGCTAAAGCAAGAGGATAAAATGCACACTCCTGAGATCAAGGAGGGCTTCTCTGTCCTCACATGTACAGGAAGGCTTCTGGGGGATCAAAAAAGGAGGGGACCCCATCCCTTAGTAATTGTGGACATGCACCCATAGGCCTCTGTGGTGGAATCCGTCTCACAAAACAATTGCACAAGCATCTTGGGAAGGGTCCATGGACCAGTCAGGCATGTAGAAAGAAACAAGATAATTGGCCAAAGGTAAACAAAGACCAGGAAGGACTGTCCTCTATCACTGATTTACACTACCTCCTTACTGCACTCCTCCTCACTCAGGATGCCTGTACTCCTCTCCTGCTGTGTCTCTGCCTGGTTTCTGACTTACAGCACTTCTCCTCGTTAGAGAGTGTGCCCATACCCTTTCTCTATGGATGTATATCTCTACCTTGCTTCTTAATTAGATAAACAAACTGTTTTCCTGTGTACTCTCCCATACAGCGTGCTTAGTCTCTACTAATAAACTTTGTACCTATTTTTAAAGTTTTTGCTTCCTTGAAACTTCTTGCTTTTAAACAGGGGCAAGAGCCCAGGCCACTTTGCTTCTAGCCTCTAGCCCCTGGTGGTCTAGTGATGAGGACTCCTGGTTTTCATCTGGGTTACCCAGGTTTAGTTCCTAGGCAGGGAACTCAGATCTCTCTTTAAGATTGCTGCTCACTTCTCTCCTTCCAAGATTGCTATTACAGTATAGCTTACTGTACTTGCTTAAAAACCAAAGAAACTGAGGCTTAAATAGATTACTTCACTAAATGTCATGTAGGTATTTAGTGGCTAAGCTACAGTATAGAAAATCCTAGTCTAATGTTATCTTGACCACAGCCATAGTTTAATAAAGTTTATAATCTAATTGAGATGAGAATATTATTACACATGAAAGTAATAGATTACTTTTTCAGATTTCTCTAAGATTGTGATGCATTTTAAATATTTGTTTAAATTACAGTCCAAATAATTGGACTGTAATTATCTAATTTATGGATCCTTAATATAAAACATGCATTGGTTAATACACAGGTAGATAAAATCAAAATTTTTCTAGCTGCTTTCACTCATCTTCTGGTGTTGCATATTGAAAATATAAACTGATAAGCTAAATGTGATAAAAAGAAATCCCAGAAATAAAAATGAAGGTCATAGGTAAAGAAAAAGGTCTCTGTGTGCTATTCATCTCATGTTCACTCCCAAATGAGAAAAGTCAGCTTGTGTGCATGCTATGTCTCTTCAGTTGTGTCTGACTCTTTGCGACTCTAAGGACTTCTATGGGATTCTCTGGGTAAGAATACTAGAGTGTGTTGCTGTGCCCTCCTCCAGGGGATCTTCCAAACCCAGGGATCAAACCCACAACTCCTACACTAGCAGTCGAATTCTTTGACCACTGAGCCACCAGGGAAGCCCTTGGTAAATCTTCCAGACCCAGAATTAAGTTTATTTGCTCCTGAGACTGTGGACCCTAAACTATAATGATTTATTTTCTTAATCAAAGAACAGCTGGTTGCAAAACTTTAGTTTATCTTTTTTTAAAAATGCATTACCTGAGAACAGTCCAAAACTCACTGATAATATTAACTCACTTTCTTAACTTCTTTGCTAATAAGTCATAGTGATGTTTAGAATTTATGTTGCACTTTAAATTTTTACACCAAGTATTATCATTTTAGAATCATTGAACTGCAGTCTTCATTATGTCTGACATGAATGCATAGTCCTTGATCCTCCTCCATAGCCTATTGTTAGGCATTAAAAAAAAAAACTGTAGTAAAATATACATAACATAAAAGTTACTGTATCTACAATTTTTAAGTGTACAATTCAGTAGCAAGTGCCTTCACAATTTTCTGCAACCAATCTCCAAAACTTTTAATTGTGTTGTTGTTTTCAGTCTCTAAGTCGTTTCTGACTCTTTGTGATGCCATGAACTGTAGCATGCCAGGCTCCTCTGTCCTCCACTCTCTTCCAGAGTTTGCTCAAACTCATGTCCACTGAGTCAGTGATGCTGTCTAACCATCTTATCCTCTGCTGCCCCCTTCTCCTTTTGCCTTCAATCTTTCCCAACATCAGGGTCTTTCCCAATGTGTCAGATGTTCACATCAGGTGGCCAAAGTATAGGAGCTTCAGGAACAGTCCTTCCAATGAGCATTCAGGACTGATTTCCTTTAGGATTGACAGATTTGATCTCCTTACCATCCAAGGGACTCTCTAGCACCACAATTTAAAAGCATCACTTCTTCCATATTCAGCCTTCTTTATGATTCAACTCTCACATCTGTACATGACTGCTAGAAAAACCATAGCTTCACTATATGGACCTTTGTGAGTAAAGTGATGTCTCTGCTTTTTAATATGCTGTCTGACTGTGCTCAGTTGTGTCCTACTCTTTGCGGCCACGTGGACTGTAGCCCACCAGGCTTCTCTGTCCATGGAATTTTCCAGCCAGAATACTGGAGTGAGTTGCCATTTCCTACTCCAGCATATCTTCCCCACCCAGGAATCGAACCCATGTATCTTGTGTCTCCTGCATTGGCAGGTGGATTCCTTACCACCAGTGCCACCTGGGAAGTCTAATATGCTGTTAGGCTTGTCATAGTTTCAGTTCAGTTCAGTTCAGTCGCTCAGTCATGTCCGATTCTTTGCGACACCATGAATCGCAGCACGCCAGGCCTCCCTGTCCATCACCAACTCCCGGAGTTCACTCAGACTCACATCCATTGAATCAGTGATGCCATCCAGCCATCTCATACTCCGTCGTCCCTCTCTCCTCCTGCCCCCATCCCTCCCAGCATCAGAGTCTTTTCCAATGAGTCAACTCTTCGCATGAGGTGGCCAAAGTACTGGAGTTTGAGCTTCAGCATCATTCCTACCAAAGATACCCCAGGGCTGATCTCTTTCAGAATGGACTGGTTGGATCTCCTTGCAGTCCAAGGGACTCTCAAGAATCTTCTCCAACACCACAGTTCAAAAGCATCAATTCTTCAGTGCTCAGCCTTCTTCACAGTCCAACTCTAACATCCATATATGACCACTGGGGAAAAAAAAAAAAAAAACATAGCCTTGATTAGACGGACCTTGGTTGTTTATGCTTTTGAATATGCTATCTAGGTTGGTCATAATTTTCCTCCCAAGGAGTAAGCGTCTTTTAATTTCATGGCTACAGTCACCATCTGCTGTGATTTTGGAGCCCCAAAAAATAAAGTCTGACACAGTTTCCCCATCTATTTCCCATGAAGTGATGGTACTGGATGCCATGATCTTCATTTTCTGAATGTTGAGTTTTAAGCCAACTTTTTCACTCTCCACTTTCACTTTCATCAAGAGGCTTTTGAGTTCCTCTTCACTTTCTGCCATAAGGGTGTTGTCATCTGCATATCAGAGGTTAGATATTTCTCCCAGCAATCTTGATTGCAGCTTGTGTTTCTTCCAGTCCAGCGTTTCTCATGATGTACTCTGCATATAAGTTAAATAAGCAGGGTGACAATACACAGCCTTGACGTCCTCCTTTTCCTATTTGGAACCAGTCTGTTGTTTCATGTCCAGTTCTAACTGTTGCTTCCTGACATACATACAGATTTCTCAAGAGGCAGGTCAGGTGGTCTGGTATTCCCATCTCTTTCAGAATTTTCCACAGTTTATTGTGATCTACACAGTCAGAGGTTTTGGCATAGTCAATAAAGCAGAAATAGATGTTTTTCTGGAACTCTTGCTTTTTCAATGATCCAGCAGATGTTGGCAATTTGATCTCTGGTTCGTCTGCCTGGAAAATCCCACAGACAGAGGAGCCTCATAGCCTACAGCTCATGGGGTCGCAAAGAGTTGGACACGACTGAGCGACTTCACTTTTCACTTTCCTCTGCCTTTTCTAAAACTAGCTTAAACATCAGGAAGTTCATGATTCACATATTGCTGAAGTCTGGCTTGGAGAATTTTGAGCATTACTTTACTAGCATGTGAGATGAGTGAAATTGTGCGGTAGTTTGAGCTTTGGCATTGCCTTTCTTTGGGACTGGAATGAAAACTGACCTTTTCCAGTCCTGTGGCCACTGCTGTGTTTTCCAAATTTGCTGGCAGATTGAGTGCAGCACTTTCACAGCATCATCTTTCAGGATTTGAAATACCTCAATTGTAATTCCATCACCTCCACTAGCTTTTTTCTTAGTGATGATTCCTAAGCCCCTCTTGACTTCACATTCCAGGAATGTCTGGCTCTAGATGAGTGATCACAGCATCGTTATTATCTTGGTCGTCAAGATCTTTTTTGTACAGTTCTGTGTATTCTTGCTACCTCTTCTTAATATCTTCTTCTTCTGTTAGGTCCATACCGTGTCTGTCCTTTATCGAGCCCATCTTTCCATAAAATGTTCCCTTAGTATCTCTAATTTTCTTGAAGAGATCTATAGTCTTTCTCATTATGTTGTTTTTCTTTATTTCTTTGCATTGATCATTGAGGAAGGCTTTCTTATCTCTTCTTGCTATTCTTTGGAAGTCTGTATTCAGATGCTTATATCTTTCCTTTTCTCCTTTGCTTTTTGCTTCTCTTCTTTTCACAGCTATTTGTAAGGCCTTCCCAGACAGCCATTTTGCTTTTTTGCATTTCTTTTCCATGGGGATGGTATTGATCCCTGTCTTCTGTACAATGTCACGAACCTCATTCCATAGTTCATCAGGCATTCTATCTATCAGATCTAGGCCCTTAAATCTACTTCTCACTTCTACTGTAGAATCATAAGTGATTTGATTTAGGTCATACCTGAATGGTCTAGTGGTTTTCCCTACTTTCTTCAATTTAAGTCTGAATTTGGCAATAAGAAGTTCATGGTCTGAGCCTCAGTCAGCTCCTAGTCTTGTTTTTGTTGACTGTATAGAGCTTCTCCATCTTTGGCTGCAAAGAATATAATCAATCTGATTTCAGTGTTGACCATCTGGTGATGTCCATGTGTAGAGTCTTCTCTTGTGTTGTTGGAAGAGGGTGTTTGCTATGACCAGTGCATTTTCTTGGCAAAACTCTATTAGTCTTTGCCCTGCTTCATTCCGTATTCCAAGGCCAAATTTGCCTGTTACTCCAGGCGTTTCTTGACTTCCTACTTTTGCATTCCAGTCCCCTATAATGCAAAGGACATCTTTTTTGGGTGTTAGTTCTAAAAGGTGTTGTAGGTCTTCATAGAACTGTTCACTTTCAGCTTCTTCAGCATTACTGGTTGGGGCATAGACTTGGATTACTGTGATATTGAATGGTTTTTGTTGTAAATGAACAGAGATCATTCTGTCATTTTTGAGATTGCATCCAAATACTGCATTTCGGACTCTTTTGTTGACCATGATGGCTACTCCATTTCTTCTGAGGGATTCCTGCCCGCAGTAGTAGATATAATGGTCATCTGAATTAAATTCACCCATTCCAGTCCATTTTATTTCGCTGATTCCTAGATTGTCAACATTCACTTTTGCCATCTCTTGTTTGACCACTTCCAATTTGCCTTGATTCATGGACTTAACATTCTAGGTTCCTATGCAATATTGCTTTTTACAGCATCGGACCTTGCTTCTATCACTAGTCACCTCCACAGCTGGGTATTGTTTTTGCTTTGGCTCCATCCCTTCATTCTTTCTGGAGTTATTTCTCCACTTATCTCCAGTAGCATATTGGGCACCTACTGACCTGGGGAGTTCCTCTTTCAGTATCCTATCATTTTGCCTTTTCATACTGTTCATGGCATTCTCAAGGCAAGAATACTGAAGTGGTTTACCGTTCCCTTCTCCAGTGGACCACATTCTGTCAGATCTCTCCACCATGACCCACCCATCTTGGTTTGCCCCAAGGGCATGGCTTAGTTTCATTGAGTTAGACAAGGCTGTCTTCCTATTGTGATTAGATTGACTAGTTTTCTGTCATAGTTTGCTTCCAAGGAATAAGTGTCTTTTAATTTCATGGCTACAGTCACAATCCACAGTGATTTTGCAGCCCAGGAAAATAAAATCTGTCACCGCTTCCACTTTTCCACCTTCTATTTGCCATGAAGTAATGGGACTGGATGCCATGATCTTAGTTTTTTGAATGTTGAGTTTCAATCCTTTTTCACTCTCCTCTTTCACCCTCATCGAGAGGCTCTTTAGTTCCTCTTCACTTTCTGCCATTGGATTGGTATCACCTGCATATCTGACCATATCATAGCAATTGTTGCTATTTCTCCCAGCTCTCTTGATTCCTGCTTCTGATTCATCCAGTCTAGCATTTTGCATGATGTACTGTGCATATAAGTTAAATAAACAGGGTAACAATATACAGTCTTGTCATACTCCTTTCCTAATTTTGAACCAGTTTGTTGTTCCATGTTTGATTTAACTATTGCTTCTTAACCTGCATACAGGTTTCTCAGGAGCCATGTAAGGTGGTCTGGTACTCCTGTCTCTTTAAGAATTTAATTAATTTAAAAGTTACAAAACTAAAACTCTGTCCCCATCAAAAAATAAACTTCCCCTTTCCCCATTTCACCCAAGCCCTGCTAACTACCATCGTACTCATTGTCTCTGTAATTTTGACTAGTCTAAGTATCCCAGCAAAGACCCTGATGCTGGGAAAGATTGAGGGCAGGAGGAGAAGGGGATGACAGAGGATGAGATGGTTGGATGGCATCACCGACTCAATGGACATGGCTTTGGGTGGACTCCAGGAGTTGGTGATGGACAGGGAAGCCTGGCATGCTGCGTTTCATGGAGTTGCAAAGAGTCAGACACGACTGAGTGACTGAACTGAAGTATCTCATATAAATATTAATCTCAAATGCAGTAGTTGTCTTTTTGTGCATGGCTTCTTTCAGTTAGCATAATGTCCTTGGGGTTGATCCATATTGTTGCATGTGTCAGAATTTTCTCACTTTTTAAGGCTAAAGAATGTTGGATATACCACAATTTGCTTGTCTGTTACCTGTTGATGGACATTTGGGTAACTTCCACATTTTGGCTAAGTTGAATAATGCCAAACAAGGTTGTAAAAATATATCTTGGAGATTTTGTTTTCAATTCTTTTGAGTATATACTCAGAAGTAGAATTTTTGGTATGTAAAGTAATTAAATGGCAGCCCACTCCAGTATTCTTGCCTGTAGAATCCCATGGATGGAGGAGCCTGGTGGGCTACAGTCCATGGGGTCGCAAAGAGTCAGACACGACTGAGCGACTTCACTTTCACTTCCAAAGTAATTCTAATTTTAATTGTTTTAGGAACTGCCATACTCTTTTTTATAATCGCTGTACCATTTTACCTGCCCACCCACCCCATAAGGGTCTAATTTCTCCACATCCTCACTAACACTTGTCACTTTTTGTGTTTTGATAATATTCATCCCATGGGTGCTTATTAGCCAATTTTATAGCCAGTATTTCATTAATTAGGACAAGAACTCACTACAAATTCTTCTAGAGTTAACTGAGAATCTATTGAATATTTATATGGGGCAAAAATATCACCAGTATATACTAGAATATCATTAAGTTCATTTTCAATACTGTTTTAATAAACTCCAAGAAAACTGGATCACCGTTACAAATATATATTTGAAGAAAAATGGTATTACCAGAAATGTTTTTTCACTTCAGAATCATATAGTATAAAGTTTTACCCTCTATAATCTTACTTTTTAGGAATTGGAAAATAATTGAGTCTATTTAATATATTCATAGGTTTTTGGAGGCCTATTTTTCTATCACCTCCATATACCCAAAGAAGGGAAACTGAAGAACAACACTCTGTGCAACAAATTGATAACAAAGGTGAGTATATTCAATAGAAACTGCCAAAGGATTTTATACATTTTATTCAATATTTAGAAAATTTTAAGCCCGACTTCTTATATATTGGATCTCTAAGACAATATCCAAGTCCAATAATTCTCTAGGAGGATTCACTGAACTAAGCACATAATAATACTCAAAGCTATGATTTATTACAATGAAAGGATACAAAATAAAATTAATAAAAGGAAAAGGCATATGGTTTGAAGTCTAATGGAAGTATTAATACAAGGTTCTAAAGTCCACTCTCATTGGAGTCACACAAGACTCATCTAATTTATCCACCAAAAATTATGATGACATGTATGAAATGTTGTCTACCAGGAAAGCTCACTAGAGTTATCAGGACCCAGGGTTTTTTGTTGTTGTTGTTGTTGTTGTTTGCCCAGGGTATTTTTTAACAGCTTTATTGAGATATAATTTACCCATTAAGCTACACAAGTAATAGTTTTAAGTATAGATATAAACAACAATAACAACTGTTTTGGATAATTTTTATCACCATAGAAGTTAACACTGTACCTGTGGTTATCACCCAGTTACTCCTTCAACTGCCTACAGTTGAAGAGCTGTAGTCTTTTTTCCAAAGTGACTGTATAATTTTCTCTCTAGTCTTAAGAAACCACTAATCTACTTAAGTATCTATAGATTCCTCTATCCTGGACATTTCATATGAACAGAATCATGTAATACATAGACTTTTGTAACTATATTCATTTAATTTTTTTTTACCTTTTTTTTTTAAATTTTATTTTATTTTTAAACTTTACAATATTGTATTAGTTTTGCAAAATATCGAAATGAATCCGCCACAGGTATACCCGCATTCCCCATCCTGAACCCTTCTCCCTCCTCCCTCCCCTACCCTCCCTCTGGGTCGTCCCAGTGCACCAGCCCCAAGCATCGAGTACCGTGCATCGAACCTGGACTGGCGACTCGTTTCATACATGATATTATACATGTTTCAATGCTATTCTCCCAAATCTCCACACCCTCTCCCTCTCCCACAGAGTCCATAAGACTGTTCTATACATTGGTGTCTCTTTTGCAGTCTCGTACACAGGGTTATTGTTAACATCTTTCTAAATTCCATATATATGCATTAGTATACTGTATTGGTGTTTTTCTTTCTGGCTTACTTCACTCTGTATAATAGGTTCCAGTCTCATCCATCTCATTAGAACTGATTCAAATGTATTCTTTTTAATGGCTGAGTAATACTCCATTGTGTATATGTACCACAGCTTTCTTATCCATTCATCTGCTGATGGGCATCTAGGTTGCTTCCATGTCCTGGCTATTATAAACAGTGCTGCAATGAACATTGGGGTACACGTGTCTCATTTAATTTGTATAATGCTTTCAAGGTTAATCTATATTGTAGCATGTATCAGTACTTCATTCTTTTCATGACTGAGTAACATTCCATTGTATGGATATACTGCAATTTGTTTAGATATTTGTCAGTTGGTGGATGTATGAGTTAGCTACATATTTTGCTTATTATGAATAATGATGCTATGAACATTTGTATACATAGAGGTATATCTCCATTTCTCTTGGATATATACCTAGGAATGGAGTTGCTGTGTCATATGGTTATCTGATGTTTAATTGCTTGAAGAACTACAGACTGTTTCCCAAAGTGACTGCATAATTTTATATTCCCACCTGCAGTGTATGAGGATTCCTTTTTCTCCACATCCTCCTTGACACTTGTCATTATTTGACTTCTGTATAGCCATCCTGGTGGTTATGAAACAATATTAAATAAATAGTTTTGACATCTATTTCCTTGATGACTAATGATGTTGAGCATCTTTCTATGTACTTTTTGGTCATTGTATATCTTTCTTGGATAAATGTCTACTAGGATCCTATTTTTTTACATATATACATATATATATATATGTTATTAACAAATATATATATATTTGTTATTAAGTTATGAGTTTCTATATATCCTGAAAACATATTTTTATCATATGTATGATTTGCAAATATTTTATTCCATTCTGTGGATTGTCTTTTCATTTTATTCATTGTGTCCTTTGAAGCACAGATTTGAAAAATTTTGTTGACATCAAAATTACTTGTCTTTATTCTATTCATAATATATACGTAATGTATAAGAATCACTTGCCAAATCCAAGATTGTAAAGATTTACACATTTTTTTAAGAATACTATAATTTTAATTCTTAAATTTGGTAGTTTGATCCATTTTGAATTACTTTTTGTGTATGGTGTCATGTTAGGGAACAATTCTTTTGCATGTAGATGTCCAGTTGACCCAATATCCCTTGAAGAGACTATTATTTCCTCATAGAATGGTCTTGTCATCCTTGTCAAAAATCAGTTGGCCAGAGACCCATGGTTTTATTTCTTTGAAAGTGAAAGTCACTCAGTCAGGTCTGACTCTTTGAGACCCCATGGACTGTAGCTTACCAGGCTCCCCAGTCCATGGAATTCTCCCAGCAAGAATACTGGAATGGGTAGCCATTCTGTCCTCTAGGGGATCTTCCCAACCCAGGGACTGAACTTGGGTCTCCTGCTTTGAAGGTGGATTCTTTACGAACTGAGCTATCAGGGAAGACATGATATGAAGAAAAGATATTCTTTTCACCAAATGTTGTTGGGAAAATTAGATATCGAAGTGCAAGATAAAAATTGTTAATTTTAATTCATTTCTTGTATCATATACAAAATTAACTCAAATGGAGAATAGAACTAAATATAAATCCTAAAAACATATACTACTAGATGAAGAAAAATCTTTGTGACCTTGAGTTAGATGAAGATTTACTATTTACTACAAGAGAGCATTATCCCTATAAGAAACACTTGATAAAAATTGGACTTCAACAAAATTTAAAAGTTCAATTTTCCAGAAAATTGTAAAGGAATGAAAGGATGCTATACACTATGAAGAGGATTTTCAACGCATATATTTGGTAAAGCACTGTATCTAGAATATAAAAAGAATACTCAAAATGCAATAATAAGAAAAAACTAAATGTAAAATGGACAAATGGTTTAGGCAGACATGTTACCAAATTGGGCATCCCTGATGGCTCAGTGGCAAAGAATCCACCTGCCAATGCAAGAGATGTGGGTTTGCTCCCTGAGTTGGGAAGATCCCCTGGAGAAGGAAATGGTGACCCACTCCAGTATTCTTGCCTGGAGAATCCCATGGACAGAGGAATCTGGCGGGCTACAGTCTATAGGGTCACAAGAGTCAGACATAACTTAGTGACTAAAAAACAATAACAACAACGTGTCATTTAAGGCCAGTGTTTTCTTTTTGATTTTCTATCTGGATAATGAATAATCTGTCTGTCAATGTAATTGGGGTGTTAAAATTCCCCACAACTATTTTGTTAGTGTAAACTTCTCCTTTCATTTTTATTAATATTTGCTATATGTATTTAGGTGCTCCTGTGTTTCAATGCATATATATTTAATATTGTGGTACCTTCTTGTGGGATTGATCCCTTTATCATTATGTAATGTCCTTCTTTGATTCTTATTACATCTTTGTTTTAAATCTGTTTTGTATAAGATAAGCATTGCTAGCCCAGCTTTTTTTTTTTTTTTTTTTTTCATTTCTATTTACATGGAGGCGTTTTCCATCTCCTCACTTTCACTCTGTCTTTAGATCTGGAGTCTGTAGTAGGGAGTGTGTAGGTGGGCTTTGTTTTTTATTCATTCCAACCACACTATATCTTTTGAATGGAACATGCAGTTTATTTACCTTTATTTATTTGTAGGTGTGTACTTGTTGCCATATTCTTAATTGTTTGGGGGTTGTTTTGCAATCCTTTTTTTCTTCTTTTGCTCTCTGCCCTTGGAATTTGAGGACTATCTTTATTGTTATATTTGGATTCCTTTTTCTTTTTATGTGTGTGTATCTATTTTAGGGGTTTAGTTTGTGGTTACTGTAAGATTCATATCATATGTATATGATGCATCATATGCATTTCTCATGATGTAATCTGCATATAAATTAAATAAGCAGAGTGACAATATACAGCCTTAAGATATCCCTTTCCTGATTGGAACCAATTTGTTGTTCCATGTCCAGTTCTAACTGTTTCTTCTTGACTTGCATACAGATTTCATAGGAGGCAGGTCAGGTGGTCTGGTATTCCCGTCTCTTTAAGAATTTCCCACAGTTTCTTCTGATCCACACAGTCAAAGGCTTTAGCGTAGTCAGAAGTAGATGGTTTTCTGGAACTCTGTTGCTTTCTCTATGATCCAATGGATGTTGGAAATTTGATCTCTGGTTCCTCTGCCTTTTCTAAATCCAGCTTGAACATCTGGAAGTTCACCGTTCACATACTGCTGAAGCCTGGCTTGGAGAATTTTGAGCATTACTTTGCTAGCGTATGAGATGAGTGCAATTCTGTGGTAGTTTGAACATTCTTTTGCATTGCCCTACTTTGGGATTGGAATGAAAACTGACCTTTTCCAGTCCTGTGGCCACTGCTGAGTTTTCCAAATTTGTTGGCATATTGAGTGCAGCACTTTCACACCATCTTCTTTTAGGATTTGAAATAACTCAACTGGAGTTCCATCACCTCCACTAGCTTTGTTCATAGTGATGCTTCCTAAAGCCTACTTGATTTGGCATTCCAGCACATCTGGTTCTAGGTGAGTTATCACACCATCGTGATTATATGGGTCATGAGGAGCTTTTTTGTATAGTTCTTCCCTGTATTCTTGCCACCTCTTCTTAATATATACTGCTTCTGTTAGGTCCGTATCATTTCTGTCCTTTATTGAGCCCATCTTTGCATGAAATATTCCCTTGAGATCTCTTAATTTTCTTGAAGAAGTCCCTAGTCTTTCCAATTCTATTGTTTTCCTCTATTTCTTTGCATTGATCACTGAGGAAGGCTTTCTTATCTCTCCTTACTATTCTTTGGAACTCTGCATCCTGATGGGTATATCTTTCCTTTTCTCCTTTGCCTTTTGCTTCTCTTCTTTTCACAGTTGTTTGTAAGGCCTCCTCAGACAATCATTTTGCTTTTTCATATTTCTTTTTCTTGGGGATGGTCTTGATCCCTGCCTCCTGTACAATGTCATGAACCTCCATCCATAGTTCTTCAGGCACTCTGTCTATCAGATTTAATCCCTTGAGTCTATTTGTCACTTCCACTGTAGAGTCGTACGGGATTTGATTTAGGTCATACCTGAATGGTCTAGTGATTTTCCCTACTTTCTTCTATTTAATTCTGAATTTGGCAATAAGGAGTTCATGATATGAGCCACAGTCAGCTCCCGGTCTTCTTTGTGCTGACTGTATAGAGCTTCTTCATCTTTGGCTCCAAACAATATAATCAATCTGATTTCAGTATTGACCATCTGGTGATGTCCATGTGTAGAGTCTTCTCTTGTGTTGTTGGAGGAGGGTGTTTGCTATGACCAGTGCGTTTTCTTGGCAAAACTCTGTTAGCCTTTGCCCTGCTTTATTCTCTACTCCAAGGCCAAATTTGCCTGTTACTCCAAGTATTTCTTGACTTCCTACTTTTGCATTCCAGTCCCCTATAATGAAAGGACTTGTAGCTTGTTGCCACACCAAACTCTGTAGGTACAGATCATCATGTAGAAATAAATTGGTTATTATAGATGTTCTGGCTTCCCATGTGGTGCTAGTCATAGGGAACCCTCCTGCCAACATAGGAGACATTAGAGATACAAGTTACATTCCTGGGTCTTGAAGATCCCCTGGAGAAGGGAATGGCAACCCACTCCAGTATTCTTTCCTGGAGAATCCTATGGACAGAGGAGTCTGGCAAGCTACAGTCCATAGGGTCCCAATGAGTTAGACGTAACTATAGTGACTTAGCAAGCACAGACGTAGATGTTCTATTTCATCTTTTGCATATGAATGCATTCATTTGCTTCTGGATTTCAGAGATACATCTTTAAGATTATTAAATGAGAGCTACTTTCTTGTTTATGATTTGGGTTCTCTCTGTGGGGCAGCCTGTGTACTGCTGTCTCATTTTTATCTTACTCTTAGTGTTATACCTCATTCCTAATTACAAGATACTATCCAGTTTAATAATACAAACTCATGCATGATGGGCCTTTTTTTCTAATGGTGTATTTCATTGAGTTTAAGAACTGTGTACACCTTCAATACCATATACTTGCAATTTTTTTCCAGATTAATTACAACTGTTTTATATTCCCTTTTATCTTGAATGTGAAAAAGTCTAACAAGTAGCCAAATTACATCACTCTTTTGTTTTTGTCAGGGAATAAGCCTTTGTCATTAATTTATAATAATAGCACTGTATGAATAAAATATATAGTGCATATTATTGAAGAATAGAGCCACTGAAAATACTAGTCACCCCTCTCTTTCAGTATTTCCTGGCACTCAGCTTGAGTTAATAAATGTATAGTCATGCTTTGAGTATTTACTATAAAGCATAGAAATAGATACTACTAAGTCTACATTGGAGAAGGCAATGGCACCCCACTCCAGTACTCTTGCCTGGAAAATCCCATGGATGGAGGAGCCTGGTGGGCTGCAGTCCATGGGGTCACTAAGAGTCGGACACGACTGAGTGACTTCACTTTAACTTTTCACTTTCATGCATTGGAAAAGGAAATGGCAACCCACTCCAGTATTCTTCCCTGGAGAATCCCAGGGACTCGGGAGCCTGGTGGGCTGCCATCTATGGGGTCACACAGAGTCGGACACGACTGAAGCGACGCAGTAGCAGCAGCAGCAGCAAGTCTACATTATTTTACATTATGCATACACCATTGACTGCTATGAGGGCAACATAATGACTGCTTGTATTTATAAGAATGTGAATTCCTTTTTTTATGAAGACTATACATTTTAAATGTTTCATAGTAGACCAAATCATTTATATATAAAATTGAAACTATATATATATATATATTCAGTGAATACTTTTCAGAATGGACCTACTTAAATTTTTCTCTTTTATAAATACCTAAAGATTATGGGTATATAATTAAAATTTTATCCTAAGTATTCTATATGACCCTAAGAGAAACTGGATGAGAAGACACATCTCCTTCTATATAAAAATTCACTGTCAGTTTCTAAATGGAAGCTACTACTCAGTGTTCCTTGACTCCTCCCCAAATATGATGCAGTGTTTGATGCCAAAACATGGAGAAATTGTTCTTAGGACCTAAGGCAATAGTGGAAAGAAATCTTCTGTTTTAAAATTAAATCACAATGATTTTTACTTTATTTCTGCCTGTGTACCTGAAGAACAGTTATTCCATACATTTACTGAACTGTAATTTTAAAGTTGAGGTATAGGTAAATATCTAAATTTCCAGAATCATATGCCAGTGAGTTCTTGACAGCTGCATAAAACTGATCCATGATAATACATTTACTATCAGGAAATTTTGCCATTTTGACACATCAAGACCAAAGAAATTTTTGTTTCAAAACATGAAGATTGTATTAATTATAGGGATTATATTCCAGGAAAGAAAATATTGCCAGTATTAGAATGGTCAAAAAAATTCATTCATAACATCTTATAGAAAAACCCAAAGTTTCTGGTCAACCCAATATTTCTAAAAGCAAGATAAAATTAATATAGATATGCAGTATCCAATATGTGAAAAGCAAGTTTTATTTTGGCCAAATGATGCCAATGAATTCCTATTTAAACTAAAGATTAAGTTCTCTGAATCTGAAGAGAATAAAATCTGAGATAAATGACCATGTTTCATTTTTGTGTCTTAATAAGCCCAATATGACAGCTGTTTGAGCAGAAACTGTAGCATCATGGCTTCCTTTTGAAATATCCAATAGTAAGAACCTATTGAAGGAAATGGCATTTTTTTCCTTTGCACAGATTTGTGTGTGTGTAATGTTTATTGTGTTTGTCAAATTCATTTTTTTCATTGTTCTTGCTCATATTTACTCTTCTCTCTCTAGCAGTGTCCAGAATTCAGCTTGTGAGATACCCAAGTGATGACAAGATTGTAAGATTCAAAGAGATATCACCAACTCTGAGTGATAAGCAAGACTCACAGCTAAAGTTAATGGAAAAGCGCAGCCACAACCTTTTTTCAAACCCAAATACTTTCATGAATAACAAGCATCACAGAAATGCCAGCCACAAAATTTCTGTCTGTAAGAGTTGTTACACAGACTATAGATACCTACAGAGATTTCAGAGTTCCAGGTCTCAAATGAGTCCTGTTCATTTCCTAAATCCTCAGGGTTACATCTCTGAATTTTTAGTGCCTCTCTGCCACCCTACTTCCATGAGCCTTTGGTTTGCTGTATGCCCCAAGACTCACAGAAATAACACATACACTTTAGACACTGGAGCTGTTTTATGTTCTAAATGTTTTGTACAAATCAATAATTTTTCTTTTCATAAGTGTCTCATTAATTTTGATGATGATTCAGACCCTGACTGTCCTTTACATCTCCAAGTTCCCTTGGATTCTAAATATTCTCTGAGTTCCAGATCTATTAGACACCACAAGACTTCTCAGAACAGCCCTTTATCTCGATCCTTGGATCCTGAGCATTCTGTGGGCATCTGCTGCCCTTTCCACCAGGAGGATTATAAATATTCTTTAGGTTCAACTTCTTTTTTACACTGTGAAAGTTGCTCGGCTTTCCAGAATCTCATGGGCTCTACTGTTACTCATACCTTTCCAATGAATCCTCAAAATAATATGAGCCGCCATAGTACCCCCGGCCCAGGCAATGTCATCAACACCAGCAACGCTGCTGGCCTTGAAAGCGAGGGTAAGTTTAAACTTACTGCCAAATTTGAAAATGAGGCCAATCCTGATGATGAGACTAAACTGGTCATTACTGGCAATCTCAAAGATAAGGCCAAACACAAGCCTCTTTTGAAAGATGAGGCAAAACATGAAGATGAGACAGATTCTGAAGATGAGAAAGAGCCTGAAGATGAAACAGACCCTGAAGATGAAAGCAATACCAAAGACAGGAAAGATCCCAAAGATAAGTCTGACCCTGATAACACTGATCCAAAAGATAGTAATGCTGAAAATAATGCAGACACAAGCAATGAGTCTGATCCCAGTGGTGATGCTGACTCTACAAGTGGAGCTGATTCTAACAGTGATGGTGACTCTAACGGTGGAAGTGAATCCAGCAGTGAACCTGACTCTGACATTGATAGTGCTACTAAAAATGATGCTAACTCCAAATGTAACACTGATTTTGAGGAAGACAAACACACCAACAATTCACAAAATGTCTTTGTCCCAGATATTGATGTTTATCAGGAGTGTACTGCTGACTCCAATAATGACTCTAATCCCAACTACACCTCTGGACTCCAAAATGGAGCTGGCCCAGACTGCACTTCTGGTTCCTGCAAGGGTGCTGGCTTCAGCATTGATTCAAGCAGTATCATTGGCCTCAACAATGGACTTGGCCCCAAAAATGCACCTAGCCCTAACATTAATGAATCTGACCTCCAGAACAATGGTTCTGGACCCCAAAATATAAGACTGCATCCCTTCAGCCCTGGACTCAGCAGCAGTGTCTCTGGCCCCAACATTAATGGCCTTAGACCCAATAATAGCCCTATCCTAAACAGCAATAACCCTGGCCTCAACAATAATAGCCCTAGTCCCAATAATAATAGCTCTGATCTTGAAAAAAACCCTAATTCTAGCTATAATGCCAGGCTTAGTAATGCTACTAGTCACAATATTGCTTTCAGTCCTAACAAGGATGCTAACTCCATCTATGAAACAAAATCCATCAGTGCTGCTGGCCACAACTATGTAGCTATTTCAAACTGTGGTTCAAACCTTGAATATGTCCCAGGATTTACCCATGCAGTAGGTTCTAATTTTGTAGATAACCCCAACTGTAGGGCCAGAAATAGCTATGCTGCCAGTCCCAGCTCTACTTCTAGCACTGTCAATGTCACTGACACCAGTTACAGCACTAGTTGCACTGGTGCTATTAGCCCAACTTATACCAACTGTGCCTCAGACACTAACCATGAGCCCAGATTTACTCATATCATTAGCTCCAACTTTGTCATCAACCCCAATTATCATATCATAAACACTCATCATGATTCTAGTACCAGCAATGCTAATAATCTCTCTGAGACCAAATTGAAAATCAATTCCAGTTCTGCTATTCCTAATATTGTTTATAGTAACTCCTCAATTTTTGTTGCTGGCACTAACTGTATTTCTACTCCTGAAAAGTTGACCACATCTAAATTGAATCCACCTAAGCTTGGTAGGAGTTATACAATTTTTGATGACTACAGATTTGGTCCCTGTTTCAAAGATTATCCTGGCCCCATGGATTCTGTTAGTTTTAAACATGCCACTGAGTTCAAGGATGTCCTTGATGCCAAGGAATCTGGTTTTTTAAAAGATTTCTCTGAGGTCCAGAATCCCACTGTTATCAAGGAGCTTGCCAGCTTAAACTTTCACTCCAATTTAAATATTCCACTCCCTAGTTTTGATATTATAGTAGAAGCTGAACCACTAAATGTTGTGAAGTTTGCCATGCCATCAGATGCTATGAATCAATTTTTAAAGGTAAGTTTATACAAATGTAGATTTTATTTTCTCCACACTTCCTACAATTCAGAGGGCTACATTGGAACAGGATTTTAAAAACTCTATTTTTATTTACTTGGATATTCAAACCATGGAAAATAGGAGACAAGGTGTCCAGTATTACTTCTCCTTTGACCCTGTAGCCAACAACATGGTTTTCCATTTAAAAGATCAAGCTGCTAAACAACTGACAAATAGCAGAATGGCCTTGATTGCACTGTGACTGGTTAATCTACCACTTTATCAAGAGTTGCATAACATACTATCTAAATTTTGTACTGTTTTACCTACTTCCTCTCACCTGTACATGGCCTGGTGTTGGTTCTTTCCTTATATGTGCAGAGAGAAAATATAGTTAAATGAACTTTAAATACCATGGATCAAGACATTTTAAAACAACTATCTCTCAAAAATCCCATTTTATGAAGAAGGTTGTTCAGAAATAGTCATGATATTCTAATCTCCCACTTAAATAAATTAAATTTAAATTAATTAGATGAAATAATATTTGGGAGCAAAAAACCCCAAACCTTTGATACTTTTGACTTAAAATTTACTTTATCTTATTTCCCCTGAAAATAAGTAAAACTAATATATTTTAATAAGTCTTTATCAAATGTTTCTTCTAGCACTCTGAATTGCATACACAAAGATTTCTGTTTGATAAAATGTTTTTATCAGCAGCAAGTAATATTTATTTTGATGAAACTTTACCAAGATGTTTTCATTGAGGCATAATTTAGTATGCTTTGAATTTTAGCCTTGTTATAGTTCATTAGACATGACAAACAAATATACTTAATTTGGATTGTTGTGTCTGTGTTCATAAGTGTGCAACTTGAAATAACTGTTTTCTATTAGGATGTGTTTTCTATTAGAATCTGTGTATTCAAAATAAGGCATATATTCTTATAACCAAAATGAAAGTACAAAATCAGTATCTTCTTAATCCTCCTGTACTTTAATAGAGGAAAATTTTGTGATTTTCCCAAGAGAACACACCTCCCAGGAAATAGTTGTAATTGCTTAGTATAAATATATAGCTTCTGTATAGGTAAACATAAGGATAATATTGGCCAATGATAACTAATAAAAATAATATTGCTCAGATACAAAACTTAACATTAGAGGGGAAAAAAAAAAAAGATGTTTTCCCCAGGTATTTTTCACAAATGAAATTTTACAGCAGTATGAAAGCATTTAAATATGCTTTATTTTATGGCTTTGATGTTTTAGCTAAATGAAAGTCTGATTATAATAAGTTTTAGCTTACTAGTTAAGGAAGGTAGCTAACATTTTGCAGTTGAAATCATAGTATCTAAGAGCTGTTTCCTAAATTGGGATATGTAAAATATGTTGGTTTTGGGTGAAAGCTATACACAAAAAAATCAAATTTTTAATGGAGGATATTTGATTCCCCAAAAACATAATAATAAAAAGCAGTTCTTAATAGAACTTAATAGACTACCATAAATACTATGCTGTGGGTACATACATTCCAACCTTTTGACTATGGCTATGTAATGGAAATATATGCAATGACTTTATTTTCATTGAAGATAAACGGACTTCACAATACATTCATCAGTAGCTTAAGAAACTATGTATTTTGCATGCCTTCACTAACAAAGTATTTTTCTGGAAAAAATACGTGATTCTCTTTCCTTAGAGCTTTGATATTTTCACATATCCCTGGTTTTTTACATCCTTGTCCATACTTACCTCACAAACAATTATAATGGGGATAACAAAAGTGCTTTCCCCACTCAAACAATTTAAGTGAAAGAAGCTCACTTTAAAGGAATAATTTATTTACCAATTATAAGTGAACCAAACAGCCAGCTCAGCATCAGAACATATAGTCAATCCATTCATACTATCTTCATTCAGTCATTAAGCTTTTAATAAGTAAATAGCACAGAATGCTTTAAAAACATACAGACTAAGTGAAAAAATAGTGCCCTTTAAAGCACTTGAAGTTAGTTTTCTTAACGGGAAAACAAGTGGATGTTTGAAGGTAGAAACTATATGAAGACAAATAAAATAGCATCTTGCTGAGTTTCCAGAATGGTTAGAAACATTTTGGATGCTTAGATCACATGTCACTTGAAGTTACTTTTCTTAACAGGAAAACAAGTGGATGTTTGAAGGTAGAAACTATATGAAGACAAATAAAATAGCATCTTACTGAGTTTCCAGAATGGTTATAAACATTTTGGATGCTTAGATCACAACATGTCACCAATGTATTAAAATAGTTGTAAATATGTATGTGTGGACTATTATTCTGGTTTGCACTTTTCAGAAACAAGCAAAATTGTAACTCGTGAAATCTGTCTTTTTGTGAAGTTTATCATTGACTTCCATGGATAATGGTATTAGAACTATAGAGTCTACAGTCATTTAATAAGTTATCTAGTTACAATTCTGCATGAACAATTTGATTCCATACAAAAGGTAATATTAGTAGCCTACCTTTTTCAAACTATGAAAATAGCTTTGATTTGTTAATAAAATTTGCTCAAGGATTTAATTAACTTAAGTCCTTGACAGGTCCAAATGTACAGGAGAAGAGTTGCATTAAGGTCATTCAAAGCAGTGACACTTCTAATTTGTGGTAGATTTTTTAAAGTACGAATATGAGTTAGTAGTGACACTGAAGAAAAAAATCTTCACATAGTACAGTCTATTATAATGAGAGTTGTGTGAATATGGAGTTATTCAGACCTTCCTAGCAGCAGGTGTCTGAAAATATCAATCAAATACGTTATGCTTTTTGCACCAAAATTCTCTTGAATTAGTAAATACTTCAAAAATTAACCACAAAAATGCTTTTGTTTATAAGTATTTGAAGAAGTCTTTGTTCAAGAAAGGCTTAATTTGCAGTATGTCTTCAAAGTGGCCAAAATTTTCCTACTTTCAATTCAAAATGGTCTACTTAATATATTATTTCCTTCCTATTTATATAGCCAGGAATTTACATGAATAAGTTTAATTAATCTGCTTAATATTTATTGAAATAAATTTTAGTTAAGCCAATCCTTTAGGCAGATAAATATAGTACCTACATATTCCAAATAATCAAAGCAATGTCTTGCCTAATAGCTTCTTAATTAAATATATTTACATACAAATAAACTATTTTTCCATTCCTAGCTTTTTAGGAATTTGTTGTGTTTTGTTACAGTGGAAGACATGTTTTCTGGGGATTTTCAGTCTAAGATACAGCAAAATCATCTCCTACCCAAAGATACTGCCAACTTAATCAAGGTCTGTTAATTTGTTAAGCTACTTTAATGAGGCCAGCTGTGCAACAAACTTTTTCATAAAGTCACTCTCTTATACATCAATTTGATAATATTTCTTCATAATACTAAAGTGCTTCCATAGTATCTTATTGCTGGATTCCTTATCAGATAGTATAGGGTCATCAAAGTGTTTAATTGTGATAGAGTCAACTCCCTTTGGGATGAATCAGTAAAAGATCTCAAATTGAGTATAACAAAATAATATTGAACAAATCAATAATGTTCCTTCTGCTGACAATGTGACCTGCTGCTCTCTGAATAATTTGGGAGAAAATGATCGTTAATCAGCTAAAGATCAAGGTTTCAGATTGAATCCAGCCTCTTTCCTTTATCTGCACTATTGTGTAGTTTTCTGAGCCAGCCATAAAACCTACAGTGATTCTGGTGAGCAATCCAAAGGAAAACCAGTTGCCCCAAGCTCAAAGTAAAGAGCACTTTGTTACTGCCCCTGTTGCAGAAAATTTGCCAATAACCTTCTTTTTGTAGGAATTTCAGAATATATATTTTTCCCTAATGGATCGAGTTCTTTGGTCCAGTCCCCTCGAATATAACAATGGGATAAATGATGTACTATATCTAGACACATAGAGAAAGCCAGACCACATCAACGTGAGTCCAAATATTGGTAGGGACTAAACTGGGAGAACTTAAAGACAGTATGTTATTGAGCATCATATATCTTAAATAATTGACTAAAGAGGCATTTTATTCTCAAAAAGATTTCACTAGAATTTTAAATTCAAAAAATGTTTGCTGCAGTGATACAAGTGTGCATTCGACAACTGTAGAATCTGTATAACCTGCCATGTGTTCCAGTTTGAAAAAACTAAGGCAGCTGTGTCTAAATTTATTACATTTTCTACTTAGAGGGACAAGTAATAGACTAAAGTTTCCAAAGTTTTAAAGCCTGAGTTTGGATGTCAAAGACAATAAATGTTAAATGATTAAACAAGCAGAGTATGAAATCTCTCATGAATCAAGTCAATAAATTTACTTCTAAAGATAAAGTGGATGTTTAAAGGATAAAACCTGTTTATCCAGTGTAGTACAGTTCCTCAATAAAATGAAGAGTGGGGATAAGAAGGCAGCAGTAAGCAGTATATTGGAGGAGAAGGCAAAGGAAATAATGTTATATGGAGAAAGAGTGATATTGTGGAATAATAAGCATGATCCAGTAATCTTTACTTTGTTTTTATCACATTGCTGAATCCCAATATGTTCTGGCTAATCTAGGTTCATTTGTAAAAGAAATACTTATCTTTGTATTCCTGATCTTCCCTTATCTCATCACATACACAACACAATTGCAGACTTCAAAGTTATAACTACCAAAAATATAAGCACACTATTTTAACAGATACTCACTTATTTACTGCTAGCTTATGTTTTTCCTTTTCTGAGGTCACTGTATCTCCCTGACCTCCTTACTCCACACAGAAAATAACTATTGTATAAAGCTGTTCTGAGCCAACTCTACTGCATAGCTGCTGACTCTGGAAGCTTGACCTCCAAAGATATCCCCAATCACCTCCTTTTTACCCATATCTCACAGAAAGTCTATATACACACACACACCCCACATATAACTTCCTCTGCTTTTGTGTTACTTTAGGGGCCATTACCATCTGAGTTTTTACAGTGACTTTAATAAGAAAATAATTGTATTACAAATGATTAAATTACAAATGAATTTCTAGAATACAACTTTTATTTATAAATTGGGAACAATCTATATTTATTCATGCCTGCTATTTTGGTAGATCCTGAATAAAATATGGTTAGTCAAGTAATAAGTGAAGTGTAAACAACATAAGAAACCAGCACTAGCATTATTTTATTTCATCTCATAAATGCTATACTGCCAATGTCTATGGGTCACAGCCAAGAAGCACATTTCATTCAACCTAACTGCATAATTGTAGATAATCAGACAAGCAAAGGATTGCTCTAGGCCTTTAAAAGATCATTTCTAAATACTTTCACAATATTCTGAATCTGAAAAAAGTTGACTAAGATTTGTTAATTGTGAAAATTTTAAGCAAAAGTTCAGAAAAAATCCAATTCTCAGTATGATTATTTTCATGACTTCGTACTACTCTTGAATATAGTTTATAAACAATATTGTGCTAAGTTGCTTCAGTCGTGTCCGACTCTGTGTGGCCCCATAGACGGCAGCCCACCAGGCTCCCCCATCACTGGGATTCTCCAATGCATGAAAGTGAAAAAATAAAGTGAAGTCACTCAGTCGTGTCTGACTCCTAGCGACCCCATGGACTGCAGCCCACCAGGCCCCTCCATCCATAGGATTTTCCAGGCAAGAGTACTGGAGTGGGGTGCCATTGCCTTCTCCAATAAACAATATTATATGACATAAAATATTGGAAGAACATCAATTTTGAAATTGAAAAATACATAAAATCTAAGGTAAATCTTCAGACAGCTATTTAATAACCAACAATTTAATAGCACTATCTGAAATGCATTCTTGAGTTTCATATGTATTAGCTTATTTTATCCTAACAGGCCTATGATGTTACATAATTTTCCCTATTATCCCTATTTTACAGATGAGGAAAATGAGACATTATGTACTGAAGTAATTTTTATGATCATATACCTACTAAATGAAAAAGAATCAGAGTCTAAAATTAAACATTTAGAGTTAATTATGTTTATATTTTAATAATATGTAATTAAAAGTATCAAGTATAGTAAATATTGTGTTAACCTAATATTAGCAGACATCTAGGTTACAAAATGAGCATTAATGTGGTTCTATTTTAGTATTTTAAGATATAATATTATATCTATAATTGTAAAGTCATCACAGTAGTTTCTTGGGCATGGGTTTGAAGCTTTCAAGGCTCATGATACCCAATATTTTCTTTAAATAATTACTTAAAGTAGTCTGAAGATAAAAATGTTTTTTCTTTCATTACCACTTTTAACTCCCAAGTTTTTTGTGTTTGTTTTTTACCCTATTGTTTCAGGTTTGTTTCAGGTCAACCTCCAGACAGGTAGCAGAGAAAACCTCCACCCTTGATTAATGAAAAGAATACATTGAGATGGAAAAGATAAAGACACAGCAAAGAAGATTTTGAGGATATGAGCAAATAACTTCAAAACTTAGAGTCCCATGAGCAGTATTTATTATATGTTCTTTCTCACATCCCCTTTCCCATTACATTAAGTGTTGCTTTAAAATATATTGTGACAATTACCCCATTCATCTTCTTTGCTTCTGCCAGACTCTAGAATTAGGAAACGGTCCTTTCTAGAAATCCTATAAAAATATTTTGTATTGTTAATGACTCAAAAGTGCAGTTAGATTTTTCAACCAGAAATTCTTTCCATCTATTGTGTAAGTTTCCTTCTCCAGAAGATGGTCTTAACGTTTGACAAATCTTGTGATAGATGCTTTTAATACTGTAATGACCACCCTAGGTTTTATACCACCCACAATCAATCAATATTTTATTGTTACTGTTGTTTATTATTGTTATAGTTTTATGAGTGTGGTAAACAAAATTAAAATAGTTGAGACTCATCAGTATTGTTCATTGTTTGCATAACTTGCTATTTTCCCATTCAACCTTGTTAACCTAGGAAAACTGATAATGTATGTCCTTTATCAATTTATCACCACTCTCTCTGTATGCCTCTTTTTTGTTACTTAAATCCAACTGTCTGTTCCAACCAGAGGAGTCTCCTCACTTTTTCCCTATAGTTTTTCTTGTATATACAGGCCCCATATTATTTTGGGTACATATCCTCAATTCAAGACCTACCTTATCCACAAAGCTTCACACTTCTGTAAACAATATTGATCCTTCCATTCCCAAGTTTCTGTTCTTCAGGTCAGCTGAAAAAGATCATAGCACATTTGGGGAACTGCCCATACTTAGTGTGCATTATAGTCCATGGTGTGATCAGGGACTGATGAGAAATGAGATTGGAAAAATAATCAGGAAATTTGTCACAGTAGGAAATCTACATTTCACTCCAAAGGTGATAGATAGGTAACCCTTAAAAGATTTAAGTATGTGGCAATATGATATAATTTAGAGGAATAACGCTGATGGTGGTATGGAAGATGGATTTAAGGAGAAGGTGTAAGGGAGTGATAATAAAGCACACCTGCATGGTAGTCCAGACTCTAATTCAAAAGGACTCGAAATAAACCTGTAAGTAGTAAGAATAGATAGGAGAGAACATATTTGAGAGCAATGATAACAAAACAGTTGGAATTACTGGATTGTTTGATGTAAGAGGAAGTTTACTGTGAAGTTTACTATATTTTTCAACTTTCCAACATGGGAAGATAATGGTGCCATTAAGCAAATTGGGAATTAGAGAAGAATGAGAAGGGGGAAGGAGGTGTGGGCTGATGTCATAGTTTTGAATTAAGATGGAGATTCCTGAGTAACATTTGGGTGATGATATTGAAAATTCATCTAAGATAAACCCTGACCTTTAATATACCCTAGATGTAGAAGATATAAAAAACTCACAATGTTAGGAATTCCTCATTATACATATAAGGTTAACCATTTCATGAAGTATTATCACAATATTTAATCTTAACAATTAACATTTAAAGTCATCATCACATATAGTACATAAAAATATGGAAATAAAGTCTTCAAAAACAAATATGTTGTCCAAAGCTACAGATATAATAATTGGAAGAACTTGGAACTAGAACACTTTTATGGCAGTGATGGGTTCTAGAAAGTAATCCATGGCTCAAAGAAAATGTTCATAACACAAATTCTATTTCTTTGATATTCAGAGCTCTGACATTGTGTTTATGTTAATTTAAGAACAAAAAAACTCAAAAAGAAAATAATAAATTATATTTTTACATAAAAAATACTATGGATATAATTAATCTTTACAGATTTCTGTGCTTTGTCTGAATAGTCATAAATTACCTAAAAAATAAATTGCCTTTTTCTTCATTTTTTATTGTGGTGAAATACACATAACATAAAATTTACCATATTAATAATTTTAAATATATAGATTGGTGGCATTAAATACATTCACAACCATCACCACCATCTACCTCCATAACTCTTTTCATCTTATAAAATTGAAAATCTTACCCATTAAACAATATCTCCCCATTCCCCCTTCCTTAACCCCTGACAACCACTTTCTACTTTCTATATTTATGATTTTGACTACCCTAAGTACCTTATATAGTGGAATGATACAGTTTGTGACTGGCTTCTTTTGCTTAGCATAATGTCCTCAAGTTTCTTCCACGTTGCAGCATATGTTAGGATTTCCTCACTTTCTAAGGCTGAGTAATATCCCATTGTATGTATATACTGCATTTTACTTATCTAGTCATCCAACAATGGACAGTTGGGTTACTTTCACATTTTAGCTTCAGTGAATAATGCTTCTATGAACATAGATCTACAAATCTCTCTTTAAGAGCCTGCTTTTATTTCTTTTGAGTGTATACCCAGAAAGAGAATTGCTTCATCATGTGGTAATTTTATTTTTAATTTTTTGAGGAACTGCTGTATTGTTTTCCACAACACCTATACCATTCTATATTACCATCAGTAGTGCACAAGGATACCAGCTTTCTACACATCCTAGACAACATTTATATTCTGGATTTTTTTTGGTAGGTGCCTTCCTATCTACATACAAATGTAAGGTGGAGTCTAATTGTAGTTTTGATTTGCATTTTCCTAATGATTAGTGATATTGAGCATCTTTTCATGCACTTATTGGCTATTTTCTATCTTCTTTGGAGAAACGTCTTTTTAAGTCCATTACCCTGTTTTGAACCAGGTTATTTGATTTGTTGTTGTTGAGTATTAGGAGATTTCTACATATTCTGAGTTAGACAAGGCTGTGGTCCGTGTAATCAGATTGGCTAGCTGTCTGTGATTGTGGTTTCAGTGTCTCTGCCCTCTGATGCCCTCTCTTAGCGCCTACCATCTTACCTGGGTTTCTCTTAACTCAGACGTGGGGTATGGTATCTCTTCACGGCTGCTCCAGCAAACTGCAGCTGCCACTCCTCACCTTGAATGTTGGGTATCTCCTCACAGCCACTGCTCCTGACCTTGGACGTGGAGTATCTCCTCTTGGCCACCGCTCCTGACCTTGAACGTGGGGTAGCTCCTCTTGGCCGCTCCTGTGCTGTGCAGCCGCCACTCCTTGTCCTGAAGATCCCAGACAAGGCCCCAAGGTGATAGCCTATGGTGAATGGTGTCAGACTCTTGATCTCTGAAGAAGAAGGTTTAGTTTCAGGACCAGGGAATAGGCTTAATCACTCAAGAGCTTTTGTGTCACAAGGTTTTAGTAAAGTATGAACAGGGACAGAGAAAGCTTCTGACGTAGACATCAGAAGGGGGGATGGAGAGTGCCCCATTCACTGATGTTAGCAAGGGAGTTATACACCTTTTAATTATTATTGCTGCTGCTGCTGCTAAGTCGCTTAAGTCATGTCCGACTCTGTGCGACCCCATAGACGGCAGCCCACCAGGCTCACCTGTCCCTGGGATTCTCCAGGCAAGAACACTGGAGTGGGTTGCCATTTCCTTCTCCAAAGCATGAAAGGGAAAGTGGAGTCGCTCAATCGTGTCCGACCCTCAGCGACCCCATGGACTGCAGCCTTCCAGGCTCCTCCGTCCATGGGATTTTCCAGGCAAGAGTACTGGAGTGGGGTGGCATTGCCTTAGAAAAAACTAGGAAGTCAAGAAACACCTGGAGTAACAGGAAAATTTGGCCTTGGAGTACAAAATGAAGCAGGGCAAAGGTTAATAGAGTTTTGCCAAGACAACACACTGATCATAGCAAACACCCTCTTCTAAAACACAAGAAAAGACTCTACACATGGACATCACCAGATGGCCAACACCGAAATCAGTTTGGTTATATTCTTTGCAGCCAAAGATATAGAAGCTCTATACAGTCAGCAAAAACCAGACTGGGAGCTGACTGTGGCTCAGATCATGAACTCCTTATTGCCAAATTCAGACTTAAATAGAAGAAAGTAGGGAAAACTACTAGACCATTCAGGTATGACCTAAATCAAATCCTTCATGATTATACAGTGGAAGTGAGAAATAGATTTAAGAGACTAGATCTTATAGACAGAATGCCTGATGAACTATGGACGGAGGTTCGTGACATTGTACAGGAGACAGGGATCAAGACCATCCCCAAGGGGAAAAAAAAATGTAAAAAAGTAAAATGGCTGTCTGAGGATGCCTTCCAAATAGCTGTGAATAGAAGTGAAAAGCAAAGGAGAAAAGGAAAGATATACCCCCTGTGAATGCAGAGTTCCAAAGAATCAAGGAGAAATGAGAAAGCCTTCATCAGCAATCAATGCAAAGAAATAGAGGAAAACAATAGAATGGGAAATGCAAGAGATCTCTTCAAGAAAATTAGAGATACCAAGGGAACATTTCATGCAAAGATGGGCTCACTAAAGGACAGAAATGGCATGGACCTAACAGAAACAGAAGATATTAAGAGAGGTGGCAAGAATATACAGAAAAACTATACAAAAAAGATCTTCACAACCCAGATAATCACGAATGTGTGATCACTCACCTAGAGCCAGACATCCTGAAATTTCAAGTCAAGTGGGCCTTTGGAGTCATCACTACAAACAAAGCTAGTGAAGGTGATGGACTTCCCAGTTGACCTATTTCAAATCCTAAAAGATAATGCTGTGAAAGTGCTGCACTCAATATGTCAGCAAATTTGGAAAACTCAGCAGTGGCCACAGGACTGGAAAAGGTCAGTTTTCATTCCAATTCCAAAGTAGGGCAATGCCAAAGAATGCTCAAACTACTGCACAATTGCACTCATCTCACATACTAGTAAAGTAATGCTCAAAATTCTCCAAGCCAGGCTTAAGCAATACATGAACTGTGAACTTCCGGATGTTCAAAAAAGGTTTTATAAAAGGCAGAGGAACCAGAGATCAATTGGCCATATCTGCTGGATCATCAAAAAAGCAAGAGAGTCCCAGAAAAACATGTATTTCTGCTTTATTGATGTGCCAAAGCCTTTGACTGTGTGGATCACAATAAACTGTGGAAAATTCTGAAAGAAATGGAAATACCACACACCTGACTTGCTTCTTGAGAAACCTGTATACAAGTCATGAAGCAACAGTTAGAACTGAACATGGAACAACAGACTGGTTCCAAATAGGAAAAGGAGTACGTCAAGGCTGTATATTGTCACCCTGCTTATATGCAGAGTACATCATGATAAAAGCTGGGCTGGAAGAAGCACAAGCTGGAATCAAGATTGCTGGGAGAAATATCAAATGCAGAAATATCATATATGCAGATGACACAACCCTTGTGCCAGAAAGAGCCTCTTGATGAAAGTGAAAGAGGAGAGTGAAAAAGTTGGCTTAAATATCAACACTCAGAAAACTAAGATCACGGCATCCAGTCCCTTCACTTCATGGAAAATAGATGGGGAAACAGTGGCTGCCTTTATTTTTATGGGCTCCAAAATCACTGCAGATGGTGATTGTAGCCATGAAATTAAAAGACACTTACTCCTTGGAAGGAAAGTTATGACCAACCTAGACAGCATATTAAAAAGCAGAAACATTACCTTGTCAACAAAGGTCCAATCTAGTCAAAGCTATGGTTTTTCCAGTAGTCATGTATGGATGTGAGACTTGGACTATAAAGAAAGCTTAGTGCCAAAGAATTGATGCTTTTGAACTGTGGTGTTGGAGAAGACTCTTGAGAGTCCCTTGGACTGCAAGGAGATCCAACCAGTCCATGCTAAAGGAGATCAGTCCTGGGTGTTCACTGGAAGGACTGATGTTGAAGCTGAAACCAATACTTCAGCCACCTGATGTGAAGAGCTGACTCATTTGAAAAGACCCTGATGCTGGGAAAGATTGTAGGCAGGAGAAGGGAACGACAGAGGATGAGATGGCTGGATGGCATCACCAACTCAATGGACATGAGTTTGGGTAAACTCCAGGAGTTGGTGAGGGACAGGGAGGTCTGTCATGCTGTGGTTCATAGGGTCGCAAAGAGTGGAACACGACTGAGCAACTGAACTGAACTGAACTAGCTTCTTCTGTCTCCCCTCTGTTTAATGTAGCTCAGAGACTTGTGTGATCTTCCTCAATGGAGGGTTTGGGTGGGATTGATCTAGTGGGCAGAGCCTTGCTCATTGAAACTTTTTTTTTTTAATTTAATTTAATTTTACTTTTAAACTTTACACTATTGAATTGCTTTTGCCAAATATCGAAATGAATCCGCCACAGGTATACATGTGTTCCCCATCCTGAACCCTCCTCCCTCCTCCCTCCCCATACAATCCCTCTGGGTCGTCCCAGTGCACCAGCCCCAAGCATCCAATATCGTGCATCGACCCTGGACTGGCGACTCATCCCATATATGATATTCTATGTATTTCAATGCCATTCTCCCAAATCATCCCACCCTCTCCCTCTCCCACAGAGTCCAAAAGACTGTTCTATACATCAGTGTCTCTTGCTGTCTCGTATACAGGGTTATTGTTACCGTTTTTCTAAATTTCATATATATGTGTTAGTATACTGTATTGGTGTTTTTCTTTCTGGCTTACTTCACTCTGTATAATAGGCTCCAGTTTCATCCACCTCATTAGAACTGATTCAAATGTATTCTTTTTAATGGCTGAGTAATACTCCATTGTGTATATGTACCACTGCTTTCTTATCCATTCATCTGTTGATGGACATCTAGGTTGCTTCATGTCCTGGCTATTATAAACAGTGCTGTGATAAACATTGAGGTACACAAGTCTCTTTCAATTCTGGTTTCCTCAGTGTGTATGCCCAGCAGTGGGATTGCTGGATCATAGGGCAGTTCTATTTCCAGTCTTTTAAGGAATCTCCACACTGTTCTCCATAGTGGCTGTACTAGTTTGCATTCCCACCAACATTGTAAGAGAATTCCCTTTTCTCCACACCCTCTCCAGCATTTATTGCTTGTAGACTTTTGGATCGCAGCCATTCTGACTGGCGTGAAATGGTATCTCATAGTGGTTTTGATTTGCATTTCTCTGATAATGAGTGATGTTGAGCATCTTTTCATGTGTTTCTTAGCCATCTGTATGTCTTCTTTGGAGAAATGTCTATTTAGTTCTTTGGCCCATTTTTTTATTGGGTCATTTATTTTTCTGGAGTTGAGCTGTAGGAGTTGCTTGTATATTTTTGAGATTAGTTGTTTGTCAGTTGCTTCATTTGCTATTATTTTCTCCCATTCTGAAGGCTGTCTTTTCACCTTGCTGATAGTTTCCTTTGTTGTGCAGAAGCTTTTAAGTTTAATTAGGTCCCATTTGTTTATTTTTGCTTTTATTTCCAATATTCTGAGAGGTGGGTCATAAAGGATCCTGCTGTGATGTATGTCAGAGAGTGTTTTGCCTATGTTCTCCTCTAGGAGTTTTATAGTTTCTGGTCTTACGTTTAGATCTTTAATCCATTTTGAGTTTATTTTTGTGTATGGTGTTAGAAAGTGCTCTAGTTTCATTCTTTGACAGGTGGTTGACCAGTTTTCCCAGCACCACTTGTTAAAGAGATTGTCTTTAATCCTCTGTATATTCTTGCCTCCTTTGTCAAAGATAAGGTGTCCATAGGTGCGTGGATTTGTCTCTGGGCTTTCTATTTTGTTCCATTGATCTATATTTCTGTCTTTGTGCCAGTACCATACTGTCTTGATGACTGTGGCTTTGTAGTAGAGCCTGAAGTGAAGTAGGTTGATTCCTCCAGTTCCATTCTTCTTTCTCAAGATAGCTTTGGCTATTCGAGGTTTTTTTGTATTTCCATACAAATTGTGAAATTATTTGTTCTAGCTCTGTGAAGAATACGTTGGTAGCTTGATAGGGATTGCATTCAATCTATAAATGAGTGGAATATGGGTTCATAGGGTCGCAAAGAGTGGAACACAACTGAGCAACTGAGCTGAACTTAACTGGATTCTTCTGTCTCCCCTCTGTTTAATGTAGCTCAGAGACTTGTGTAATCTTCCTCAAGGGAGGGTTTGGGTGGGATTGATCTAATGGATAGAGCCTTGCTCATTGAAACTTTAATCCAATTATCTGGTGATGGGTTGGATTCTGCTCCCTCCCTGTTAGTTGTTTCCCCTGAGGCAACCCAGCCCTTGAATCTATAAACTCTATATGTTAGGATTAGTTGTGACCTCCAAGAGGACTTGCACCAAGGGGGACCCCTTCCAGGACTGCTGCTGCTAGTGCCCCTATTGCTGTGGTGAGCCAGTGCTGACCCATGCCTCCCCAGTAGACCCACCAACACTAGCAGGTAGGTCTGATTCAATTTCCTGTGGGGTCACTGCTCCTTTACCCTGGGTCTTGATGCATGCAAGATTTTTTTGTGTCCTCCAAGAGTGCAGTCTGTCTTTCCTCCAGTCCTGTGAAATTCCCAAAATGAAATCCTGCTGGCCTTCCAAGTCAGGTTCCCTGGGGATTCCCAGTCCCTTTGCCAGATCCCTAGGCTGGAAAGCCTGAATGAAATTCAGAACCTCAAAACAGTGGGATAACCTCTGTATTATTGTTCTCCACTTTGTAGGTCGCCCATCTGGTGGGAATAGGATTTTATTTTATTGTGTTTGTGCCTCTCTTACTGTTAGGTAGGTAGAATAGGGAAAAGGAGTCCAAAATGGCAGTGGGTAAAAGACAAGGAATGTCAAAGGAAGGTCCGAGGACCAGAGTGAAGACTTCAGGCAGAACAAACAGCACTCCTGGCTAAGCCCAATTTGCATAGGGCAGGCCCTGGTGGAGCAAAAAAACATATAAAAGGAGGAGCCAAAGTGCTTTCTCATGGACTCTCTCTTCCGAGTGCATGCGCTCTTTTCTCTCTCTCTCTCTCTCTCTCCCCCCGCCCCCCCCCCCCCCCCCCCCCCGCCTACTATCTTCTAAATAAAATGGAGCTGTAACACTGATTTGCCTAAGAACTGTAGCACGGTTTGTCCAAGACCCGAGAGCTGTGACGTGCTGAGGGCTTTAATTTCCGTGGCACCAAATCTTTGTTGTGACGAGACAAAGAACCGGGTGACACTACCATCTTGTTGCAGCTTCTCCTTCTCCTTTGTCTTTGGACATAAGGTACCTTTTTTTTTTTGGTGGGTCCTGTGTCCTTCTGCTGATGGTTGTTCAACAGCTAGTTGTAATTTTTGTGCTCTCGCAGGAGGAGGTGAGTGTACATCCTTCTACTCTGCCATCTTGAACTGGAAGCTCAATGGTGTTTAATTTTTAATATGCTGCTGAATGTAGTTTCCTACTATTTTACTGAGTATTTTTTATCAGTGTTCATAAAGTATGATGATCTGTGGTATTCTCTACTTGTAAGATTTTTTTGAATAGATATTAGGGTAACGCTGGCCTCATAAAATGAGTTAGGAAATATTCCATACTCTTGAATTGTTTGGAAATGTTTGAGAACAGTTGACATTAGTTTCTCTTTAAATGTTTGGTAGAATTCACAAGTGAAGCCATCAAGTCCATGGCTTTTCTTTGCCATATTTTTTATTCAATTTCCTTACTACGTATCAGATCAGATCAGTCGCTCAGCTGTGTCCAACTCTTTGCAACCCCATGAATTGCAGCACGCCAGGCCTCCCTGTCCATCACCAACTCCGGAGTTCACTGAGACTCACGTCCATCAAGTCAGTGATGCCATCCAGCCATCTCATCCTCTGTCGTCCCTTTCTCCTCTTGCCCCCAATCCCTCCAAGCATCAGAGTCTTTTCCAATGAGTCAACCCTTTGCATGAGGTGGCCAAAGTACTGGAGTTTCAGCTTTAGCATCATTCCTTCCAAAGAAATCCCAGAGCTGATCTCCTTTACAATGGACTGGTTGTATCTCCTTGCAGTCCAAGGGACTCTCAAGAGTCTTCTCCAACACCACAGTTCAAAAGCATCAATTCTTTGGCGCTCTGCCTTCTTCACAGTCCAACTCTCACATCCATACATGACCACAGGAAAAACCATAGCCTTGACTAGACCAACCTTTGTTGGCAAAGTAATGTCTCTGCTTTTGAATATGCTATCTAGGTTGGTCATAACTTTCCTCGCAAGGAGTAAGTGTCTTTTAATTTCATGGCTGCAGTCACCATCTGTGGTGATTTTGGAGCCCAGAAAAATAGTCTGACACTTTTTCCACTGTTTCCCCATCTATTTCCCATGAAGTGATGGGACTGGATGCCATGATCTTCGTTTTCTGAATGTTGAGCTTTAAGCCAACTTTTTCACTCTCCACTTTCACCTTCATCAAGAGGCTTCTTAGTTCCTCTTCACTTTCTGCCAGAAAGGTGGTGTCATCTGCATATCTGAGGTTATTGATATTTCTCCCGTCAATCTTGATTCCAGTTTGTGTTTCTTTCAGTCCAGCGTTTCTCATGATGTACTCTGCATAGAAGTTAAATAAACAGGGTGACAATATACAGCCTTGACGTACTCCTTTTCCTATTGGGAACCAGTCTGTTGTTCCATGTCCAGTTCTAACTGTTGCTTCCTGACCTGCATACAAATTTCTCAAGAGGCAGATCAGGTGGTCTGGTATTCCCATCTCTTTCAAAAGTTTCCACAGTTTATTGTGATCCACACAGTCAAAGGCTTTGGCATAGTCAATAAAGCAGAAATAGATGCTTTTCTATATCTGTCTTGCTTTTTACATGATCCAGCAGATGTTGGCAATTTGATCTCTGGTTCCTCTGCCTTTTCTAAAACCAGCTTGAACATCAGGAAGTTCACGGTTCACATATTGCTGAAGCCTGGCTTAGAGAAATTTGATTGTAGGTCTATTTAAATTTTCTACGTCTTCATAATTTATTCTTAGTACATATTGTGTTCCTAGGGATTTATTTCTTCTGGGTTATTCAGTGTGTTGGTATATAATTTCTCATAGTACTCTCTTACGATTATTTTTCCATAGAATCAGTAGCAATGTCCTCACTTTTATTTATAATTTTAGTAATTTGATTCTTGTCCTTTTTTCTTAATCTATTTCAAAAGTTTTCAATTTTTTTGATCTTCTCAAAGAACCAATTTTGATTTTCTTTATTTTTCTATTCTCTATTTCTTTTATGTCTGCCTTAATCTTTATCATTTCATTTCTTCTCATAGCTTTTAATATAGTTTGTTCTTATTTTGTTAGGTCCCTAAATCATGGTAAATGTAATTCATTGATTTGAGATACTTCTTATTTTTAATATAAGCATGTTTATAGCTAAAAAATTTCCCCTTGGCACTGATTTTGCTGCATTCCATAAGTTTGTTGTGCTGTGTCATTTTCTTTGTTCTCCAAATATTTAAGTTTCTATTGTGGTTTCTTCTTTTTTTGTTGTTATTCATCCTTTATTTTTTTTAATTTTATTTTATTTTTAAACTTTACAATATTGTATTAGTTTTGCCAAATATCGAAATGAATCCGCCACAGGTATATCCGCGCTCCCCATCCTGAACCCTCCTCCCTCCTCCCTCCGGGTCGTCCCAGTGCACCAGCCCCAATGGTTGCTTTAAAGTGTCTTATTTTCACAACTTTTTGGGTTTTCCAGTTTTATTTCTGTTATTGTTGTTGTGCAGTCTCCCAGTCATGTCTGACTTTGCAACCCCATGGGCTGGAGTATGCCAGCCCTCCCTGTCCCTCACCATCTCCCAAAGTTTCCCCAAGTTTATTTCCATTGCATCAGTGATGCCATCCAGCCATCTCATCCTCTGACACCCTCTTCTCCTTCTGCCCTCAATCTTTGCCAGCATCAGGGAATTTTCCAATGAGTTGGCTCTTTGCATTAGGTGACCAAAATACTGGAGCTTCAGCTTCAGCATCAGTCCTTTCAGTGAGTATTCAGGGTTGATTTCCTTAAGATTGACTGGTTTGATCTCCTTGTTGTCCAAGGAGATCTCTCAGGAGTCTTCTCCAGTACAACAGTTTGAAGGCATCAATTCTTTGGCGCTCTGCCTTCTTAATGGTCCAGCTCTCACAACCATATATGACCACTACAAAGACCATAGTCTTGACTATATGGACCTTTGTCTTCAGAGTAATGCCTCTGCTTTTCAACACACTGTCTAGATATGGGATAGTGTTCCTGCCAGGAAGCAATTGTCTTCTAATTTCATGGCTGCAATTCCCATCTGCAGTGATTTTAGAGCCCAAGGAGAGGAAATTTGTCACTATTTCCTCCTTTTCCCCTTATATTTGCCATGAAGTAATGGGGCTGGATGCCATGATCTTACGTTTATTTTTTTATTTTTTTTAATTTTTAGGCTGACTCTCACTCTCCTCTCCTCCTTCACCCTCATCAAGAGGCTCTTTATTTCCTCTTCTCTTTCTGCCATTGGAGTGGTATCATCCGTATATCTGAGATTGTTGATGTTTCTCCTGCCTATCTTGATTCCAGCTTGTAACTCATCCAACCTGGCATTTCTCATGATGTGCTCAGCATATAGGTTAAATAAGCAGGGTGACAATAGACAGCCCTGTAGTACTCCTTTGTCAATCCCGAAACAATCATTTGTTACATCCAGGGTTCTAACTTGACCCACATACAGGTTTATCAGGAGATAGGTAAGATGGTCTGGAATTCCTGCTGGAGTCCAGCTCCAGCAGCCAGGGAATCAGCCTAAAGGGGTGAGTGGTGTCCGTGGATGATGATGGTGTAGTCTCTGACTCATAGTATGGAACTACATGTTTATTTCAAGCTTCAGGTTCTCTTTTATACTTTGACAAAAGCATTAGGTCAGAAGTCTGACATTTTTAGTCTCCTCCACCCAGATTTACTGTACTTAACTTGTGATTACATTGTAACTCATGCTACATTCCTCAGTTTATTTCTTCTTTCTAAATCCTGTTTGCTCCTAGCACTTAAGATCATTATCTCCTAAAAAGGCTTCTAGCTATTCTTAATTAATCCTAAACCCTAAACTCAACAAACTTCTTTTTCCATAAATATTTCCCTCACAAACAGGTCTCAGATAACTATCCTTCCCATGGCCTCAAGCTGAGGCCTATGTGCTCATCATGGGACATTCTTTGTATAGATCCTTGAACAAATGTCAATGGTTATTGTATACATTATTTTCTGGGCACAACTGTAGAAGGCTTTGTGCTTTCTCATGCTTCTCTCAAGCACCTTAACATTTTTTCCATCCAACTCAACCTAAAAAAGGAAAGAATAAGTCAGAATCACAAGGCCTATCTCCTTCATCCTGGGGCCATTCCTGTGAGATGAGGAGAGGGGGTTGGGGCCGTGCCTCCATTTTGTCAGTAATGCCTAATGCAGCTTCTGACATATTCCCATCTCTTTAAGAGCTCTCCAAAGTTTGTTATGAGCCACACAGTCAAAGGCAAAGACTTTAGCATAGTTGATAAAATAGAGGTAGCTATTTTTCTGGAATTCTCTTGCTTTCTCTATGATCCAGCAAATGTTAGCAATTTGATCTCTGGTTCCTTTTCCTTTTCTAAACCCAGCTTGGATGTCTGGAAGCTCTTGGTTCATGTAATGCCAAAGCCTAGAATGCAAGATTTTAAGCATGACCTTACTAGCATAGGAGTTAAGTGTAGTTGTCCGATGGTTTAAATATTCTTTAGTACTACCCTTCTTGGGAATTGGGATGTGGAGTGACCTTTTCCAGTCCTGTGGCCACTGTGGTATCTTCCAGATTTGCTGACATATTGAGTGCAACACTTTGATAGCATCATTCTTTAGGGTTTTGAATAGCTCTACTGGACTTCCATCACAACCACTAGCTTTATTAACAGCAGCTCTTCTTCAGGCCTACTTGACTTTTCACTCCAGAATGTCTAGGTCTAGGTGACTGAACATACATCGTACCTATCCCATTCGTCAAGATCCTTTTTGTGCAGTTCTTACATGTATTCTTTTCATCTCTTCTTGATCTCTTCAGTTTCTACTAAGTCTCTACTGTTTCTGTCCTTTATTGTGCCTTTACTTTTGTTACTGATTTCTAACTTCATCATTTTGTGGTCAGAGAAGATTTGCATTACATCTAACATTTAAAGTCTATTGACAATTTTTGGCCTAATATATAGTGTATTCTAGGAAATATTCCTGATGCACTTGAAAAGAATGTGTATGCTATTGGTGTGTGGAGTATTCTGCATATGTCTGTTAGATTCAGTTGTTTTATTATATTGTTTAAGTCAATTTTCTTACTTATCTTCTGTATGATTACTGTATCCATTGTAGAGAGTGGGTTATTGAAGATTCTAACTACAATTTCTATTTATCTCTTTATTCCTATATATGAAGTCAGTTTTTACTACTTATATCTTGCTGGTCTGCTATTAAGTGTGTAAATATTGATAATTTTTATATCTTCTTCCTGCATTGAACCTTTTTTTTGTAATATGTAATGTCCATCTTTGTCTCTTGTAATCTTTTATTTAAACTATTTGTCTGATATTAGTATAGCCACCTCTGTTCACTTTTAGTTACTATTTCCATGGAATACCTTTAACATCTTAACTAGTTCAATCTGTTTGTGTATTTGGATTTAAAATTAGTCTCTTGTAGACAACATGTAGGTGAAGGATATCTTTTCTTATCGATTCTGTCAATCTGTGACTTTTGGTTGCAGAGATTGATCTATTTACATGCAAACTAATTACTGATGAGGGAATTCTGTCATTTTGAAATTTGTTTTCTGTATACTTTATAGCTATTTTGACACTCACTTTCTACATTCCTATATTCTTTTGATCCTAGTTGATTTTCTGTATTGAAATATTAAAATTTCTTTCTCAATTCCTGGTGTACATACTCTATAGTTGTTTTCTTTTTGGTTACTATGACAATTACTTCTAACATCCTAAAGTTATAAAACTCTTAAATTTATGAGAGTTTAACTTTAATAACATACCAGTATTCTCCCTCTTTAATAACTCTTATCTCCAATTTTTGAAAAGCATTTGAGAATTATGGTTATTAACTAATTATGTTCGGTAGAATTTAACAGTGAAATCTGTATGCAGGTCAGGAAGCAACAGTTAGAACTGGAAATGAAACAACAGACTGGTTCCAAATAAGGAAAAGGAGTACATCAAGGCTGTATATTGTCACCCTGCTTATTTACCTTATATTCAGAGTACATCATGAGAAACGCTGGATTGGAAGAAATACAAGCTGGAATCAAGATTGCTGGGAGAAATATCAATAACCTCAGATATGCAGATAACACCACCCTTATGGCAGAAAGTGAAGAGGAACTAAAAAGCCTCTTGATGAAAGTGAAAGAGGAGAGTGAAAAAGTTGGCTTAAAGCTCAACATTCAGAAAACAAAGATCATGGCATCTGGTCCCATCACTTCATGGGAAATAGATGGGGAAACAGTGGAAACAGTGTCAGACTTTATCTTTTGGGGCTCCAAAATCACTGCAAATGGTGACTGCAGCCATGAAATTACAAGACGCTACTCCTTGGAAGAAAAGTTATGACCAAACTAGATAGCATATTGAAAAGCAAAGACATTACCTTGCCAACAAAAGTCCATTTAGTCAAGTCTATGGTTTTTCCTGTGGTCATGTATGGATGTGAGAGTTGGACTGTGAAGAAAGCTGAGTGCCAAAGAACTGATGTTTTTGAACTGTGGTGTTGGAGAAGACTCTTGAGAGTCCTTTGGACTGCAAGAAGATCCAACCAGTCCATTCTAAAGAAGGTCAGTCCTGGGTGTTCCTTGGAAGGAATGATGCTAAAGCTGAAACTCCAGTACTTTGGCCACCTCATGAGAAGAGTTGATTCCTAGGAAAAGACTCTGATGCTGGGAGGGATTGGGGGCAGGAGAAAAAGGGGACGACAGAGGATGATATGGCTGGATGGCATCACTGACTCAATGGACGTGAGTTTGAGTGAGCTCCGGGAGTTGGTGATGGACAGGGAGGCCTGGTGTGCTGCGATTCACAGGGTAGCAAAGAGTCAGACACGACTGAGCGACTGAACTGAACTGAACAGTGAAACCATGTGGCACTGCTGCTGCTGTGTCACTTCAGTCATGTCCGACTCTGTGTGACCCCATAGACGGCAGCCCACCAGGCTCCCCCATCCCTGGGATTCTCCAGGCAAGAACACTGGAGTGGGTTGCCATTTCCTTCTCCAATGCATGAAAGTGAAAAGTGAAAGTAAAGTCACTCAGTCATGTCTGACTCTTAGCCACCCCATGGACTGCAGCCTACCAGGCTCCTCTGTCCCTGGGATTCTCCAGGCAAGTGTACTGGAGTGGGGTGTCATTGCCTTCTCCACCATGTGGCACAGAATAGTTCTTTTTTGGACTTTTTGGATTACTCATTCAATCGTCTTACTAGTTATAGATAAATTCAGATTTTCTATTTCCTTTTGATTTTTTTAGAAGAATTTCAGAAATTTGTCCGTTTTGCTAGAATTATCTAATTTGTTGATGTGCAACTCTACATACTGCTGCTGCTGCTAAGTCACTTCAGTCGTGTCCAACTCTGTGTGACCCCATAGATGGCAGGCCACCAGGATCCCCCGTCCCTGGGATTCTCCAGGCAAGAACACTGGAGTGGGTTGCCATTTCCTTTTCCAATGCATGAAAGTGAAAAGTGAAAGTGAAGTCGCTCAGTCGTATCCAACCCTCAGCTACCCCATGGACTGCAGACTCCCAGGCTCCTCCGTCCATGGGATTTTCCAGGCAAGAGTACTGGAGTGGGGTGGAATTGCCTTCTCCACAACTCTACATAGTATTTTCTTTGAATTCTTTATGTTTCTATTATTTCGGTAGTAATTCTGAATTCAGTAATTCACACAGATTCTGAACCTGTTATACAGAGTGAAGTAATTCAGAAAGAGAAAAACAAATATATAATAATGCATATATATGGAATCTAGAAAAATATTACTGATTAACCTATTTGAAGGGAAGGAAGGGAAATGCAAATATAGAGAATGGATTTGTGGACAGAGTTGGGGAAGGAGAAGGTGTGAAGAATGGAGAAACTGACATTGCCATATATACACTACGATGTGAAAAATAGATGGCTGGTGGAAAGTTGCTGTATAGCATAGGGATGCTATACATCCCTCAGTGCTCTGTAATGGCCTAAAGAGGTAAGATGGGGAATGGAAGGGAGGCACAAGAGGGAGGGAATATATGTATATTTGTGGCTGATTCACATGTTGTATGGCAGAAAACAACACATTGTCAAGCAATTTTCTTCCAATTAAAAAATAAATTAAAAAAAGAAAGCTAAAAAAAACCCTATCCCCATGCTTTTAAGTTGTTGATATCACAAAATTGCATCTTTGTTCATTGTGTACCCTAAAGCATAACCTAATATTTGGAAATAAACTTAGTCTCTACATGCAAAGTAAGAGTACTACCTTTTTGCCTAAAATTTTTTTTTTTTAATATAGTAATCTCTTAAATTATATAGAAAACAAAGAGTAGAGTTATAAACTATTGCTACAGTAATGTTAACTTTTATAACTGTCCCTGTCAGAGAACGTTTAACAGGAGGATTCCTGTGTGCTGTTTTCTGTCTTTCATAAATCCTCTGTTCCTTATCAGTTCCTGGTAATGGGAACGAGTGGAGCAGCACACTGCTCCCAGGACTGAGGTCATGGGATGAAACTCATGCATGGATTTCCTTCAGTAAACATTCTCCTTATGACAAAACTGCTTAGTCAAGACCCTCTTTCTTGAGATATGGATTGTTTTCTGACCTTATGACCACTGCTAATTCGTTGTTTCCTTGATAACAGTTGCTGTACATTTGCTTTTCTGATCTTTATCATTTTTGAAAGAAATTCCTTGTATAACAGCCTATATACACTTACAGAAAGATCATTAAAGCACCTTTGCTCCACCAGATGGGAGAAGGCAATGGCACCCCACTCAAGTACTGTCACCCAGAGAATCCCATGGATGGAGGAGCCTGGTAGGCTGCAGTCCATGGGGTCGCTAAGAGTCAGACACGACTGAGCGACTTCACTTTCACTTTCCACTTTCATGCATTGGAGAAGGAAATGGCAACCCACTCCAGAGTTCTTGCCTGGAGAATCCCATGGAGGGATAAGCCTGGTAGGCTGCAGTCCATGGGGTCGCACAGAGTCGGACACGACTGAAGCGACTTAGCAGCAGCAGCTCCACCAGAGACTTGGGTCCCTGTGTCCCTCTCTCTCTGTCTCTCTCTCTCTCCCCCTCTGGCTAATTCTCTGGAGCATGGAAACCCACCGAGCTCCACTCCTGCCTGGGATTTCAAGACTTCCTTGAGAGGATGCCCTGTGCCTTCGTGAAGGGTGCAAGCCCTGTTTTAGGGTTTTATTAGTTCTCTGTGAAAACCAGGGAATACTAGTTTCTTTCTCTCTTTCACTTTCTTATCGTCAACTCCAGACCACCAGGTTCTGGTCCATTAAAGGACCGCAACAGTCCCTATTTCCAACTTCATTGGGATCTTTACTTCTTCATACTACTTTAAGTTTGTGCCTAGTGCCTTTTCATTTCACCACTCAGAAGTCCCTTGACCATTTCATAATGGGCAGGTTTAGTGGTAACAAATCCCTCAGCTTTTGTTTATGTAGGAATATCTTAATTTCTTCCTCACTTTTGAAGGAAAAATTTTCCAGATCATAAGATACTTGGTAGAAAGGGTTTTTTAGCACTTTGAATTTATCAGTCTATTGCTTTATGGTCTCCAAATTTTCTGTTGAGAAATCTTCTGCTAGTCTTATTGAAGATACTTTGTTATGTGATACCTGACTACAATGGAAACAGCAAGAGACTTTTTGGGGGGCTCCAAAATCACTGCAGATGGTGACTGCAACCATGAAATTAAAAGACACTTGTTCCTTGAAAGAAAAGCTATGACCAACCTAGACAGCGTATTAAAAAACAGAGACATTACTTTGTCAACAAAGGTCCATCTAGTCAAGGCTATGGTTTTTCCAGTAGTCATGTATGGATGTGAGAGTTGGACCATAAAGAAGGCTGAGCAACAAAGAACTGATGCTTTTGAACTGTGGTGTTGAAGAAGACTCTTGAGAGTCCCTTGGACTACAAGGAGATCCAACGAGTCCATCATAAAGGAAATCTATCCTGAATATTCATCGGAAGGACTGATGTTGAAGTTGAAACTCCAATACTTTGGCCACCTGATTTGAAGAAATGACTCATTTGAAAAGACCCTGATGCTGGGAAAGATTGAAGGTGAGAGGAGAAAGGGATGACAGAGGATGAGACGGTTGGATGGCATCACTGTCTCGATGGACATTAGTTTGAGCAAGCTCCAGGAGTTGGTGATGGACAAGGAAGCCCACCATGCTGCAATTCATGGGGTCACAGAGAGTTAGACACGACTGAAAGACTGAGCTGAACTGAATTTTTATGTGATGAGTCACTTCTTTGTTTCAAGATTCTCTTTCTGTCTTTGACTTTTGAAATTTTTATTATAATGTGTCTCAATATTTGTATCTTTGAGTGAATCTTACTTGGAGTTCATTAAGGTTGTTGATTGTTTATCTTCATGCCTCACCAAATTTGGGAAATTTCCAACCATTATTTATTAAAATACTCTTTTTTTGACTTTTACTTTGTGTTGGGGTATAACTGATTAACAAATTTGATAGTTTCAGGTGAACAGTAAAGGGACTCAGTCATATATATTCATGTATCCGTTCTCCCCCAAACTCCACTCCTATCCAGGCTACCACATAACACTGAGCAGAGTTCCTTGTGCTATACTGCTGCTGCTAAGCTGCTTCAGTTGTGTCCAACTCTTAGCGACCCCATGGGCTGCAGCCCACCAGCCTCCTCTGTCCGTGGGATTCTCCAGGCAAGAACACTGGAGTGGGGTGCCATTGCCCTCTCCAATTGTGCTATACAGTATGTCCTTATTGTCTACCTAACTTTTTAAATCTTGGATTCCTCCAGCTCGATTCTTCTTCACAAGATTGCTTTGACTATCCAAGGTCCTTTGCATTTTCATACAAGTTTAATGGATGAATCGTGGTGGAGGGTTCTGACAAAACAGAGTACACTGGAGAATGGAATGGCAAACCACTCCATTATTCTCACCTCAAGAACTGTATAAACATAGTTTTGGACGTTTTGGCCACAGCAATCAGAACAGAAAAAGAAATAAAAGGAACCCAAATTGGAAAAGAAGAAGTAAAACTCTCACTGTTTGCAAATGACATTATCCTCTACATAGAAAACCCTAAAGACTCCACCAGAAAATTACTAGAACTAATCAATGATTATAGTAAAGTTGCAGGATATAAAATCAACAAACAGAAATCCCTTGCATTCCTATATATTAATAATGAGAAAACAGAAAGAGAAATTAAGGAAACAATTCCATTCACCATTGCAACGGAAAGAATAAAATACTTAGGAATATATCTACCTAAAGAAACTAAAGACCTATATATAGAAAACTATAAAACACTGGTGAAAGAAATCAAAGAGGACACTAATAGATGGAGAAATATACCATGTTCATGGATTGGAAGAATCAATATAGTGAAAATGAGTATACTACCCAAAGCAATTTATAGATTGAATGCAATCCCTATCAAGCTACCAACGTATTCTTCACAGAGCTAGAACAAATAATTTCACAATTTGTATGGAAATACAAAAAAACCTCGAATAGCCAAAGCTGTCTTGAGAAAGAAGAATCGAACTGGAAGAATCAACCTACCTGACTTCAGGCTCCACTACAAAGCCACAGTCATCAAGAAAGTATGGTACTGGCACAAAGACAGAAATATAGATCAATGGAACAAAATAGAAAGCCCAGAGATAAATCCACGCACCTATGGACACCTTATCTTTGACAAAGGAGGCAAGAATATACAGAGGATTAAAGACAATCTCTTTAACAAGTGGTGCTGGGAAAACTGGTCAACCACCTGTCAAAGAATGAAACTAGAGCACTTTCTAACACCATACACAAAAATAAACTCAAAATGGATTAAAGATCTAAACGTAAGACCAGAAACTATAAAACTCCTAGAGGAGAACATAGGCAAAACACTCTCTGACATACATCACAGCAGGATCCTCTATGACCCAACTCCCAGGATATTGGAAATAAAAGCAAAAATAAACAAATGGGACCTAATTAAACTTAAAAGCTTCTGCACAACAAAGGAAACTATCAGCAAGGTGAAAAGACAGCCTTCAGAATGGGAGAAAATAATAGCAAATGAAGCAACTGACAAACAACTAATCTCAAAAATATACAAGCAACTCCTACAGCTCAATATCAGAAAAATAAATGACCCAATCAAAAAATGGGCCAATGAACTAAATAGACATTTCTCCAAGGAAGACATACAGATGACTAAGAAACACATGAAAAGATGCTCAACATCACTCATTATCAGAGAAATGCAAATCAAAACCACTATGAGATACCATTTCACACCAGTCAGAATGGCTGCGATCCAAAAGTCTACAAGCAATAAATGCTGGAGAGGGTGTGGAGAAAAGGGAACCCTCTTACACTGTTGGTGGGAATGCAAACTAGTACAGTCACTATGGAGAACAGTGTGGAGATTCCTTAAGGACCTGAAGATAGAACTGCCCTATGATCCAGCAATCCCACTGCTGGGCATACACACTGAGGAAACCAGAATTGAAAGAGACACGTGTACCCCAATGTTCATCACAGCACTGTTTATAATAGCCAGGACATGGAAGCAACCTAGATGTCCATCAGCAGATGAATGGATAAGAAAGCAGTGGTACATATACACAATGGAGTATTACTCAGCCATTCAAAAGAATGCATTTGAATCAGTTCTAATGAGGTGGATGAAACTGGAGCCTATTATACAGAGTGAAGTAAGCCAGAAAGAAAAACACCAATACAGTATACTAACACATATATATGAAATTTAGAAAAACGGTAACAATAACCCTGTATACGAGACAGCAAAAGAGACACTGATGTATAGAACAGTCTTTTGGACTCTGTGGGAGAGGGAGAGGGTGGGATGATTTGGGAGAATGGCATTGAAATACGTAGAATAACATGTATGGAATGAGTCGTCAGTCCAGGTTCGATGCACGATACTGGATGCTTGGGGCTGGTGCACTGGGACGACCCAGAGGGATTGTATGGGGAGGGAGGAGGGAGGAGGGTTCAGGATGGGGAACACATGTATACCTGTGGCAGATTCATTTCGATATTTGGCAAAGCCAATACAATATTGTAAAGTTTAAAAATAAAATTAAAAAAAAAAGAACTGTATGAACAGTATGAAGAGGCAAAAAATATGACCCTAGAATATGAGCCCCCCAGTGGGTTGGTGTACAATATGCTACTGGGGAAGAGCAGAGAATTAGCTCCAGAGAAAATGAACAGGCTGGGCCAAAGTGAAAATGACACTCAGTTGTGAATGTGTCTGGTGATGAAAGTAAAGTCTGATGCTTAAAAGAACAATATTGCATAGGAACCTGGAGTTTAAGTCCAGAAATCAAGGTAAATTGGACATGTGCAAGCAGGAGATGACAAAACTGAACATCAACATTTTGAGAATCAGTGAACTAAAATGGATGGAAATGGATGAATTTAATTTGGATGACCATTTATATCTACTATGTGGGAAAGAAACCAGGTGGTTGGGCAGCATCACCGACTCAATGGACATGAGTTTGAGCAAGCTTCTCGAGATAGTGAAGGACAGGGAAGCCTGTCATGCTGTAGTCCGTGGGGTCACAAAGAGTTGGACACGACTGACAGATTGAACAACAAGGGATTGCATTGAATCTTTAGTCTGCTTTGGGTAGTAGTGTCATTTTCACAATATTGATTCATGCATCCAAGAACACTGTATATCCCTCCATCTGTTTATGTTTTTTTAAAATTCCTTTCATAAGTGTCTGATAGTTTTCTGCATAAAGGTCTTTTGTCTCTTTATGTTGATTTATTCCCAAGTATTTTATTCTTTTTGTTCAATAGGAAATGGGATTGTTTCTTTAATTTCTCTTTCAGATTTTTTTTTTGTTGTTGTTGTTAGTGTATAGGAATGCTAGGAAATTCTGCATATTAATATTACATCTGTGACTTTACTATATTCATCGAGTAGCTCTAGTAATTTTCTGGTGACATCTTTAGGATTTTCTATGTATAGTATCATGTCATTTTCAAGCAGTGAATGTTTTACTTCTTTTCCAATCTGGATTTTTTTTTCTTTTTCTTCACTGATTAATGTGTCTAGGACTTCAAAACAATGTTGAATAATAGTGACGAGAGTTGGTATTCTTGTTTCTTATTTTAGAGGAAATTATTTCAGTTTTTCACCATTGAGAATAATGTTTGCTGTGATTTGTCACATATGGCCTTTATTATGTTGAAATATGTTCCTTATATGCCTACATTCTGGAGAATTTTCATCATAAATGGGTGTTGAATTTTGTCAAAGCTTTCTCTGCATCTATTGGGATGGTCATATGGTTTTAATCTTTCAGTTTTAATATGGAGTATCACATTAATTGATTTACATTTATTGAGGAATCCGTGCATCCCTGGGATAAAGCCCACTTGATCATGATGTATGATCTTTTGAATTTGTTGTTGGATTTTGTTTGCTAGCATTTTTTTTCAGGATTTTGCACCTATTTTCATTAGTGATACTGGCCTATAATTTTCCCTTTTGTGTCATCTTTGTCTGGTTTTGATATCTGGGTGATCAGGGATTTATATAATGAATTTGGGAGTTTCCCTTCCTCTGTAATACTCTGGAAGGGTATGATCAATGTAGGTGTTTGCTCTTCTCTAAACTTTTGGTAGAATAATCCTGTGAAGCCATCTGACCTGGCCTTTTGGTTGTTCAAAGAGTTTTGATTTATGTGTTTGTGATTTATCTGTTCACATTTTCCATTTTTCCAGGTTGTCCATTTTATTGGCAAACATTTGCTCATATTAGTCTCTTATGATACTTTGTAATTCTGCCTTTTCTGTTGTAACTTCCCCCATTTCATTTCTAATTATACTGATTTGAGTCTCCTCCCCATTTCTTGATGAGTCTGACTAACAGGTTGTCAATTTTGTTTATGTTCTCAAGAACCAGCTTTTAGTTATATTGATCTTTGCTACTGTAACCTTCATTAATTTTTCATTTACTTATGCTCTTATCTTTATGATTTATTTCCTTCTACTATCTTTGAAGTTTTTTGTTGTTCTTTTTGTAGTTTCTGTAGGTGTAAGGTTCAGTTGTTTATTTATTGCTTCCTTTGTTCCTTGTGGTGGACCTGTGTTGTGATAAACTTTCCTCTTGGTACTGCTTTTATTGCATCTTATAAGTTGTGAGTTGTGTTTTTACTGTCCTTTTTTCTAGTTTTTTTTTTTTTTTTTTTTCCATTTCCTCTTTGATTTCTTCAGTGACCTCTTTGTTATTCAGAAGTGTATTGCTTAGTGTCCCGGTGTTTGTGGGTTTTTTTTTTGTTTTGTTTTTTTGTTTTTTTCCCCTATAGTTGATATCTAATCTTATAGTGTTGTGAACAGAAAAGATGTTTGAAATAATTTCAATTTGGTTTTTTTGTTTGTTTGTTTGTTTTAATTTACCAAGGCTTGATTTCTGACCCAAGCTGTGATCTGTCCTAGAGAATGTTTTGTGTGCACTTGAAAAAAAAGTGAAATCTATTGTTTTTGAAAGTAATGGCCTGTAGATATCCAATTAGGTCCAGTATCTTTTAGAGCTTGTGTTTCCTTGTTAATTTTCTATCTGGATAATTTCTTCTTTGGTGTGACTTGGGGATTAAAGTCTCCCACTATTACTATGTCACTGAAAAATTCCCCTTTAATCAGTTCAGTCACTCATTAGTGTCTGACTCTTTGTGATCCCATGGACTGCAGCAAGCCAGACTTCCCTGTCCATCATCAGTTCACATAGCTTGCTCAAACTCATGTCCATTAACTCGGTCATGCCATCCAAACATCTCATCCCCTTTAATAGTTGTTAGCATTTGCCTTATGAATTGAGATGCTCCTATGTTGTTGCATATGTATGCATTCTATATATATATATATATATATATATATATATATATATATATATATATCTTCCTGGATTAATGCCTTATTTATTATGTAGTGTCCTTTGTTGTCTATTGTAACAGTCTTTCTTTAAAAGTCAGTTTTATCTGATATGAGTATTGCTACTCCTGCTTTCTTCTGATTTCTATTTGCATGGAAATTTTTTTCCATCCCCTCTCTTTCAATCTCTTTGTGTCCCTAGATCTGAGATGATTCTCTTGTAGACAGCAATATAATAGTCTTTTTTATTGTTTTTTTTTCTTTTTATCAATTTATTTATTTTAATTGGAGGCTAATTAGTTTACAATATTGTAGTGGGTTTTGCCATAGGTTGACATGAATCAGCCATGAGTGTACATGTGTCCCCCATCTAGAAGCCCCCTCCTACGTCCCTCCCCATCCCATCCCTCAGGGTGATCCCAGTGCACTGCCCCTGAGGGCCTTTCTCATGCATCAAAACTGGACTGGCGATAGATTTCACATATGGTAATAATCATGTTTCAATGCTATTATTTCAAATCATCCCACCCTTGCCTTCTCCCACAGATTCCAAATGTCTGTTATTTATATCTCTACCTCTTTTGCTGTCTCACATATAGGGTCATCATTATCATATTTCTAAATTCCATATATATGATTAGTATACTGTATTGTTTTCCTTTCTGACTTACTTCACTCTGTATAATAGGCTCCAGTTTCACCCACCTCATTTAAACAGACTCAAATGCATTCTTTTTAACAGCATGGTAATATTCCATTGTATATAAGTACCACAGGTTTTTTTTTTTCCCCATTCATCTGCCAATGGACATCTAGGTTGCTTCCATGTCCTAGCCATTGTAAACAGTGCTGTGATGAACACGTGTCTATTTTAATTCTGGTTACACATGTCTCTTGTAATTCTGGTTGCCTTGGTGTGTATGCCCAGCACTGGGATTGCTGGGTCGTATGGAAGTTCTATTTGCAGTTTTTTAAGGAATCTCCACACTGTTCTCCATAGTGGCTGTACTAGTTTGCATTCCCACCAACAGTGTAAGAGTGCTCCCTTTTCTCCACATCCTCTCCAGCATTTATTGTTTGTAGACTTTTGGATAGCAGCCATTCTGACCAACATGAGATGTTACCTCATTGTGGTTTTGATTTACGTTTCTCTGATAATGACTGATGCTGAACATCTTTTTATGTGTTTGTTAGCCAATCTGTATGTTTTCTTTGGCCCATTTTTTGATTGGGTCATTAATTTTGGGGAACTGAGTTGCAGGAACTCCTTGTATAGTTTTGAGATTCATTCTTTGTCGGTTGCTTCATTTGCTATTATTTTCTCCCATTCTGAAGGTTGTCTTTTCACCTTGCTTATGCTGCTGCAGCTGCTGCTAAGTCGCTTCAGTCGTGTCCAACTCTGTGCGACCCCATAGACGGCAGCCCACAAGGCTCCCCCGTCCCTGGAATTCTCCAGTCAAGAACACTGGAGTGGGGTGCCATTGCCTTCTCCAATGCAGGAAAGTGAAAAGTGAAAGTGAAGTCGCTGAGTCTTGTCCAACTCTTAGCGACCCCATGGACTGTGGCCAACCAGGCTCCGCCATCCATGGGATTTTCCAGGCAGGAGTACTAGAGTGGGGTGCCTTTGCCTTCTCCACACCTTGCTTATAGTTTCCTTCATTGTGCAAAATCTTTTAGGTTTAATTAGGTCCCATTTGCTTATTTTTGCTTTTATTTCCTACTATGTGAGGTGGGTCATACAGGATCCTGCTGTGATTTATGTCAGAGAGTGTTTTGCCTATGTTTTCCTTTAGGAGTTCTATAGTCTCTGGTCTCACATTTAGATCTTTAATCCATTTTGAGTTTATTTTTGTGTATGGTGTTAGAAAGTGTTCTAGTTTCAGTCTTTTATAAGTGGTTGACCCTTTTACCAGCACTACTTGTTAAAGAGATTGTCTTTTCTCCATTGTATATTTTTGCTTCCTTTGTCAAAGTTAATGTGCCCATAGGTGCATGGATTTATCTCTGGGCTTTCTATTTTGTTCCATTGATCTATATTTCTGTCTTTGTGCTAATACCTTACTCTCTTGATGACTGTAGCTTTGTAGTATAGCCTGAAGTCAGGCAGGTTGATTCCTTCAGTTCCATTCTTCTTTCTCAAGATTGATTTTGCTATTTGAGGTTTTTATATTTCCATAAAAATTGTGAAAGATATTATTCTAGTGCTCTGAAAAATACTGTTGGTAGCTTGATAGGGATTGCATTGAATCTATAGATTATATTGGGTAGTATACTCATTTTAACTATCTTGATTCTTCTGATCCAAGAACATGGTATATTTCTCCATCTATTTGCGTCATTTTTTATTTCTTTCATACGTGTTTTATATTTTTCTATAATTAGGTGTTTTTTCTCTTTAGGTAGATTTATTCCTTAGTATTTTATTATTTTCATTGCAATGGTGAATTGAATTATTTCCTTAATTTCTCTTTCTGTTTTCTCATTGTTAGTGTATATGAATACAAGGCATTTCTCTGTGTTAACTTTATATCCTGCAACTTTATTATATTCATTGATTAATTCTAGTAATTTTCTGATGGTGTCTTTAGGGTTTTCTGTGTAGAGGATCATGTTATCTGCAAACAGTGAGAGTTTTACTTGTTCTTTTCCAGTCTGGATTCCTTTTATTTCTTTTTCTGCTCTGATTAATGTGGCTAAAACTTCCAAAACTGTGTTGAATAGTAGTGGTGAGAGTGGGCACCCTTGTCTTTTTCTGACTTTAGGGAAACTGCTTTTAATTTTTCACCATTGAGGATAATGTTTGCTGTGGGTTTATCATATATGGATATATTTTGTTACTCTTAATTTCCCCTTTTATACTTGTTAGCATTTGCCTTACATATTGTGGTACTCCTATGTTGGATTTTATTAGGTTGAGGTATGTTCTTCCTATGCCTGCATTCTGGAGGATTTTTTATCATAAATGGATGCTGTATTTTGTCAAAGGCTTTCTCTGCATCTATTGAGATAATCATATGGTTTTTATCTTTCAATTTGTTAATGTGGTGTATCACATTGATTGATCATCGAATATTGAGGAATCCTTGCTTCCATGGGATAAACCCCACTTGGTCATGATGTATGACCTTTTTAATATGTTGTTGGATTCTGTTTGCTAGAATTCTGTTAAGGATTTTTTGAATCTATGTTCATCAGTGATACTGGACTATAGTTTTATTTCTTCTGGCGTCTATGTCTGGTTTTGGTATTAGGGTGTTGGTTTCCTCATAGAATAAGCTTGGGCATTTGCCTTCCTGTGCAATTTTCTGGAAGATTTGAGTTGGATAGGTGTTAGCTCTTCTCTAAACTTTTGGTAGAATTCAGCTGTGAAGCCACCTGGTCCTGGGCTTTTGTTTGCTGGAAGATTTCTGATTACAGTTTCAACTTCCATGCTTGTGATGGGTCTGTTAAGATTTTCTATTTCTCCTGGTTCAGTTTGGAAGGTTATACTTTTCTAAGAATTTGACCATTTCTTTCAAGTTGTCCATTTTATTGTTATATAGTTGCTGATAGTACTCTCTTATGATCCTTTGTATTTCTGTGTTGTCTGTTGTGATTTCTCCATTTTCATTTCTAATTTTATTGATTTAATAATTTTATTGTTTTTTTCTTGATGAGTCAGACTAATTGTTTGTGTATTTTATTTATCTTCTCAAAGAACAAGCTTCTAGTTTTGTTGATTTTTGCTATGGTCTCCTTTGTTTCTTTTTCATTTATTACTGCCCTAATTTTTATTTCTTTCCTTCTACTAACTCTGGGGTTCTTCATTTCTTATTTTTCTAGTTGCTTTAGGTGTAAAGTTAGGTTATTTATTTGATTTTTCTCTTGTTTCTTGAGGTAAGCTTGTATTGCTATGAACCTTCACTTTAGCACTGCTTTTACTGAATCCCATAGGTTTTGGTTGTCGTGTTATCATTTTCATTCATTTTTATGCATATTTTGATTTCTTCTCTGATTTTTTGGTTATTCAGAAGCATGTTGTTTAGCCTCCATATGTTTCTATTTTTAGTCATTTTTTCCTGTAGTTGACATCTAATCTTTCTACATTGTGATCAGATAAGTTTCTTGAAATGATCTCTCTTTTTTTTTTTTAATTTACCAAGGCTAGATTTGTGTCCCAGGATGTGATTTATCCTGGAGAAGGTTCCGTGTGCCCTTGTGCAAAAGGTGAAATTCATTGTTTTGGGGTGAAATGTCCTATAGACATAAATTAGGTCTAACTGGTCCATTGCATAATTTAAAGTTTGTGTTTCCTTGCTTATTTTCTGTTTGTTTGATCTATCCTTATGTGTGTGGGGGGTATTAAAGTCTCCCAATATATTGTGTTACTCTTAATTTTCCCTTTTATACTTGTTAGCATTTGCCTTACATATTGTGGTACTCCTATGTTGGGTGCAAATACATTTATAATTATTATATCTTCTTCTTGGATTGATCCTTTGATCATGATGTAGTGTCCTTCTTTGTCTCTTTTCATGGCCTTTATTTCAACGTCTTTCAAAGTCTTTCTCTTTTTTTTTTTTTTCTTAATTTATTTATTTTAGTTGGAGGTTAATTACTTTACAATATTGTAGTGGTTTTTACCATACATTAATATGAATCAACCATGGGTTTACATGTGTTCCCCATCTTGAAGCCCCCTGCCACCTCCCTCCCCATCCTATCCCTCTGGGTCAAAATACCAATACAGTATACTAACACACACACACACACACACACACACACACACACACACACACACACACATATATGGAATTTAGAAAGATGTAATGATAACCCTATATGTGAGACAGCAAAGGAGACACAGATGTATAGAACAGTCTTTTGGACTCTGTGGGAGAAGGTGAGGGTGGGATGATCTGAGAGAATAGTACTGAAACATATATATTATTATATATGAAACAGATCACCAGTCCAGGTTTGATGCATGAGACAGGGTGCTCAAATTCTCTTTTATCTGATATGAGTATTGCTACTCCTGTTTTTTTTGGTCTCCATTTGCATGAAATACCTTTTTCCAGTCCTTCACTTTCAGTCTGTAGGTGTTCCTTGTTTTGAGGTGGGTCTCTTGTAGACAGCATATATAGGGGTCTTGTTTTTGTATCCATTCAGCCAGTCTTTGTCTTTTGGTTGGGGCATTCAACCCATTTACATTTAAGGTAATTATTGATAAGTATGATCCTGTTGACATTAACTTTGTTCTTTTTGGTTTTAGTTTATAATCCTTTTCTGTATTTCCTGTCTGGAGAAGATCCTTTAACATTTGTTGAAGAGCTGCTTTGGTGGTGCTGAATTCTCTCAGCTTTTGCTTGTCTATAAAGCTTTTGATTTCTCCTTCATATTTGAATGAGATCCTCCTTGCTGGGTATAGTAATATGTGTTGTAGGTTTTTCTCTTTCATCTCTTTAAGTATGTCCTGCCACTCCCTTCTGGCCTGGAGCTTCTATTGAAAGATCAGTTGTTATCCATATGGGAATCCCCTTGTGTGTTATTTGTTGCTTTTCCCTTGCTGCTTTTAATATTTGCTCTTTGTGTTTGATCTTTGTTAATTTGATTAATATGTGTCTTGGGGTGTTTCACCTTGGGTTTATCCTGTTTGGCACTCTCTGGGCGGGGTGGTGGTGGTGGTGGTGGTGGTGGTGGTGGTTTTATCCTGTTTGAGCCTTGGTTTTATCCTGTTTGGGACTCTCAGGGGTATGGGCCAGTCTGTAGCTGGCTAGCTCTCCTCTGGTATTTGCTCAATCCTTTCTTTTGTGAGTGGGCCAGATTGCTCCTTAGGTTAGAGCTTATTATGAGAAAGTTCTCTTTCTCTCTGTCTCTTTTGTTCTCTCTCTTGTTATCCCACAGTTTCAGTTGCTATCTCATGTTAGCTCCCTCAGATTTTCCTCAAGGCATTCAGGCTGGGTCCTTACCCTAAGCAGGGAAACTGGGCCTCCCTTCGAGTGTCTGGGCTACTTCTCTGCTGCAAGTTGCCATTAGGCGTGTATTCTGTGTGTTTTTTTTTTTTTTTTCCCCCTCTTGGCTATGTTTCCCTCTGAGATTCCAACACTCCCCAGAGACGCAACAGTGAGAGGGTTTCCTGGTGTTTGGAAACTTCTCGTCCTTCACGACTCCCTCCCCAGGACAGGTCTCTTTCGCTTACTCTTTTATCTCTCTTTTTGTCTTTTATATTTTGTCCTACCTCCTTTCAACGAGAGTGGGCTGCCTTTCTGGATGTCTGGTGTCCTCCACCAGCGTTCAGAAGTTGTTTTGTGGAAGTTGCTCAGCATTCAAATGATCTTTTGATGAATTTGTGGGGGGAGAAAGTGGTCTCCCTGTCCTATTCCTCCACCATCTTAGGACCACTCCAGTAGTCATTATTTTATTATTATTTATTCAATCCATGTGTATTTTTTGGTTGGAACATTTAGTCCATTTGCATTTAATGCAATATGATCTTACTGGGGCTTGCTAGGTGGCACTAGTGGTAAAGAGCATGCCTTCAAATGCAAGAGACATAAGAAACATGGGTTCAATCCATGGGTCCAGAAGATCCCCTGGAGGAGGACATGGCAACCCACTCCAGTATTCTTGCCTGGAGAATCAAATGGACAGAGAAGCCTTGTAGGATACAGTTAATAGAGTTTCAAAGAGTCAAACCCGGCTGAAGCAACTTACACACACACGCACACACACACACATGATCCTATTGCCATTTACTTTATTGTTTTGGCTTTGTTTTTGTAGGCCTTTTCTTCCTCTTGTGTTTACTTCTAGAGAAGTTCCTTTACCATTTGTTGTAAAGCTGGTTTTGTGGTGCTGAATTCACTTAATTTTTGCTTTTCTGTAGAGCTTTTGTTTTCTCCTTCGAATGTGAAAGAGATCCTTGGTAAATAAAGTAATCTTGGTTGTAGATTTTTTTTCCTTTTAGCATTTTAAGAATATCCTGTCACTCCCTTCTGGCCTGTTTTCTTTTTAAAAAATTAGCTGTTACCCTTATGGGGATCCCCTTGTATGTTATTTCTTGCTTTTCCCTTGCTGTTCAATATTTTTTTCTTTGTGTTTAAATTTTGTTAATTTGATAAACTTTTGTCTTTGTATGTTTCTCCTTAAGTTTATTCTGTATGGGACTCTCTGGGCTTCCTGGACTTGGGTGGCTATTTGTTTCCCATTTTAGGGAATTTTTTATTATTATCCCTTCAAATTTTTTCTCATAGCCTTTCTTTTTGTTTTATGCTTTTGGGACCCATATACTTCAAATCTTGGGATGCTTAAGGTTGTCTCAGAAGAGACTGTCCTCATTTAATTTTTTTTTTCTTTATACTGCTCTGCTTCCATTATTTCCACCATTCTATCTTCCAGCTCACTTATCCATCCTTCTGCCTCAGTTATTCTATTGGTTTCCTCTAAAGTAATTTTTTTTATTTTCAATATTTTATTCCTTTTAAAAACTAGTTGTTATTCATATACACTAAAATTAGCACTTAAGTATTCTATTTTATGAAGGCTAACAACTGGGCACATATACACAGTACTGCTCAAGCCAGCTATAGTGTATTTCTATCACCCTATGATGTTTTCTTGTCCTTTTCTTTATTTTTTTATTATTTATTTTTATTGAAGGATAACTGCTTTACCGAATTTTGCTGTTTTCTGTCAAACCTCAACATGAATCAGCCATAAGTATACCTATATCCCCTCCTTTCTGAAACTCCCATCTCCCTCCCCATCCCACCCTCAAGGTTGATACAGAGCCCATCTTTGAGTTTCCTGAGCCATACAGCAAATTCCTGTTGGCTATCTATTTTAAGATAGTAATGTAAGTTTCCATGTTACTCTTTCCATACATCTCACTCTCTCCTCTCCTCTCTCCATGTCCATAAGCCATTCTTCATCTCTGTTTCTTCACTGTTGCCCTATAAATAATTCTTCAGTACCATTTTGCTAGATTCCATATATATGTGTTAGAATATGGTATTTATCTTTCTCTTTGTGACTCACTTCACTCTTTATAATAGGTTCTAGGTTTATCCACCTCATTAGAACTGATTCAAATGTGTTCCTTTTTATGGATGAGTAATATTCCATTGTGTATATATACCATAACTTCTTGATCCATTCATCTGTCAGTGGACATCTAAGTTGCTTCCATGTTCTAGCTATTGTAAATAGTGCTGCAGTGAACAGTTGGATACACGTGTGTTTTTCAGTTTTGGTTTCCTCAGGGTATATGCCTAAAAGTGGGATTGCTGTGTCATATGGTGGTTTTATTCCTAGATTTTTAAGGAATCTCCATACCATCTTCCATAATGACTGTATCAATTTACATTCCCACCAACAGTGGAAGACTGTTCCCTTTTCTCCACACCCTTTCCAGATTTTATTGTTTGTAGACTTTTTGATGAGGGCCATTCTGAATGGTGTGAGGTGATATCTCACTGTAGTTTTGATTTGCATTTCTCTAATAATGAGCAATGTTGAGCATCTTTTCATATATTTGTTAGACATCTGTATGTTATGTCTTTTTTAAAATATAAATTTATTTATTTATTTTAATTGGAGGCTAATTACTTTGCAAAATTTTATTGGTTTTGCCATAGGAAAAATGTCTATTCGTCTTTTCCTCACATTTTGATTGAGTTGTTTGTTTTTCTATTATTGAGTGGTATGAGCTGCTTGTATATTTTGGAAATTAATCCTTTTCCAGTTGTTTCATTTGCTATTTTCTCCCATTTTGAGGGTTGTCTTTTCACCTTGCTTATAGTTTCCTTTGCTGTGCAAAAGTTTTTAAGTTTAATCAGGTCCCAGTTGTTTACTTTTATTTTTATTTCCATTATTCTAGGAGGTGGATCATAGGGGATCTTGCTTTGATTTATGTCATTGAGTGTTCTGCCTGTTTTCTTCTAAGAGTTTTATAGTTTCTACTATTAGGTTTAATCTCTTTAAGAAAATTAGAGATACCAAGGGAACATTTCATGCAAGGATGGGCTCGATAAAGGACAGAAATGGTATGGACCTAATAGAAGCAGAAGATATTAAGAAGAGGTGGCAAGAATACACAGAAGAACTGTACAAAAAAGATCTTCATGACCCAGATAATCACAATGGTGTGAACACTTATCTAGAGCCAACATCCTGGAATGTGAAGTCAAGTGGGCCTTAGAAAGCATCACTACAAACAAAGCTAGTGGAGGTGATAGAATTACAGTTGAGCTGTTTCAAACCCTGAAAGATGATGCTATGAACGTGCTGCACTCAGTCTGCCAGCAAATTTGGAAAACTCAGCAGTGGCCACAGGACTGGAAAAGGTCAGTTTTCATTTCAATCCCAAAGAAAGGCAATGCCAAAGAATGCTCAAATTACCACACAATTGCACTCATCTCACATGCTAGTAAAATAATGCTCAAAATTCTCCAAGCCAGGCTTCAGCAATAAGTGAACCGTGAACTTCCAGATGTTCAAGGTGGTTTTAGAAGAGGCAGAGGAACCAGAGATCAAATTGCTAACATCTGCTGGATCATGGAAGAAGCAAGAGCATTCCAGAAAAACATCTATTTCTTCTTTATTGACTATGCCAAAGTTTATTGTGTGGATCACAATAAACTGTGGAAAATTCTTCAAGAAATGGGAATACCAGACCACCTGACCTGCCTCTTTAGAAATCTGTATGCAGGTCAGGAAGCAACAGTCAGAACTGGACATGTAACAACAGACTGGTTCCAAACAGGAAAAGGAGTACGTCAAGGCTGTATATTGTCACCCTGTTTATTTAACTTATATGCAGAGTACATCATGACAAATGCTGGGCTTAAGGAAACACAAGCTGGAATCAAGGTTGCCAGTAAAAATAGCACTAACCTCAGATATGCAGATGACACCACCCTTATGGCAGAAAGTGAAGAAGAACTAAAAAGCCTCTTGATGAAAGTGAAAGAGGAGAATGGAAAAGTTGGCTTAAAGCTCAACATTCAGAAAACAAAGGTTATGGCATCTGGTACCATCACTTCATGGTAAATAGATGGGGAAACAGTGGAAACAGTGTCAGACTTTATTTTTCTGTGCTCCAAAATCACGGCAGATAGTTATTGCAGCCATGAAATTAAAAGACACTCCTTGGAAGGAAAGTTATGACCAACCTAGATAGCATATTCAAAAGCAGAGACATTACTTTGCCAACAAAGGTCCATCTAGTCAAGACTATGGTTTTTCCAGTGGTCATGTATGTATGTCAGAGTTGGACTGTGAAGAAAGCTGAGCACCGAAGAATTGATGCTTTTGAACTGTGGTGTTGGAGAAGACTCTTGAGAGTCCCTTGGACTGCAAGGAGATCCAACCAGTCCATCCTAAAGGAGATCAGCCCTGGGATTTCTTTGGAAGGAATGATGCTAAAGCTGAAACTCCAGTACTTTCCCACCTCATGGGAAGAGTTGACTCATTGGAAAAGACTCTGATGCTGGGAGGGATTGAGGGCAGAAGGAGAAGGGGATGACAGAGGATGAGATGGCTGGATGGCATCACTCACTCTAAGGATGTGATTCTGAGTGAACTCCGGGAGATGGTGATGGACAAGTAGGCCTGGCGTGCTGCGATTCATGGGGTCACAAAGAGTCGGACATGACTGAGTGACTGAACTGAACTGAACTGAATGTTTGTCTTATATGCTGAGGTGCTCCTATGTTGGGTGCATAGATATTTGCAATTGTTATGTCTTCCTCTTGGATTGATTCCATGGTCATTATGTAGTTGCCTTCCTTATCTCTTGTAATCTTTATTTTAAGGTCTATTTTGTCCGATATGGGGATTGCTACTATAGCTTTCTTTTGCTTCCCGTTTGCATGGAAAACTTTTTTCCATCCTCTCACTTTCAGTCTACCTGTGTCTTGAGGTCTGAAGTGAGTTTCTTGCAGACAGCATATATATTGGTCTTTTTTTTTTTTTTTTTTAATCCATTCAACCAGTCTGTGTCTTTTTGTTGAAGCATTTAATCCATTTACATTTAAAGTAATTATTGATGTATATGTTCCTCTTGCCACTTTCTAATTGGGGTTTATTTCACATATCTTTTTTCTTCCGTTGTATTTCTTGACTATATACATCCATTTAACATTTGTTGTAAAGCTGGTTTGGTGCTACTGAATTCTCTTAACTTTTGCTTGTATGAAAAGCTTTTGATTTCTCCATCAGTTTTTAATGAGATCCTTGCTGGATACAGTAATGTTTATTGTCCTCTAATGTACTTTTAATCTCAGCTACTGTATTGTTCCTTGCTGATTGCCTATTCTTTAAATCTTCTATGTCCTTTTGAAACATTTCTTGCATATCTCTATCTATGTCTCCAGTCTGTCTGTGCCTCCATTTTATTTCCAAGGTTTTGAATCATCTTTACTATCATTCCTATGAATTCTTTTTCAGATAGACTGCTTATTTCCTCTTCATTTGTTTGGTCTTGTGGGTATTTGCCATGTTCCTTCATCTGTTCCATGTTTTTATGTCTTTTAATTTGTTTAAGTTTCTGTGTTTGGGGTCTCCTGTCTGCAGGCTGGAAGGCTGTAGTTCCTCTTAATTGTGGTGTCTACCCACCGTGGTTGGGGTTGGACCAGTTCTTTGTTAAGATTTCCTGATTAAGGGGACTTGTGACTGTGTTCTGGTGGATGGAGCTAGATCTTGCTCCCTGAAAGGCGGTGCCATGTCCAATAGTGCATTTTGTAGTGTCTATGGTCTTGGTATGGCTTTGGGCAGCCTTTCTGCTAATGGGCAAATTTGTGTTCCTGTTTTGCTATATGTTTGGTGTGAGTTGTCCAACACTGGAACTTGCTGGCCTTTGGTTGGAGCTTGGTATTTAAGTGTTGAGGTGGAGGCCTTTGGGAGAGCTCTCACTGATTAATGTTCCCTGGGGTTGAGTTCTCTGGTGATCCAAAGTCTTGACCTTGGGTCTCCCACCTCGGAGTTTCAGGTCTGACCCCTTATTGTAGCACCAAGACTTGACAGGCCACACAGCAGAGAAGACAAAAGCCCAAAGAGTAATGGTGAAACAATGCTCAACGGCCAAGAAAACCCAATGAGATTCACATACTTACAAAGAGGAAAGAGGAGAGAAAAAAGAGCAAACCAAGGATAAAAACAGGAATCAAAAAAGAAGACAGCAATCAAGACAATAATCAAATTTAGACTCACAAAAATACAAAATTAAAAACATGGAAAAAATGCTGTATAATTAAGCAGTACTGTAAGAATAGGAAAAAAAATAAATATATTAAATAAATATATTTAAATATAAGGTGTTCAGGGGACTTCCCTGGTGGTCCAGTGGTTAAGATACCACACTTCCACTTCGGAAGGCATGAGTTTAATCCATGGACATCCCACAGGCCTTGTGTTTTGTCCAGAAAAAGAGAAATTATTTTAAAATTAATAAATAAGCTATGGTTTTGCAAAGAAAAAAAAATAGGTTATAAAATTTAAGGGTATAATAAAAAGAACCACATTAGAACAATATGAGAAAAGAAAAAACAAGATGGGGAAACCTATAGAGAGTGCAATGAGAAGAATCTCCATGTGATTCTTCAGTTTTCCTGGCCCAGTTGATTTGCCTACTTAGAAAGTCATCCAATATTTCTAGGAATGTCTCTGGACCTGTTGTTGACTGGGTTGAGTTGGCTCAGATTTAGATTTCACCTTACTCTAGCTTGTACTTGCTCTCAAAGTCTACAGTTGCCCCTAAAGTTCACAGCCTCAGGCTAATTGTGGGAATTTAATCCACTGCACCTCTGGTTGCAGGGGCAACTTCCCTGTCTCTCCTTTGCTCATGCAGCCCCTGATGTTCTGCTTTGGTTTTGGGCCTGCCTCTGGTGGTAGGCCACCCTCTGGTGTCTGTTTTCCACCCAGACATGAGGGGGCAAAAGTAGCTGCCTATTAAGAGTCACTGCTCAGTTGTGCTGGAGAGCAAGAGAGGTAGGGCAGACATCGTTGGGTTGTGTGGGGAGTGCCCACTGTGGCTAGGATCTGTGGGAGGTTGCACAGCCTAAGGTTTCCCCAGGGGAGTTGGCTCTGGTTTGTGGGACCCTTGGCAGAGCCAAGCTGTTCAGGCTCCCAGGAAGACATGGGCAGCAATCCATGCCCACTCACAGCTTGGTGGCCAAGACCATAGTGGCCCCTGACTTCTGCCTCTGGCATTCACACCAGCTTCTCTATGTCTGGAGCCACAGATGGCAGCTGGCTCACCCCTTTTAAGTATTCGCTAAGGTGGGGTCCTGTGTTCTGTGAGCACACAGGGTTAAAGTTTTCCTGGAAATGATCTTTTGCCTCTCTGGCAAGCCCAGGCTTTTCTCTGAACTCCCTCAACTGTGTCATACTAGGCCCCTCAGAATATCTTCACAGCAGTCAACAGTGGTCCACTCCCTGAGGTCCAGCCTCCAAAGCCTAAGCCTCTGCACCTCACCCCCATTGGCTGTGGGTGGGCATGGGCATGTGAGCCACTTTTCTGCTGGTTAAATCCCTGTGGTGAATTTTCTCCATTTTGCCTTCAGAGTACTTGTTGTTGCACTTGTTGCTGTGCTCCACTCTGAAGTTCCAAAGCTCTACCTGACCTCACCTGTGAGGGGGTTTCTTGTATGTGGAAACATTTTCTTCATCATGACTCCCTCCCTGAGGTGCAGGTCACCATCCTGATATCCTTTGTCTCCCTTTTTATTTTTATCCTTTGCCCTACCTCATTCTGAGGATATTGGCTTGCCTTTGTGGAAGTCTGGGGTCCTCTGCCATTCAGAAGATGTTCTGTAGGAGTTGTTCCACATGCATATGGGTTTTTGATGAATTTGTAGGGGGAAAGTGACCTCCCCATCTTATTCTTCTGCCATCTTTAAAATCTCTTCTTCGAATATCCTGTCTGTCCTTTTTTCTCAGCTTTTCTTCTCTTTCTGAGACTCCCACAATGTATATGTTGGTCTACTTGATGGTATCCCACAGGTCCACTAAGCCCTATTCACTTTTCTTTAATCTTTTTCTTTCTAATCCACAGACTTGGTAATTTCATTGTCATATGTTCAAGTTAGTTAGTTCTTTTTTCCTTCCTGCTAAAATATGCCTTTGTATCCCTACAGTGAAATTTTCATTTTAGTTATTTACTTTATTTTTCAGCTTTAGATTTTTTAAATCTACTTTTAGGTTTTCCATCTCTTTATTTATAATTATATTTTGTTCATACACTGATTTCTTTATATTCTCCACATCTTCCTTTAGTTCTCTCAGTATCTTCATGATAATTGTTTTAAGGCTTTTGTCTAGTAGACCTGCCATCAGGTCTTTTTGGGGGACAGTTTATGTTGACTTTTTTCCTTTTAATTAATCATTCAATAGCTTTTAATTTCCTTTTAATAACTTTCTTGTTTCTTTGTATGCTTTGTGATTTTTTTGTTGAAAAATAAACATTTTAATATAATGATGTGTTAACTCTGGAAATCATATTTTCCATCTTGAAGAGATGGTTATACCAGATCACCTCACCTGCCTCCTGAGAAATCTGTGTGCAGGTCAAGAAGCAATAGTTAGAAGAAGAAATGGAACAATGGACTGGTTCAAAATTGGGAAAGAATCACATCAAGGCTGTATATTGTCACCCTGTTTATTTAACTTATATGAAGTGTATATCATGTTAAATTCCAAGCTGGATGAATCACATTCTGAAACAAATATTGCTAGGAGAAATATGAACAACCTCAGATATGCAGATGATACTACCAAATGGTAGAAACCATAGAGGAACTAAAGAGTGTCTATGAAGGTAAAAGAGAAGAGTGAAAAAACTGGCTTAACACTCAGCATTCAAAAAAACAAAGAACATTGGAAACCAGTCTCATCACTTCATGGCAAATACATAGGGGGAAATGGAAACAGTGGCAGAGTTTATTTTATTTGGCTTCAAAATCATTGTGGATGGTGACTACGGCCATGAAATTAAAAAAGACACTTGCTCCTTGGAAGAAAAGCTATGATGAACCTAGACAGCATATTAAAAAACAGAGACATCACTTTGTCAACAAAGGTTCATGTAGTCTTTGTCAACAAAGGTTCATGTAGTCAAAGCTATGGTTTTTCCAGTAGTCATGTACAGATGACAGAGTTGGACAACAAAAATGGCTGAGATCCAAAGAATTTATGATTTTGAATTACAGTGCTGAGGAAGACTTTTGAGAGTCCCTTGGACAGCAAGGAGATCAAGTCAGTCAATCCTAAAGGAAATCAACCCTGAATATTCACTGGTAGGACTAATGCTGAAGCTGAAGCTCCAATACTTTGGCCACCTGATGTTAAGAGGCAACTCACTGGAAAAGACCCTGATGCTGGGAAAGAGTGAGGGCAGGAGAAGGGGGCACAGAAGATGAGATGATTGAATGGCATCATCGACTCAACGGACATTTGAACAAACTCGGGGAGATAATGAAAGCCAGGGGAGCCTGGTGTGCTGCAGTCCATGGGGTCGCAAAGAGTCAGACATGACATAACGATTGTACAATAGTCTCATTCAGGGTTGGTTGAGTTTTGCTCTTGTTTTATTTATTGTAATATTTGTAGCCAGTCTCTGTTTTAAAGATTATCCTGAGGTTTAAACTTATAGATCTTTCTGAGCTTATGCCTTTCCCTGGGGATATGTAGTCGTTTTCTAATCTTCCCCTATAGTTGCTTTTGTATGTCCTTAATGTCTGGTTCTTAAAAGGGAGAAAAGATAGAGCTCTCTTATGACCCAGCAATCCCATTGCTGGGCATACACACTGAGGAAACCAGAATTGAAAGAGACACGTGTACCCCAATGTTCATCGCAGCACTGTTTATAATAGCCAGGACATGGAAGCAACCTAGATGTCCATCAGCAGATGAATGGAGAAGAAAGCTGTGGTACATATACACAATGGAGTATTACTCAGCCATTCAAAAGAATACATTTGAATCAGTTCTAATGAGGTGGATGAAACTGGAGCCTATTATACAGAGTGAAGTAAGCCAGAAAGAAAAACACCAATACAGTATACTAATGCATATATATGGAATTTAGAAAGATGGTAACAATAACCCTGTATACGAGACAGCAAAAGAGACACAGATGTATAAAACAGTCTTTTGGACTCTGTGGGAGAGGGAGAGGGTGGGATGACTTGGGAGAATGACATTGAAATACGTATAATATCATATATGGAATGAGTTGCCAGTACAGGTTCCATGCATGATACTGGATGCTTGGGGCTGGTGCACTGGGATGACCCAGAGGGATGGTATGGGGAGGGAGGAGGGAGGAGGGTTCAGGATGGGGAACACATGTATACCTGTGGCAGATTCATTTCAATATTTGGCAAAACCAATACAATATTGTAAAGTTTAAAAATAAAATAAAATTTTTAAAAAAAGGAAAAAAAGGGAGAAAAGAGAAAAATGAAGGGGGACGGTAAGGGAGGAAGGGCCCCATCCATTAAAATCCTCTGAAAATCATTTTAGGCAGAGAGGGAAGCACTTGCAACAATAAGGGAAGATGTAACAACAATGGTCATCACCTGTCTGTTTGCACGTCTGTGATCAGAAGGAGCAATCAGAGATCAGAGCACAGATACTTTATATCTGGAGAACAGCATCCATTTTGTCCAAGTTGTCCACAAGCTATGTGTAGGTTGTATGAGGAAGGCATGCATGTCTGCTTGCCATGGTGCTTGGGGAAGATGGGTAATTGCTACTGCTAAGAGCTAAAATTATTGCATCTCTATAAGCCTTAGATTAATTCTCAGCAAAATTGAGATAAAAATGTTTACCTTATAGGGTTACCATATGTAATGAGAAAATGTGAGTGGAGTGGCTACTCAAGTGCTTTGTATATAAGTAGGGCTTCAAATTATGTTGGTTTAACACAAATATTAAACTCTATGGTACTCATTATAACTACAATAATAGTTCACAAAGGAGATAAGTATAAGCTGGGTCCAGAGATGAAAGAGCACTGGACTGGGCATAAGGCAATCTAGCTCTGGTACAGACTCCAGACTCTAAAACACACACACACATATATATAATTACTATATGTAGTATATATAATAAAATATATATTTTAGAAATCATGAATTTTTGCTTTGCTAAAAAATTTATGACATTTTGGTTCCACTTGTTTGACTAAGTATGAACTGGTGGTGCTAGTGGTAAAGAACCCGCCTGTCAATGCAGGAGACATGAGAGTCATGGGTTCGATCCCTGGGTTGGGAAGATGCCCTGAAGGAGGGCATGGCAACCAACTCCAGTCTTGTTGCTTGGAGAATTCCATGGACAGAGGAGCCTGGCAGGCTACAGTCCATAGAGTCGCAAAGAGTCAGACATGACTGAGCCACTAACACACTAATACCCTTCTATGTAAGGTGAAAAAAGGAGTTAAAGCCACAGTCACCACTGTAAGGAATATAACCTACTTAAAGAGATATGATGTTCATTAATGAAATCATTAGAAGATACAGAATATATATTCAGTACTATTATTTTGGCATAAGTATTGTTAAAGGTATCAGTTGTCAAGGATAAAGAAGATAAATATGAAATGAACTTCTCTCTAGACCTCATGGAGGAAATGAATAACAGTCTTCAAAAGTCTAGAAAGCAATGGAGGATGATGATCTAGATGGGAAAATAGCACAGAAGGCAGAGTAGCAAGAATTAATATACCTTGCATTAAAGAAATCAGATTGCCTTAAAAAAGAAGATACCTGGTGAAGTTCTAATAACAATGGTAGTACATGTGTGCTAAGTCACTTCAGTCATGTCTGACTCTTTGTGACCTATGAACTATAGCCTGCCAGGCTCCTCTGTACATGGGATTCTCCAGAATACTGGAATAGGTTGTTATGCCCTCCTCCAGGGGATCTTTCAGGCTCAGGTATTGAACCTGCATCTCTGTCTCCTGCATTGGCAGGTTCTTTACCATTAGCACCACCTGGGAAGCCCAACAATGGCAGAGATAAGACCAAATTATGGAGAACTTTAAATGAAACTGTAAGGAATTCATATTATTGTACCTTTTCACTTCAGGGATAGTTATAGTGTAGCTATTTAGGCATATGGTTTATTTTCCTTATTTGAGTGTAAGCTTCTGGGTAGAAGGAACCCTACTAATTTAATTTCTATGTATCCCTTTTTCCCTCTTACCTTGATCCACCATACATGTATACACACCATATTGCCTAGCACTATGTCAAGTAGTAGTTGTTGAATATGCATTGAATGTATAAATGAATCAGTTAATTGATGCACAGTTGACCCAGTGATCAATAGGGAATCACTGAGTTTGGTTTATGTGTTTATTAAGGCTATGAGTTGATGTAAGCACTGTTTTGGGAACATTTATCTGGTGTTATCTTACAAAATTGGTAGGAATCTAACAGCAGACAAACTTACTAGTAACTACATATTTGCTATTTTAAATACATCCAGAATTTCCATTGCATTTATTTGCATGAGCAAATGTGCAACTGTGGAAAATTTATTCTAAAATTAGTGTATTCTTTAATCCTTATTTCATGGATAGAGATATATAAAATTGCTATGTGTTATCTCCTGCTGCATCAGAACTTTCATAAATCCCTTGGAGTATCCTTACTACCAAGGGGGTAGTTAGGGAAAGAGAAAAACATACAGCATTCTAGCACTTACAGAAACAAACTTGGATATTGGCTTTAAAAGTGTATCAAAGTTCACCATAATGATTATTTCTTGGCACATTGCTGCAAAAACCCTTTAACTGGGTAGTATAACCAGCAGCTAGGTTTTAGGAGGCACTCCTCAAACCGTATCCACTGATTCTCAAAGAGGATTTGATGTGTGTAGGTCACCAGGAATTCATAGAACACTAAGCCATGGCCACACAGATTCATAGATACCTTAGAGACTGTAGTATCAAAAGATTTGAAACCTGGTAACAGGCAGTGAATGTTACGTGGACATCCTTTAGTGAAAACAGACAAAAATGTAAGGGGAAAATATTGACACAATTCATAATTAGATAAAACAGTATTGACACACATACCTTATTATTTAGGGGATGTGAAATAACAAGAGAAGATCCATGTATAGATAACACAAGTCTAGAGAGCATGGTAAGCTTTTATCTGATGATTTCTTTTAAAATTTTTAGTAAAAGCTATAGATGTGAATTTGTCAAAGCTACTCAGACATCTATATCACTAGTATCCTTCTCCGTGGTGAGGCTCAATAACATCTACTTCATCAAATGATAGAAGTCAATTTGTATTACTATAATGGGCATGATTGTCGACATGGGGTGCATGTCACATGGGAGGTGTATTTCAACTGCATACACTATACCCTAGATTCTAGTCTATCTCCCTTCTCCATGAAGTAATGCTGCCTGCTCCCCTCACACTCTAATAATTGCTCTCAAAAGTGGAAGTGTTAGTCACTCAGTCATGTATGACTCTTTGCATCTCCATAGACTGTAGCTTACCAGGTACTTCTGTCCATGGGATTCTTCACCAAAGAACGCTGGATTGGGTTGCTGTTTTCTTCTTCAGGGGATATTCCTGACCCAGAGATAGAACCTGCATCTCCTGCATTGCAGGCAGATTCTTTACCATCTGAGCCACCAGGGAAGCCCAATAATCGCCTTGCTTGTGTATGTGCTAAATTGCTTCAGTTGTGTCTCAGTCGTGCCATCAATGGACTATAGCCTGCCAAGCTCCTCTGTCCATGGAGATTATCCAGGCAAGAATACTGGAGTGGGTTGCCATATCCTTCTCCAGGAGATCTTCCCCAACCCAGGAATGGAACTTGCATCTCTATGTCTCCTTCATTGGCAGGCACTAGCACCTCCTGGGAAGCCCAAATGAGCCACTATTACTGTTAAGAATGATCCATCTCCATCTGACATATTGGGACAGGGGGGTAACACCTTGACAGCTACTACTTCATAGGAAAGGTGAATTAATAGAAAAAATCCTAAATGTGTTTTGATTGAATTCTAAGAGGCTTGTCTGTACCAACATATATCTATTTATATTCATTTACTTGATCAGAATCTTGATCTGTGAGAATGAGAATGTTTTAATGCTTGTTTCTATTTTACAACATCTCTACAGATTGCTCATTTTAAATAGGAGAATTTTAAGTAGAAAATTGCATATATGTGGGAGGGTGTCTACCAGTGCAGGTGTTAGAGCTGATAACTATGTGATGCACATTCATATATAAGAAAGCAAAGAATGCAGGGAAATATTCAAAAATGTCTTAGACGTAAAATCAAAAAATATCACTAGAATTTTGGAAACATTTGTAGGAAAGTAATCTAGAAAGTAATTCGCAGAATTACTCAACCCTGAAGGTCCATATTCAGTAATAAAAGCAAAAAGCTTCAAATTATTGCAGGAATAAAGACTGTAATTTTTAATTTTTGAAATCTCTCTAATTTCTCTAAATAGAGCTAGCTTCAGAATTCTATAGAAAGATGCTTTCTAAAGCTAACTTGCATCGTGTACCAGCCCTAGTCAAGATTAGGAAGAATTTTTTTGCAGGGCCATCTTTCTGGCCTTTTTAAAATACCTTCTTCTGAATCCCTAGATGTTATGTGGTTTTCACATTGCCCTATAGTTGACAAGGTGTTATTCAGGCCCTCCATTTCCACAGTGACTTTGTCTTTTTCCCTTCCATCAAAGGTGACTAACCTATATCACCCCATTCATTTAATTCACTGTTATCTGCTAGGGAATGAATACTCTAACCCAGTGGTTATCAAACTTTAACATGCATTGGAAGAGGTTTGGGATGAAGCCTGAAATTTGCATGTCTAAAAAATTTCCAGAAGATGTTGACATTGTTCATCTGAAAGGAACATTTTGAGAATCACTGCGAATCCTTGCTAAAATTATCCTTTTATTTTATTTATTTATTTTTTAAAATTCTCCTTTTAAAATCAAGTATTGGTATTTTCCTAAACATATCTCTAATGGTAAAAGTTAAAACATGTTGGTGAGTTAAAAGAAACAGTAAAAGTTAAAACATGTTGGCGAGTTAAAAGAAACAGTAAAAGTTAAAACATGTTGGTGAGTTAAAAGAAATGGTAAAAGTTAAAACATGTTGGCAAGTTAAAAGAGAATCACGTATACCAACCAAGACTTTCCATACTCTTCACATCATATCCTGCAATGTGTTGCCCTGTTCTGCCTTTGTATCCAGCTAATTAAAACTAAAATGTGGGTACATTCCTGGTCGTCCAGTGGTTAAGACTCCATGTGGCCAATGCAAGGAGTGTAGGTTCCATCCCTGGTCTGGGAACTAAGTTCCCACAGGCCACATGGTAAAATTTTATCTCGAAAAATAAATGATACCTAAAAACAGTAGTCCCTTTGGGTGGCTATTGCTAAGAAAATAAGTCCAGAGAGATCTTGATATTTAAGTTATGTATCTTAAATAAAATTCAAAAGAACTTATAATACCTGCTGTAACAGGAGCTCTGAAATTAAGATCCACAGAGAGAGATGTGAGGAAGGGAAAGGAATTAGGTAAACAGTGTTTGTAGGGAACACACTAATATTGGTGTGCAGGGTGGATGAGAAAGATCTGTGATTACCCACATCAACACATAGGCTACTGGACCACAGTATATAGGAGGAGTTGATGAGAACCTAGTTTAGATTAGCAATGGATTAAATTGCTTGGTGCATTTGTGATGATAAAAGTCTTTAATAAAAATGACTAGACCTGCATGTTGAGGGAAAAGGCGTGAATGTTCAGTAAAATGACAGATATCATTTGACTAGTGATATTATTTGGTGATTAAATATGTATTATTACTCAGGGCTCACTTAGCTTTGAAATCAGAAGTAATGTGGCATGCTTTTCAGAATTGAAATATTACCTTGCTCTGGCAATAGAAGAAATAACTAGACACATATTATCCTCAAGGAATTCAATGTCCTGTGAGGAAATCTGGGTCTCAATCAAATGGAAGGAAAGAAATTCTCTTCCTTCAGAGTATTTCCATGGTAGTCACTATCTATCTTAATAGACCAGGAAGTGATGATGAAAACTCACCACTTGACTTTTTACCAGAGCTACATTTTTTCACCTCCCAATTGTACTCTTAAACTCACCTACCCCCAACATTTCAGTATTATAAACAACATATGTCATTTTAATTAATCTTTAATGAACGTCATTATAAATTGAATTATGAAGAAATTGAAAATTCGATATACATGCTGCATAGTGATGCTAATTACATGAAAGTACCTATTATTGTATGAATTGTTCCTCCATTACCATAAACCTTTTAAATATGTACAATTATTTTTGTTCACTTTAATCAAGAAAACAGTAAAATTCTAGTACTTTTAACTGTCAAATATTTTCTGCATCTGATTTACATAATTGTGATAATTTATTATTTTAAAATTCATTAAAATATTGCAGATGGGAAAAGCTACAATGGACAGTTTTATCTATCATTCCATGGCACTAATTTGGTTATTCATTAATAAAGCCAATTCTGTCTTTAAATTACTATTCTTTTTTGGCCTCACTGTATCTTTCAAACAACATAGCCTAAAACACTACAAAAAAGCTAGCATGAGAGTGAACTATTTTGGAAAACCAGATTGTGAGGCAAAACATAGAAAATATATCTATTATTCATCATATAAGTGTTCCCATGTTTAAATTACTTGCTAGAAATAAATGAGGAATTTTACAAGTTGCCAATATATTAAATTATTTTAATAGAAGATAAACTTGTGAAATATAGTACTAGAAGCAAAGAAAGGAGGGATGGGCATTCCACATGCTAGAATTTGAATTCATTGATTACTACTTTAAAAACTTTCAGATAGTATATAGAATTTTCTGAAGATATATATATATATATATATATATAATCTTTACTCACATTCTTAGTTGCTGCAAATTAATTCTTTTCTCATTATAGTATTTTTAATGAGTAATAAACAATTCCAATTGATATTATCTTCCAAGTCAGGAATCCTCCTCCTTCTCCTCCTCCCTCTTTTTGGATTACTGTTTACTGACTTGAACTCAGAGGCATCTATTCCTTCCCTATTCAAAAGCAAGTCTGCATTCATAGAGCATGTTACCCATAACACTATGGATGTGGGGCATTTCTCACATTGAGAAAAATTAGACATATTAACAATATAGAGATTACTATTAATTTACAAGACTATCAATACTAGGTGTAAATTAAATATTAATATCACAACTCCAGTGGTATTTTTTTTTCCTTAAGGAAGACAGAGGAGTGTGTCTGATAAAGTGGGTGTGGTGAGGTAAATTATTTCAATTATATTATGCTGGTTCATGTGTTCAGAGCTACTAGGAATAAATATTCACAGCTAAACGTATCCCTTATAGCTGCTGATAATAGTAACCAATTAACTAAGACCAATAGATTAACTTTCTACTCTGTGTCAGGTGGTGCAGTGGTAAAGAATCCACCCACCAATGAAGGAGATGCCAGAGACGCATGTTAGATCCCTGGGTCATTAAGATCCCCTGGAGTAAGAAATGGCCCACTCCAATATTCTTACCTGAAATATTCCATGGACAGAAGAGCCTGGTGAGCTACAGTCCATGGGGTTTCAAAGAGTCAGAGACAACTGAGCACACACATACACACACACACACAATCATTATATTTAGCATTTGATATACATCTTCAATTTTACATTATAAATAGAAATTGCTGTATTCATACATAAATGTTGCCTTAAGATTCATTTTAAAAATGCCATCAGCAAAATACTCTAAGGAAATGAAAATATTACATTCTAATTTTCAATAGAATCTTGGAAAACCTCTCAAGAACGTTAAATTCTTTTCTTTTTTACTGTAATTTTTTTATTCCTAGTACCTGTCACAGGCTAAATGCTAATCACAAAGTTGCTGCTGCTGCTGCTAAGTCACTTCAGTCATGTCTGACTCTGTGCGACCCCATAGACAGCAGCCCACTAGACTCCTCTTTCCCTGGGATTCTCCAGGCAAGAATACTGGAGTGGGTTGCCATTTCCTTCTCCAATGCATGAAAGTGAAAAGTGAAAGGGAAGTCGCCCAGTCGTGCCTGACTCTTAGCGACCCCATGGACTGCAGCCCCCCAGGCTCCTCCGTCCATGGGACTTTCCAGGCAAGAGTACCGGAGTGGGGTGCCATTGCCTTCTCCAATCACAAAGTTGACCTTCAGATTAATATATAATGCAAGTATTTAAAACACATCTTTTTCTAGATGTTATTCCTTTCCCTGATCCTAGGTCCATATGTTGGTGAGCAAATATCATGTAAAGAAAAAGTAATGAGGATATAACAAGGAAAGATGGTATTAAAGAAAAAGTAATGAGGATATAACAAGGAAAGATGGTATTAAAGAAAAAGTAATGAGGATATAACAAGGAAAGATGGTATTATCAAGACAACAAATGTATATTAAATTTACATATATACACATACCTCTACCTGATGAAAATGCTAGTTTCAAATGTCTTAGAGTTAAAATTATGTTACAAACTGGCCATATGTTAATGTAACTATATTTTAGGCCACTTTAAAATTTATAAATTAATTGTATAATTGCATTTTTAATCCTTATAAGAAAAAAAAAAAAAAACCTTTTCATTAATATTCCAGGTGGCTCAGACAGTAAAGCATCTGCCTACAATGCGGGAGACCCAGGTTTGATCCCTGGGTCAGGAAGATCGCCTGGAGAAGGAAATGACAACCCAGTCCAGTATTCTTGCCTGCAAAATCCCATGGACGGAGAAGCCTGGTAGGCTACAGTTCATAGGGTCGCAAGAGTTTGATATGACTGAACGACTTCACTTTCACTAATATTCACATTTTATAGATTCCATGACTTATGCTAAGAGAAGTTACGTGCCTTGCTAGTTATTAAGGCATGGAATAAGTTTCCAAATTCAAGTCTTCTCTGCCACGATATATTCTGTCTCTTATACTTTGCCGCTACATGAATCAGTGATTACACAGGTCTTATTTATACACTCACAGCAACTTTTTTTCTGGAAGTTTGGAGTCAAAGGGATGTTCTGCCTGTTTTGTAAATGTCCTCCAACATACCGGCTGATGCACTCACTCTTCACAAAAAGTGGCAGAGATCACCAAGTGGAAGTGACCTGCCTTGTCTCTTGCTCTTGTTTCCCATGAGCCTGGTCATGTATAAACTTTAATTTCATTTTTGCTTTATGGTCATAACTAATTATCACAGGACCAGGTATTGAAACAAGAATGCTGCAACCAATATCATGCGGAGAGTAAAACAGTTAACTTGACAATGCAATTTTCAGCTTTTTATGGTTGACCTTAATAAATTCAATATAAATCAACAGATAAAGATAAAGTTCATCTGGCATTTTATTGTGAATAAATTATAAAACAAATGGAAGTTAAATAGTAAAATTTAATTGTTACCTTTAACAATTCACATTCAGGATTTCTGAACTCCTATACTAAATATTTTGACTTGTATTCAAGAGATTGTGTTCTAGCATGCTAAAAAGTTCTTGTTAAAGGTGATTGTTTTTCTTTTCTACAAAAACATAAGAAAGACTTTATAGTAAGTTCTCAATAAACCCAGAATTGTACTTGTCATTTAGGAGTTTATTGGCTTAGTCTTATTGTTAATAATATAATAAGGTGATTTTTTAAATAATTTGCAGTCTATCAAGTACTTTCATTTCATTTCAAATATTTCATTTAATCTTCACAAGTATTCGGAAGATTGATTAATATTATATAACTAATAACTAGGAACAGATTCTTGACTTGTGACTAGTAGCATTACTAAGCCTGGCATTATAGCTAGAATTAGGTTTTTTCAAGATCAGAGCTATTATTATTGGGACTAGGGCTATTATTGTTGAGGCCAGGGTTATTGTTGTTTAGGACAGGGCTATTATTGGGTCTAAGGCCATTAATGTTGGGGCCAGAGACACTGCTGCTGGGTCCAGGGCTGAAGGGATGCAGTCTTATATTTTGGGGTCCAGAACCATTGTTCTGGGGGTCAAATTCATTAATGTTAGGGCTAGGTGCATTGTTGGGGCCAAGTCCATTGTTGAGGCCAATGATACTGCTTGAATCAATGCTGAAGCCAGCACCCTTGCAGGGACCAGAAGTGCAGTCTGGGCCAGCTCCATTTTGGAGTCCAGAGGTGTAGTTGGGATTAGAGTCATTATTGGAGTCAGCATTATTTTACTAGCATGTGAGATGAGTGCAATTATGTGGTAGTTTGTGCATTCTATGGCATTGCCTTTCTTTGGGATTAGAATGAAAACTGACCTTTTCCAGTCCTGTGGCCACTGCTGAGTTTTCCAAATTTGCTGGCAGACTGAGTGCTGCAGTTTCACAGCATCATCATTTAGGATTTGAAATAGCTCAACTGGGATCTCATCACCTCCACTAGCTTTGTTTGTAGTGATGCTTTCTAAGGCCCACTTGACTTCACATTCCAGGATGTCTGGCTCTAGGTGAGTGATCACACCATCGTGATTATCTTTGTCATGAAGATCTTTTTTGTACAGTTCTTCTGTGTATTCTTACCACCTCTTCTTGATATCTTCTGCTTCTGTTAGGTCCATACCATTTCTGTCCTTTATCGAGCCCATCTTTGCATGAAATATTCCCTTGGTATCTCTAATTTTCTTGAAGAGACCTCTAGTCTTTCCCGTTCTGTTGTTTTCCTCTATTTCTTTGCATTGATCGCTGAGGAAGGCTTTCTTATCTCTCCTTGCTGTTCTTTGAAACTGCATTCAGATGCTTATATCTTTCCTTTTCTCCTTTGCTTTTTGCTTCTCTTCTTTTCACCACTATTTGTAAGGCCTCCTCAGACAGCCATTTTGCTTTTTTGCATGTCTTTTCCATGGAGGTGGTCTTGATCCCTGTCTCCTGTACAATGTCATGAACCACCATCCATAGTTCATCACGCACTCTGTCTATCAGATCTAATCCCTTAAATCTACTTATCACTTCCACTGTATAATCATAGGGATTTGATTTAGGTCATACCTGAATGGTCTAGTGGTTTTCCCCACTTTCTTCAATTTAAGTCTGAATTTGGCAATAATGAGTTCATGATCTGAGCCACAGTCAGCTCCCAGTCTTGTTTTTGCTGACTGTATAGAGCTTTTCCATGTTTAGGTGCAAAGAATATAATCAGTATGATTTCGGTGTTGACCATCTGGTGATGTCCATGTGTAGAGTCTTCTCTTGTATTGTTGGAAGAGGGAGTTTGCTATGACCAGTGCATTCTCTTATCAAAACTATATTAGCCTTTGCCCTGCTTCATTCTGTACCCCAAGGCCAAATTTGGCTGTTACTCCAGGTGTTTCTTGACTTCCTACTTTTGCATTCCAGTCCCCTATATTGAAAAGGACATCTTTTTGGGGTGCTAGTTATAAAAGGTCTTGTAGGTCTTCATAGAATCGTTCAACTTCAGTTTCTTCAGCATTACTGGTTGGGGCATAGGCTTGGATTACTGTGATATTGTATGGTTTGCCTTGGAAATGAACAGAGATCATTCTGTCGTTTTTACGATTGCATCCAAGTACTGCATTTCAGACTCTCTTGTTGACAGTGATGACTACTCCATTTCTTCTAAGGGATTCCTTCCCACAGTAGTAGATAAAACAGGCATCTGCATTAAATTCACCCATTCCAGTCCATTTTAATTTGCTGATTCCTAGAATGTCAAAGCTCACTCTTGCCACCTCCTGTTTGACCACTTCTAATTTGTCTTAATTCATGGACCTAACATTTCAAGTTCCTATGCCACATTGCTCTTTACAACATTGGACCTTGCTTCTATCACCAGTCACATCCACAGCTGGGTATTGTTCGTGCTTTGGCTCCATCCCTTCATTCTTTCTGGAGTTATTTCTCCACTGATCTCCAGTAGCATATTGGGCACTTATCGACCTGGGTGTTCGTCTTTCAGTATCCTATCATTTTGCCTTTTCATACTATTCATGTGGTTCTCAAGGTAAGAATACTGAAGTGGTTTGCCATTCCTTTCTCCAGTGGACCACATTCTGTCAGACCTCTCCACCATGATCCTTCCGTCTTGGGTGGCCCCAGAGGGCATGGCTTACTTTCATTGAGTTATACAAGGTTGTGGTCCATGTGATTAAATTGGCTAGTTTTCTGTGATTATGGTTTCAGTGTGTCTGCCCTCTGATGCCCTCTCACAACACCTACCATCTTACTTGGGTTTCTCTTACCTTGGACGTGGGGTATCTCTTCACTGCTGCTCCAGCAAAGAGCAGCCTCTGCTCCTTACTTTGGATGAGGGGTATCTCTTCATGGCCGCCCCTCCTGTCCTTGAATGTAGAGTAGCTCTTCTCGGCCTGTGACGGACCGTGCAGAAGTGTGCCAGTTGCAACGGACTGCATAGAATTCTGACAACATTAAGCACACTATATCCAATTTACAGGTCCCCAAAGAAGAGAGAAATAAAGGATTGAGAAAACATTTAAGGGGATTATGCTTAAAGATTTCCCTAACATGGGAAAGGAAATAGCCCCCAAGTCCAGGAAGCCCAGAGAGTCCCATATAGGATAAATCCAAAGAGAAACACACCAAGATAAATATGAATCAAACTAACAAAAAATTAAACACAAAGAACAAATATTAAAATACACAAGGGAAAAGCAGCAAATAATATATAAGGGTATTCCCCATAAGATTAACAGCTGATCATTCAACAGAAACTGAAGGCCAGAAGGGACGGGCAAAAGAAGCTTAAAGTGATGAAAGGAAAAACTTACCACCAAGGTTACTCACTCTGTCCAGCTAAGATCTCATTCATACGCCGTGGGGAAATCAGAAACTTTACAGATATGCAAAATTAAGAGAATTCAAGACCACCGAATCAACTTTACAACAAATGCTAAAGGAAATTCTCTAGACAGTAAACATAAAAGAAAGAAAAGACCTACAAAAACAAACCCAAAACAACAAAGTAAATGGTATCAATAATCACCTTAAATGTATATGGATTAAATGCTCTGCACAAAAGAGGCAGATTGGCTGAATGTATAAAAGAATAAGACCCCTACATTAGTTGTCTACAAGAGACCCACCTCAAACCTAGGGACACATACAGACTGAAAGTAAGGGGCTGGGAAATGATATTCCATACAAAGAGAAATCAAAAGAAGGCAGAAGTAGCAACAGTCAGATAAAATAGACTTTAAGATAAAAACTGTTACAAGACAAGGAAGGACATTACATAATGATCAAGGAAAATATCCAAAAAGAAGACATAACAATTACATATGCACCCAACATAAGAGCACCCCAGTACATAAGGCAAATGCTAACTGCAGCCATGAAATTAAAAGATGCTTTCTCTTTGGAAGGAAAGCTGTGACCAACCTAGACAGCATATTAAAAAGCATAAACATTACTTTACCAGAAAAGGTCCTTCTAGTCAAAGCTATGGTTTTTCCAGTAGTAATGTATGGTTCTAAGATTTGGACTATAAAAAAATCCGAGGACCGAAGATTTGATGCTTTTGAACTGTGGTGTTTAAGACTCTTGAGAGTCCCTTGGATTGCCAGGAGATCAAACTAGTCAATCCTAAAGGAAATCAGTCCTGAATTCCTGAATATTCATTGGAAGGACTGATACTGAAGCTGAAACTCCAATACTTTGGCCACCTGATGCTAAGAACTAACTCATTGGAAGAAACCCTGATGCTAGGAAAGATTGAAGGTGGAAGAAGAAGGGGACGACAAAGGATGAGATGGATGGATGGCATGATGGACTGACAAAATGGACATGAGTTTGACTAGGCTCTGGGAATTGGTGATGGACAGGGAAGCCTGGCGTCCATGGGATCATAAGGAGTCAGAAACAACTGAGCGGCTGAACTGAACTGATAAAGTGGAAATGGGCAGTAACACAATAATAGTGGGGGACTTTAACACCCCGCTCACACCAATGGACAGATCATCAAGAGAGGAAATGAGTACGGAAACTCAAGCATTAAAAAACACATGGACCAATTGGAAGTAATTGATATCTATAAGGCATATTATCCAGAAACAGTAAATTTCACTGTTTTCTCAAGTGCACATGGAACATTCTCCATGATAGATCACATCTTGGGTCACAAATCAAGCCTCTGAAATTTTTCAAAATTTGAAATCTTTTCAAGTATCTTTTATGAACACAATACTATAAGATTAGATATCAACCAAGGGGGGAGGGAACTGTAAAAAACACAACTACACTGAAGCTAAATACTATGCTTTAGAATATCCAACACATTATTGAAGAAATAAAAAAGGAAAGCAAAACTATCTAGAAACAAATTACAAGGAAAACACAACTCAAAAGCTATGAGATGCAATAAAAGCAGTGCTAAGAAGTAAGTTTATAAAAATACCAGCCTTACTCAAGAAACAAGAGAAGTAACAATCGAAATGTACACCTAAAACAACTAGAAAAAGAAGAACAAAAAACTTCAAAATTAGTGGAAGGGAGGAAATAACAAAGATCAGAGCAGAAATAAATGAAAAAAAAATGAGGGAGAAAATTAAAAAAATTATTTACAAAAAAACAGACAAACAACTAACCAGGTTCATCAAGACAGAATGGAGAAGACTCAAATCAACAAAATTAGAAATGAAAAAGAAGTTACAACAGACAATGCAGAAAGACGAACATAAGAGACTACTATGAGCAACTACATGCCAATAAAATGGACAACCTGGGAGAAATGGACAAATTCTTAGGAACATATGACCTTCCAAAACTGAACCAGGAAGAAATAGAAAATGTGAAGAGATCAATCACGAACATGGAAATCAAAACGTTAATCAAAAGTCTTCAGACAAACAAAAGCCCAGGGCCAGATGGCTTCACAAGTGATTTCTACCAAAACTTTAGAGAAGAACTAACACCTATTTTGATTAAAGTTTTGGAGAAAATTGCAGAGGAAGTAAAACTCCCAAACTCATTCTACAAGGCCACATCACACTGATACCAAAACCAGACAAAGATACCTCAAAAAAAAAAAAAAAGAAGAAGAAGAAGAAGAAAAGAAAAAGAAAATTACAGGGAAATATCACTGATGGACATAGATGAAAAAATTCTCAACAAAATACTAGCAAACAGAATTCAACAATACACTAAAAGGATCATATATCATGGGCTTCATCCCAAGGATGTAAAGTACAAATGCCTTTCTCAATTTTGGTTTCCTTGGGGTATATGCCTGGTAGTGGGATGACAGAGGATGAGATGGCTGGATGGCATCACTGACTCGATGGACATGAGTTTGGGTGAACTACAGGAGTTGGTGATGGACAGGGAGGCCTGGCGTGCTGCAATTCATGGGGTCGCGAAGAGTCGGACACGACTGAGCGACTTAACTGAACTGAACTGAATAATGAGTGATGTTGAGCATCTTTCATGTGTTTATGAGCCATCTGTATGTATTTGGAGAAATGTCTGTATATGTCTTTTCCCACTTTTTGATTGGGTTCTTTGTTCTTCTGGTATTGACCTGTATGAGCTGCTTGCTTATTTTGGAAATTAATCCTTTGTCAGTTGTTTTGTTTGCAATTATTTTCTCCATTCTGAGGGCTGTCTTTTAACCTTATTTATAGTTTCCATTGCTGTGCAAAAGTTTTTTAGTTTAATTAGGTCCCACTTGTTTATTCTTTTTATTTCCATTATTTCCACCACCTTCCTAGGAGATGGGTCATAGAGGATTATGCTGTGATTTATGTCAGAGTCCTCTCCCTATGTTTCCTCCAAGAGTTTTATAGTTTCTGGTCTTACATTTAGCTCTTCAATCCACTTTGAGTTTATCTTTATGTATGGTGTTAGGAAGTATTCTAATTTCATTCTTTTACACTTAACTCTCAAGTTTTCCCAGCACCATTTATTGAAGAGGCTATCTTTGCCCCATGGTATATTCTCACCTCCTTTGTCAAAAATAAGGTACCCATATGTGCATGGGTTTATCTCTGGGCTTTCTATCTTGTTCCATTTGTCTATTTTTCTGATTTTGTGCCAGTACCATAGTGTCTTGATGACTATAGCCTTGTAGTGTAATCTGAATTGAGGAGGTTGATTCCTCCAGTTTCATTCTTCTTTCTCAAGACTGCGTTGGTTTTTAAGGTCTTTCATGTTTCCATAAGAATTGTGAGGTTTTGTTGTTGTTGTTGTTGTTCTAGTTCTTTGAAAAATGCCATTATTAATTTGATAGGGATCACATTCAATCTGTCAATTGCATTTGGTAGCATAGTCAATTTCAAAATATTGATTGTTCCAGCCCAGGAACATGGGATATCTCTCCATCTGTTTATGCTGTCTTTGATTTCTTTCATCAGTATCTTACAGTTTTGTGTATAAAGTTCTTTTGTCTCCTTAGGTAGGTTTATTCCTAGATTTTTTATTATTTTTGTTGCAATAGTGAATGGGACTTATTCCTTAATTTCTCTATCTGATTAGTTATACATTGTTAGTGTATAGTAATGCAAGTGATTTCTATGTCTTGATTTTGTGTCCTGTGACTTTGCTAAATTCATTGATTAGCTGTAGTAATTTTCTGATAGTATCTTTAGGGTTTTCTATGTATAATAGCATGTCATCTGCAAACATTGAGAGTTTTACTTCTTCTTTTCAGATCTGGATTCCTTTTATTTATTTTTCTTCTCTGATTGCCATAGCTAGGGACTTCCAAAACTATGCTGAATAATAGTGGTGAGAGAAGAGTACTCATTCTTGCCATTATTAATCAACATAGTTTTGGAAGTCCTAGCCACAGCAGTCAGAGAAGAAAAAGAAATAAAAGGAATCCAGATTGGAAAAGAATAAGTAAAGCTGTCACTGTTTGCAGGTGATGGAATACTATACATACAAATCCCTTAGAGATGAAACCAGAAAATTACTAGGGCTAATCAATGAATATAGTAAAGTCACAAGATATAAAATTAATACACAAAAATCTCTTGCAGTAATATACATTAATGGTGAAAAATCAGAAAGAGAAATTAAGGAAACAATCCCATTTATCACTACAAGCAAAGGATATAATACCTAAGAATAAGCCTACCTTAAAAGACAATATACCCCTATGATGGAAGCTATACTCCTTCCAGTATTCTTGCCTGGAGAATGCCATGGACAGAGGAGTCTGGTGGGTGACAGTCCATAACATCATACAGAGTCAGACACAACTGAAGTGACTTAGCATGCATAAGACACTGATGAAAGAAATCAAAGATGACACACACAGGTGGAGAGATATACCATGTTCTTGGATCAGAAGAATCAATATTATGAAAATGACCATACTACACAAGCAATCTACAGAGTCAAAGCAATCCATTTCAAACTACCAGTGGTATTTTTCACATAACTAGAACAAACAATTGTACAATTTGTATGGAAAAACAAAGGACCCTGAATAGCCAAAGCAATCTTGAGAAAGAAAAATGGAGCTGGAGAAATCAACCTTCCTGATTTCACACTATACTACAAAGTTACAGTCATCAAGACACTATGGTACTGGCACAAAAACAGAAATAAAGACCAAAGGAAAAAGAAAGTCCAGAGATTGACTCATGCACCAATGGGCACCTTATCTTTGATAAAGGAGGCAAAAATATACAACAGAGAAAAGACAGTCTCTCCAGTAAATTGTGCTGGGATAACTAAACAGCTACATATTAAAAAATGAAGCAAGAACACTTCTTAACACTATACACAAAAATTAACTCAAAATTCGTTAAAGACAAATATAAGGCCAGAAACTATAAAGCTCTTTGAGGAAAGCATAGATCATACACTCCTCACCATAAATCACAGCAAGATCTTCAATGACCTAGCTGCTAGGATAATGGAAATAAAAACAAAAATAACAAGTGGGACTAATTAAATTTAAAAGCTTTTGCACCGCAAAGGAAACTATAAACAAGGTGAAAAAATAACCCTCAGAATATGAGAAAATAATTGCAAACAAAACAACTGACAAAGGATTAATCTTCAAAGTGTATAAGCACATACAACTCAATATCATAAAAACAAATAGCCCAGTTAGAAAATGGACAAAAGACCTAAACAGACACTTCTCCAAAGAAGACATATCAGTTCAATTCAGTTCAGTCGCTCAGTAGTGTCCAACTCTTTGCAACCCCATGAATCACAGCACACCAGGCCAATAAACACATGAAAAAATACTCAACATCACTCATTATTAAAAAAAGTGAAAATCAAAACTACAATGAGATATCACCTCACACCAGTCAAAATCAATTCAGTTTAGTTCAGTCACTCAGTCATGTCCAACTCTTTGCAACTCCATGGACTGCAGCATGCCAGGCCTCCCTGTCCATCACCAACTCCTGGAGTTTACCCAGACTCATGTCCATTGAGATGGTGATGCCATCCAACCATCTCATCCTCTGTTGTCCCCTTCTCCTCCTGCCCTTAATCTTTCCCAGGATCAGGGTCTTCTCAAATGAATCAGCTCTTCGCATCAGGTGGCCAAAGTATTGGAATTTCTGTTTCAACATCAGTCCTTCCAAAGAACACCCAGGACTGATCTCCTTTAGGATGGACTCTTCGGATCTCACTGCAGTCCAAAGGACTCTCAAGAGTCTTCTCCAACACCACAGTTCAAAAGCATCAATTCTTCTGCACTCAGCTTTCTTTATAGTCCAACTCTCACATCCATACATGACTACTGGAAAAACCATAGCTTTGACTTGGCAGATTTTGATGGCAAAGTAATGTCTCTGCTTTTTAATATGCTGTCTAGGTTGGTCATAAGTTTTCTTCCAAGGACAGAGTAGCCATCACACAAAAATATACAAATAATAAATGCTGTAGAGCATGTGGTAAAAAGGGAACCCTCCTACACTCCTGATAGGAATTCAAATTGACGCAGCCACAATGGAGAACAGTAGGGAGATTCCTTTAAGAAGTAGGAATAAAACTACCATATGACCCATCAATCCCATTACTGGGCATATATTCTAAGAAAGCCATAATTGGAAAAGACCCATGCACCCCAATGTTCATAGCAGCACTATTTACAATATCTAGGACATGAAAACAACCTAGATGTCCATTGACAGATGAATGACTAAAGAAAATGTGGTACCATATATGCATTTAAATATTACTCAGTCATAAAAAAGAATGAATTTGAGTCAGTTCTAGTAGATGAACCCAGAGCCTGTTATACAGAGTGAAGTTAAAGTAGCCAGGAAATATATATACTACCATGAGTAAAACAGGTAGCTGGTGAGAAGTTGCCATATAACACAGGGAGTATGGCCTGGTGCTCAGTGATGACCTAAAGGGGTGGGATGGGGACAGAGGAGGGAGGCTCAAGACGGAGGTGAGGTGAAGTGAAATGAAGTGAAGTGAAGTTGCTCAGTCATGTCCGACTCTTTGCGACCCCACGAACTGTAGCCTACAAGGCTCCTCTGCCATGGGATTTTCCAGGCAATAGTACTGGAGTGGATTGCCATTTCCTTCTCCAGGGGATCTTCCCAGCCCAGGGATCGAACCCAGGTCTCCCGCATTATAGCCAGACGCTTTACCGTCTGAGCCACCAGGGAAGTCCTAAGACGGAGGTGATATATGTATAATTATGGCTGATTTGTGTTGTTGTACAGCAGAAACCAATACAACTTCATAAACCAAATTTCCTTCAATTAAACAATAAATTAAAAAGAAAAAATAGTAAATATTTGGGGCTAAAAAATAAAATCGAAGCAGACATTTTGAGGCAATTACAATGACCATCCTGGGGTGGCAATACCATTTCTGGTTAGAATATTTAATACGTTTTTAATAATATCATATATGAAACGAATTGCCAGTCGAAGTTCAATGCATGATACAGGATGCTTGGGGCTGGTGCACTGGGATGACCCAGAGGGATGGTATAGGGAGGGAGGTGGGAGGGGTGTTCAGGATGGGGAACACATGTACACACGCAGTGGATTCATGTTGATGTATGGCAAAACCAATATAATATTATAAAGTAATTAGCCTCCAATTAAAATAGATAAATTTATATAAAAAATCAAAATGTTCACTTTCATCTTCTCTTTCAATCCCAAAACACCATTTTCTAAATTTAAGTGAAATAAATTATGAATCATTAACATTTGTATTTGGATTACAGTAGGGAGAGGCGAATATTATTCTGTTAGTATTTCCAGAAGCAAAATAACAGCTGATTTGGGGAAAAGAGTCTATCCTAGATATCAAAAGACAGCTTTTTCCAGGTAAAATTTACTAACAGGTACTGTCTAAAAGAAAGCATCCCATCTAAAATAGCGTATTTTTAGCTTGTAAAATGTTTGCCATGATTTTTAATAACATCATTTATAAATATTAGGAGTTGAAAATTAAAACTGAGTCTTGCCTCTACAGGTGCCATCAGGATAGTTCTAATTCAGCTTGAAAGCCAATCTATAAACAAGGTTAATTGACATGTATTTGTACTTAGCTTTCTAATGTTGATAATATGAAAAGTTAATTAGAAAGTATCCAACAATCAATAATGCAGCTTTCTTCAATCTCCTGATTAAAGAAGGTTCTTATATAATTTATATTTGCCTTGTCTCATAATTTTTACTTGTTTTAATTCTGGTTTGTACTATTCAGTTCAGTTCAGTCACTCAGTCGTGTCTGACTCTTTGCGACCCCACAGACTGAAGCACATCAGGCTTCCCTGTCCATCATTGCCTCCCAGAACTTGCTAAAACTCATGTCCATTGAGTCAGTGATGCCATCCAATCATCTCATCCTCTGTCATCCCCTTCTCCTGCAGCCTTCAATCTTTCCCAGCATCAGGGTCTTTCCCAATGAGTCAGTTCTTTGCGTGAGGTGGCTAAAGTATTGGAGTTTCAGCTTCAGCCTCAGTCGTTCCAATGAATACTCAGGACTGATTTCCTTTAGGATTGACTGGTTTGATCTCCTGGCAGTCCAAGGAACTCTCAAGAGTCTTCTCCAACACCACAGCTCAAAAGCATCAATTCTTCAGCACTCAGCTTTCTTTATGGTCCAACTCTTACATGATTTTAAGGTCCAATCCATACATGACTGCTGGAAAAACCATAGCTTTGACTAGACAGACTTTTGTCAGCAAAGTAATGTCTCTGCTTTTTAATATGCTGTCTAGGTTGGTCATAGCTTTTCTTCCAAGGAGCAAGTGTCTTTTGATTTCACGGCTGCAGTCACCATCTGCAGTGGTTTTGGAACCCAAGTAAATAAAGTCTGTCACTGTTTCCATTGTTTCATCATCTATTTACCATGAAATGATGGGATCGGATGTCACGATCTTAGTTTATGAATGTTGAGTTTTAAGCCAATTTCTTCATTCTCCTCTTTCACTTTCATTAAGAGGCTCTCTTGTTCTTCTTTGCTTTTTAACATAAGGGTCATTTGTACTATTGCTTTATTGTTAATTTAAAGAAAAGTATTGTGTCTATGTATATTCTGGCGTTTGGTGTCAAAATATATCCCATTGAATATTAAGATATTTATAATGACACCTTGAAGTCATGAATTGTAGTGGTGAAGATTGTCGACTCAAGAGCTAGGCTTCCCAGATGAAGAGTACTATCAAATACTAGCTTTGTGACCTTGAGCATCTTATTTACCCTCTCTGAACATCATTTTTCTCATGTTAAATGGGAATAATAGTTTCTATCTCTTATGGTTGACATAAGTTTTAAAAGAATAAGTGCTTTAAATATCATAGTCATTCAATAATTATTGACTGTTCCTATTAAATAATTTTTTCTCCTGGGTATTTTTTTTTCAGCTGGGTTGGACAAATGTTACTGTTAGCATATGGTTCCTGCTTTGGAGATGCAATTGCTAATGAAGGTAAGAACTTTAAAGTCCCTTTAGTCTAAAGATTTGAGCAGTTCAAATGTTGTAAGTCAATTATAACTAAATTTTAAAAGTGCAGAAATATGATTTAAATATAAGTTCATCATTAACATATCTTTGCATATATGGTATCATTTAAAGATTAAAAGAATTTTCAGTATAATGCATTTAATAAATTCAAAAGCGTTACTTTTGAATATATGTTCAAGGATTACTGAATTGTGCCAAAAGAATTTAATCTCTAAAACAGAGAAATATAAATTAATTATATATATTATTTAAACTTTTGGATACATCATTTATTGGTTAGTTTAGGAAATGGGTATTTTACGATTGCAGTACACTTTATTTATCACTTCCTTATTTACTCTCTCACGTCATAATTCAAAGCACATTTTTCTGACTAACTCATCAGATCCTCGGATGAGATTAGTCACTCAGTCGTGTCCGACTCTTTGTGACCCCATGAATCGCAGCACGCCAGGCCTCCCTGTCCATCACAAACTCCCGGAGTTCATTCAGACTCACATCCATCGAGTCAGTGATGCCATCCAGCCATCTCATCCTCTGTCGTCCCCTTCTCCTCCTGCCCCCAATCCCTCCCAGCATCGGAGTCTTTTCCAATGAGTCAACCCTTCGCATGAGGTGGCCAAAGTACTGGAGTTTCAGCTTTAGCATCATTCTTTCCAAAGAAATCCCAGGGCTGATCTCCTTCAGAATGGACTGGTTGCATCTCCTTGTAGTTCAAGGGACTCTCAAGAGTCTTCTCCAACACCACAGTTCAAAAGCATCAATTATTCGGCCCTCAGCCTTCTTCACAGTCCAACTCTCACATCCATACATGACCACAGGAAAAACCATAGCCTTGACTAGACGAACCTTTGTTGGCAAAGTAATGTCTCTGCTTTTCAATATGCTGTCTAGGTTGGTCATAACTTTCCTCCCAAGGAGTAAGCATCTTTTAATTTCATGGCTGCAGTCACCATCTGCAGTGATTTTGGAGCCCAGAAAAATAAAGTCTGACACTGTTTCCACTGTTTCCCCATCTATTTCCCATGAAGTGGTGGGACCAGATGCCATGATCTTCATTTTCTGAATGTTGAGCTTTAAGCCAACTTTTTCACTCTCCACTTTCACTTTCATCAAGAGGCTTTTTAGTTCCTCTTCACTTTCTGCCATAAGGGTGGTGTCATTGGCATATCTGAGGTTATTGATTTTTCTCCCGGCAATCTTGATTCCAGCTTGTGTTTCTTCCAGTCCAGCGTTTCTCATGATGTACTCTGCATATAAGTTAAATAAACAGGGTGACAATATACAGCCTTGATGAACTCCTTTTCCTATTTGGAACCAGTCTGCTGTTCCACGTCCAGTTCTAACTGTTTCTTCCTGACCTGCATACAAATTTCTCTACCTAAATGCTCTTTTGTAATTATGCACACATTAATTTTATTCCTCTAGATAACAAATTCCTGAAGGAAAAAAAGCAAGATCCGGTTAAACTAGTTGACATAATCCGTAGTGTTGTTCAGATTAGTTCAGTTCAGTCACTCAGTCGTGTCCGACTCGTTGCGATCCCAAGAACCACAGCAAGCCAGGCCTCCATGTCCATCACCAACTCCTGGAGTCCATCCAAACCCATGTCCATCGAGTTGGTGATGCCATCCAACCATCTCATCCTCTGCCATTCCCTTCTCCTCCTGACCCAAATCCCTCTCAGCTTCAGGGTCTTTTCTAGTGAGTCAGCTCTTTGCATCAGGTGGGCAAAGTATTGGAATTTCAGCTTCAACATCAGACCTTCCAATGAACACCCAGGACTGATCTCCATTAGGATGGCCTGGTTAGATCTCCTTGCAGTCCAAGGGAATCACAAGAGTCTTCTCCAACACCACAGCTCAAAAGCATCAATTCTTGAGCACTCAGTTTTCTTTATAGTCCAACTCTTATATCCATACATGACCACTGGAAAAACCATAGCCTTGACTAGATAGACCTTTGTTGGTGAAGTAATGTCTCTGCTTTTAAATATGCTGTCTAGGTTGGTCGTAACTTTCCTTCCAGGGAGTCAGACTAGATCAGATCAGATCAGTCTCTCAGTCATGTCCGACTCTTTGCGACCCCATGAATCGCAGCACGCCAAGCCTCCCTGTCCAACACCAACTCCCGGATTTCACTGAGACTCACGTCCATTGAGTCAGTGATGCAATCCAGCCATCTCATCCTCTGTCGTCCCCTTCTCCTCCTGCCCCCAATCCCTCCCAGCATCGGAGTCTTTTCCAATGAGTCAACTCTTCGCATGAGGTGGCCAAAGTACTAGAGTTTCAGCTTTAGCATCATTCCTACCAAAGATACCCCAGGGCTGATCTCTTTCAGAATGGACTGGTTGGATCTCCTTGCATTCCAAGGGACTCTCAAGAGTCTTCTCCAACACCACACTTCAAAAGCATCAATTCTTTGGCCCTCAGCCTTCTTCACAGTCCAACTCTCACATACATGCATGACCACAAGAAAAACCATAGCCTTGACTAGATGGAACTTGGTTGGCAAAGTAATGTCTCTGCTTTTGAAAATGCTATCTAGGTTGGTCACAACTTTCCTTCCAAGGAGTAAGCGTCTTTTAATTTCATGGCTGCAGTCACCATCTGAAGTGATTTTGGAGCCCAGAAAAATAAAGTCTGACACTGTTTCCACTGTTTCCCCATCTATTTACCATGAAGTGATGGGACCGGATGCCATAATCTTCGTTTTCTGAATGTTGAGCTTTAAGCCAACTTTTTCACTCTCCACTTTCACTTTCATCAAGAGGTTTTTTAGTTCCTCTTCACTTTCTGCCACAAGGGTGGTGTCATCTGCATATCTGAGGTTATTGATAATTCTCCTGGCAATCTTGATTCCAGCTTGTGTTTCTTCCAGTCCAGCGTTTCTCATGATGTACTCTGCATAGAAGTTAAATAAACAGGGTGATAATATACAGCCTTGACGTACTCCTTTTCCTATTGGGAACCAGTCTGTTGTTCCATGTCCAGTTCTAACTGTTGCTTCCTCACCGGCATACAAATTTCTCAAAAGGCAGGTAAGGTGGTCTGGTATTCCCATCTCTTTCAGAATTTCCCACAGTTTATTGTGGTCCACACAGTCAAAAGCTTTGGCATAGTCAATAAAGCAGAAATAGATGTTTTTCTGAAACTCCCTTCCTTTTTCCATGATCCAGTGGATGTTGGCAATTTGATCTCTGGTTCCTCTGCCTTTTCTAAAACCAGCTTGAACATCAGGAAGTTCACAGTTCACAGAATGCTGAAGCCTGGCTTGGAGAATTTTGAGCATCACTTTATTAGCATGTGAGATGAGTGCTATAGTGTGGTAGTTTGAGCCTTCTTTGGCATTGCATTTCTTTGGGATTGGAATGAAAACCAACCTTTTCCAGTCCTGTGGCCACTGCTGAGTTTTCCAAATTTGCTGGCATATTGAGTGCAGCACTTTCACAGCATCATCTTTCAGGATTTGAAAGAGCTCAACTGGAATTTGATGACCTCCACTAGCTTTCTTTGTAGTGATGCTTTCTAAGGCCCACTTGACTTCACATTCCAGGATGTCTGGCTCTAGGTGAGTGATCACACCATCATGATTATCTGGGTCATGAAGATCTTTTTTGTACCACTTGATCACTTCCATGAATAGAAGAATCATTTATCAAGTGATTTTGAGAGCAATGAAACAGAAGTTCTTACTATGGAAAACATTCTCAAGTATTCATTATTGTTACCAATAATTAAAAGAAATCTTGCATTTAAGCTGATCTGGAAAATAAAGAAAATGACAATAAAACACATGCTTACACAGAAATACTGCATTAAAATTTTTATTTGCTCATAGCGCCAATTGTCTCTCTGTATGTCACTGTGGGCACTGTTTGCTGAACCCATGGTAGGCAAGGCATGAGCTAAGAGGCTGGAAGAAAGTACAAGGAGCCATATGAACTGCAGACATATTTACTCCCTTATGGCTGGCACAGCAGCCATAGTAGCATACATAACATAACACAACATAACCGCACACAACCTGTGACCAAGTGAGTACTTTGATACATGCATGCACAGTGCCATAAGTGATCTTAGCTGTTACGTAACCATTATTTATGAAATTTGGGGCAAAAATGAGAGGCCATGGGGTGAGAGAGCCTGACCATACCATCTTAGTTAATTTGTTCTTTCCCTATACTCCACCCCTTCAGTGTCTCTTGCCTCACAGTCTACACACAGTGCATCTTCTGCAGTATTTCCTTAGTGAGTAATCCTGGCCCTTTGATTTACATCTTGCAACAGCAGTAGCTACAACAGTTACATCCCCAGTACAGAGCAAAATCCAATGCCAGATAACACCTGGAACTTATATTGCAGATCTTGCCCTCATGGGGCTAGAAGAGCCTCCCACTGCACATAGAATGACTTTATCTTCCATGGCCAAGTCCAGTCCACTATCTGTCCTTTTGAACTCACAGGGAAGCCTCCACAGGGGCAACTCCACTCCTGCTGGGTTTTTATTAAGGGCCCACAAACCCCCCTACAGGCACTAAGCCCATCCCTTCAAGGAGAGGATTTTTGTGGTGTTCACAGCCCACCCACAAGATTCCAAATGCTTTCACACTGTGCTAAATCTGCAAGAGAATCAGAGGTTAATAGCGCATCATAGGACACAGCCTTTACAGTATACCTTCACACAAATCAGCCCACATTTACATCTGCATAACCCAGAGAAGACCCCTGACTGCTCAGGCCCCTTTAAGGGTCTTCACACTTCTAATTCCCTTTGCCTGCTGCCGATGTCCCTCTATTTCTCTCAAACTAGCTACATTGACGTCACCCGATAGATGGAGCACTCCACATAGGATGCAAGAATAGCAGTCAGGGATCCAAAAGTGGTGGATGGGGCATTGTTCAAAATGGCATCTTGCATCCTGCCAGTAAAATGATCATCACCTGTGCCTCGGGTATTTGGGTTAAACATAGACTGCTTCATGCCCAGCTCTCTCACCACTTGGATTGAGTCGGTATAGGTATGCCATTTACTCACAGTATCCGGGAGCTCTCCAGCATTCAACCACATGCTGTGGATGGCAGCATTAATCCATTCCATGAGGGTGTGCATTTGGTTAGGACCACCCTGTATGAACCGCCCAGCAGTCCACAACCTTTGTCTTAACGAGGGGTGAGTGGTCACAGACGCCAACCATTCTATTTCATCCCCAACACATATTATGCTGTCCACCCCTGTGTCCCAGAGTCCCTGTGACTCATGCTTCCCAGAGTTCCCCTTGCTTTTGCCAAAACTGCATACACAAGTCAACCAACTTCACCAGAGTATATACATATTCACCTTCAGGGCAGTCAGGAAAATCTATCCCATGGAGCAAGTGGCCGTCTGTGCCATCTTGTTTGGCAAACAGGAACTCACCGCCTGTAACACATTTTCAGTGTTACAGTGCGATCTGGTTAACTGTCCACTGCTTCCCAGTCTTCCACCAGACCCCATGCTGAGAGGATCACAGCCACACAGTACCACATACTGTCTGATGGCCACTGGATTCCTCCATCCAGTGGAGCCTCAGGCTTTTCTAACTGCTGGGTATCCTGCCAACTATTCTTCTGTGGAGCCTCAGTCCCCTCTTCCTGCTGGGTGTCCTGCTGACTATGCCAACTGTATTGCTGATCCTGTTCATAGTGCCAATTTTCTCACTGTATCTCACTGTGTGCACTGTTCCCTGAACCCTTGGGTAGGTAAGACATGAGCTAAGAGGCTGGAAGAAAATTCGAGGAACTGCAGATGCATTTATTCTCTTCTGGCTGGCACAGCAGCCATAGCAGCATATATAACATAACACATCACAACCACATACAACCCATGACCAAGAGAATGCCTTGTGACACACATGTGCAGTGCTATAAGTGATCTCAGCTGTTATATAATCATTATTTACAAAATGTGAGGAAATAATGAGAGGCCGTGAGGTAAGGGTCCATGAGGTGAGAGAAGACCATGCCTTCTTGGCTAATTTGCTCTTTCCCTACACATATTCATCAAAAAGCAATTATAAATGGGATGCCAAATTCCAATATTTACTAATAAAAAGATAGATGCAACTTTATTGCAGAGTTAAAGTATGGAATTCTAATTGAGCTATTTAAAATCATAAAAGATGATAGTGTTAAAGCGCAGCACTCAGTATGTCAGCAAATTTGGAAATTTCAGCCATGGACACAAAACTGGAAAAGGTCAGTTTTCATTCCAATCGCAAAGAAAGAAAATGCCAAAGAATGTCTAAACTATAGAACAATTACATTCATTTCACATGCTAGCAAGACAATGCTCAAAATCCTTCATGCTAGGTTTCAGTAATTCATGAGCAAGAACTTCCAGATGTACAAGCTGTATTTACAAAGCAGAAGAACAAGAGATCAAGTTGCCAACATCCGTTGGATCATGGGAAAAGCAAGGGAATTCCAGAAAAACATCTACCTCTGCTTCATTGACTACACTAAAGTCTTTGACTGTGTGGATCACAAAAACTGGAAAATTCTTAAAGAGATGGGAATAATAGACCACCTTACCTGTATCCTGAGAAACCCATACGCAGGTCAAAAAACAAGAGTTAGACCTGGACATGGAAAAACAGACTGGTTCAAAACTGGGAAAGGAGTACATCAAGGCTATATATTGTCACCCTGTTTATTTAACTCACATGTACGTAGTGCAAAATGCTGGGCTGGATGAATCACAAGCTGGAATCAAGATTTCTGGGAGAAATATCAATAACCTCACATATGCATATGATACCACCCTAATGGCAGAAAGCCAAGAGGAACTAAAGAGCTTCTTGATAAAGGGGAAAGAGGAGAGTGAAAAAGCTGGCTTAAAACTCAACATTTAAAAAACTAAGATCATGGCATCTGGCCCCATCACTTCATGGCAAAGAGATGGGGAAAAAGTAGAAACAGTGGCAGATTTTATTTTCTTGGGTTCCAAAATCACTGCTGATGATGACTGCAACCATGACATTAAAGACATTTGTTCCTTGAAAGAAAAGGTATGACAAACCTAGACAGCATATTAAAAAGCAGAGATATCACTTTGCCCACAAAGGACCATACAGTCAAAGCTATGGTTTCTCCAGTAGTCATGTATGGATATGAGAGTCGGACCATAAAGAAGACTGAGCACAGAAGAATTGATGCTTTTGATCTATGATGCTGGAGATGACTCTTGAGACTCTCTTGGACTGCAAGGAGATCAAATCAGTCAATCCTAAAGGAAATTAACCTTGAATATTCATTGGAAGGACTGTTACTGAAGTTCTAGCTCCAATATTTTGGACATCTTTTGCAAAAAGCCATCTCATTGGAAAAGATTCTGATTCTGGGAAAGAGTGAGGGTGGAAGGAGAAGGGGCTGACAGAAGATGAGATGGTTGGATGGCATTACTGACTCAATGGACGTGAGTTTGAGCAAACTCTGGGAGATAGTGAAGGATAGGAAAGCCTGGTGTGATGCAGTCCATGGAGTCACAAAAAGTTGGACATAGCAACTGAACAACAATGGACAATGAATAAATAAATAAATAACAAAATCACTTAGAGCTATTCCATACAGCTAATTATTTACTGAAATATTCCACCAACACACAGCAAGCATGCATGCTCAGTCATGTACAACTCTTTGTGAACCCATGGACTGTGGCCTGTCAGGCTCCTCTGTCCATAGGATTCTCCAGGCAAGAATATTGGGATGGCTTGCCATTTCTTCCTCCAGAGGATCTTTCTGACCCAAGAATCGAACCTGTGTCTCCTGCACTGGTAGACAGATTCTTTACCACTGGGTGACTTGGGAAGCCAACACACAGCATACAAATGCACAATAATAAGGAGTGGCAAAGTGCAAACTCTGCATACAACACTAACCACTATTTTCATTGTCAACCTCAATTTCCGTTATTTTAAGATTGGTAGTTGATTGGATGCCTCAGAATGCAAGTTGTTTACTGAAATCCTGGATATAGCAGTAGTACTAGCCACATAAGCAAAATGTCCAGACTAGTGAAAAATAACAACCACTGACATCACTGAGTATACTGTTATGCACTAGAAAGAAAAGATTAGTTAAAAGTGTTTCTCTTTTTATTTGTCATCTCTTTAGGTATAGCACATATTTTAAACTATTATAAAAATAGCAACCTGCAAGTTATTACCGGGTAGACACTTCAAACTCCGAGTTTTTTCTTACAGAATATAGAAGTACAGGTGCTTTCACTTATGCTAACTGTATTTTGGACCTAACAAGAAATTTTCCTGTGATTCAGTATAATACTTGCCACGATTCAACCACACTGTAAGTACTGATTCAGTGTTGGTCAGCCATGGTCAATTGAGGAACACTCAAATTTTCAGTTGTTTAAAAGTGTGTTTGTGTCATAAGCAGTTCCTTATTGAAACACCTTAGTGTGAAAATATAAGTACCATTTCCAGAAAATAGAATTGAAGACTCCATAGAGAAAAATAACAAATGAAAGAGGACAATCACTTACCTTCCCCTTAATTTTGCTGCACTAGATAGCATGATGAAAACTGGTATGTTAGGTGGATTTTAACACATGCAAATTTTTTTTGTTTGAACATTGAATTGGTAGCATCAGCATAAATGGGCTAAATAAATGTATTTGCAAGAAATAAAATTCTTATTCACATAATATATTAATTCATATAATTCTTATTCAAAAAATCATCTTAGAATCTCATTTACAGCTTCAGGTAGGATTTTATTTATTCCCTTCAGATTTTTAAAGGGCATAAAATACATAATTTAGAAAAAACTAGTAAAATTAAAACAGCCACTAAATTTTGTTTGCATTTGACTCTAAATGCTACCATTTTTCATATTTTTTCTCTAGCTTTCATAATACAATACCCTATATAAGAAGAACCAAAGAGACTGCCTAAAGCAACAGCATCACAATGCAAACGTCAGGCTACTATGTCATGCTGCATTATCAACTGGAAGATGAGATTAAAGCCTCAAAAAATAATTTTTAAATTTTTAACCTTTTACTGTTAGATATTTTTAGAAGAAAAAAATGTCTATCTGTTCAATAGTCCTTTATTTTTGTTTTATTTGGGATAACAATAAGAGGAGACTCTTCTATATTTGATTACAGTACTTTCTCACAGAATGTTCCAATCAAATATTAATAAGTGGTTCTATTTGAAATGTTACATATTAAATTCTGTTTATAAAACTCAAAGTTAAACACAATTTTAAAAGACTTCTCTGGAATGGAAAATAGTATAGACATTTGAGGAAATAGTCTGACAGTTTGCCAAATGTTTAAACATAGAATTAGTATACTGTATTGGTGTTTTTCTTTCTGGCTTACTTCACTCTGTATAATAGGCTCCAGTTTAATCCACCTCATTAGAACTGATTCAAATCGAGACAGCAAAAGAGACACAGATGTATAGAACAGTCTTTTGGACTCTATGGGAGAGGAAGAGGGTGGGATGATTTGGGAGAATGGCATTGAAACATGTATAACATCATATATGAAATGAATTGCCAGTCCAGGTTCGATGCAGGATACAGGATGCTTGGAGCTGGTGCACTAGGATGACCCAGAGGGATGGTATGGGGAGGGAGGTGGGAGGGGGGTTCAGGATGGGGAACACATGTACACCTGTGGCAGATTCATGTTGATATATGGCAAAACCAATACAATATTGTAAAGTAATTAGCTTACAATTAAAATAAATAAATTTATATTAAAAAAAAAAAAGAACATAGAATTACAATATGACCTAGTAATTCTACACTGAGGTACATGCCCAAGTGAAATTACAAACTCATATGTGAATGCTCCCTGGAGGCTCAAGACAGTAAAGTGTCTGCCTACAATGTGGGAGACCCAGGCTCCATCCCTGGGTCGGGAAGATCTCCTGGAGAAGGAAATGGCAACCCATTCCAGTATTCTTGCCTAGAAAATCCCATGGACGGAGGAGCCTGTTAGGCTACAGTCCATGAGGTCACAAAGGGTCAAACACAACTGAACGACTTCACTTCACTTCACTTCACTATAGCAGTGTTAGTCCAAAGATCCAAAGAGTAGAAACAACCCAAATTTCCATCAACTAATATATGGATTAGCAAAATGGTACATAGCCATACACTGGAATAAAGCTAGTGGAGGTGATGGAGTTCCAGATGAGCTGTTTCAAATCATAGAAGATGATGCTATGAAAGTGCTGCACTCAATATGCCAGCCAATTTGGAAAACTCATCAACCACAGGACTGGAAAAGTTCAGTTTTCATTGCAATATCAAAGAAAGGCAATGCCAAAGAATGTTCAAACTACTGCAAAATTTCACTCATCTCACATTCAGCAAAGTAATGCTTAAAATTCTCCAAGCTAGGCTTCAACAGTACATGAACTGAGAATTTCCAGATGTTCAAACTGGATTTAGAAAAGGCAGAGGAACCAGAGATCAAATTGCCAACATCTGTTGGATGATCGAAAAAGCAAGAGAATTCCAGAAAAACATCTATTCTGCTTCATTGACCATGCTAAAGACTTTAACTGTGTGGATCACAACAAACTGGAAAATTCTTCAAGAGATGGGAATACCAGACCACCTTACCTGCCTCCTGATAAATCTGTATGCAGGTCAAGGAGCAACAATTAGAACCGGACATGGAACAAAGGACTGGTACCAAATTGGGAAAGGAGTATGTCAATACTGTATATGGTCACCTTGCTTATTTAACTTATATGCAGAGTGCATCATGCAAAAGGCTGGACTGGATAAAGCTCAAGCTGGAATCAAGATTGCAGGGAGAACTGTCAATAGCCTCAGATATGCAGATGACACCACCTTTATGGCAGAAAGTGAAGAGAACCTAAAAAGCCTCTTGATGAAAGTGAAAGAGGGGAGTGAAAAAGCTGGCTTAAAACTCAACATTCAGAAAACTAAGATCATGGCTCCCAGTCCCATCAATTGATAGCAGACAGATGGGGAAATAATGGGAACAGTGAGAGACTTTGTTTTCTTGGGCTCCAAAATCACCAGATTCTTTACCAGCTGAGCCACAAGGGAAGCCCGATGGTGACTGCAGCCATGGAATTAAAAGATGCTTGCTTCTTGGAAGAAAAGCTATGACCAACTTAGACAGCATATTAAAAAGCAGAGGCATTACTTTACTGACAAAAGTCCATCTATTCAAAGCTATGGTTTTTCCAGTAGTCATGTATGGATGTGAGATTTGGACCATAAAGAAGGCTGAGGAGCTCCAATCCCATTCTTCCTCCTTCAGTAGCTGTCAAGCCCCTGGCTGTCACTGTGAATGCAAGTTGTTGGTTTTCATGATTACTGAGAGTTTTTATCATGAATGTATATTGCATTTTCTCAAGTGCTTTTTCTGCATATTTACATACTAATAAATTCAACTAAATCTGAAGATCTAATTGGCATTATTAAATGATTCATAAATTAGGCAGTGTCTTACATAGCAAGCAGAAAGATATTTTGTAGAGTTATACAAAATGCAAGGCTTTTATAGAAAGAAGGGTAGGACAAGAGAGTTGTCAACAAGAGAAAAATAGAAGTTTATTTTGGAGAAAAATAAGAGTTCATATGCTAACAGCTTCTCATTGTCTGAGCTGCAGCATTTCCAGTGGCTAGGCCTGCAGCTAATGAGAAAGAAAATCTTCCTCCTGTTGGAGTAAAGTTGCACCTCCTGTTTGGGAATGCGTTTGTCTCTTCAGACTGGGGTCTGTAATTAATGGTTCTTCCTATTTGGGGTAATTGGTAATGAGTGGCAGGGTGTAACAGCTCCCTCTACATACTTCCCTAGTTCCAATTTTGGTTTGTTTCCTTTTTATAATCTTCACAATTTCCCCTCTTTTGATCAAGATCTTTCTCAGAAAGCATCTCTGATCAAGAGTCAGGTTTTCCAATTCAGTAGATTTCAACACTCTGCCAGGATGCACCTTTCCTGATGTCATGTCCCACATGGGAGGAAAAGTGTATGAAATGGCTTGAGGCCACATGTGAGTAACAATGAAGGGTAATAGGGAGAGCTTTCAGATGTCCTTATCACAAGTCTATATTTTTTTAAGGTAGATATCATTGGAGATCATCTCAAAGAACTGAGTTCAGTTCAGTTCAGTCTCTCAGTCATGTCCGACTCTTTGCGACCCCAAGAACTGCAGCACGTCAGGCCTCCCTGCCCATCACCAACTCCTGGATTTCACCCAAACCCACGTCCATCGAGTCGGTGATGCCATCCAGCCATCTCATCCTCTGTGATCCCCTTTTTTTCTTGCCCCAAATCCCTCCCAGCATCACAGTATTTTCCAATGAGTCAACCCTTCACATGAGGTGGCCAAAGTACTGGACTTTCAGCTTTAGTATCATTCCTTCCAAAGAACACCCAGAACTGACCTCCTTTGGAAAGGACTGGTTGTATCTCCTTGCAGTCCAAGGGACTCTCAAAAGTCTTCTCCAACACCACAGTTCAAAAGAATCAATTATTCAGTGCTCAGCTTTCTTCACAGTCCAACTCTCACATCCATACATGACCACAGGAAAAACCATAGCCTGGACTAGACGGACCTTTGTTGGCAAAGTAATGTCTCTGCTTTTGAATATGCTATCTAGGTTGGTCATAACTTTCCTTCCAAGGAGTAAGCGTCTTTTAATTTCATGGCTGCAGTCACCATTTGCAGTGATTTTGGAGCCCCAAAAATAAAGTCTGACATTGTTCCCACTGTTTCCCCATCTATTTGCCATGAAGCGATGGGACCAGATGCCATGATCTTAGTTTTCTGAATGCTGAGGTTTAAGCCAACTTTTTAACTTTCCTCTTTCACAGTCATCAAGAGGTTTTTTAGTTCCTCTTCACTTTCTGCCATAAGGGTGGTGTCATCTGCATATCTGAGGTTATTGATCTTTCTCCCGGCAATCTTGATTCCAGCTTGAGCTTGTTCCAGCCCAGCGTTTCTCATGATGTACTTTGCATATAAGTTAAAGAAGCAGGGTGACAATATACAGCCTTGACATACTCCTTTTCCTACTCGGAACCAGTATGTTGTTCCATTTGCAGTTTTAACTGTTGCTTCCTGACCTGCATATAGGTTTCTCAAGAGGCAGGTCAGGTGGTCTGGTATTCCCATCTCCTTCAGAATTTTCCAGTTTATTGTGATCCACACAGTCAAAGGCTTTGGCATAGTCAGTAAAGCAGAAATAGATGTTTTTCTGGAACTCTCTTGCTTTTTCGATGATCCAGCAGATGTTGGCAATTTGATCTCTGATTCCTCTGCCTTTTCTAAAACCAGCTTGAACATCTACAAGTAAATGGTTCACGTATTGCAGAAGCCTGGCTTGGAGAATTTTGAGCATTACTTTACTAGAGTGTGAGATGAGTGCAATTGTGTGGTACTTTGAGCATTCTTTGACATTGCCTTTCTTTGGGATTGAAATGAAAACTGACCTTTTCCAGTCCTGTGGCCACTCCTGAGTTTTCCAAATTTTCTGGCATATTGAGTGTGGCACTTTCACAGCATCATCTTTCAGGGTTTGAAATAGCTCAACTGGAATTCCATCACCTCCACTAGCTTTGTTCGTAGTGATGCTTTCTAAGGCCCACTTGACTTCACATTCCAGGATATCTGGCTCTAGGTCAGTGATCACACCATCATGATTATCTGGGTCGTGAAGATCTTTTTTGTACAGTTCTTCTGTGTATTCTTGCCACCTCTTCTTAATATGTTCTGATTCTGTTAGGTCCATCCCATTTCTGTCCTTTATCAAGACCATCTTTGCATGAAATATTCCCTTGGTATTTCTAATTTTCTTGAGATCTCTAGTCTTTCCGATTCTGTTGTTTTCCTCTATTTGCACTGATTGCTGAAGAAGGCTTTCTTATCTCTCCTTGTTATTCTTTGGAACTCTGCATTCAGAGGCTTGTATCTTTCCTTTTCTCCTTTGCTTTTCACTTCTCTTCTTTGTACAGCTTTTTGTAAGGCTTCCCTAGACAGCCATTTTGCTTTTTTGCATTTCTTTTCCATGGGGATGGTCTTGATCCCTGTCTCCTGTACAATGTCATGAACCTCAGTTCATAATTCATCAGGCACTCTATCTATCAGATCTAGTCCCTTAAATCTATGTCTCACTTTCACTGTATAATCATAAGAGATTGATTTAGGTCATGCCTGAAAGGTCTAGTGGTTTTCCCTACTTTCTTCAATTTAAGTCTGAATTTGGCAATAAGGAATTCATGATCTGAGCCACAGTCCGCTCCTGGTCTTGGTTTTGCTGACTATATAGAGCTTCTTCATCTTTGGCTGCAAAGAATATAATCAAGCTGATTTCAGTGTTGACCATCTGATGATGTCCCTGTGTAGAGTCTTCTCTTGTGTTGTTGGAACAGGGTGTTTGCTATGACCAGTGCGTTCTCTTGGCCAAACTTTATTAGTCTTGGCCCTGCTTCATTCCATATTCCAAGGCCAAATTTGGCTGTTACTCCAGGTGTTTTCTTGACTTCCTACTTTTGCATTCCAGCCCCCTGTAATGAAAAGGACATCTTTTTTGGGTGTTAGCTCTAAAAGGTCTTGTAGGTCTTCATAGAACCATTCAACTTCAGCTTCTTCAGCGTTACTGGTTGGGGCATAGAGTTGGATTACTGTGATATTATATGGTTTGCCTTGGAAATGAACAGAGATCATTCTGTCATTTGTGAGATTGCATCCAAGTACTGCATTTTGGACTCTTGTTGACCATGATGGCTACTCCATTTCTTCTGAGGGATTCCTGCCTGCAGTAGTAGATATAATGGTCATCTGAGTTAAATTCACCCATTCCAGTCCATTTCAGTTCGCTGATCCCTAGAATGTCGACGTTCATTCTTGCCATCTCCTGTTTGACCACTTCCAATTTGCCTTGATTCATGGACTTAACATTCTAGGTTCCTATGCAATATTGCTCTTTACTGCATCAGACTTTGCTTCTATCACCAGTCATATCCACAACTGCATATTGTTTTTGCTTTGGCTCCATCCCTTCATTCTTTCTGGAGTTATTTCTCCTTTGATTTCCAGTAGCTTAATGGGCCCCTCCGACCTCTTTCAGTATCCTATCATTTTGCCTTTTCATACTATTCATGGGGTTCTCAAGGCAAGAATACTGAAGTGGTTTGCCATTCCCTTCTCCAGTTGACCACATTGTGTCAGACCTCTCCACCATGACCTGCCTGTCTTGGGTGGCCCCACAGGGCATGGCTTAGTTTCATTGAGTTAGACAAGGCTGTAGTCCTAGTGTGATTAGGTTGACTAGTTTTCTGTGAGTATCGTTTCAGTGTGTCTGCCCTCTGATGCCCTCTTGCAACACCTACTGTCTTACTTGGGTTTCTTTTACCTTGGACGTGGGGTATCTCTTCACAGCTGCTCCAGCAAAGCGAAGCCACTGCTCCTTACCTTGGACGAGGGGTATCTCCTCACCACCGCCCCTCCTGACCTTGAACATGGAGTAGCCCCTCTCGGCCCTCCTGTGCCTGAGTATTGAGTACTGAGTTAGCATCACCTTTATTAAGCATGTCATTTACACAAAGATTTGACAAACAGCAAGGACATAACTTAAAAACAAGTATGCAAAGCAGAATTTAAAATAACATAGCAACCCAAATTTGCTTCAAATCTCATTTCTATCACCCATCTGGTAAAAATAAATAAATAAATAAAATAAACTGAATAATTTGAACATCTATATGACTGTATTAACTCATGAATCAGGCAACATCTCATCTAACAAACAGAGATATTCAAAGGGGTTGTACAAAGTAGAAAGTTTTTACAGAAAGGAGTGTGGGACAAGGAAGTCATCAAAAGGAAATTGAAAATTTATTGGAGAAAAGTGAGAATTCAAGTGATTAACTATGACTCTTCATTCGCTGACCTCCAGTATTTCCATTGGCTGAACTTATTGCTGGGCATGAAAGAAACCTTTCTTCCTCCTTCAGGAGTAGCAAAGTAGCTGTGCTTCCTGTTTGAGAGTATAAGGTATATTCTACTAGTTGGGATCTGTAATTGACACTTCTTTCTGTTGGGGTCTCTAATTGATATCTTCTTGTCTGAAGTAACTGATGTCAAATGATAAGGGATGAGAATTTCTTCTATAGGCCTTCCTGACTCCAATTTTAGTTGAGGTTTCCGTTATTAGTTTTCATAGATATAATTTTGTGGTTTTTCTTTTTTAGCCTGTCTATGTGATGAATTACATTAATTGATTTTCTTTTTAAAATTAATCTGTATTGGAGTATACTAATTGATTTTCGACTGTTGAACCAGCCTTTTACACTTGGTAGAAGTCCCACTTTGTTGTGGTATATAATTATTTTTAAACATTGTTGGATTTGATTTGCTAATATTTTGTTAATAATTTTTATATCTATGTTCTTAAGAGATCTTGGTCTGTAGTTTTCTTTTCTTATAATTTATTTGTCTCATTTTGTCATTAAGGTGATGCTGACCTTATAGAATTCCCTCTGCCTCTATTCTCTGAAAGAGATTGTAAAGTGTTGGTGTGACTTTTTCCTTGAATCTTTGATATAATTCATCAGTGATCCACCTGGGGCCTAGTGCTTTCAGTCTTGGAAGGTTATTCATTATTAATTCATTTTCTTTAATAGATATAGGTCTCTTCAGATTGTCTGTTTCTTTTTGTGTGTAGTTTGACAAATCAAATCCTTCAGGGAATGATCCGTTTCATTTAGGTCATCAAATTTGTGGGCATAGAATTCTTCATAGCATTACTTTATTATCCTACTAATGTCCATAGGATCTGTAGTGATATCCCTGCTTTTATTTCTGATATTAGTAACACGTGTCCTTTTTCTTTTTTTCTTAGTTACATGAACTAGAGATTTATTGATTTTATTGATCTTAAGAATCAGATTTTGGTTTTATTTATTGATTTCTTTTCTTCATTGACTTCTGCTCTACTTGTATTAATATCTTTTCCTCTGCTTACTTTGAATTTAATTTGCTCTTCTTTTTCTAATTTTTTAAGTTGAAAATTAAGATGATTGCTTTTAGATCTTTCTTCTTTTGTAATATATGTATTTGATGCTATAATTTTCCCTCAAATCACTGCTTTTGATGAGGTGAATTTTCATTTTTATTTTGTTCAATTTTTAAAAATTTCTCTTGAGTTTTATTATTTAGAACTGTGTTGTTTAGTCTCCATATCTTTGGATTTTCCAAGTATCTTTCTGTTATTGATTTCTAGTTTAGTTCCATTGTGGTCTGAGAGAAGACATTAAATGATTTTCTTGAATTCCATTGTGGTCTGAGAGGAGCAGACATTGTACAATTTCTATTATTTTAAGTGTGTTGAAGTGTGTCTTATCACCCAGAATGTTGTCTATCTAGGTGCATGCCCATGTGAACTTGAGAATGTGTATTCTGCTGTTGAATGAAGTAGTCTATATATGTCCATTATATCCAATTGATTTATGGTGTTCAATGCAATGATATCCTTAATATCTACCTACTATATCTGTCCATTTTTTAGTTGAGAGGTGTTGAAATCTCCAACTATTTCTCCTTGCACTTCTATTAGTTTTTGCCTCATGCAATTTGATGTTCTTTTGGTAGGTGTATACATGCTAAGGACAATTGCCTTCTTAGAGAATTGACCTTTTTGTCATTATATAATGCCATTCTTTCTCCCTGATAATTTTCCTTGCTTAGAAGTCTGTTCTGTCTGAAATTAACATAGCTGCTCCTGCTTTCTTTTAGTCACTATTAGCATGGCATTTTTTTCTTGAACCATTTACTTTTAATCTATATGTATTTTTAAAGTGAGTTTTTTGTAGACAATATATATGTAGGTCTTGCTTTTTGATCCACTTTAACAACCTCTGTCTTTTAATTGGTGAATTTAGACTATTGAGGTTCAAAGTGATTAGTATTATAGTTGGATTAATACACACCATGTTTGTCACTGTTCTCTAGTGGTTGCCATTATTCTTTGTCTTTATCTCTTTTTCTGCCTGTTGTAGGATTTTTTATTTGTTTGTTTGTTGTAATTTAAATTTATTTATTTTAATTGGAGACTAATTACTTTACAATATTGTATTGGTTTTGCCATACATTGACATGAATCCGCCATGGGTGTACATGTGTTCCCCATTCTGAAACACCTTCCCACCTGCCTCCCCATACCATCCCTCTGGGTCATCCCAGTGCACCAGCCCCGAGCATCCTGTATCATGCATCGAACCTGGACTGGTGATTAATTTCACATATGATAATACACATGTTTCAATGCCATTCTCCCAAATCATCCCACCCTCGCCCTTGGGGCATTTTATATGATTTTTCTCTTCTTCTTCTTCTTCTTTTTTTTTTTTTTTAGTGGTTGCCCTAGAGTTTGCAATACATTCACAACTAATAACACTTCCAATTTCAAATAACACTATACCAATTTACTGGTAGTATGAGTACCTTATAATAACAAAATAATCCTAATTCCTGTCTCCCATTCCCTGTATCATTGCTGCCATTTATTTCATTTCTGTGTAAGCATATATTTCTGCATACTTTTTTTTTAATTTTTTATATAAATCATTTTAGTAAATTTTAGGTTTCCAATTGGATCAAATTATGAGTGCTCATATAACCCTACCTAACTAAATAGGTAGTTAGGTAGAAAGATACACATATATGTGATTTAATATATAAATGCTAAAACACATTATATATATTAAAATATATTTTTATATTATTTTTTACCTTTTACTTTCTCTGCTTATGTATAGTTGGGTTTGTTTTTTTGTTTTATTTTCTGTTTCTTTAAATTGGGCTTCTAGTTGCTTACAGCTGCAGTTTCTAGTTTCTGTCTTTGGCTATTAACTCATAGTGTGGACTTTCTAGGTGATTACAGGAAAAGGGGGGAGAAGGAAGGGGCCTGGTGGCCTCCTCTAAGCAGCCATTTCTTGTTTCATTTTCCCAGTTCATTTTCCTAGAATTGGGATTTGAATCCAGAGAACTATCACAAAGTTAGCCCCTTGCTTGAAATATCAGTCCCTTCTCATTATTTTTTTAACAAAATCTTTTCAAATAGCTTATATATCTAGGTGGATGAAATTTCTTTATTTTCTTCTCTCTGTATTTTTCTCTTCCATCTGTCCCCCAATTTTTATCTTTAAAGTGTTTTTTATTGGATAAACTTCTGGTAGCCCTGAGTCACCCTGTTCATAGATAAGCGCCTCCCTTTCTAAGGTGTCTTAATTGAACTTTGAGGTGCTTGGATCCACTTTCATGAGAGTAACAGTGGCCTTATCCATAACTTTGAGTCTCTAGATTTTGAATGTAAGGCCCTAGGTGTGCTAGTGAGCAACAGTGCTCAATAGGCATTTTATATACTGAATCAGTTGCATGACCTACTTGGGGGTTTTAGGTGGGGCAGGGATAAAGCCTGGATGAAGCACAAGCTGGAATCAAGATTGCTGGGAGAAATATCAATAACCTCAGATATGCAGATGACACCACCCTTAAGACAGAAAGCGAAAAAGAACTAAAGAGCCTCTTGATGAAAGTGAAAGAAAGAGGGTGAAAAAGTGGGCTTAAAACTAAACATTCAGAAAACTAAGATCATGGCTTCTGGTCCCATCATTTCATGGCAAATAAATGGGGAAACAATGGAAACAGTGAGAGAATTTATTTTGGGGGGCTCCAAAATCACAATGCTTGCTCCTTGGAAGAAAAGCTCTGACCAACATAGACAGCATATTAAAAAGCAGAGACATTACTTTGCCAACAAAGATCTGTCTAGTCAAAGCTGTGGTTTTTCCAGTAGTCATATATGGATGTGAGAGTTGGGCCATAAAGAAAGCTGAGCACCGAAGAATTGATGCTTTTGAACTGTGGTGTTGGAGAAGACTCTTTAGAGTCCCTTGGACTGTAAGGAGATCCAACCAGTCCATGCTAAAGGAAATCAGTCCTGAATATTCATTGGAAGGACTGATGCTAAAGCTGAAACTCCAATACTTTGGCCACCTGATGTGAAGAACTGACTCATTGGAAAAGACTCTGATGCTGAGAAAGATTGAAGGACAGAGGAGAGGGGAATAACAAAGGATGAGATGGTTGGATGGCATCACCAATGTGATAGACATGAGTTTGAGTATGTGATCATCCAGGAGTTGGTGATGGACAGGGAAGCCTGGTGTGCTGCAGTCCATGGGGTCGCAAAGAGTTGGACACAACTGAGTGACTGAACTGAACTGAGGGATAAAGTGTCCCTTCTCCTTTTTCATTATGCATGTGCCACTTGTATCCAAGGATGACAAATATCCTTGTGCCCTACTGGGTGAGGGGACAAATTGCAACAGCAGCAAGGCATGCAGCAACATAAAAGTTTATGTCCAGAATTACACATTTTGGGGGGTGCCATAGGTGAACGTCCTCACACTGACTCTATGTGTTTCTAAAAACACACAAGTACCTCTGAGTAGTATTTTCCTTCCACTCAACAGGTCAGGCTGAAATATATCGGAAAATAGCAACCCAGTTTCCTCTACCACTTGTCTTTGTTGCCTGATCAACTAATCAGGTCCATCCCATAATACTTGAAGGGAGGTCATATCTCACTTTCTTCAGAGGAGCCTTTCATAAGCTTAGCCAATCAATATAAAGGTGTCCTTTCACAAGTACAGTCTCGGTATCTACAGAATTGACTAAGCTCAGACCAGAACCTGGGGATGAGTCAGCTTTTGAATTCCAAATTTTAGGCTGAGAACTCATGGCAACTCCCAATAAATGGAACAGTAATCAGACCCATAGCACAAGAGCATGTCAACAAGCAGAGACACTATCCCAGGAAGTCTGATAGAACCAGTTAGTAAGTCAAGAACAGTCTAATGGTATACCATTCCAGTCTGAGGCCAAACCAATCTGACCGCTGTGTGAACTGTTTTAATACAGGTTTTATTATTTAGGTATAATGAGGCCAACAGATCAGGAGATGATTGCCATTGAAAAGATTGTTTGTTATACTTACAGATTCCAAGAGGAGAAAGCATCCTTGTCATGGGGGTCCACACAAGGAAGCATGACAATGGGTCAGAATGCAGAGGGAAATGGGGAAGCTGGACAAGAGCCTTAACTGAGGTTTCTACAGGAATAAATAGGCAAGCCAGGGTTTGCAGATTTAGGACTGGCTAATTTGTATAAATTTAGCAGGCTCTGGGACCTAGGAGCTGTCCCTTGCTATCTGGTATCTGGTCCTGGGGTGATTAAGGTAGGCAGATAGTGGCCTAGAATTCAAGAGCCTGATAAAAGGAATGGCTGGGTATGGGCTGTAAATTGATTTGTATGTGAAAGGCTTGTTCATGGTGAACAAGAAAGTGGTAAATGCTTTCAACGATTTGGCTAAGCCTGTAAAGGGCAGTCCTTCCAAAGTCAGCAAGGCCCCAGGTATCAAAGCATCAGAATACAGAAAATGTAAGGCATGGTTAAAACAGTGAGTTATATATATATATATATATATATATATATATATATATATATATCAAATAGAAAGACTTCTCACAGCCTTAGTAGATTCCTGTATATTATGAAGTTATAAGATAGAATATATACTATTTTCTAAATTATTATTACCCATGGAATCTTGTGTGTGTGTGTGTTGGAGCCATTGATGAGATTAAAGTCCTAGGAAACACTGGGAAACACTAGATTAGAATAACGTATCCCTTAAAGAAAGAAAATATTTGGGAGAGTCCTTATATTTCTCAATGGATTGTAAGTAATCTGAGTATGTTTATAGTGTCTATTTTGTAATTATACTAGTCTTACAGATCTACGATACTATGTGTCAAAAACAAGACAAGCATTAATGTAATGCAATGCATTGTATTTCTAGATAACAAAAAACGTTCATAGTCTGATTTTCAAAATTAGTGATTTAATCACGTTTTTTTTTTTAATTGTATTATATAATGTTTTGAATTTGAATTTCTTTTCAGATTGTTTCTGTAAATCCAACCTTCCAATACAGATGTGCTCAAGATGTTTCTGATGTGTTCATCTATTTTCATCCTGTTGATCCAAAAGTTCGGGAAGAGGCCAGAAGACAAAAAAAAACCAACAGAAATCAACCATAGTCTCCCATTAACACACCAGAGAAGGTATCTATCAGAGAGACTTAGGGATTATAAATCAGGTGGTGATGGTAACTACACATCTGCCCCCCACACCCTGCTGCCACTAACTAAAGAGTTAGAGAGAGCATTGCCTTTATAAGACCAAAACTTTCATGGCTTCTTCACCTAGAGAAAATATCAGTTAAATCTCCAAGGGTCACAGAATCTCAACTCTTAGAAGTTACAAGAGTTTCCAGTCCAGAGAAAAGGGAGAAAGGCACAATACTTGTTGCTGGTGTGTCTGGAAACAAGGAGCTGGGTGATGTTGAAATTTCAACTTCGAAATTCACTGAGCTTATACACCTGAAGGCTTTAATAATTAAATGTTCACCATCCTCAGAAGACAGTCATCCAAGGACCCCAAGAAATCTATTGCTGAAATCTCCAGAAAATGTAAAGTCCCCGGGAAGTGATGACCTGAAAGTAGCAAGAAGCACGTACCCTTTTAGAGAAAGACCCATTTTCCGGGGTTCCTAAGAAGAGCTTTTAGAGGCACCACTGAACAGTGAAGGAATCCACATACTCCAAACTACTCTTAGAGAGGAGAGAGACTGACTACCTGCAGCTACCACCAGAAGAGGAAAATCACACAACCATCTTGCTCAGGGGTCACCATCTCCATATTTAGCAAGGACCTTTCCCACTGCTTCCCCAGTGCCCTAAGCTCCAGAGGCAGCACAGTCACAGCTTGCCATGATATAGTGATGGAAGGAGCCACAAAGTAAATGGACCTGAGTTAACATTTAACCCTCATTCCATAGTTCATCAGGCACTCTATCTATCAGATCTAGGCCCTTAATCTATTTCGCCATGGAAAAGAAATGCAAAAAAGCAAAATGGCTGTCTGTGGAGGCCTTACAATTAGCTGTGAAAAGAAGAGAAGTGAAAAGCAAAGGAGAAAAGGAAAGATACAAACATCTGAATGCAGAGTTTCAAAGACTAGCAAGAAGAGATAAGAAAGCCTTCCTCAGCGATCAATGCAAAGAAATAGAGGAAAACAACAGAATGGGAAAGACTAGAGATCTCTTCAAGAAAATCAGAGATACCAAGGGAATATTTCATGCAAAGATTGGCTCGATAAAGGATAGACACGGTATGGACCTAAGAGAAGAAGAAGATATTAAGAAGAGATGGCAAGAATACACAGAAGAACTATACAAAAAAGATCTTCACGACCCAGATAATCACGATGGTGTGATCACTGACCTAGAGCCAGACATCCTGGAATGTGAAGTCAAGCGGGCCTTAGGGAGCATCACTACGAACAAAGCTAGGGGAGGTGATGGAATTCCAGTTGAGCTATTTCAAATCCTGATAGATGATGCTGTGAAAGTGCTGCACTCAATATGCCAGAAAATTTGGAAAACTCAGGAGTGGCCACAGGACTGGAAAAGGTCAGTTTTCATTCCAATCCCAAAGAAAGGCAATGCCAAAGAATGCTCAAACTACTGCACAATTGCACTCATCTCACAAGCTAGTAAAATAATGCTCAAAATTCTCAAAGCCAGGCTTCAGCAATAGGTGAACGGTGTACTTGTAGATGTTCAAGCTGGTTTTAGAAAAGGCAGAGAAAACAAAGATCAAATTGCCAACATCCACTGGATGATGGAAAAAGCAAGAGAGTTCCAGAAAAACATCTATTTCTGCTTTATTGACTATGCCAAAGCCTTTGACTGTGTGGATCCCAATAAACTGTGGAAAATTCTGAAGGAGATGGGAATACCAGACCACCTCACCTGCCTCTTGAGAAATTTGTATGTATGTCAAGAAGCAACAGTTAGAACTGGACATGGAACAACAGACTGGTTCCAAATAGGAAAAGGAGTACGTCAAGGCTGTATGTTGTCACTCTGCTTATTTAACTTATATGCAGAGTACATCATGAGAGACGCTGGACTGGAAGAAACACAAGCTGGAATCAAGAATGCTGGGAGAAAGATCAATAACCTTAGATACGCAGATGACACCACCCTTATGGCAGAAAGTGAAGAGGGGCAAAAAAGCCTCTTGATGAAAGTGAAAGTGGAGAGTGAAAAAGTTGGCTTAAAGCTCAACATTCAGAAAATGAAGATCATGGCATCTGGTCCCATCGCTTCATGGAAAATAGATGGGGAAACAGTGGAAACAGTGTCAGACTTTATTTTTTGGGCTCCAAAATCACTGCAGATGGTGACTGCAGCCATGAAATTAAAAGACGCTTACTCCTTGGAAGGAAAGTTATGACCAACCTAGGTAGCATATTCAAAAGCAGAGACATTACTTTGCCAATAATGGTTCATCTAGTCAAGGTTATGGTTTTTCCTGTGGTCATGTATGGATGTGAGAGTTGGACTGTGAAGAAGGCTGAGGGCCGAATAATTGATGCTTTTGAACTGTGGTGTTGGAGAAGACTCTTGAGAGTCCCTTGGACTGCAAGGAGATGCAACCAGTCCATTCTGAAGGAGATCAGCCCTGGGATTTCTTTGGAAGGAATGATGCTAAAGCTGAAATTTCAGTTCTTTGGCCACCTCATGCGAAGAGTTGACTCATTGGAAAAGACTCTGATACTGGGAGGGATTGGGGGCAGGAGGAGAAGGGGACGACAGAGGATGAGATGGCTGGATGGCATCTATGACTCGATGGATGTGAGTCTGGGTGAACTCCGGGAGTTTGTGATGGACAGGGAGGCCTGGCATGCTGCGATTCATGGGGTCACAAAGAGTCGGACAAGATTGAGCGACTGAACTGAACTGAACTGAACATTTAACCCAGAGGAGACATGTTTCCTCTTTCCAAGTAACCACAATTTGCTTATAAGAGGTAAGATTTTCAAACTCGCTATGACTGCTTTTGTTAATCACATATAAGTTTCCAGACAAGGAGACTTATTTTCAGTTGAAGGATAATTGCTTTACAGAATTTTGTTGCTTTCTGTCAAACTTCAACATGATTCAGTGGATAGGTATACATATATCCTCTCCCTCTTGAACCTTCCTCCCATCTCCCTTCCCAACCCAACCCTCTAGGTTGGTACAGAGCCCCTGTTTGAGTTTCCTGAGTCCTACAGCAAATTACCATTGGGTATTCTACATATGGTAATGTAAGTTTCCATGCTACTCTCTCCATACATCTCACCCTCTCCTCTCCTCTCCCCATGTCCATAAGTCTGTTCTCTATGTCTACTTCTCCACTGCTGCCCTGCAAATAAATTCTTTGGTAACATCTTACTAGATTCCATATATATGCATTTGTATACAATATCAGACAAGGAGATTTTAATCAGTGAACTTATTTTCAAACTCACCACCTGGAAATCTATTTGTTTCAATAAACATTAGCTTATTCTAAGAAAAATATGTGATAGTTATAATTTGACTTTAAGTTGTATAATTCAATTAGATCCCAGTATTAACCATATGAAAGTACACTCTTAAATATTGACTGGTTATAACTTCAGAAATTTTTTATAATGGTTAAACCATCTCATCTTACACCCCAGAAAATAGGAGTTTTCTAATATAATAAAATTTATTTATTTTATTTTTGGTTGCTGTGGGTCTTCATTGCTGTTCAAGGGCTTTCTCTTGTTGCAGAGAGCAGTGTTACTCTTTAGTTGCAGTGCGCAAGGCTTCTCATTACAGTGGCTTCTCTTGTGGCATTCAGACTCGAGGCACATGGGCTTCAGTAGTTGCAGCATGAGAGTTCAGTAGATGTGGCTCAGGGGGTCTAGTGCATGGACCCAGTAGTTGTGGTGGCTGGGTTTAGCTTCTCCACAGCATGTGGAAGAGCCTTCTGGGACCAGGGATGAAATCCATGTCCCTTTCATTGGCAGGCAGATTTTTATTCACTGAACCACCAGGGAAGTCCAAGAGATTTTGAATAAATATTCTCTACTAAAAATAACTTCCAGTTAAGTGAGTAATCTTGAGAAAATGACATTGCATCATAGTTTTTAACCAATAGAATAGAACATTTTACCCCCTAGCACACTCATCAACAGAGGATTAGATTAGAAAATGAAGGAGATAATGGATCTCATCCTATTGTTTAAAAAGGAAGAAGAAAAAGAAGAAGGAGGGAGAGGAGATTCTCTCCATTTCTTCCTGTATATGTGCACCTTATTCTTTAGAAAATATTGACAAATGAATGATTAATATTATAGCCTCTTCCTGCTTAAAAATAATATTAAATGAAATATTTAAATGTATTTATTAGTGTGCTTATAATGTATTTTATGTAAAATCCTAGATTTATCTTTGCTATTAACTATAAGGTAGCATTTTTGTTTTTATCATTGACAGCTATGTAAACATGCACAACAATGCTACTATGGATACCATATAGTATTAGAAATCTTTAATTTAACTCATGTTAGTAGCCTTCCCCATAATTTCCTGAAAATGGTGTCATCAGTCAGAAACCTTTCATAGAATTAGCCCCACCAAACTATCAAAGGTAGTTCCAATATCTGGAATCTAGCCCAGAGTTTGTCTGGAAATCATAATCTGGCTATTATGTAATTTATTTCTTTTTCTACACATATTTAGGGCTCCAAGAGGTTCTTTATCAGCAATTGAAATCCAAGTATAATCCAAAGTCAGCTTAAATCACTTCATCTTAAAATTGGCTCAATCTCAGTCTCACATTCAATTCCCCCCTCAAGATTCCTGCAGATTCCTGTGTACTTCCATCCTATGGTTACCACTCTCTCTGATTTCATGTTACCACTGAATAAACTCTCATACTGCCAAAGAAATAAAATTGAATATTAAATGTCCTTGTTCCTAAAAGCCCTTCAGCTACCCACCACTATAATTTCTCATTGGCTGATATGCTTCTGTAGTCCACCTCCCATCACAATGTTACTTAATCTCTCTCTTCCTCTCCTTCCATGCCTTACTATATTTTCCATTACCCCAAATTCTTGGTCATTGTGTGGGACTATTTAGCCAGATTTTTACTTTTCTCTGTCCATCTTTTCATCCAAAAGAACTTATCAATATATTTTGCTAAACAAAATATTACATATTGTGATACTATTGTCATATAATTTTAAATCATCAAAATGATTGAACTGAAATCAAATTTGGGTTCATTGGTTTCTCATTTCTATTCATGGAGTTTTTCCTTAAAATGAAAGTCAATATTTAATCATTTAAAACTAACTTTTAACTTTGTGTTTTAGAAAATGCAAAGGAAAGTGACAATTGAAGAGGCCTGGCAAAAGTCCATTTTGTCAACTTCTGGAGAACATCTTCCTATCAATCCAAGTTTTCAGAAATCTTCTGCAATGAGGGATACAGTTGGAATTCCTGGAGATAATCCTATGCTCCCCAGGAGCAATGGTAGACTTCCCAGGAATAATGTCATCATCCCCAAGGCTAATGTTGGGGTTCCCATGGGCCATGTTGAGGTTTCTACGGATAATTCTGGGATTCCCAAGAGCAAGTGTGAAGTCCCCATGGGTAATGTTAGGGCTTTCATTAATAAAGCTAGGATCCCCATGGATAATTCTGGAGTTCCCAGGGACAGAGGTGGTGTCCCCCTGGTTAATCTTGAAGTTCCTAGAGGAAATGGTGGCCTTCCCAGGGGAAGTAATATTGGAATACCCATGGGTAATGTTGAAACTCTCAGGAATAATATTGGAACTTCCAGATATATTGTATCCTCTCCACTTATTGAACTCTCAAAGATAGGTGAACACAATTATAAAAATTTACACCTTACAAAGCTGTCCTAATAGTTTAAAGAATATACCAAGACACTAAACACCAAAACAGAGCTGTGTCAAATTTTACAATCCAAAATAGTAAATGAAAAATCTTAATTAAGAATGTATAAATAAACATATAAATGCATTTATTATAGATGTCTTTTATAGGAATTTTTGGAATTAGATTGGAATCTACTTAGTAGTTTATTCTGAATGACTATCCTCTATTAATCTGTGGAATAATATGATTGGAAGGGATGAGTTGTGGAGAAGTAAAACACTTACTTCATCAAGCCTATATTTCTATATATAGTAGTAAAGAGATAGTGTCTATCTGTCACCAAACAAAATAACCACTAACCTCTAAATAATATTGAATATCTCATAGTCCCCCAAACTTCAGGCTTTCTTGAATATTTTGATGGGCAAATGAAAGTGATATCAGTTATCAAGTTATCTGGATGAATCCAGCTAAATGTCCAAGAAGTTTATTAACTGAAAGTTAAGGAACCAGAAGACTTAGCAGAAGATTCCTGAATACAATGCATTTCTGATATGACTTATGAAGAAAAGTCACTAACAAGAGTATTTAAACATACATATTTACTTCTGTGACACATATCTGGAAAAATTGTAAATATTTACTGGATGCTTTAAAAATACAAGGAGACAAAACTATAAAACTGTAAATGTATATGTGGTTGTGATGTAAATAATATGGGTACAGGTAAAACAACACTAACAGCACCACAGGATACTTAAAATATTGCATGTTAAAACATGTCTTTTAAGGAAATTAACTTTACTCATTCTTCCCAATTACTAGTTTTGCAAAAAAATACAAGACATAAGTGAGAAATTAGTGAAATATTTTACTAAATTACTAAATAGGATGCCTTTCTCAGAAGAAAGAAGACCACTTTTAAATGTGCCAGGTGATCAGTATAGTATTCAAATCATGCAACCATAGTTATCTATAAAATCTGATTTTCAAAAATGTTTATTTCCTAACTCTCTTTAGATAGATAAGTTATATAAGGTAATGAAACTCACCCCATAAACTACATGGGTAAAATAATTTCATTGCTTTATATTTATACATAATATAAATTTTGTCCAAAGGTTTAGAACATATGGGTCACTACTCAATTTGTACATTTAAATTTTCAACTTTCCTAAATAATGTTAGCTGTTGTTTTACAAAACCAAGGACAATTTAATTATAGGTACCACCTAACCCCTTATTGTGTGCCTTACCACAGTGTGTGTGTGTTAGTCGCTAAGTCATATCCAGCTCTTTGCAATACCATGGAATGTAGCCCACCAGGCTCCTCTCTCCATGGAATTCTCCAGGCAAGAATACTGGAGTGGGTTGCCATTTCCCTTTCCAGGGAATCTTCCCAACCCAGGGATAGAATCCAAGTCTTCTGCATTGCAGCTGAATGCTTTACCATCTGAACTAGTACAAGGGGTGATAATCTATGATCTGAGGGAAAACTCTTCCCTACTCACAGGCTTCATTTGGCTTTCAAGGTAAGAGGTAAAGAGGCTGGCTAGCCTCCCTTTTTTTTACTCTCTGCTGGTTTATTGCGGTTGTTGAACCAAGACCTTGGCCTCACAAGGAAAAGTAGCGAGATTTCTTTCTCCTACTTCTTACAACCCAGAAGCTGGGGTACTATTTCAGATTTGAGTAACCTGAATCTGGCATGGGATGGCAAAACCACAGAAATAATGGAAGAATACAGACTGCTATACTTCAGTTACTGCCAAATCCTGAAAAAACAAACAAACAAACAGTTCATCTCTTTAACTGAAAGTCTACTCTCTAAGCTCTCTTGTAACACTGACTTTGTGAAACAGAACTATTCCTTTGTGAGTGCAAAAGGAGTAAGGTGGAAACTGAAAAATGACTTATTGAGAACTAGCATTTACCAAACAGCAAGTGATAAGAAAGACAGTAGAAAAACATTGCATTCAACTGTATATAACACTGATATACAATTAAAGATGGTCACTGAAACAAAACAAAAATAATACCATCACAGTACCATCAAGAACAACAAAAATAACTTCTGTGTAAGTGTTCATCATGTTCATGATTCATATAATTTGGGGTGTTATGTTTAGTGGTTTAAAATTTAAATATAAAAAGTATATGTAAGAGTGGGCAGTCCTAAGATGGCGGAGGAATAGGAAGGGGAGACCACTTTCTCCCCCACAAATTCATCAAAAGAACATTTGAACATTGAGTAAATTCCACAAAACAACTTCTGAATGATGGAATAGGACATCAGGCACCCAGAAAAGCAGCCGATTGTCTTCAAAAGGAGGTAGGAAAAAATATAAAAGATAAAAAGAGAGACAAAAGAGGTAGGGATGGAGCTCCAACCTGGGGAGGGAGTCTTAAAAAAGAGAGAGAAGTTTCCAAACACCAGGAAACACTCTCACGGCCAAGTCTGTGGTGAGCCTTGGAACCAGGAACCACAGAGGGCAACATAACCAGAAGGAAAAAAAAAAAGTTAAAACCCACAGATTATGTGCCCAACGGTAACTCCTCCAGTGGAGAAACAGTGAAGACGTCTGCATCTGCCACTAGCAAGCAGAGGCTGGGCAGAGAGGTGCAGGCTGCATTGCTTAGAGTGAGGACTAGGCCTGAATGACCCGAGGGCAATCTGAGGGAACTAACTTGAGATAGCAAACCAGACTCTGGGATAGCTACCACACAAAAAGCCCTAACCTAAGACACCACCAGGCCTGCTCACAACACAAAGGACTAACTAGAGCTACCCGAAAAGCCCTAACCTAAGACACCTTCAGGCCTGCTCTCAGAATAAAGGACTAAGCAGAGCTAGCCGGCTGCAGACCAGCCATCCCCCTCTGGTGACAGGCAGGTGAGGGCAGCCAGAGCTGGAAGGGGGCAATCGTGGACCCAGAGAGGCATTATCTAACAAACTGCAAGCAGGTGTCATTGCTAACCAAGACTTCTTGGGATTCTGGATGGTTAACATCCGCCTGAGAAGGTGAGCCAGTTGCACACCCAGAAAACTGAGTGGCAGGGACGGGGGTGGCAATAAGTAGCAGCAACCACGCTCACCAAGCACCTGGTCATCTGAGGTGCTTGGACCAGGGAAGGGCACAAAATGCAGGCCCAACCGAGTATGCACCTCTGAGGACTACCCCAGTACCTGAAACCGAGCAGCTTAGACCTGGGAAGTGCAACCCAGGGCTGGCCTCAGACAGTTCTTGGCAGAGCAAACTAGAGCCTAAGCAGTGTAGACACGGAAAGCACACATGCCGTGAGCAGGGGCAAACCCAGTGTGGCTGAGACACTTCGAGCACATGCCAGTGTTATTTGTTTGCAGCGTCCCTCCCTCCCCACAGAACGACTGAACAAGTGAGCCTGAAAAAGGGTCAACCACTGCCCCTTTGTGTCAGGGCGGAAATCAGATACTGAAGAGACCAGCAAACAGAAGAAGCTAAACCAGAGGGGACTTCCTTGGAAGTGACAGGTGCAATAGATTAAAACCCTGTAGTTAGTACCGGCTACATAGGAAGGGGCCTATAGATTCTGAGAAATATAAGCCAGATCAAGGAACTATCCAAAAATGAATGAACCCCACACTGCCAACAACAACAGCAGAGAAAGTCCTAGATATATTTTTACTATCATTCTTTAATTTTTAATATTTTTAATTTTTAAGTCCTCTATTACTTTAATAGAGTAAATTTTCATTTTTATAACCTACTATTACTTTGCAAAAAAAAAAAAAAAAAGAGAGAGACACTATTTTTTAAAGCAAACTTCATATATATATACATTTTATAATTTTTGTGAATTTGTTTTTTTTTCTTTAATACTGTATTTTTGAAAATCCAGCCTCTACTCTAGATTTTGAATCTTTGCTTTTTAGTATTTCTTATCAATTTTGTATCTTTAAGAACCCAATCTTCAGTACCCATTTTTACTTTGGAGCGAGATTACTGGCTTGACTGCTCTCTCCCCCTTTGGTCTCCTTTTTCTCCACCAGGTCGCCTCTAACTCCTCCCTCCCCCATCTCTTCTCTACTCAACTCTATGAATCTCATTGTGTGTTCCGGGCTGTGGAGAACACTTAAGGAACTTATTACTGGCTGGATCCGTCTCTCTCCTTTTGATTCCCCATTTTCTCCTCCTGGCCACCTCTGTCTCCTTCCTCCTTCTTCTCTTCTCTGTGTAACTCCATGAACATCTTTAAGGGTTCCAGACTGCGGACAGCACATAGGGAACTGATTACTGCCTAGCTTGTTGTCACCTATTTTGATTCCCCCTCTTTTCCCCTGGTCACCTCTATCTCCCTCCTCCCTCCTATCTTCTCCATTTAACTCTGTGAACATCTCTGGGTGTCCCTCACTGTGGAGAAACTTTTCATCATTAAACTAGATGTTTTATCAACAGTGCTGTATAGATGGAAAATTATTGAGGCTACTGTAAAATTAAGACTGAAAACCAGAAGCAGGAGGCTTACGTCCAAATCCTGAGAACACCAGAGAACTCCTGACTCCAAGGAACACTGATCGACAGGAGCTCATCAAATGCCTCCATACCTACACTGAAACCAAGCACCACCCAAGGGCCAACAAGTTCCAGAGCAAGACATACCATGCAAATTTTCCAGCTACACAGGAACATAGCCCTGAGCTTCAATATACAGGCTGCTCAAAGTCACTCCAAAACCTTTGACATCTCATAACTCATTACTGGACACTTCATTGCACTCCAGAGAGAAGAAATCCATCTCCACCCACCAGAACACCGACACAAGCTTCCCTAACCAGGAAACCTTGAGAAGCCACCCATACAACCCCATCCACAGAGAGGAAACTCCACAATAAAGAGAACTCCACATACTGCCAGAATACAGAAAGGCCACTGCAAACACAGCATTATAAACAAGATGAAGAGACAGAGGAATACCCAGCAGATAAAGGAAGAGGATAAATGCCCACCAAACCAAACAAAAGAAGAAATAGGGAATCAATCTGATAAAGAATTTCAAATAATGATAGTGAAAATGATCCAAAATCTTGAACACAAAATGGAGTTACAGATAAATATCCTGGAGATAAGGATGGTGAAGATGCAAGAAAGGTTTAACAAGACCTAGAAGAAATAAAAAAGAGTCAATATATCATGAATAATGCAATAAATCAGATCAAAAACACTCTGGAGGGAACCAACAGTAGAATAACAGAGGCAGAAGATAGGATTAGTGAGGTAGAAGATAGAATGGTTGAAATAAATGAATCAGAGAGGGGAAAAAAAAAAAAAAACGAATTAAAAGAAATGAGGACAATCTCAGAGACATGGGACAATGTGAAATGCCCCAACATTTGAATCATAGGAGTTGCAGAAGAAGACAAAAAGAAAGACCATGAGAAAATACTTGAGGAGATAATAGTTGAAAACTTCCCTAAAATGGGGAAGGAAATAATCACTCAAGTCCAAGAAACCTAGAGAGTCCCAAACAGGATAAACTGAAGGCGAAACACCCCAAGACACATATTAATCAAATTAACAAAGATCAAACACAAAGAACAAATATTAAAAACAGCAAGGGAAAAACAACAAATAACACACAAGGGGATTCCCATAAGGATAACAGCTGATCTTTCAATAGAAACTGTCCAGGCCAGGAGGGAATGGCAGGACATACTTAATGTGATAAAATAATATAACCTACAGCCCAGATTACTGTACCCAGCAAGGATCTCATTCAAATATGAAGGAGAAATCAAAAGCTTTACAGACAAGAAAAAGCTGAGAGAATTCAGCACCACCAAACCAGCTCTCCAACAAATACTAAAGGATATTCTTTAGACAGGAAACACAAAAAGGGTGTATAAACTCGAACCCAAAACAATAAAGTAAATGGCAATGGGATCATACTTATCAATAATTTTCTTAAATGTAAATGGGTTGAATGCCCCAACCAAAAGACAAAGACTGGCTGAATGGATACAAAAACAAGACCCCTACATATGTTGTCTACAAGAGACCCACCTCAAAACAAGGGACACATACAGACTGAAAGTGAAGGGCTGGAAAAAGATTTTCCATGCAAATAGGGACCAAAAGAAAGCAGGAGTAGCAATACTCATATCAGATAAAATAGACTTTAAAACAAAAGTTGTGAAAAGAGACAAAGAAGGACACTACATAATGATCAAAGGATTAATTCAAAAAGAAGATATAACAATTATAAATATATATGCACCCAACAGAGGAGCACCACAATATGTTAGTAAATGCTAACAAGTATGAAAGGGGAAATTAACAATAACATAATAATAGTGGGAAGCTTTAATACCCCACTCATACCTATGGATAGATCAACTAAACAGAAAATTAACAAGGATACACAAATTTTAAATGATACAATGGACCAGTTAGACCTAATTGATATCTATAGAACATTTCACCCCAAAACAATGAATTTCACCTTTTTCTCAAGTGCACACGGAACATTCTCCAGGATAGATCACATCCTGGGCCATAAATCTAGCCTTGGTAAATTCAAAAAAACTGAAATCATTCCAAGCATCTTTTCTTACCACAGTGCAGTAAGATTAGATCTCAATTACAGGAGAAAAACTATTAAAAATTCCAACATACGGAGGCTGAACAACATGCTGCTGAATAACCAACAAATCACAGAAGAAATCAAAAAAGAAATCAAAATTTGCATAGAAACGAATGAAAATGAAAACACAACAACCCAAAACCTGTGGGACACTGTAAAAGCAGTCCTAAGGGGAAAGTTCATAGCAATACAGGCATACCTCAAGAAACAAGAAAAAAGTCAAATAAATAACCTAACTATACACCTAAAGCGACTAGAAAAGGAAGAAATGAAGAACCCCAGGGTCACTAGAAGGAAAGAAATCTTAAAAATTAGAGCAGAAATAAATGCAAAAGAAACAAAAGAGACCATAGCAAAAATCAACAAAGCCAAAAGCTGGTTCTTTGAAAGGATAAATAAAATTGACAAACCATTAGCCAGACTCATCAAGAAACAAAGGGAGAAAAATCAAATCAATAAAATTAGAAATGAAAATGGAGAGATCACAACAGACAATACAGAAATACAAAGGATCATAAGAGACAACTATCAGCAATTATATGCCAATAAAATGGACAACTTGGAAGAAATAGACAAATTCTTATTAAAGTACAACTTTCCAAAATTGAACCAGGAAGAAATACAAAATCTTAATAGACACATCATAAGCAAGGAATTTGAAACTGTAATCAGAAATCTTCCAGAAAACAAAATCCCAGGTCCAGACGGCTTCACAGCTGAATTCTACAAAAAATTTAGAGAAGAGCTAACATCTATCCCACTCAAACTCTTCCAGAAAATTGCAGAGGGAGGTAAACTTGCAAGCTCATTCTATGAGGCCACCATCACCCTAATGGCAAAACCTGAAAAAGATGCCACGAAAAAGAAAACTACAGGCCAATATCACTGATGAACATAGATGCAAAAATTCTTAATAAAATTCTAGCAATCAGAATCCAAGAACACATTAAAAAGATCATACATTATCACCAAGTTGGCTTTATCCAAGGGAAACAAGGATTATTCAATATCTACAAATCAATCATTGTAATACACCACATTAACAAAATTAAAAAATAAAAGCCATGTGATTATCTCCATAGATGCAGATAAAGCCTTTGACAAAATTCAACATCCATTTATGATAAAAACTCTCCAGAAAGCAGGAATAGAAGGAACATACCTCAACATAAATAAAGCTATATATGACAAACCCACAGGAAACATTATCCTCAGTGGTGAAAAATTGAAAGCATTTCCTCTAAAGTCAGGAAAAACACAAGGATGCCCACTTTCACCACTACTATTCAATATAGTTTTGGAAGTTTGGGCCACAGCAATCAGAGCAGAAAAAGAAATAAAAGGAATCCAAATTGGAAAAGAAGAAGTAAAACTCTCACTGTTTGCATATGACATGATCCTCTACACAGAAAACCCTAAAGACTCCACCAGAAAATTCCTAGAGCTAATCAATGAATATAGTAAAGTTGCAGGATATAAAATTGACACACAGAAATCCCTTGCATTCCTATACACTAATAATGAAAAAATAGAAAGAGAAATTAAGGAAACAATTCCATTCACCATTGCAACAAAAAGAATAAAATACTTGGGAACATATCTATCTAAAGAAACAAAAGACCTACATATAGAAAACTATAAAACATTGGTGAAAGAAATCAAAGAGGACACTAATAGATGTTCATGGATCTGAATAATCAGTATAGTGAAAATTAGTATACTACCCAAAGCAATCTATAGATTCAATGCAATCCCTATCAAGCTACCAACGGTATTTTTCAGAGCTAGAACAAATAATTTCACAATTTGTATGGAAATACAAAAAACTTCGAATAGTCAAAGCAATCTTGAGAAAGAAGAATGGAACTGGAGGAATCAACCTGCCTGACTTCAGGCTCTACTACAAAGCCACAGTCATCAAGACAGTATGGTACTGGCACAAAGACAGAAATATAGATCAATGGAACAAAATAGAAAGCCCAGAGATAAATCCATGCACCTATGGACACCTTATCTTTGACAAAGGAGGCAAGAATATACAATGGAGGAAAGACAATCTCTTTAACAAGTGGTGCTGGGAAAACTGGCCAACCACTTGTAACCGAAAGCAAATAGAACACTTTCTAACACCATACACAAAAATAAACTCAAAATGGATTAAAGATCTAAATGTAAGACCAGAAACTATAAAACTCCTAGAGGAGAACATAGGCAAAACACTCTCCGACAGAAATCATAGCAGGATTCTCTATGACCCACCTCCCAGAATATTGTAAATAAAAGCAAAAATAAACAAATGGAACCTAATTAAAATGAAAAGCTTGTGCACAACAAAGGTAACTATAAGCAAGGTGAAAAAACAGTCTTCAGAATGGGAGAAAATAATAACAAATGCAGCAAGTGACAAAGAATGAATCTCAAAAATATACAGGCAACTCCTGCAGCTCAATTCCAGAAAAAAAAAAAAAAGACCCAATCAAAAAAATTGGCCAAAGAGCTAAACAGACATTTCTCCAAAGAAGACATACAGATGGCTAACAAACACATGAAAAGATGCTCAACATCACTCATTATCAGAGAAATGCAAATCAAAACCACAATGAGGTACCATTTCACACCAGTCAGAATGGCTGCAATCCAAAAGTCTACAAGCAATAAATGCTGGAGAGGGTGTGGAGAAAATGGAACACTTTTACACTGTTGGTCGGAATGCAAAGTAGTACAGCCACTATGGAGAATAGTGTGGAGATTCCTTAAAAAACTGGAAATAGAACTGCCATATGACCCAGCAATCCCACTGCTGGGCATACACACTTGAGGAAACCAGAATTGAAAGAGACACGTGTACCCCAATGTTAATCGCCGCACTGTTTATAATAGTTAGGACATGGAAGCAACCTAGATGCCCATCAGCAGAGGAATGGATAAGAAAGCTGTGGTACATATACACAAGGAGTATTACTCAGCCATTAAAAAGAATACATTTGAATCAGTTCTAATGAGGTGGATGAAACTGGAGCCTATTATACAGAGTGAAGCAAGCCAGAAAGAAAAACACCAAGACATGATATAAACTCATATATATGGAATTGAGAAAGATGATAGTGATAACCCTGTATGCAAGACAGCAATAGAGACACTGATGTATAGAACAATCTTTTGGACTCGGTGGAAGAGGGTGAAGGTGAGATGATTTGGGATAATGGCATTGAGACATGTATAATATCATATGTGAAATGAATCACCAGTCCAGGTTTGATGCATGGTACAGGATGCTCTGGGCTGGTGCACTCGGATGATCCAGAGGGATGGTATGGAGAGGGAGGTGGGAAGGGGGTTCAGGATGGGGAACATGTGTACAGCCGTGGCGGATTCATGTTGATGTATGGCAAAGCCAATACAATATTGTAAAGTAATTAGCCTCCAATTAAAATAAATATATTTATATCAAAAAACAGTATAGGTAAGATGGCTACCTGCATCGTTTTTGTAAATTTTTTAAAAATTGCTGTCCGGCATACAGGGTTATCATTACCATCTTTCTAAATTCCATATATACACTAGTATAAAGAGACACAGATGTATAGAACAGTCTTTTGAACTCTGTGGGAGAGGGAGAGGGTGGGATGATTTGGGAGAATTACACTGAAATATGTACAATATCGTATATGAAATGAATAGCCAGTCCAGGTTCGATGCATGATACAGGATGCTTGGGGCTGGTGAACTGGGATGACCCAGAGGGATGGTATGGGTAGGGAGACGGGAGGGGGGTTCAGGATGGGGAACACGTGTACACCCATGGTGGATTCATGTTGATGTATGGCAAAACCAGTACAATAGTGTAAAGTAATTAGCCTCCAATTAAAATAAATAAATTTATATTAAAAATAATAAAAATTGAATTAAACTAAGATAAAGCAGCAAACAAATATAGTCTAAGAAAATAATTACGAAATTTGTAACGATAGTTACTTATAGAATCAGTTTTATTCTGCTAAATATTGTTTGTTCAAACTGGGCAATGCAAAAGTTTCAGTGATATGTTGTTATCTATATTCAAAGATTGTACCATGTCTTAGGGTTACACATACCAAGGAAGTTATCTAAAGTCAGTCAGTAATCATCAGAAGTCAACAGAAATGATAGTAAAGAGTATACAATATATTGAATAAGAAAACTTTATCATAAATTTCACACCAAATGAATTTGAGATTTTCATGAAAAAAAATTAAAGTTGTAATGCTAAATATATAATGTTGAAGGAAGAAAATAAGCCATTTCTAACTCTCTCACTCTTACCAAAGATAGATTAAATTTATATATATACTTCTATATTTTAATATATCCTCTGTAAAATAAGAAAATTATGTGCTAAAATTAATAATGGCACTAAGTGAGAGAAAGAACTTGAAAATTTTTCTGCATATTGCTCTGTACTGGAAAGAAAAGTTGATTAAAAGACAATAATATAGTTAGCTTAATTAGCCATATAATTTCCTTCCAAGGTGCTAGAAAAGCATGAAGTGTTCTCAGTGTGAATAGAAGATTAATTTTTCTAATTCTACAGATTTATATATCTCTTTTCTCATAAATCTTTGAAATGATCTATTATTAAAAGTTTTAATATCTGTAATCACCTTTTTACTAGATAGTAACAGTAAATTTAAAAATCACAGAAAGTAAAATTGTTCATTTTTATATTGATTTGATCTTCTTCTGTTATTTAAATTTAAAATTTACCAGAAGTCAGCCATATTGTGCAGGACAATTACTACTGTCCAACTAACAGGGCATTGTGACCATTTGGTGTAAAAAAAAATGAGCTGATAAATAAAATAACTTTAATCTTAAGAACAACCTAAGAACACTGAATTTTGACTAATAATTAGAAATGATTTTGAATACTAAACTGAGAACAAATTATGCCCATAATTAAAAAGTAAAATTGAGGACTTATACATATAGTGAAACTTTACTTCAGAAAACCACAGTATCAAAAGCAGTTATAGTATTAAAATAGAACTATAGAAAAAAAATCTAACCAAAAGGAAAACCAAGTAAGGGGAATTGTTTTTGATTATTAATATAATAGTAAATTGATGTAAGTGGTATCTCCATTTAAGGATAAAGCAAATACAGAAAATGTGCACTATCTATTCTAAAATCCATTAACTAGTAAGAAAGCTTAATTAATTGCACGTGATATTTCCATCTAATGATTATATTTTAAGTGTTTTAGAAGTGAAAATTCAAAATATAGCAAAATGCTTTAAATAGGTCATAGGGTGTAAAGTCATGTGCCTTTTCCATAATGCAAGACTAGAGACCCTCACTAGTGAAAAGTGAAAAGAAGAAAGAACAGAAAAATAAAAATTAGAATAAAACTGTAGTTTTTAAAAATGATATTATTTTGAAGATAATTCTGTTTGCTTTTCTTTTTTTTTTTTTTTGCTCTTTTGAAAGCTATTTTCTTTTTTAAAATTAAGTAATTTATTTTAATTGGAGGCTAAGTACTTTACAATATTGTAGTGATTTTTGCCATACATTGACACGAATCAGCCATGGGTGTACATGTGTCCCCCATCCTGAACCCCCCTCCCACCTCCCTACCCATCCCATCTGAAGGAAAGTTACATGGCTCAAAATAGTCTGGAGTTAAAACTCCCCTCCAGGTCCTCCCCACCATTCTATGCAAAACAAAGAATTCTCTCACCCAAAGAAAAAAATGGACATTAGGTTGATTACACCCAGCTCCCAGCTGGTCCAGCCTCTGGCCGATCTCCAAATTCCCCTGCCCCAGCCATTTATGAGATAACTACTTCAAACAACCTTGAAGAAGAACAGGCCCCCTTAAGACAGTAGCTTTCCACATACATGCCTATATATACTTACTCTTTTCCTGGGTAAGTGCAGCAGCTCACTAATCTGACTGCTGCCCCTTGTGGCCTCATTAAAGGTTATCTGCTCCTGTAAAGTGATGGTTTCCTTCTTATTCTGAACCTCGCCTTCTCTAACTCCCTTACCCTACACCATCCCTCAGGGTCATCTCAGTGCACTGGCCCTGAGCGCCCTGTCTCATGCATCAAACCTGGACTGGCAATCTGTTTCACATATGATAATATACATGTTTCATATGTTTCACATATGATAATATACATGTTTCAGTAAACTGAAATATACATTTCAGTTTCTCAAATCTATTTTCTTATTAATATGAACAAATAAGCCTTAAAATAATTCAACTTTATCATTTACATCTCTGAGTCTTATACTATTCCCTGGTTCCCAATTTTCACTCCTTATACATTTTCCTCACCCCAAAACTTATTCCAATCCATCCTTCACCTTATCTCACACCTCCCTTTACCCTATCCTTGACCTCTTCTCCATACACTGCAAACCTCATTCCTAACTTTATTTTTCCCTTGCCCTTACCCAACCCTACCTAATTCTGGATATCTTTCCTCATCTCTTACCCTCACCCCATTTGCTACTTATTTTTCTCTTCCCATCCCATTCTAAGTTCATACCCTATCCCTGATCTCTACCCTGTTATGTACTCTACTCAAATTCTTATCACCATTCTTTCCATCAACCTATTCCTGAGCCTTATCCCAACCCTAACTCCACCTTTGACCTCACCCATCCCAAGCATTGCCCTATCTTAGACCCTTCAACTCAACCCTAACACTAATCTTAAACTCTCCCAAAATCTTGACCTTCAAAGATAAGAATAGAATAAAGACTAATATGAGGGTCATGAATGAATTAAAGATGTTTATTCCATACCTTTACTGATTTATTAAAATAAAACCCCAAGGTTGTATTTCTTCCAGATTATGTCAGGATAACCCAAATTATGCCATCTATGATATCAAAGCAGCTAAGTCAAAATGATTTTGCCAAAATATAGGGCCCTGGATACCTTGTACACCATAAAGGCATCCTTAATAGGGAAAATAGACTAGTTTATAGCAGACTTTAAAGGATTGTACAATCATATAAACATCATTTAAAACCTTTGTCTGTTTTATTTTTAAATTTTAATTTTTAAATGATGCACATCAAAGGAAACTATTAGCAAGGTGAAAAGACAGCCTTCAGAATGGGAGAAAATAATTGCAAATGAAGCAACTGACAAACAACTAATCTCAAAAATATACAAGCAACTCCTACAGTTCAACTCCAGAAAAATAAATTACCCAATCAAAAAATGGGCCAAAGAACTAAATAGACATTTCTCCAAAGAAGACATACAGATGGCTAACAAACACATGAAAAGATGCTCAACATCACTCATTATCAGAGAAATGCAAATCAAAACCACTATGAGGTACCATTTCACACCAGTCAGAATGGCTGCGATCCAAAAGTTTACAAATAATAAATGCTGGAGAGGGTGTGGAGAAAAGGGAACCCTCTTACACTGTTGGTGGGAATGCAAACTAGTACAGCCACTATGGAGAACAGTGTGGAGATTCCTTAAAAAACTGGAAATAGAACTGCCTTATGATCCAGCAATCCCACTGCTGGGCATACACACTGAGGAAACCAGAAGGGAAAGAGACACGTGTACCCCAATGTTCATCGCAGCACTGTTTATAATAGCCAGGACATGGAAGCAACCTAGATGTCCATCAGCAGATGAATGGATAAGAAAGCAGTGGTACATATACACAATGGAGTATTACTCAGCCATTAAAAAGAATACATTTGAATCAGTTCTAATGAGGTGGATGAAACTGAAGCCTATTATACAGAGTGAAGTAAGCCAGAAGGAAAAACATAAATACAGTATACTAACGCATATATATGGAATTTAGAAAGATGGTAACAATAACCTGGTGTACGAGATAGCAAAAGAGACACTGATGTACAGAACAGTCTTATGGACTATGTGGGAGAGGGAGAGGGTGGGAAGATTTGGGAGAGTGACATTGAAACATGTAGAATATCATGTAAGAAACGAGTTGCCAGTCCAGGTTCGATGCGCAATAGTGGATGCTTGGGGCTGGTGCACTGGGACGACCCAGAGGGATGGTGTGGGGAGGGAGGAGGGAGGAGGGTTCAGCATGGGGAACACATGTATGCCTGTGGCGGATTCATTTTGATATTTGGCAAAACTAATACAATTTTGTAAAGTTTAAAAATAAAATAAAATTTAAAAGAAAAAAAAAGGAAAGAAAAAAAAATGATTTTCAAAAGACTTGAAGGTTTTTTCCTTCATTCATATATTATAAAATATCTCTCAAAGTACTCATTTTAGGCTCCTTAAATAAATGAATAGATGTACATAACCAATTTCTTATTCTTAGTTGTAAGTTAATGAAAAAAGATAAAACATTTACTTTGTGATTTTATCTAGAGAATATTTTTACTATTAAAAAATAATATTTTGAAAGTTTATTTTTAAAGCTAATTCACCTCTAATAAATGTCATTATCTTATGCACCTAGTATCCATCTAAAACTCATGTTCTCTATTCTTATACACATATTATAATAAAATTAAGATATCATCTTCAAAATAAAACTCACTTTAAAATGCAGTTACATTCAAAACTATAGCTAATATAATATTAAACAGTGTTAGAAACATCAACTGCTAATATTACTGATTTGTCCTTCAGAGCCCAAGAATCTTGAGGATATCAACTAATTTTTATAATTCCTCCAGAAATGCATCTAGTCAGTTGAAAATAAATACACATAAATTTGATAATTTTAAAGTCACAGAATTATAATGGCCAAAGTTCATTTCTTAAACCTAACATTTCAGTACTGTATAATATGAGTTAATGCTAATAAATGTAAAGTACTTGGAGAGATTCAAAAGTCTATGAAGAAGAAAAATTAAATAGCATGTTGATTTGGAAATACCCACTTTTGTCAAAATTTGATAACACCTTTACACATTGCACTTTCTCAAACCTTTAAACCCATCAAGCTCTCAAACCAAGTGATCAGTTTGTTGTGACTACGTCCAATATGTTCAAGCAAATAACTCCATATTTCTCTTTTACTACATTTATTACCAATGATTAGAGAACAAATCTGTTTTAACTTGGGGGGAAAAAAACAGCTCAAAGAAAATCAGTGAGAGCTGATGCAATGTTAGCATTTATCATGAATTAAAATTTTCTGCCTTTTGAAAATGAAACATTTGACTTGGTTTTATTTTCAGAGAAAAGGAAGACAGTAAAGTACACTAATATTGTGAAATATTTTGCATTTTGCATTGATATTATATTACAATTTTCAAAATGCATATTGCCATTAATTGCTGGCCATTGTTGAATGCTTTCTCATTTATTAAGTATCTACTGTGACATGTTCAAACAGTGTACCATTCAAGGTTATATTTTAATGTATTTGTGATATATGTTTCTTGACCTGTATTGTATCTTTAAATAAAGTGTGGTGCAGATTGATGTGATGCATTCTTTTATTCATGGGTTGAATTGTCACAGCACTAGAATGGAGAACTGCTAGTGCTAAGTCTATAAGATTATCCTAAGCTTCCAAGGCTCTCAATAGGTATTTTAATATCTTGATGGTGGTGATTCAGTGGCTCAGTCATATCTGACTCTTGTGACTCCATGGACTGTACCCCACCAGGCTTCTCTGTCCATCGGATTTTCCAGGCAAGAATACTGGAGTGGGTCTCCATTTCGTTCTCCATGGATTTTAATATGTTGCTAACTTAAAATTTAAATTAAGAATATTACAGAGAGGTTATGACTATTTAAAAACTAAACTACCAAATTAATCTTATTTCTGTAGCAAAATACAGCAAACATTCATTAGGACTCTTTTCAAAAACAGACAAAATCAAAATTATTTTTACACCTACTGGTGTAGCTGCTGCTCCCATTCCATGACCTTTTGTCCAAGAGTAGCACCAATGTGGATATTTTCACTTTTGGATCTTTCTCAGGAGCATGTATGTATAGGTTTGTGTGTGCACAACCATATATTAACAAGGGGATCTGAAGAAAAATGTACACTATTATTAACACTTATGTTTAATCACTGGAGGTTTTAAAAATACAACATATTTTTCCTTCACCAACCTAAAAGTATTATTTTATATTTTGATAGAAAATAATCCCCAAGTAATTCCTTCCAATGCAACTTTATCTGCATTCATAATACAAACCTTTGCCTTGGTAAGTTTGCAAGCCATGGAATAGATATACCAAATGTTGACTTTTGTGTTCTAATCAATTATGAATAAAAATAGAAAGGGCAGTTAACTTCCAGACTTATACATTGACAATTGTGGTTGGTTCTGTGTTTCACATTCTATTTATACACAAAATTTCATCAAAAGTTTAATTTTTCTGTTTTCATAAAGTGAACTCTTCTTTCAAAGACAAACTTTATTAGAAACCTTATAAACTAGAACACTAGTAATGTTTGATGCTACAGATATAAGAATTAATTAACTCCCCTCTTGTATCTTTAAAACTAAATTTCAACTCCTAGAAAAGATATTGCTTCTCCTAAATTTTTCAACTTTGTATTTGTACCATGTTGAAACTTAAACTCTTAAAATATAAGCTGTAAGGGTTCAATGTTTCTCTTCGAGTAAATTGTGGTAATAATTGTAACTGACAACTTTTTTCCTATCGTATTTATGCAAGATTCAGTTCAGTTCAGTCACTCAGTCATGTCCGACTCTTTGCGACCCCATGAATCGCAGCACGCCAGGCCTCCCTGTCCATCACCAACTCCCGGAGTTCACTCAGACTCATGTCCATCTAGTCAGTGATGCCATCCAGCCATCTCATCCTCTGTCGTCCCTTTTCTCCTCCTGCCCCGAATCCCTCCCAGCGTCAGAGTCTTTTCCAATGAGTCAACACTTCGCATGAGGTGGCCAAAGTACTGGAGTTTCTGCTTTAGCATCATTTCTTCCAAAGAAATCCCAGGGCTGATCTCCTTCAGAATGGACTGGTTGGATCTCCTTGCAGTCCAAGGGACTCTCAAGAGTCTTCTCCAGCACTACAGTTCAAAAGCATCAATTATTCGGCGCTCAGCCTACTTCACAGTCCAACTCTCACATCTATACATGACCACAGGAAAAACCACAGCCTTGACTACATGGACCTTTGTTGGCAAAGTAATGTCTCTGCTTTTGAATATGTTATCTAGGTTGGTCATAACCTTCCTTCCAAGGAGTAAGCGTCTTTTAATTTCATGGCTGCAGTCACCATCTGCAGTGATTTTGGAGCCCAGAAAAATAAAGTCTGACACTGTTTCCACTGTTTCCCCATCTATTTTCCATCAAGTGATGGGACCGGATGCCATGATCTTCATTTTCTGAATGTTGAGCTTTAAGCCAACTTTTTCACTCTCCTCTTTCACTTTCTTCAAGAGGCTTTTTAGTTCCTCTTCACTTTCTGCCATAAGGGTGGTTTCATCTGCATATCTGAGGTTATTGATCTTTCTCCTGGCAACCTTGATTCCAGCTTGTGTTTCTTCCAGCCCAGCATTTCTCATGATGTACTCTGCATCGAAGTTAAATAAGCAGGGTGACAATATACAGCCTTGACATACTCCTTTTCCTATTTGGAACCAGTCTGTTGTTTCATGTCCAGTTCTAACTGTTGCTTCCTGACCTGCATACAGATTTCTCAAGAGGCAGGTCAGGTGATCTGTTATTCCCATCTCTTTCAGAATTTTCCGCAGTTTATTGTGATCCACACAGTCAAAGGCTTCTGCAAGATTACCATGTTAATATTTGTGTCTGATAAAACTTGTTGATGGGAAATATCACTTTGTTATCCTCATTAGGCATATATTTTCTGATAAATTACAATGATGTGTAAGGTGTACTGCAAAAATGCTAAAATTTTTTTCTAGCAAATCAATTTGCAAAAAATATATGTATTTGGCATAATAGTGAAAAGAACCTATTTGTTTCTGAATCCAAATTTGCCTTTTGTTTTATAAACTTCATTTGTAAATTTAAATTTCAATAAATGGTGTCATCTGTATTTAAATATTGTTTTACTTTTAAATTTCTTTTAGGAACACTTTACTTAGTGTTGCAAACACCCCTAATTCCAGCATCCTTAATACAGGCAATTAATAAGAGTAACTCTTTGACTGTTTGAAAGCTTAAGCATAACCCCCCAACCAAAATAGTCCAATCATTTAAAAAACTTTCAAGCAAGTTTGATGGTACTACTCTAAACCTTGAGGAATTGATTGTTCTATCTATTGTATGTGATTAAGGCCTAATAACCTCAGGATTTCTAAGAAATACAATCTTCTCTCATATCCTAGGATTCTTTCATGCATGAGTCTACAGCTACAACTGTGCTAAAAGCCTCTCTTCCCAGTTCACCAAACTTGAAATAATTCTTTTGATACTCTCTAGATGTATATGTGCTGAATTCATCCTTTGGGGACTCCAAGAACTTTAGTGATTCCACTATAGTTAACATATCTCTAGATGAGCACTATTTATCCCTTTCCATGAAACAGGTGTTGAGCAAATATTGATATTTTAATGAAAATAAATATATAATAATATATTATACACATTAAAGTTTATTCCAACTACTTTATGTTGATGAGACACAAAGTGATGATTAAAACCAACCAAAGTAGCTACTGTTCTTTCCTAAGTTCCAAATTAAATCTGATGGCTTTGGGTATCTTTCTGATTTAAAAAGCTAGATACTTTATATGGAAAAAAAAATATTCCAACCAATGAATAAATAAACATCAGTGTCTTGATGTTTCATTGAGAAGAGGAGAATTACTGCAGAAAACCTGAAAGAACTATGATTCATTCATTTTATTCAACATACAATTGAGCACTAATCATGGGGCATGTACTGTACCAGACAATAGTGGATATTGCTTCTGTTGTTGTTTAGTTGCTAAGTCACATCTGACTCTTTGGGACCCCCTGGATTGCAGCACACCAGGCTTCCCTATCCTTCACTATCTTCTGGAGTTTGCTCAAACTCATGTCCATTGAGTTGGTAATGTCATCCAACCAACTCATCCTCTATTGTCCCTTTATCCTCCTGCCTTCAAACTTTCTTAGCATCAGACTCTTTTCCAATGAATTTGCTCTTTGTTTCAAGTGGGCAAAGTATTGGGGCTACAGCTTCAGCATCAGTCCTTCCAATGAATATTTTGAGTTGATTTGTTTTAGGATTGACTGGCTTGATCTCCTTGCCATTCAAGGAACTCTCAAGAGTCTTCTCCAACACCACAGTTCAAAAGCATCAGTTTTTCTGCACTCAGTCTTCTTTATGGTTCAACTCTCACATCCATACATGACTGCTGGAAAAACCATAGCTTTGACTATATAGGCTTTTGTTGGCAACATAATGACTCTGCTTTTTAATACATTATCTAGGTTTTTCATAGTTTTCCTTCCAAGGAGCAAGTATCTTTTAATTTCGTGGTTTCAGTCACCATCTGCAGTGATTTTGGAGACCAAGAGAATAAACTCTGCCACTATTTCCACTTTTTTCCCATTTATTTGCCAGGAAGTGATAGGACTGGATACCATGATCTTGATTTTTTGGATACTGAGTTTTGAGCCAGCTTTTTCACTCTCCTCTTTTACCTTCATCAAGAGACTCTTTAGTTCCTCTTTGCTTTCTACCATAAGGGTGGTGTCATCTGCATATCTGAGGTTGTTGATATTTCTCCTGGCAATCTTGATTCCAGCTTATTGTGATCCACACAGTCAAAGGCTTTGGCATAGTTAATAAAGCAGAAATACATGTTTTTATGGAACTCTCTTGCTTTTTCCATGATCCAGTGGATGTTGGCAATTTGATCTCTGGTTCCTCTGCCTTTTCTAAAACCAGCTTGAATATCAGGAAGTTCACAGTTCACGTATTGCTAAAGCCTGGCTTACAGAATTTTGAGCATTACTTTACTGGTGTGTGAGATGAGTGCAACTGTGCAGTAGTTTGAGCATTCTTTGGCATTGCCTTTCTTTGGAATTGGAATAAAAACTGACCTTTTCCAGTCCTGTGGCCACTGCTGAGTTTTCCAAATTTGCTGGCATATTGAGTGCAGCACTTTCACAGCATCATCTTCCAGGATTTGAAATAGCTCAACTGGAATTGCATCACCTCCACTAACTTTGTTCATAGTGATGCTTCCTAAGACCCACTTGACTTCACATTCCAGGATGTCTGGCTCTAGGTGAGTGATCACACCACCATGATTATCTGGGTCATGAAGATCTTTTTTGTACAGTTCTTCTGTGTATTCTTGCTACCTCTTCTTAATATCTTCTGCTAGATACCTACCATTTCTGTCCTTTATCAAGCCCATCTTTCCATGTAATGTTCCCTTGGTATCTCTAATTTTCTTGAAGAGGTCTCTACTCTCTCCCATTCTATTGTTTTCCTCTATTTCTTTGCATTGATTGGTAGTTGTAGAATCAGGGTAAATGATTAAGGTGGTCATGAAAGGCCACTCTGGTAGTAACTGGTAATTATCTGCTCCCATTTCTTATAAGAAATAACTCTTAAAATTAGCTATAAGTAAAGCATTAACACTGATGAAAAGGTCTGGTTAGGTTTTTATTGCATTATAATATAAGACATCCCTGGATAAATATCAAGTGGTTTCTGCTACTAGAAGAATTTTGGAAGAATATTCTGTCTCTCTAAAATACAGCAAAGTCTTAAGGCATGGCATCTAATCATGATTTAATCATACCAAAGAAATCATTACATATGTTCCTTCAAACTTGTTGATAAGACAATTTTGATCACAACAACAATCAAATGTGCTGTACATTAACGTCTCCTGGAGTATCAGATAAAAGATTAATTCTGAGACTAGATCCTAATACTAAAAGAGAATCTCAAGGGATGGGGCATAGAAAAATCTATATTTTTATTTTGAAATAACCACATAATTTAAAAACTGTGTAATATAGTAGAGAACATTTTTATCTCTGGAACATCAAAGAAAAAATGTTTCTGAGTTGCTGACCAGATGCACCATCACCCTTGAATAATTTAGTGTGTATTTCCTATAAACAAAAGCATTCACCTATAATCACAATACAGCTATGAAAATCAGAGACCTACTGGACTCTATATAGGATCCTTCAAATGTCTCAATAATGTCCTCTATTGCAGAGGATCTAATTTAGAATCACAAGTTGCATTTGGGGGCTTTCCAAGTAGCTCAGTAGGTAAACAATTCTCCTGCAATGCAGGAGACACAGAAGATGCAGCTTCAATCCGTGGGTTGGTAAAATTCCCTGGGGAAGGGCATGACAATCCATTCCAGTAAACCTGCCTGGAGAATCCCATGGACAGAGGAGCCTGATGGGTTAAAGTCCATAGGGTTGCAAAGATCAAGCACAACTGAAGTGACTGAGCATGCACACATGTCGCATTTAAATTCCAGGATACTTAAGTCTCCTTCAACCTGGATCATTCCCTTAGTCTTTCCTGGAGTTTTATGACCTTGATTCTTTTGAAGATTGTTAAGAGTTCCTTTAAATGTTAAATGTGGATTTGTCTGATTTTTCCTCATAATTAGGTTCAAGTGATGCATCTTCAGGAGGTATATCACAGATGTAGTTTACTTATCATGTCCAACTCTTTGTGACCCCATGGAATTCTCCAGGCCAGAATACTGGAGTGGGTAACCTTTCCCTTCTCCAGGGGATCTTCCTGGGAAGTGCATGAAACACAGTGCCCACTTGGGACAGTGCCGTTGCAGAGCACCCTGGAGCCTGAGCAATGTGGACCTGGGAAATACATGCTGCCTTGTGTGGTGGCGAGCCCAGTGTGGTCCATCCACTGTGAGCACTCCCTACACATGCCAGCGGTATTTGTCTGCAGTGTCCCTCCATCCCCACAACACAGTTGAACAAGTGAGCTTAAATAAGTGACCATCTTTGCCCCCTTCTGTTAGGGCAGAAATTAGACACTGAAGAGAATTGCAGAGGAAGCCAAAATAAGCAAAGAAGAGGGAACCGATCTGAAAGTAACAGGTGTAACAGATTAAAACTCTGCAGTTAATACTGAGACTGTGCATTTGAGGGACACCTAGAGACCTTAAGAAAATCTACAAGCCAGAACAAGGGACTATCTGGCACTGAATTGACACCACACTGCCTACAACAGCTCCAAAGAAACTCCTAGATATATTTTTACTATTATCACTTTTTAAGTTTTTTAAAATTGTAGTTGTTTATTACTCTTTTAACTTTCATTCTATAGCTTACTGTTACCTTTACCAAAAATCCTATTTAAAAAAAAATTCCATATATACTCTTTTTCATTTTTGTGATTGATTTTGTTTTATATTTTTATATTATATTTTTGAGAATCTAACCTCTATTCTACTTTTATTAATATTTGACTTTTGATATTTGTTATCAATTTTGTACCTTTAAGAATCTAATCTTCAGTATCCAGTTTTACTTAGGGATTTGATTACTGGCTTGATTGCTCTCTCATCTTTTGGCTCTCCCTCTTCTCCACAAGGTCACCTCTATCTCTTTCATCCCTATTCTCTTCTCTACATAACTCTGTGAATCTATCTGGGTGTTCTGGCCTATGGAGAGCACTTAGGGATTTGATTACTGGCTAGATTGCTCTCTCCCCTTTTGACTCCCCCTTTTCTCCTCCTGGTCACTTCTATCTCCCTCCTCCATCTTCTCTTCTCTACATAACTCTGTGAATCTCTCTGGGTGTTCCTGGCTGTGTAGAATTGTTTCACCATTAACCTAAGGGTTTTATCTTCTGTGCTGTATGGATGGAGAAGTCTTGAGGCTCCTGTAAGCGAAGGACTGAAAGCCAGATACAGGAGGTTTAACTACACAACATTAGAAATCAGAGAACTCCAGACTCCTGGGAACATTAATAGACAAGAACCCACCCAGAAGTCTCCATACCTACACTGAAACCAAGTTCCACCCAAGAACCAACAAGTTCCAGTGCAAAACACACAATGCTAATTCTCCAGCAAAACAGGACTTGAACCCTGAACATTACAGGACAGGCTTCCCAAAGCCATGAAAAACACATAGACACTCCAAAACTTACCACTGGACACTTCATTGCACTCCAGAGAAAAGAGATCAAGATTCACCCACGAGACAAAGATGCAAGCTCCCTCAACCAGGAAACCCTGACAAGCCACTAATTCAACCCCACCCACAAGGAACAGACTCCATAATTAAGAGGAACCACGAACTTCCAGCCTGCAGAAAAGGCACGCAAAACACAGCAATCTAAACAAAATGAAAAGGCAGAAAAATATTCAGCAGGTGAAGGAACATGATAAATGCCCACCAAACCAAACCAAAGAGGACGAGATAGGGAGTCTACCTGAAAAAGAATTCAGATTAATGAAAGTAAAGAAGTCCAAAATCTTGAAACCAAAATGGAGTTACAGATGAATAGACTAGAGAGGATTGAGAAGATGCAAGAAAAGTTTAACAAATACTTAGAAGAAATAAAGAAAAGTCAATCAATAATGAAGAATGCAATAACTGAGATCAAAAGCACTCTGGAGGGAACCAAGAGTAGAAAAACTGAGGCTGAAGAGAGGATAAGTGAGGAAGAAGATAGAACGGTGGAAATAAATGAAGCAGAGATGAAAAAAATAAAAATGAGTTAAAAGAAATGAGGAAAACCTCAGAGACCTCTGGGACAATGTTAAATGCCCCAGCATTCGAATCAGAGGTGTCCAAGAAGACAAAAAAAGAAAGAAAGGGCATGAGAAAATACTTGAGGAGATAATAGTTGAAAACTTCCCAAAAATGGGGAAGGAAATAGCCACCCAAGGCCAAGACACCCAAAGAGTCCCAGAGAGGATAAACATAAGGCAAAACACCCCAAGACGTATTAATCAAATTAACAAAGATCAAACACAAAGAGCAAAACTTAAAAGCAGAAAGGGCAAAGCAACAAATAACACACAAGGGGATTCCCATAAGGATAACAGCTGATCTTTCAGTAGAAATGCATCAGGCCACAAGAGAATGGCAGCACATATTTAAAGTAATAAAAGAGAAAAGCCTACAACCAAGATTACCCAGCAAGGATCTCATTCAGATATGAAGGAGAAATCAAAAGTTTTATAGATAAGCAAAGGCTGAGACAATTCAGCACCACCAAACCAGCTCTTCAACAAATGCTAAAGAAACTTCTCTAGAGAGGAAACACAGAAAAAGTTTATAAAAAACTAACCCAAAGCAACAAAATAAATGGTAACAGGATCATACTTATCAATAATTACCTTAAACATAAATGGGTTAAGTGCCCCAACCAAAAGACAAAGATGGGTGGAATGAATAATGAAACAAGAACCCTATATATGCTGTCTATAAGGGACACACCTCAAACCTAGGGACACATACAGACTGACAGTGAAGGGCTAGAAAAAGATCTTTCATGCAAATGGAGACTAAAAGAAAACAGGAGTAGCAGTACTCATATCAGATAAAATAGACTTTGAAATAAAGGCTGTGAAAAGAGACAAAGAAAGACACTACATAGTGATCAGAGGATCAATCCAAGAAGCTGCTGCTGCTGCTGCTGCTGCTGCTGCTAAGTCACTTCAGTTGTGTCTGACTCTGTGTGACCCCGTAGATGGCAGCCCACCAGGCTCCTCCATCCCTGGGATTCTCCAGGCAAGAATACTTTGAGTGGGTTGTCATTTCCTTCTCCAATCCAAGAAGAAGATGTAACTATTGTAAATATATATGTACCCAACATAGGAGCACCTCAATATGTAAGGGAAATCCTAGCAATTATGAAATGTGAAATTAACAGTAACACAATGATAGTGGGGAAATTTAATACCCTACTCACACCTATGGATAGATCAACCAAACAGAAAATTAGCAAGGAAACACAAGCTCTAAATGATAAAATGGACCAGTTAGACTTAATTGATATCTATAGGGGATTTCATCCAAAAACAATGGATTTCACCTTTTTCTCAGGTGCACATGAAACATTCTCCAGGACAGATCACATCCTGGGCCATAAATCTAGCCTCAGTAAATTTTAAAAAACTTGAAATCATTTCAAGCATCTTTGTTTGTATCACAATTTGATAAGATTACAATACAAAAAAAAAAAAAACTATTCAAATACAATATATAGAGGCTAAACAACACATGTCTGAATAACCAACATATCACTGAAGAAATCAAAAAAGAAATCAAAATATGCATATAAACAAATGATAACGAAAACCCAAAACCTATAGGATTCAGTAAAAGCAGTGCTAAGGCATGGGTTCATAGAAATATATGCCTACATCAAGAAACAAGAGAAACTTCAAATAAACAACCTAACTTTACACTTAAAACAACAAGAAAAAGAAGAAAAGAAGAAACGTAAATTTAGTAGAAGGAATAAATCATAAAAATCAGACAAATAATTGAAAAAGAAACAAGACTATAGCAAAAATCAACAAAACTAAAAGCTGGTTCTTTGAGAAGATAAATAAAATAGACAAACAATTAGCCAAACTCATCAAGAAAAAAAATGGAGAAGAATCTATTTGGTAAAATTAGCAATGAAAATGGAGAAATCACAACAGACAACACAGAAATACAAAAGATCACAAGAGACTAGTATCAGCAATTATATGCCAATAAAATGGACAATTTGGAAGAAATGGACAAATTCTTAGAAAAATATAACCTTTCAAAACTGAACCAGGAAGGCATAGAAAATCTGAACAGACCCATCACAAACACAGAAATCGAAACTGTGATGAAAAATATTTCAACAAACAAAAGCTCAGGACCAGATGGCTTCACAACTGAATTCTACTGAAAATTTGGAGAAGAGTCACACAAATCCTACTCAAACTCTTCCAGAAAATTTCAGAGGTAAACTCCCAAGCTCATTCTATGAGGTCACCATCACCCTAATACTAACACCAGAAAAGATGTCAGAAAAAAAATTAAAAAACTACAGGCCAATATCACTGATGAACATAGAGGTAAAAACCCTCAACAAAACTTTACCAAACAGAATCCAACAACATATTAAAAAGGTCATACATCATGACAAAATGGGCTATATCTCAGGGATGCATAGATTCTTCAATATTGGAAAATAAATGAGGTGCACCATATTAACAAAATGAAAGATAAAAACCACATGACTATATCAATAGATGCAGAGAAAGCCTGTGACAAAATTCAACACCCATTTATGATAAAAACTCTAAAGAAAGCAGATGTAGAAGGAACATACCTCAACATAATAAAAGCTATATATGACAAACCCACAGCAAACATTATACTCAATGGCGAAAAATTGAAAATATTTCCTCTAAAATCAGGAACAATACAAGGGTGCCCACTCTCAGCACTACTATTCAACATAGTTTTGGAAGTCCTTGCCACTGCAATCAAAGAAAAAAAAAGAAAAGAAATACAGATTGGAAAAGAAGTAGTAAAACTCTCACTGTTTACAGATGACATGATCCTCTACATAAGTTCAGTTCAGTTCAGTCACTCAGTCCTGTCCGACTCTTTGCGACCCCATGAATTGCAGCATGCCAGGCCTCCCTGTCCATCACCAACTCCCGGAGTTCACCCAGATTCACGTCCATAGACTCAGTGATGCCATCCAGCTATCTCATCCTCTGTCGTCCCCTTCTCCTCCTGCCCCCAAACCCTCCCAGCATCAGAGTCTTTTCTAATGAGTCAACTCCTCACATGAGGTGGCCAAAGTACTGGAGTTTCTGCTTTAGCAACATTCCTTCCAAAGAAATCCCAGGGCTGATCTCCTTCAGAATGGACTGGTTGGATCTCCTTGCAGTCCAAGGGACTCTCAAGAGTCCTCCAACACCACAGTTCAAAAGCATCAATTCTTCGGCGCTGAGCCTTCTTCACAGACCAACTCTCACATCCATACACGACCACAGGAAAAAACATAGCCTTGACTAGATGAACCTTTGTTGGCAAAGTAATGTCTCTACTTTTCAATATGCTATCTAGGTTGGGCATAAAATTCCTTCCAAGGAGTAAGTGTCTTTTAATTTCATGGCTGCAGTCACCATCTGCAGTGATTTTGGAGCCCAGAAAAATAAAGTCTGACATTTTCCACTGTTTCCCCATCTATTTCCCATGAAGTGGTGGGACTGGATGCCATGATCTTCATTTTCTGAATGTTGAGCTTTAAGCCAACATTTTCACTCTCCACTTTCACTTTCATCAAGAGGCTTTTTTGCCCCTCTTCACTTTCTGCCATAAGGGTGGTGTCATCTGCATATCTGAGGTTATTGATCTTTCTCCCATCAATCTTGATTCCAGCTTGAGTTTCTTCCAGTCCAGCGTTTCTCATGATGTACTCTGCATATAAGTTAAATAAGCAGGGTGACAATATATAGCTTTGACATACTCCTTTTTCTATTTTGAACCAGTCTGTTGTTCCATGTCCAGTTCTAACTGTTGCTTCCTGACCTGCATACAAATTTCTCAAGAGGCAGGTCAGCTGGTCTGGTATTCCCATCTCTTTCAGAATTTTCCACAGTTTCTTGTGATCCACACAGTCAAAGGATTTGGCATAGTCAATAAAGCAGAAATAGATGTTTTTCTGGAACTCTCTTGCTTTTTCCATGATTCAGCAGATGTTGGCAATTTGATCTCTGGTTCCTCTGCCTTGTCTAAAACCAGCTTGAATATCAGGAAGTTCACGGTTCACATATTGCTGAAGCCTGGCTTGGAGAATTTTGAGCATCACTTTACTAGCGTGTGAGATGACTGCAGTTGTGCAGTAGTTTGAGCATTCTTTGGCATTGCCTTTCTTTGGGATTGGAATGAAAACTGACCTTTTCCAGTCCTGTGGCCACTGCCGAGTTTTCCAAATTTGCTGGCATATTGAGTGCAGCACTTTCACAGCATCATCTTTCAGGATTTGAAAGAGCTCAACTGGAATTGCATCACCTCCACTAGCTTTGTTCGTAATGATGCTTTCTAAGGCCCACTTGACTTCACATTCCAGGATGTCTGACTCTAGGTCAGTGATCACACAATCGTGATTATCTGGGTCGTGAAGATCTTTTTTGTACAGTTCTTCTGTGTATTCTTGCCATGTCTTCTTAATATCTTCTGCTTCTGTTAGGTCCATATCATTTCTGTTCTTTATCGAGCCCATCTTGGAATGAAATGTTCCCTTGGTATCTCTAATTTTCTTGAGTAGATTTCTAGTTTTTCCCATTCTGTTGTTTTCCCATAATTGTTGTATGAAAAGGCAAAATGATAGGATACTGAAAGACAACTCCCCAGGTCAGTAGGTGCCCAATATGCTACTGGAGATCAGTGGAGAAATAACTCCAGAAAGAATGAAGGGATGGAGTTAAAGCAAAAAGAATACCAAGCTGTGGATGTTACTGGTGATAGAAGCAAGGTCCGATCCTGTAAAGAGCAATATTGCATAGGAACCTGGAATGTCAGGTCCATGAATCAAGGCAAACTGGAAGTGATCAAAACAAGAGATGGCAAGAGTGAATGTCGACATTCTAGGAATCAGCGAACTAAAATGGAGTGGAATGGGTGAATTTAACTCAGATGACCATTATATCTACTACTGCGGGCAGGAATCCCTCAGAAGAAATGGAGTAGCCATCATGGTCAACAAAAGAGTCTGAAATGCAGTACTTGGATGCAATCTCAAAAACAACAGAATGATCTCTGTTCGTTTTCAAGGGAAACCATTCAATATAACAGTAATCCAAGTCTATGCCCCAACCAGTAATGCTGAAGAAGCTGAAGTTGAATGGTTCTATGAAGACCTACAAGACCTTTTAGAACTAACACCCAAAAAAGATGTCCTTTTCATTATAAGGGACTGGAATGCAAAAGTAGGAAGTCAAGAAACACCTGGAGTAACAGCCAAATTTGGCCTTGGAATATGCAATGAAGCAGGGCAAAGACTAATAGAGTTTTGCCAAGAAAATGCACTGGTCATAACAAACACCCTCTTCCAGAAACACAAGAGAAGACTCTACACATGGACATCACCAGATGGTCAACACCAAAATCAGATTGATGATATTCTTTGCAGCCAAAGATGGAGAAGCTCTATACAGTCAGAAAAAAAAAAAAAAAAAAAAAAGACCAGGAGCTGACTGTGGCTCAAACCATGAACTCCTTATTGCCAAATTCAGACTTAAATTGAAGAAAGTAGGGCAAACCACTTGGCCATTCAGGTATGACCTAAATCAAATCCCTTATGATTCTACAGTGGAAGTGAGAAATAGATTTAAGGGCCTAGATCTGATAGATAGAGTGCCTAATGAACTATGGTGTGAGGTTTGTGACACTGTACAGGAGACAGGGATTAAGACCATCCCCATGGAAAAGAAATGCAAAAAAGCAAAATCGCTGTCTGGGGAAGCCTTACAAATAGCTGTGAAAAGAAGAGAAGTGAAAAGCAAAGGATAAAAGGAAAGACATAAACATCTGAATGCAGAGTTCCACAGAATAGCAAGAAGAGATAAGAAAACCTTCTTCAGCAATCAGTACAAAGAAATAGAGGAAAACATCAGAATGGGAAAGACTAGAGATCCTCTACATAGAAAACCCCAAAGACACCACCAGAAAATTACTAGAGCTAACCAATCAATGCAGTAAAGTTGAAGGATATAAAATTAATACACACAGAAAAACCCTTTCATTCCTATACACTAACAATGAAAAAAACAGAGAGATTAAGGAAAGCTTCCTACTCACCATTGCAATGAAAAGAATAAAATACTTTGGAATAAATTTACCTAAATAAACAAAAGACCTATATATAGAAAATATAAAACACTGATGAAAGAAATCAAAGGTAATACAACTAGATGGAGAAATATACCATGGATTGGAAGAATCAATACAGTGAAAATGAGTATACTACCCAAAACTTTCTATAGATTCAATGTAATCCCTACCAAGCTACCAACAGTATTTTCCACAGAACTAGAAGAAATAATTTCACAAATTGTATGCAAACACAAAAAACTTCAAATAGCCAAAGCAATCTTGAGAAAGAAAAATGGAACTGGAGGACTCAACCTGCCTGACTTCAGACTATACTACAAAGCTACAGTCATCAAGACAGTGTGGTATTGGCCAAAGACAGAAATAATATATATCAAATGAACAAAATGTAAAACAGAAATAAATCCACACACCTATGGACACCTTATCTTGGACAAAGAAGGCAAGAATATACAACGAGGCAAAAACAATCTCTTTAACAAATGGTGCTGGATAAACGGATCAACCATCTATAAAAGAATGAAACAAGAACTCTACTTAACACCATACACAAAAATAACCTGAAAGTGGATTAAAGATCTAAATATATGACCAGAAACTATAAAACTCTTAGAGGAAAACATAGGCAGAACACTCTCTGACATAAATCACATCAATATCCTCTATGACCCACTCCCATAGTAATGGAAATAAAAGCAAAAATAAACAAATGGGACCTAATAAATTGAGAAGCTTTTGCACAATGAAAGAAACTATAGGCAAGGTGAAAAGACAGCCTTCAGAATGGGAGAAAATAATAATAAATGACAAATAATTAATCTCAAAAATATATAAGCAGCTCATGCGGCTAAATACCAGAAAAATAAATGATGTAATCTAAAAATGGACCAAAGAACTAATCAGACATTTCTCCAAAGACATACAGATGGCTAAAAAACACACGAAAAAAAAATGCTCAACAGCACTCGTTATCAGAGAAATGCAAATCAAAACTTCAGTGAGGTACCATCTCATGCCGGTCAGAGTGGCTGCCATCAAAAAGTTTACAAACAATAAATGCTGGAGAGGCTGTGGAGAAAAGGGAAATCTCTCACACTATTGGTGATAATGGAAACTAGTAATACCACTATAAAGAATAGTGTGGAGCTTCCTTAAAAAACTGGAAATAGAACTACCATACAACACAGCAATCCTACTGCTGGACATACACACTGAGGAAACCAGAACTGAAAGAGACACATGTACCCCAATGTTCATTGCAGCACTTTTTACAATAGCTAGGAGATGGAAGAAACCTAGATGTCCATTGGCAAATGAATGGATAAGGAAGTTGTTGATACATATACACAATGGAATATTACTCAGCTACAATAAAGAATGTTCTAATGAGTTGGATGAAACTGGAGCCTATTATAGAGAGTGAAGTAAGTCAGAAAGAGTAACACCAATAATGTATATTAATGCATATATATGAAATTTTAAATGACGGTAATGATGACCCTATATGCAAGACAGCAAAAGAGACACAGATATAAAGAACAGAATTTGTACTATGTGGGAGAAGGTGAGGGTGGGATGATTTTAGAGAATAGCATTGAAACATGTATATTACCATATGCAAAATAGATTACCAGTGCAAGATCCATGCATGAAGAAGGGCACTCAAAGCCAGTGCTCTGGGGCAACCCAGAGGGAAGGAGTGTAGAGGAAGGTGGGAGGGGTTCAAAATGGGGGTGACACATGCACACCCATGACTGATTCATGTCCATGTATGGCAAAAATACCCACAATATTGTAATTAGCCTTCAATTAAAAACATATTAATTTACAATAAATAAAATAGAATACTGGAGTGGGTTGCCAGATTCTTTACCACCTGAGCCACCACGGAAGCCCTTTACTCAGTGAAATCCCCTTCAAAGCAAACATCCTTTCAGCATGTCTTCATTATTCTTTTGTACTTCTTGGATCTCTGAATTAAGATGTTTTGGTATCATCCAGTATTTTTTCTGCCCCAGTCCTGGAATTAGCCATTTCTCCAAGGAACCCTCATATTTTTGGAGATTGGTATTTAGAGGTCAAATTCTAGATGTTAAGTGATTAACATAATATTAATTACATTAGAAGCCAATATCTAAGTTTTAAATGATTAAAATAATGTTAGTTGCATTAATATTATAATATAATAATAATATAAATGAATGGCTGCTTTAATATACAGAGCCAGAGAATAGATAATAGATTATTGTTGATTGATAGATAATAGATATAGATGCAAACATATTTATGTCTATATTTATTTCTATATCAACATATATTGAAAACCATGAGTTCATATCAATACCTCCAATTCCAATCGAAACCATCAAAATTAAGTTTTAATTCTAATTTTCTCCTTTTCTTCATTTGCAATGTCCTTCTCTGACAGTGAGAAACCTGCCTTTAATTATACTTAATATTCTTACACGATTAACTAGCTAATATCCCATTTATGAGCTTCGCCTGTGGATCAGTGGTAAAAAATCGGCATGCATTGCAGGAGCTGCAGGAGATGCAAGTTCAATCCCTGGGTCGGGAAGATCCCCTGGAGAAGAAAGTGGCAATGCACTCCAGTTTTCTTACATGGAGAATCCCATGGACAGAGGAGACTGGCAGGCTATACTCCAAGGGTCACAAAGAGTCAGACATGACTGAAGCAATTTAGCATGGACAACCCATTTACATAGCCACACCACTTGCCCTTGCAGATACTGTATTCTCCTTGTTCCCACTCAGTCTCCATTCTGAGTCAAACAGAGTCCTCTTTCACCCACATGGATGTATTCCTCATCTTACTCAAGCTCTGACATCCTGTGCCAGACCATCTCTCTGCAGGGATACTTCTCTCACCTTGCTGAGACACTGAACGCCCATGTCAGGATATTTTCCATGTGTACACCTTTCTCGTTCTGCTTGGACTGACACACCTCACCAGATTGCCCTTTATCAAGGATGCTTTTCTTATTCAGCTTGGTCTTACTCCTCTACCAGGCCATTTTAATGCAGGGATGCCTTCCTTAACCTTGTTTGGCTATGACACTCCACAGCAGGCTACCCCTCTGGAAGGATGCCGCATTGTTATGCTTGTGTTCAGACTCCCCACACTAGGCTACTGCTCCTCTTATAGACATCCTCCTCATTATGGTTGGTCTATGACACCTTGCTGTGGGTCTTTAGACCCCTGCCACTGACATCATGGATGCTTACTTTTCTCTTCCCTCTCAATGGCTTTAGGACTGAATTGATCAGGAATAAAAGGAAAGGAGCTTCCCAGGTGGTGCAGTGGTAAAGAATCCATGTGCAAATGCAGGAGATGCAGATTTGATCCCCAGGTTTGGAAGATCACCTGGCATAGGATGTGGCAGCCTGCTCTAGTATTCTTGACTGGAAAATTCCATGGACAGAGGAGTCTGGTGGGCTATAGTCCATGGGGTCACAAAAGAGTTGGACATGACTGAGCACACAGTCTTTATGCTGTAAAGAGAAACATTGCATAGGAACCTGGAAAGTCAGGTCCATGAATCAAGGCAAATTGGAAGTGGTCAAACAAGAGATGGCAAGACTGAATGTCGACATTCTAGGAATCAGCGAACTGAAATGGAGTAGAATGGGTGAATTTAACTCAGATGACCATTATATCTACTACTGCGGGCAGGAATCCCTCAGAAGAAATGGAGTAGCCATCATGGTCAACAAAAGAGTCTGAAGTGCAGTACTTGGATGCAATCTCAAAAAACGACAGAATGATCTCTGTTCATTTCCGAGGCAAACCATTCAATATCACAGTAATCCAAGTCTATGCCCCAACCAGTAACGCTGAAGAAGCTGAAGTTGAACAGTTCTATGAACACCTACAAGACCTTTTAGAACTAACACCCAAAAAAGATGTCTTTTTCATTATAGGGGACTGGAATGCAAAAGTAGAAAGTCAAGAAATACCTGGAGCAACAGCCAAATTTGGCCTTGGAATATGCAATGAAGCAGGGCAAAGACTAATAGAGTTTTTGCCAAGAAAATGCACTGGCCATAACAAACACTCTCTTCCAACAACACAAGAGAAGACTCTACACATGGACATCACCAGATGGTCAAAACCAAAATCAGATTGATGATATTCTTTGCAGCCAAAGATGGAGAAGCTCTATACAGTCAGCAAAAACAAGACCAGGAGATGACTGTGGCTCAGACCATGAACTCCTTATTGCCAAATTCAGACTTAAGTTGAAGAAAGTAGGGAAAACCACTAGACCATTCAGGTATGACCTAAATCAAATCCCTTATGATTCTACAGTGGAAGGGAGAAATAGATTTAAGGGCCTAGATCTGATAGATAGAGTGCCTCATGAACAATGGGATGAGGTTCGTGACATTGTACAGGAGACAGGGATCAAGACCATCCCCATGGAAAAGAAATGCAAAAAAGCAAAATGGCTGTCTGGGGAGGCCTTACAAATAGCTGTGAAAAGAAGAGAAGCAAAAAGCAAAGAAGAAAAGGAAAGATATAAACATCTGAATGCAGAGTTCCAAAGAATAGCAAGGATAGATAAGAAAGCCTTCTTCAGCGATCAATGCAAAGAAATAGAGGAAAAGAACATAATGGGAAAAGACTAGAGATCTCTTAAAAAAAAATCAGAGATACCAAAGGAAAATTTCATGCAAAGATGGGCTCAATAAAGGACAGACATGGTATGGACCTAACAGAAGCAGAAGATATTAAGAAGATATGGCAAGAATACACAGAACTGTACAAAAAAAGAACTTCATGAACCATATAATGACAATGGTATGATCACTGACCTTGAGCCAGACATCCTGGAATATGAAGTCAAGTGGGCCTTAGAAAGCATCGCTACGAACAAAGCTAGTGGAGGTGATGCAATTCCAGTTGAGCTATTCCAAATCCTGAAAGACGATGATGTGAAAGTGCTGCACTCATTATGCCAGCAAATTTGGAAAACTCAGCAGTGGCCACAGGACTGGAAAAGGTCAGTTTTCATTCCAATCCCAAAGAAAGGCAATGCCAAAGAATGCTCAAACTACTGCACAATTGCACTCATTTCACATGCTAGTAAAGTGATGCTCAAAACTCTCCAAGCCAGGCTTCAGCAATACGTGAACCGTGAACTTCCTGATGTTCAAGCTGGTTTTAGAAAAGGCAGAGGAACCTGAGATCAAATTGCCAACATCCGCTGAATCATCAAAAAAGCAAGAGAGTTCCAGAAAAACATCTGTTTCTGCTTTATTGACTATGCCAAAGCCTTTGACTGTGTGGATCACAATAAACTGTGGGAAAATCTGAAAGAGATGGGAATACCAGACCAGCTGACCTGCCTCTTGAGAAATTTGTATGCAGGTCAGGAAGCAACAGTTAGAACTGGACATGGAACAACAGACTGGTTCCAAATAGGAAAAGGAGTACATCAAGGCTGTATATTATCACCTTGTTTATTTAACTTATATGCAGGGTACATCATGAGAAACGCTGGACTGGAAGAAACATAAGCTGGAATCAAGATTGCCAGAAGAAAGATCAATAACCTTAGATATGAAGATGACACCACCCTTATGGCAGAAAGTGAAGAGGGGCAAAAAAGCCTCTTGATGAAAGTGAAAGTGGAGAGTGAAAAAGTTGGCTTAAAGCTCAATATTCAGAAAATGAAGATCATGGCATCTGGTCCCACCAGTTCATGGGAAATAGATGGGGAAACAGTGGACACAGTGTCAGATTTTATTTTTCTGGGCTCCAAAATCACTGCAGATGGTGACTGCAGCCATGAAATTAAAAGACGCTTACTCCTTGGAAGGAATTTTATGACCAACGTAGATAGCATATTGAAAAGCAGAGACATTACTTTGCCAACAAAGGTTCATCTAGTCAAGGCTATGGTTTTTCCTGTGGTCATGTATGGATGTGAGAAGGACTGTGAAGAAGGCTGAACGCCGAAGAATTGATGCTTTGAACTGTGGTGTTGGAGAAGACTCTTGAGAGTCCCTTGGACTGCAAGGGGATCCAACCAGTCCATTCTGAAGGAGATCAGCCCTGGGATTTCTTTGGAAGGAATGATGCTAAAGCTGAAACTCCAGTACTTTGGCTACCTCATGTGAAGAGTTGACTCATTGGAAAAGACTCTGATGCTGGGAGGGATTGGGGGCAGGAGGAGAAGAGGACGACAAAGGATGAGATGGCTGGGTGGCATCACTGACTCGGTGGACGTGAGTCTGAGTCAATTCCAGGAGTTGGTGATGGACAGGGAGGCCTGGCGTGCTGCGATTCATGGGGTCACAAAGAGTCAGACACGACTGAGCGACTGATCTGAGCACACACATACACAAACATACACACGGAAAGGAAGGGATGAGAACTAAAAGTATTAGGCTAGGTTCTCTGAGAACTGGATCCCAAAATATGAATAAATATGCAATGATTTTATTAAAGGAAATATTTGTAATAGAAAAGGGGAAGGGAACTAGAAAAGACTGGGAGAGCTATTGGTCTTTAGTAAAAGAGAGAGGGAAAGAAAGTTCGGTGGAAACATTCTGGACCACCTTACAGTCTCAGAAAGTTTAACCAAGACCCTTGTGAATTTCACAAGCCCAAATTATCAGTCAGAAGAATCCTATGTCTCTCAATAATCTGCCTCCCTTAATTTATGTGCCATGTTCAGTCACATGCCAAGAGCACTCCATGGGAGGCATGGTCTCCGTGCAAATGTAACAGTGGATTTCAGAGTGCTGAAGCTCGGGCCCTTGGTCAACTATAGTTCCTATAGTTGGAGATCTAAAAGGGTCATATTTCAAGGACTCCACAGAAGAATAATGAAGGATGGAAGAAAAGAGAGGGGAAGTACACTCAACAGAGCATCTATATAGGTCACATCAAAAGCTGTGGCCTTGGTAAATGTCACTCTAATACTCAGTTTACTTATCTTAAACACTTCCACAATCTAGACATTCACATTAAGACACTTCAGGAAGAACTTCTTAGAGCTTGTTTCCTCAAAAATTAAAGGGGGATATAAGAATTTTAAGAATTTAGAACTTCATGAACTTCAATCTAACATATCTATTCTGTGTTTTTCTAGCACACAACATCCACCTTTTTACACATGTATATCCAGAGACATCTCTAATGTTTCCTGAATACATTTCAAAAGGAACTAATCATTTTCCTAATACAGAGAAAACCAAATGTATCTAACTATTGCACTAAGATGTCATCAGTGAGAGGATTTCAAACACTGCTTGTCATTCTCATATTACATAATGTTCAGGTGATACAATTTTTGGTGCTCATTTCTACTCCACTTTTGTCAGACTTCTACCAAGTTGTTATTTATCACAATTCCACCATTCTAAGTAGTAGATAAAACCACCACTAATACATAGAATATATATAACATTAGAGTAAATCCCATGGAGCTCCATTGCAATTCTCCTATTTGAGTTTGCCCCATCCTAAACCTTGGTTTGTCTCAGGCTTCAACAGTCATTCAAGTACCATTATATCAAATATATATATATATATATATATATATATATGAGAATCAATGGATAGGGATGCATGTGCCTCATCCTGGACTGATGAAAACTTTCAGACCCATGTAGAGATAATTTTCTCCATCACACATTAACTAAGCAGGAAAAGGAATGCATATGAAGTGCATACTGGCTTCCAAATCCAAAGACACCCATCAGGTATTATACCTTCTTCTTCTTAGTAGGGAACTTAAGGTGGTGTAATTTCTCTTCCACTTTTCACATTAATGCCACATGCCTCAGACCATAACATGTTCCTAATAAAGAACTCCTTTACTAATGGAGAAAGTCATAATATTTTCTTCAGTATTTATTTCCCAGTCAGGCTTTCCTATATTTAGAATTTTATAAATTCCAGTTACCCAAGGCCAATGAACACAATAGTATCTTTATATGCACCATAAACGTTGTACACCATAATGATTACGGTGCATAAAATGATGCTTTGGAGGAGAGTAAGATGACCAAATTTCTAGGACAGTAAGTCAATGTTTTGACAAAAAAATATTGTGCAATATAGCAAAATAAATGGCATAATCCTTGGGTAGAATGGTAGAGGTATAATACAAATACCATTAGGTGAAGGTAAATTGTGTCAGATAGTCACCTAGTGGATAGGAGCAGAGGGATAAAAAAGTATTATATACATTAGTAGCTCCATGTTAAGTTTAGGAAGTTAAATTTTCTGTTCAGAGAGGAAATTCCCACCTAGAATAGAAAATATAATCCAAACAATCATTTTGTTAAATTCTTAGTAATCAATGGCTACTGGTCTGTCAGGGAATGTTTAACAGGAGGATTCCTATGTGCTGTTTCTCATAAATCCTCTGTTCCTTATCAGTTTCTGTTGTCAGAAACCAGTGGAATGGCAAGCCGCTCCCAGGACTGAGGTCATAGGATGAGACAGGCTTGAATCTCCTTCAGTAAACATTCTCCTTATAACAAAACTGCTTAGTCTCGATCCTCTTTCTTGAGATATGGATTGTCTCCTGACCTTGTCACCATTATTAATCCCTTGTTCCCTTGGTAATGGTTGCTATATGTTTGGTTTTCTGATCTTTATCATTGTCGAAATAAATTTCTTGTACAACAGCCTATATATACTCACAGAAAGATGATTAAAGCACTTTTGCTCCATCAGAGCTTGGGTCTCCGTGTCTTTCTTTCTTTATCTCTCTCTCTCTCCCTCCCTCCAGCTCTCTCTTTCACTTTCTTATTGTCAACTCCAGACCACCAGGTTCCGGTTCATTAAAGGACCCCAACACTGGTCTTTTGCAATGATTGAACTAAGAAAATGAATGGGAGATGTCACACAAATCTTTGATAGTGACTCTAGTATCTGGAATTCTTCTAGAGAGGTGATGCTATCATCATTGATTTAGCCTGTTGATAGAAAAGTGGTATGCCACTGTTTTCATTTAGTTTTTCCTATGACAACCTTTAATTCATCAGGCAAAGAACTCAACAGAAAGTTCTACCAGTTACCAAAGATATCTTCACCTACTCTTTCAGGAACTGAGTTGATTAATACAGAAAGAATTTGGGGACCCACTGAAATTAACATGAGGTAAAAATATCAAGCCTATTACCCTCTGGTACAGCCATGGAAATGTACCACTCAGATCTTTCTTCCAGAGAGAACTTGTTTATCTCTAAGTAAAGTTAGCTGAGAGCTTCCAATTATTAGCACCTTCAGGATCTACTTTGATTTTTGAGCTGAGGCCCTCCTCTTCTGAGTAGACACAAATAGTGACTGAGGATGGCAGAAATACTAGGGCCTGGCCATTTCTACCTAATGTGTAACTCTTCTAATAGGAAATCTTTGCTCCTTATTTCCCCTTTATGTTGGTTAAGACTCCACCACGCCTGAAAAAGGTCTGAGATTCTGTGCTTCATAGACAGCCAAGTACCACAGTTGTTTAGCTGCTAAACTGAGTTCAACTCTTTTGCAACCCCATGGACTAGCCTCCCAGGCTTCTCTGTCTATGGGATTTCCCAGGCAAGAATACTAAAATGGGTTGTCATTTCCTTCTCCAGGGGATCCTCCCGACCCAGGGATCAAACCCGTGTCTCCTGCATTGGCAGGTGGATTCTTTAACATTGAGCTGCCAGGGAAGAACTTCAAGTACCATTAGATCACTAAAATTATGAGAATCAATGGAAAAGGAATCTTTATTCTTACCCTTATCCAAAAGACCTTTTGCATTTTCAACTCCATTTCAACATCTGCCTCCTAACCAATAGACCATCATGACACTTGGAATCTTCAGGAATTAGAATTAGCTCAGGGTCAGTCAAAAATGTAATAATTTTCTTTACTCCAGTATTCAGTCACATGGATGGATATACTGCCTCAGTTTCCTTTGTGAAAGGCTATAAATAAAATCACAAATCATATTTGAGGTATTATAAGACATCTTTAAATTTTTCTGGACTCCCTATCATTAAAAGGTCTACAATTTGTTAAATGGTCTTGTTCAGAATATAATGAATGAGGAAAGATGTTTTTCTCTGTATGTTTGAGTCAGGCTGAGACTCTTACATAGGCCCAGAACTTCTCTGACAAAAGTACAACCTTTGGGTCCTGAAGGTCAATTTAATATATGGGGCAATATAGTGCTTAAATCCAAAGAAAAATATATTAGACCACTCTTCACCTCAGATTGCTGTCCCATCTGGCTGAAAATTAAGTTTTTTATAACTGGCAAATACACTGAACCAACTCTGTTTCTCTTTTAGTTACTGTGATTTCTAGAGCATTTTTGAATAGCACAGCATATATAGGGAGAGGCTTTTTACCTTAAAGGGGATTAGCTTGGGAGCAAAGGTACAAGACAATCAGAAAGACAAATAAGATCCAGTACCACAAAAACCTTGCTTCTCACACCGAGAAGCTCCCAGGCCCATTTCCTATTATCAGCCATGATACCATATCTAATTTAACAGCCTCTTTAATCTCATGCTGCTTGGAATACCACTCATTAAAATATTTTTTTTTGCATAGATTTGTCTCACTAATGTTGTAAATGCTATAATTACATTCTGTAGTGAGAATTTAATCAAGTTTGTCTGGGAGTGTAGAGTAGCAAGGTTTTCACTTTTTCAGCCATAGCACTACAGTAGATCACAGTCTCCCAAGAATAGAGGACCTTTTAAAAATTCACAGATTCAATGCAATTCCTATAAAGCTACCAATGGTATTTTTCACAGAGCTAGAACAAATAATTTCACAATTTGTATGGAAATACAAAAAACCTCGAATAGCCAAAAGCAACCTTGAGAAAGAAGAATGGAACTGGAGGAATCAACCTGCCTGACTTCAGGCTCTACTACAAAGCCACAGTCATCAAGACAGTATGGTACTGGCACAAAGACAGAAATATAGATCAATAGAACAAAATAGAAAGCCCAGAGATGAATCCACACACCTATGGACACCTTATCTTTGACAAAGGAGGCAAGAATATACAATGGAGGAAAGACAATCTCTTTAACAAGTGGCGCTGGGAAAACTGGTCAACCACTTGTAAAAGAATGAAACTAGAAACTTTCTAACACCATACACAACAATAAACTCAAAATGGATTAAAGATCTAAATGTAAGACCAGAAACTATAAAACTCCTAGAGGAGAACATAGGTAAAACACTCTCTGACAGAAATCATAGCAGAATCCTCTATGACCCACCTCCCAGAATACTGGAAATGAAAGCAAAAATAAACAAATGGGACCTAATTAAAATTAAAAGCTTCTGCACAACAAAGGAAACTGTAAGCAAGGTGAAAAGGCAGCCTTCAGAATGGGAGAAAATAATAGCAAATGAAGCAACTGACAAACAACTAATCTCAAAAATATACAAGCAACTCCTGCAGCTCAATTCCAGAAAAATAAATGACCCAATCAAAAAATGGGCCAAAGAACTAAATAGACACTTCTCCAAAGAAGACATACAGATGGCTAACAAACACATGAAAAGACGCTCAGCATCACTCATTATCAGAGAAATGCAAATCAAAATCACAATGAGGTACCATTTCATGCCAGTCAGAATGGCTGCAATCCAAAAGTCTACAAGCAATAAATGCTGGAGAGGGTGTGGAGAAAAGGGAACCCTCTTACACTGTTGGTGGGAATGCAAAGTAGTACAGCCACTATGGAGAACATTGTGGAGATTCCTTAAAAAACTGGAAATAGAACTGCCTTATGATCCAGCAATCCCACTGCTGGGCATACACACTGAGGAAACCAGAATTGAAAGAGACATGTGTGCCCCAATGTTCATCACAGCACTGTTTATAATAGCCAGGACATGGAAGCAACCTAGATGTCCATCAGCAGATGAATGGATAAGAAAGCAGTGGTACATATACACAAGGGAGTATTACTCAGCCATTAAAAAGAATACATTTGAATCAGTTCTAATGAGGTGGATGAAAGTGAAGTAAGCCAGAAAGGAAAACACCAATACAGTATACTAACGCATATATATGTAATTTAGAAAGATGGTAACGATAACCCTGTATGCGAGAGAGCAAAAGAGACACAGATGTATAGAACAGTCTTTTGATCATTGTGGGAGAGGGAGAGGGTGGGATGATTTGGGAGAATGGCATTGAAACATGTATAATATCATATAAGAAACGAATCATTAGTCCAGGTTCTATGCAGGATACAGGATGCTTGGGGCTGGTGCACTGGGATGACCCAGAGGGATGGTACAGGGAGGGAGGTGGGAAGGGGGTCAGGATGGGGAACACGTGTACACCCGTTGTGGATTCATGTTGATGCATGGCAAAACCAATACAATATGGTAAATTAAAAAAAAAAAAAAAAAAAAAGATGGACTGGTTTGATCTCCTTGCCATTCAAGGCACTCTCAAGTCTTCCAGCACTACATTTCAAAAGCATCAATTCTTTGGCTCTGTGCCTTCTTTATGGTCCAGCTCTATGGTCCAACCATACATGACTACTAGAAAGACCATAGGATGAATAAAAAGGCCTTTGTTAGTAAAATGCTATCTTTGCTTTTTAACAATCTGTCTAGGTTTGTCATTGCTTTCCTTCCAGGAAGCAATCATCTTCTGATTTCATGGCTGGAGTCACCATCCACAGTGATTTTAGAGCCAAAAAAGAAGAAATCTGTCACTGCTTCCAACTTTTCCCCTACTCTTTTACATGAAGTAATTGGGCCAGGTGCCATGATCTTTGTTTGTTTGTTTTAATACTTAGTTTTATGTAAGCTTTCTCACTCTGCTCCTTCACCCTCATCAAGTTCTTTAGCTCCTCTTTGCTTTCTGCCATTAGAGTGGTATCATTTGCATATCTGAGGTTGTTGATATATCTCCCAACAATATTGATTCCAGCTTGTAACTCACTCAGCTCTTCTGAGTGAAAAATGAAAAATGACAATAATTTTTCATTATCTACTTTGCATATAAGTTAAATAAACAGGGTGACAATAAACAGCCTTGATGTACTCCTTTTTCAATCTTGAACCAGTCAGTTGTTCAATACAAGGTTCTAACTGTTGCTTCTTGACCTGCATACAGGTTTTTCAGGGGACAAGTATAGTGGTGTGGTATTCCCATCTCTTTAAGAATTTTCCACAGTTTATTGTGAACCACACAGTCAAAGCCTTTCACATAGTCAGTGAAACAGAACTAGATGTTTTTCTGCAATTCCCTTGCTTTTACTATGATCCAATGGATGTTGGCAATTTGATCTCTGGTTCCTCGGGCTTTTCTAAATCCAGCTTGTACATCTGGAAGTTCTTGGTTCACGTACTGTTGAAGCCTAGTTTTGAAGGATGTTGAGCATCACCTTGCTAGCATGTGAAATGAGCTCAATTGTACTGCATGAGCTCATGTGAAATGAGCTCAACTGACCATTCTTTGGTATTGCATTTCTTTGGGATTGGAATGAAAAAGAAACCCATTCAGACATTCCTAAAGCTTACAATCTAGTTGAAGAAATGGTGTAAATGATTAAATTGATCATGAAAGGCCACTCTGGTAGTAACTGGTAATTATTTTGCTCCATTTCTTATAAGAAATAACTCTTAAAACTAACTATAAATAAAGTATTCACACAGATGAAAAGGTCTGCTTTTCACATAATGCTGAAGCCTGCATGCAGGATTTGGGTGCAATTTGAATGCAATTGTCTGGTGGTTGCAACATTCTTTAGTATGGCTTTCTTGGGAATTGGGGTGAAGATTGACCTTTTCAAGTCCTGTGGCCACTGCTGGGTTTTCCAAATTTGCTGATATATTGTAGGCAGCACTTTTATGGCATCAACTTTCAGGATTTTAAATAGTTCTGCTGGAATTCCATCACCTCCACTAGCTTTATTGACAGTAGTGCTTTCGAGGGACCACTTGAATTCACACTCCAGAATGTCTGGCTCTGGATGAGTGACCACACCATCATGGTTATCTGGGTCATTAAGATCTTTTTTTATATACAGTTCTTCTGAGTATTCTTTCTATCTCTTTTTTATCTCTTCTGCTTCTTAGGTCTTTACTGTTTCTGTCCTTTATTCTATCCCACTTCATGGATCACTGCCTTGTCATGACAAAATGGCTTGCATAACTCAGTGAAGCTATGAGCCATGCCACCCAAGATGAATGGGTCATAGTGGAGAGTTCTGACAAAACGTGATCCACTGGAAGAGGGAATGACAAACAGCCCCAGTATACTTGTTGTGAGAACCCCATGAGCTATATAAAAAGGCAAAAGGATATTTTAGTCTAGAACCCTTCATTTTTCTCAATTCCTCCTTTTTTCCATCCTTTCAACAGTTGGCAAGTACAAGCACATGTGTCACTTAGATGTGATTTACAATTTCACTTCCAAAGTTCCTTTTCAGAAGATAGCCTTTCAATAAATTTTAACACAAAGTGTACAAAAATATGTTAGTTTACTATCCATACTTTTGTCATACATTGGAAACTTCTTTAATATCTAGAGACTAGACATTATAAAATTGGGTTCCATTTGTCCAGTATATACATAATATATACAATAATGTTAAATGAAATGCAATTTAACATATAGAGCAATGGTAAGCTGAAATTTTCTAGTACACACTAGCAAAACATCATTTGCAATCTTCCCTCTCAGCTCCCTCAACCCAATGAAAATTATAGAGAATTCTGTTCAGAGAAAGGGTCTAATGATTCAACTTTCAAAGACAGTATTTCCCATCAGTTTTTAAAAACTATTTACACAAGATGGTGGAGTAGGAGGATGTGTGCTCATCTCTTGTAAGAGCGTCAAAATCAAAATTAGCTATAGAACAACCACCAATAGGAGGATACTGTAACCCATCAGAAAAAGATACCTTGCATCCAAAGACAAAGGAGAAGCCACAGGCCACAACAGTACTGTAGGAGGGGCACCATCATGATAAAATCAAATCCCATACCCACTTGATAGACAACCCAGAAACTGGAGAACAATAATACCAAAGAGGTTCTCCCACTGTTGTAAAGCTTCTGAACCCAATGTCAGGCTTCCAAGCCTGGGGACCTGGCATGGGACTGGGAATCCCCAGGGAATCTGACCTTGAAGGGCAGCGAGATTTGATTATAGGACTTCTGAAGGACTGCGGGAAACAGAGACTCCTTTCTTGGAAGGCACAAACAAAATCTTGCATGCACAAAGACCCAAAGGAAAGGAGCAGTGACCCCACAGGAGACTGAACCAAGCCTACCTGAAGGTTTGAAGGGTCTCTTGTGGAGGTGTGGGTTGGCAGTTGCTTGCCACAGGTACCAGGGCACTTTCAGCAGCAGTCCCTTGGCTTAATTCCTCTTGGAGGTCACCATTATCCCTACCATAAAGCCCATAGATTCCAGGGCTGGTCAACTCAGGCCAAATAATTAACAAGGAAGGAATATAACCCCACCAATCAACAGATAATTGAATTAAAGCTTTACTAAGCATAGTACTGCCAACCAGAGCAAGACTCAGTTTTTCACACCCAATCCCCCCCATCAGGAACCTTACAGAAGTCTCTTAGCCTCATCCATCAGAGCACAGACAGAAGAAGCAAGAAGAATCACAATCCCACAATGGCTGAAATGAAAACCACATTACAGAATCATAATCAGGATGAAAAACAGAGAGTTATGTGCCAGATGAAGGGACAAGTTAAAACCCCAGGGTGGGGGGGGGGGTGGGAAATTAAATGAAGTGGATACAGGCAAACTTCCAGAAAAAGAATTCAGAATAGTGATAGTGAAGATGATACAGGATCTCAAAAACAGAATGGAAAGGTGCAAGAAATGTTTGCCTAATCAAGGCAGAAGAACAGATAAGTGACTTGGAGTAAAGAATAGTAGAAATCAATGGTGCAGAGTAGAATATATATATAAGAATGAAAAAAAAAATGGAGTAAGCCAAAGAGAACCTCTGGGACATCATTAAACACACCAACATTCACATTATAGTGGTCCTAGAAAAATGATGGGATGGCTGGATGGCATCACTGACTTGATAGATGTGAGTTTGAGTGAACTTTGGGAGTTGGTGATGGACAAGGAGGCCTGGCATGCTGCAGTTCATGGGGTTGCAAAGAGTCGGACACGACTGAGCAACTGAAATGAACTGAACTGAGAAAGAGAAGAGAGAGAAAAAGGATCAAGAAAATATTTGAAAAGATAATAGCTGAAAATTTTCCTAACATGGAAAAGAAATAGTTCTTTAAAAGCAACAGGGAAAAATGACAAATAACATACAACAGAACTCCCATGAGGTTATCAGTTGATTTCTCAACAGAAACTCTGCAAGCCGGAAGAAAATGGCACAATTACTTTAAGTGATGATAAGGAAAAACCTACAACCAAGATTGATCTCCTCAGCAAGGATCTCATTCAGAGAAATCAAAAGCTTTACAGAGAAGCAAACGTTAAGAAAAGTCAGTACCGTAAAGCCAGCTTTACAACAAATAATAAAGGAACTTCTCTAGACAGGAAACACAAAAGAAGAAAAAGATGTACACAAAATAAGCCTAAAAAATTTAAGAAAATTGTAATAGGATCATCAGTTCAGTTCAGTAACTCAATCGTGTCTGACTCTTTGTGACCCCATGGACTGCAGAACGCCAGGCTTCCCTTTATATCACCAACTCCCGGAGCTTAATCAAACTCACGTCCGTAGAGTTGGTGATGCCATCCAACCATCTCATCCTCCATTGTCCCCTTCTGCTCCTGCTTTCAATCATTCCCAGCATCAGGGTCTTTTCGTGAGTCAGTTCTACATATCAAGTGGCGAAAGTATTGGAGTTTCAGCTTCAGAATCAGTCCTTCCAATGAATATTCAGGAATTCAGGACTGATTTCCTTTAGGATGGACTGGTTGGATCTCCTTGCAGACCAAGGGACTTACAAGAGTCTTCTCCAACACCACAGCTCAAAAGCATCAATTATTCAATGCTCAGTTTTCTTTATACTCCAACTCTGACATCCATACATGACTACTGGAAAAACCATAGCTTTGACTAGACAGAACTTTGCTGGAAAAGTAATGTTTCTGCTTTTTAATATACTGTTTAGGTTGGTCATAGCTTTTCTTCCAAGGAGCAAGCATCTTTTAATTTTGTGGCTGTAGTCACCATCTGCAGTGATTTTGGAGCCCCCAAAAAATAAAGTCTGACACTGTTTCCATTATTTCCCCATCTATTTGTCATGAAATGATGGGACCAGATGCCATGAACTTAGTTTTCTGAATGTTGAGCTTTAAGCCAATTTTTTCACTCTCCTTTCACTTTCATCAAGAGGCTCTTTAGTTCTTTTCTTTCTGCCATAAGTGTGGTGTCATCTGCATATCTGAGGTTATTGATATTTCTCCCGGCAATCTTGATTCCAGCTTGTGCTTCATCCAGCTCAGCATTTTGCATGATGTACTATACATATAAGTTAAATAAGCAAGGTGACAATATATAGCCTTGACGTACTCCTTTCCCGATTTGGAACCGGTCTGATATTCCATGTCCAGTTCTAACTATTGCTTCTTGACCTACATACAGATTTCTCAGGAGGCAGGTCAGGTGGTATGGTATTTCCATCTCTTTAAGAATTTTCCAGTTTGTTGTGATCCTAACAATCAAAGGTTTGGTGTAGTCAATAAAGCAGAAGTAGATACTTTTTTGGAACTCTCTTGCTTTTTCAATGATCCAGTAGATGTTGGCAATTTGATCTGGTTCCTCTGCCTTTTCTAAATCCAGCTTGAACATCTGAAAGTTCACAGTTCATGTACTGTTGAAGCCTGGCTTGGAGAATTTTGAGCATTGTTTTGCTAGCATGTGAGATGAGTGCAATTGTGCAATAGTTTGAACATTCTTTGCCATTGGCTTTCTTTGGGATTGGAATGAAAACTGACCTTTTCCAATCCTCTGGCCACTGCTGAGTTTTCCAAATTTGCTGGCGTATTGAGTGCAGCACTTTAATAGCATCATCTTTTAGGATTTGAAATAACTAAACTGGAATTCCATCACCTCCACTAGCATTGTTCATAGTAATGCTTCCTAAGGCCCACTTGACTTCACAGTCCAGGATGTCTGGCTCTGGGTGAGTGATCACATCATTGTGGTTATCTGAGTCATTAAGATCTCTTTTGGACAGTTCTTCTGTGTATTCTTGCCACCTCTTCTTAATATCTTCTGCTCCTGTTATGTCCATACCATTTCTGTCCTTTATTGTGCCCATCTTTGCATGAAATGTTCCCTTGGTATCTCTAATTTTCTTGACGAGATCTCTAGTCTTTCCCATTCTATTGTTTTCCCCTATTTCCTTGCATTGATCGCTGAGAATGGCTTTCTTACCTCTCCTTGCTATTCTTTGTAATTCTGCATTCAAATGGGTATATCTTTCTCTTTCTCCTTTGCCTTTATGTTCTCTTCTTTTCTCAGCTGTTTGTAAGGCTTCGTCAGGCAACCATTTTGTGTTTTTGCCTTTCTTTTCCTTGAGGATGATCTTGATCACTGCATCCTGTTCAATGTCATGAACTTCCATCCATAGTTCTTCAGGCACTCTATCAGATCGAATCCCTTGAATTTATTTGTCACTTCCACTGTTTAATCATAAGGGATTTGACTTAGGTCATGCCTGAGTGGTCTAGTGGTTTTCCCTACTTTCTTCAACTTAAGTCTGAATTTTGCAATAAGGCGTTCATGATCTGAGCCACAGTCAGCACCCAGTCTTGTTTTTGCTGACTGTAAAGAACTTCTGATCTTTGGCAGAGAAGAATACAATCAATCTGATTTTGGTATTGACCATCTGGTGATGTCCATGTGTAGAGTCTTCTCTTGTACTAGATGTACTAGATGATTCAAATAAGGACTTCATTTGTCCACTCTATACAAAGCAGTCTCCAATAAACTGCACACATCTAACAGTTATAATCTGCAAGTGTCTTCACAATATGAGCCTAAGACCAGCACCCTTCTCTTGTCTCCTGCCTCCACCTACCCAGGGGGCTATAATGATCAAATTTTCAGAAGACAATCTTTCCTAGAAATTTTAACACAAAATATATATTATTCACCATTTCTATTTTTGTCATATGCTGGCAATTTCTTTAACATCTAGAATACCTAGATATAAATTAGGGCACATTTGTTTATTACATATTCTTTATACACAGCAAAGTGAAACAAAATGGACAAACATAAAAAAGACAGTGATTAATTTTGCCTCACTATAAATACATTGACACAGAACTCTGCACTTCCTTCTCCTCCCTCTGTCCTTGAACCAGTGTGCAAGGAACAGCCTTAGTTCTTCTTGCTTTGTGTCATAAGGGTGGTATTATCTGCATATCTGAGGTTATTGATATTTAATCTCCCACCCCGCCCAGCCCTGCCCACCAGTCCCCACCTTCCCTGTCACAAACACCCTGCTCTGCAGCCACAGGGCACAAGGAACAACCCTGAGCTTCCACACATGATGTTTCCCCCCATGTCTGCAGCCATGAGGCAGAGTTTCGACCAATTTCTTCACCAAAAGAACTGCATGACTGAACTTTTGACCAAGATCGAGGCCAACTGGAGTGAACTGGAGCGTCATCGTTCTCGGTGTCATCAGGCTGGTGGTTTAGTATCAGTTACGGAGCCTCTCTCCTCTGCAACATGATAGGATTTGGTTACTCAGCCTATGTCTCAGAAAAGAAAGTTTTGAGAAGCAAATAAGATGAAGATTTACTGAGTATGCCCCCACCCATCAGAACAAGATCCAGTTTCCCCCACAGTTAGTCTCTCCCATCAGGAAGCTTCCATAAGCCTCTTATCCTTATCCATCAGAGGGTAGACAGAATGAAAACCACAATCACAGAAAACTAATCACACTGATTACATGAACCACACACACAATGGTGAGGAATACAATGCACACACAAAACCAGTCTGGCATACAGCCTTCTTATATTTCTCTTCAAGGTCTTCCATTCCATGTCCTCTAAACAAAGGAACAAACATGGATCCCTGGAGCTCCTGAGGTCACTTCTAGAGGTGGTCAAACAACTCAACTTCGAAAAGTAATTTCCAGAAGACATTTATTTTCTTTGTTGTTTTTCAAATAAATGGCATTTATAAGACATGTGATTTTATAACTCTATCATATATTGGCAACTTCTTTACATCTAGGGGGTCTAGATGTAGTGAAAGTTTTCTTTTGAAAAGTTGAGGGGGAAGTTGAGGGCAGATTTTTCATATTATTGGAGAAGGGAATGGAAAACCAATACTCTTGCCTCAAGAACCCATGAACAATATTATATACACAGGCCTTTCATAAATAGCCAGTAAATCTTCCCAAAGGGCAGCGGGCACTTCTTGCCCAGCAACATGGGACACATTTTCTATCATTTATATCTTTTGACATTAAAGTCTTGGTAGAATTATGACCAACTGCCAGATGGCCTGTTAAGTTTCCACCTATCTTCCAGGCCTGTTAAGACCTTTGTTTGTCATTGTTCAGATAAGGGGAGATCTGGTCCAACTTGGACAGAGGAGTCACTTCAGGTCCTGAATCTCTGTGGCTACAAGGCCTAAGGGTGGCCAGGCTGATATCCACACATATATGCCTTCTGGCACCCCTGAGGCTCCAGCAGCCCTCCATGGCATTTGAGCAGCCTCCAATCTTCTCATCCTGACATGCCAGAGGCCCAAATGTGCCACATCCTCAGTAGCTTGGTGGAGGCTTTGACTAGGCCCAAGACCTGCAGCATTGGGCCAAGAGATCCGGTGGTAAAGGAGATCTGGGCTTGGAGGGGCCATTGCCATAAGGTCTCAGCAGCAGTGGGGTGGGCCAGAAGTTCCCAGCTTCAGCCCTACCAGTAAGCAGTCGCATGGAGGGCTCTGGGGCTCCACAAGACACAGCCTGAGGCTGTCCCAGGCCCTCCAGTTCACCCACTGACCAGAGGCCAGAGGGTCTGGAGAGTCCCAGGGTAGAAGGCCATGATCCACTTCTTGCCATGTTCTCTGCCTGAACTCTCTTCTGTGTATTCTTGCCACCTTTTCTTAACTTCTGCTTCTGTTAGGTCCCTACCATTTCTGCCCTTTATTGTGGCCATCCTTGTATGAAATGTTCACTTGATATCTCCAATTTTCTTGAACAGATCTCTTGTCTTTTCCATAACATTGTTTTTCTCTATTTCTTTGCATTGTTCATTTAGAAGGCCTTCTTATCTCTCCTTGCATTCAGTCTTCTTATCTCTCTGCACTCAATCAGGTATATCTTTCCCTTTCCCTCCTGCCTTTCATGTCTCTTCTTTCCTCAGCTATTTATAAAGCCTCATGAGACAACCACTTGGCCTTCTTGCCTTTTTTTTTTTTTTCCTTTGGGATGATTTTGGTCACTGCCTCCTTACAATGTTATGAACCTCCATCTTTAGTTCTTCAGGTACTTTGTTCACCAGATCTTATCCCTTGAATCTATTTGTCACCTCTATTGTATAATCATAAGGAATTTGATTTATTAATAAATCATACCTGAATGGCCTAGTGCTTTTCCCTATTTTCTTCAATTAAAGCCTGAATTTTGCAATAAGGAGCTCATCACCTTAGTCATAGTCAGCTCCAGGTCTTGTTTTTACTAACTGTACAGAACTTCTCCATCTTTGGCTGAAAGAATGTAATCAGTCTGATTTCAGTATTGACCATCTGGTGATGTCCATGTGTCGTGTCATCTCTTGTATTGTTGTAAAAGAGTGTTTGCTATGACCAGCGTGTTCTCTTGACAAAAACTCTGTGAGCCTTTGCCCTGCTTCATTTTGTACTCCAAGGCCAAACTTGCATATTATTCCAGGTATCTCTTGATTTCCTACTTTTGCATTCCAGTCTCCTATGATGAAAAGGATGTCTTTTTTTCAGTGTTAGTTCTAGAAGATATTGTAGGTCTTCATGGAACCATTCAACCTCAGCTTCTTCGGCATCATTAGTTAGGGAATAGACTTAGATTACTGTCATGTTGGATGGTTTGCCTTGGAAACAAACCAAGATCATTTTGTTATTTTTTTCTAAATTTCTTTCTTTTAAAATTTTTTTTATTTTTTATCGAAGGATAATTGCTTTGCATAATTTTGCTGTTTTCTGTCAAACCTCAACATGAATCAGCCATAGGTATTGTACCCAAGTATTGCATTTCAGACTCTTTTGTTGACTGTGAAGGCTATTCCATTTCTTCTAAGGGATTCTTGCCCACAGTAGTAGATATAATGGTCATCTGAGTTAAATTATCCCATTCCCATCCATTTTAGTTCACTCACTCCAAAGATGTCAATGTTCACTCCTGCCATCTCCTACTTGATTACATCCAATTTGCCTTGATTCAAGGACCTAACATTCCACATTCCTATGCAATATTGTTCTTGACAGCATCGGACTTTACTTTCACCACTAGACACAACTACAACTGAACGTTGTTTCCTGTCTTGGCCCACCTACTTCACTCTTCCTGGAGCTATTAGTAATTGCCCTCTGCTCTTCCCCTGGAGAAGGCAATGGCAAGCCACTCCAGTACTCTTGCCTAGAAAATCCCATGGATGGAGGAGCCTGGTGGGCTACAGTCCATGGGGTCGCCACGAGTTGGTCACGACCGAGCGACTTCACTTTCACTTTTCACTTTCATGCAATGGAGAAGGAAATGGCAACCCACTCCAGTGTTCTTGCCTGGAGAATCCCAGGGATGGCAGAGCCTGGTGGGCTGCTGTCTATGGGGTCACACAGAGTTGGACACGACTAAAGCGACTTAGCAGCAGCAGCAGCTCTTCCCCAGTACCATATTGGACACCTTTCAACCGAGGGTGGCGGGGGGGGGGGGGTCGCTCATCTTCTGCTGTCATATCTTTTTGCCTTTTTATACTTTCCATGGGCTTCTCTGGGCAAGAATACTTGAGTGGGTTGCCATTTCCTTCTCCAGTTGACCATATTTTGTCAACTCTTCACTATGATCCATCCATCTTAGGTGGCCCTCAAGCTTCATTGAGTTATGCAAGCCGCTTCACCACCAGGCTGTGATCCATGAAGGGGATTCATGTGTCACTGTTGTTTTGTTGTTTAGTCAATAAGTTGCATCCAACTCTTTTCCAACCCCATGACCCACCAGTCTCCTCTGTCCATGGAATTACACAGGCAAGAATACTGGAATGAATTACCATTTCCTTCTCCAGGGGATTTCCACAAATCAGGGATCAAACCCATGCCTCCTGCATAGGCAGGCGGATTATTTACCACTGAGGCATGGGGGAAGACTTCATGTGTCATTCAGTTCAGTTCAGTTCAGTTGCTCAGTCGTGTTCAACTCTTTGCGACCCCATGGACCACAGCACGCCAGGCCACCCTGTCCATCATCAACTCCCGGAGTCCAACTAAACCCATGTCCATTGAGTTGGTGATGCCATCCAGCCATCTCATCCTCTGTTGTCCCCTTCTCCTCCTGGCCTCGATCTGTCCCAGCATCAGGGTCTTCTCCAATGAGTCAGCTCTTCTCATCAGGTGGCCAAAGTATTGGAGTTTCAGCTTCAACATCAGTCCTTCCAATGAACACCCAGGATTGATCTCCCCCAGGATGGATTGGTTGGATCTCCTTGCAGTCCAAGGGACTCTCAAGAGTCTTCTCCAACACCACAGTTCAAAAGCATCAATTCTTCTGCACTCAGCTTTCTTCACAGTCCAACTCTCTCATCCATACACGACCACTGGAAAAACCATAGCCTTGACTAGACCAACCTTTGTTGGCAAAGTAATGTCTCTGCTTTTGAATATGCTGTCTAGGTTGGTCATAACTTTCCTTCCAAGGAGTAAGCATCTTTTAATTTCATGGCTACAATAAACATCTGCAGTGATATTGGAGCCCAGAAAAATAAAGCCAGCCACTGTTTCCACTGTTTCCCCATCTATTTCCCATGAAGTGGTGGGACCAGATGCCATGATCTTAGTTTTCTGAATGTTGAGCTTTAAGCCAACTTTTTCACTCTCCTCTTTCAGTTTCATCAAGAGGCTCTTTAGTTCTTCTTCACTTTCTGCCATAAGTGTGGTGTCATCTGCATATCTAAGGTTATTGATATTTCTCCTGGCAATCTTAATTTCAGCTTGTGTTTCTTCAAGCCCAGCGTTTCTCATGGTGTACTCTGCATATAAGTTAAATAAGCAGGGTGACAATATACAGCCTTGATGTACTCCTTTTCCTATTTGGAACCAGTCTCTTGTTTCATGTCCAGTTCTAACTGTTGCTTCCTGACCTGCATAGAGGTTTCTCAAGAGGTAGGTCAGGTGGTCTGGTATTCCCATCTCTTTCAGAATTTTCTACAGTTTATTGTGATCCACACAGTCAAAGGCTTTGGCATAGTCAATAAAGAAGAAATAGATGTTTTTCTGGAACTCTCTTGCTTTTTCTATGATCCAGCAGATTTTGGAAATTTGATCTCTGGTTCCTCTGCCTTTTTTGAAACTAGCTTGAACATCTGGGTGTTCATGGTTCACATATTGCTGAAGCCTGGCTTGGAGAATTTTAAGCATCACACTACTGCATATGAGATGAGTGCAACTGTGTGGTAGTTTCAGTCATTTGTCATTAGGGAACTGAAAATTAAAACAACAGTGACATATCACTGCACACTTATTAGAATGGCCAAAGTTTTAAACATTGATAAAACCAACTGCTGGGGAGGATGTACAGCAACAAGTATTCTCACTCACTAATGGTGGCAATACGAAATAGCATAGCCACTTTGGAAAGCTGTTTGCCTCCAGCATGTTAGGACTTGGACTGAACATCTAGTGCCCTAATTTTTCTGGCTGCTAACCAAAGGACTGGCTTCCAATCCACATGTCTCTGAGATATGATAGGGTACAACATTACTTAGGCCCCTGATATGACAGAGTCAAGCAACAGTTTAAAACAGCATACATTCTGAGCAAATGTGCAGATATCTGCCATAACTCCTCTTTCTGGCTCAATGCACAGTGAATGGATGATACAATCCACCTCCTATCTTCTTCTGAGGAGAAAAGGAATTGAACCAAACATCTAGTGTCCAAGCTTTTCTTGCTACTACTAAAAGAACTCAAAGAACTCGCTTGTATTTCATCTGTCTCAGAGTACTGATGGAACTTAGCATACTCTAGCCTACAGAGAACCACTAAGAACAAAGATGGTGGTTTGGACACATAGAGTTTTTGTATTCAGGTGAGGTTAATTTGTGATTAGCTTAAAATAATGAGTTATAAATAAACAATATTTTATGTAAGCCCCATGATAACCACACAAAAATTACCTATGGAAGTTACACAAAACAAGAAGTGAAAGGAATTAAAGCCTATCAATTCAGAAAAAAAAAGAAAGGAAAGAAGTACAAAGAAACTAGCATGACAGAAAAGTGGGGGCAGAAAAACTGTAAAGTCATTAAAAAAATAACAATAGTAAATCCTTTTCAATAATTATTAAATGAAATAGATTAAATTCTCCAATCAAAAAGAATATATTTAATGGCTTAATGGATATAAAATAAGATCCAACTTTACACTGTCTACAGGAAGCTCACTTTAGATACTCATAGACTGAAAGTGAAGGGATAGAAAACATAGTTCACAAAAATGATAATCAAAAGAGAACAAGGTTAGCTAGACTTATATCACACAAAATAGATCTTAGGTCAAAAACTGTCTCTAGAAAAAAAGATATCCATTATATAAGGGTAAGGGGGTCAATTCACCAGGAAGATATAATAATTATAAATGTATATGCATCCAACATTACATCAACTAAATATATAAAGCAAATATTGACAGGTCTGAAAGGAGAAACCAACAGCAATACAATAATAGTGGGACACTACACTACCCTCACTTTTAATAATGTATAGAACATCTAGACAGAAAACCAATAAAGAAACAACTGACTTATATAACACTACAGATCAAACCTAACATACATATACAGAATTTTCACTCAACAGTGGAAGAAAACACATTCTTCTCAACAGTACATCACATGAAATATTTTCCAGGATTAATCAAATACTAAGTCACAAAACAAGTTTTAATAAATTTCAGTTCAGTTCACTTCAGTTCAGTCACTCAGTTGTGTCCGACTCTTTGGGACCCCATGAACTGCAGCACGCCAGGCCTCCCTGTCCGTCACCAACTCCCGGAGTGCACAAAAACTCATGTCCGTCAAGTCGCTGATGCCATCCAGCCATCTCATCCTCTGTCGTTCCCGTCTCCAACTGCCCCCAATCCCTCCCAGCATCAGGGTCTTTTCCAGTGAGTCAACTCTTCGCATGAGGTGGCCAAGTACTGGAGTTTCAGCTTTAGCATCAGTCCTTCCAATGAACACCCAGGATTGATCTCCCCCAGGATGGACTGGTTGGATCTCCTTGCAGTCCAAGGGATACTCAAGAGTCTACACCAACACCACAGTTCAAAAGCATCAATTCTTCGGCACTCAGCTTACTTCACAGTCCAACTCTCACTTCCATACATGACTACAGGAAAAACCATAGCCTTGACTAGACGGACCTTTGTTGGCAAAGTAATGTCTCTATTTTTGAATATGCTATCTAGGTTGGTCATAACTTTCCTTCCAAGGAGTAAGCATCTTTTAATTTCATGGCTGCGGTCACCATCTGAAGTGATTTTGGAGCCCCCAAAAATAAAGTCTGTCACTGTTTCTACTGTTTCCCCATCTACCTGCCATGAAGTGATGTGACCAGATGTCATGATCTTAGTTTTCTGAATGTTGAGCTTTAAACGAACTTTTTCACTCTCCTCTTTCACTTTCATCAAGAGGCTTTTTAGTTCCCCCTCACTTTCTGCCATAAGGGTGGTGTCATCTGCATATCTGTGGTTATTGACCTTTCTCCTGGCAATCTTGATTCCAGCTTCTGCTTCTTTCAGCCCAGCATTTCTCATGATGTACTCTGCATATAAGTTAAATAAGCAGGGTGACAATATACAGCCTTGACGTACTCTTTTTCCTATTGGGAACCAGTCTGTTGTTCCATGTCCAGTTCTAACTGTTGCTTCCTGACCTGCATATAGGTTTCTCAAGAGGCAGGTCAGGTGGTCTGGTATTCCCATCTCTTTCAGAATTTTCCACAGTCTATTGTGATCCACACAGTCAAAGGATTTGGCATAGTCAATAAAGCAGAAATATATGTTTTTCTGGAACTCTCTTGCTTTTTTCATGATCCAGCAGATGTTGGCAATTGGATCTCTGGTTCCTTTGCCTTTTTAAAACCAGCTTGAACATCTGGAAGTTCACAGTTCATGTATTGCTGAAGGCTGGCTTGGAGAATTTTGAGCATCACTTTACTAGCGTGTGAGATGAGTGCAATTGTGCAGTAGGTTGAGCATTCTTTGGCATTGCCTTTCTTTGGGTTTGGAATGAAAACTGATCTTTTCCAGTCCTGTGGCCACTGCCGAGTTTTCCAAATTTGCTGGCATATTGAGTGCAGCACTTTCACATCATCATCTTTCAGGATTTGAAATAGCTCAACTGGAATTCCATCTCCTCCACTAGCTTTGTTTGCATTGATGCTTTCTAAGGCCCACTTGACTTAGGAAGATTAAAATCATACAAAGTACCCTTTCTGACCACAGTAGATGAAACCAGAAATTGATAACAGAAAGAAAACAAGAAAATTGACCAATATATGGACAATACACGATATATTCTTGAACAACCATTTAGTTAAAGAGAAATAAAAAAGGAATCATAAAAATACCTTGATAAAAATAAAAACAAAACACAACATATCAAAACTTATGAAACGTAGTAAAATCAATGCTAAAAGAGAAGCTCATGGTAATAAGCACATTAAAAAAGAAAAAATATCAAATAAAAAACTGACCTTTATACCTCAAGAATTTAGCAAAAGAGCAAACTAATCCCGAAGTTGGCAAAAAGAAGGACACAATAAAGATTAGAGTAGAAATAAAGATTAGAAAAGCTATAAGAAATAGTCTATAAAACTGAGAGCTGGTTTTCTGAAAAGATAAACAAAATCAACAAACTCATACCTAGATTACTTAAGGGAAAAAAAGAAGATGCAAATAAATAAAATTAGAAATGGAAGAAGACACATGACATTGGCTTATTTATTTGCCTCATAAACAATAAAGGTCATAAGAAACTATTATAAATTTTGTATGTCAATAAGTTCGAAAACCTAGAAGAAATGGATAAATTTCTAGAAAATATACAATCCCCCAGGACAAAACATGAGAAAATGGAAATACATAATATGTCAATAAAAATTAGGAGATTAACACAGTAATTGAAAACCTCCCAACAAAGAAAAGCTTAGGACCAGATAGTTTCACAGGTGAATTCTACCAAGCACTTGAAGAATAATTAATATCAATTCTTAAATTCTTCCAAAATAGAAGAAAGCACTTTCAAACACATCACCTTGGTGTCAAAACCAGACAGACATCAGAAGAAAAATGCAGGTCAATATACCTAATGAACATAGATGCAAAAATGTTCAGTAAAGTACTAACAAAATGAATTTGACAGTGAATTAAAAGGATTAAACACCATAATTAAATGAGATTTACACTTTAGATGCAAAGATGATCAACATATGCAAATTAATGTGGTCTGTGGTATGATCTCCTAGTAATGCTGAAGACATGGGTCATGTGTGGTTTTATTTACACTCCTAGTTGATTTTACTGCTTTGTTAGAGGCTAAATGAAAACATTTAGATTCACATGGCCATCAATATCCTAGTTCTATGACTCTTTTCAGGTTTATGTTTATAATTAATTCACAATATAATTAACTAGTAAAAATATCTCTTCTGTGAAATATATTTTCAATGATGTACCAAACAAGGTTATAGAACATTTCTGTCTTATACATATTACACATATTTCAAGAAATAGTTCTTGAAATGTGTTCTGCATATGTGTGGTTTCACCCCACTCTAAAGAAAATATATGCTAGCACATATTCTTTTTTCTCAGTTTTATTAAGATACAACTTATAAATACTCGCCCTTATAAAATGGCTTTAGTATGCTCACATGTGGATGAAAAGTCACTTCTGCTGCTGCTGCTAAGTTGCTTCAGTTGTGTCTGACTCTGCGACCCCATAGACGGCAGCCCACCAGGCTCCGCCGTCCCTGGGATTCTCCAAACAAGAACACTGGAGTGGGTTGCCATTTCCTTCTCCAATGCATGAAAGTGAAAACTGAAAGTGAAGTCGCTCAGTAGTGTCCGACTGCAGCCCACCAGGCTCCTCCGTCCATGGGAGTTTCCAGGCAAGAGTACTGGAGTGGGGTGCCATAGCCTTCTCTGGATAAGTCACTTCAGTCATGTCCAATTCTTTGTGGCTCTATGAACCATAGCCTGCTAGGCTCCTCTGTCCACGAGATTCTCCAGGCAAGAATACTGGAGTGAGTTACCAGTACTACCAGGTACCAGGAGGCTACCAGTAGATCTCCAGGAGATCTTCCTGACCCAGGGATCGAACCCACATCTCTAACATCTCTCCTGCTTCTGTAGGTGGGTTCTTTACCACTAGTGCCACCTGGGAAGCCCAGTATAATCAGAGTTGTGCAACCATTGCTACAATCTAATTTTAGAATATTTCATAATTCCAAAAGAAATTTTGTATCCATAAGCAGTTACTTTCCATTCCCCCCACCCCCCGCCTCAACTTTCCAGCCCTAGGAAAACATGAATCTACTTTCTATCTCTAGAGATTTCCCTATTTTGGACATTTAATGGTAAATGGAATCATACAGTATGAAAACTTTTGCAACCGTTTCCATTTTTTTAAGAATATATTTTACTTCAGTTCAGTTCAGTCGCTCAGTCGTGTCCGACTCTTTGCGACCCCATGAACTGCAGCACGCCAGGCCTCCCTGTCCATCACCAACTTCCAGAGTTCACTCAAATTCACATCCATCGAGTCAGTGATGCCATCCAGCCATTTCATCCTCTGTCTTCCCCTTTTCCTCTTGCCCCCAATCCCTCCCAGCATCAGAGGCTTTTCCAATGAGTCAACTCTTCACATGAGGTGGCCAAAGTACTTAGGCAACAAATATTTATTGAATGGTTCTAATACGAAAATAATGACAATAAACATTTTATGAACATGGTTATTTCCCTTTGAAGAACTAATTATATATAGGCATATGGGGAGAGAAAAGATGATTGTACCAAATATTTTGGAATGTCTGTTTAAAGGAAAAAGTGTATGAATAATCATGAGATAAGCAGTTATGGAAAATGTAACTACAATTCATCCCTATACTTAAATATATATATATATATATATATATATATATATTCATTTATTTAATTTTGGGTATGTTAGGTCTTCATTTCTTTGACTAGGCTCTCCCTAGTTGCGGTAAGTGGGGAATACTCTTCATTGTGGTGCATGGGTTTCTCATTGCCGTGGCTTCTCTTGTTGCAGAGAACAGGCTCTAGGCATGTGGGCTTCAGTAGTTGCAGCCCGTGGGCTCAGTAGTTGTGGCACTGGGGCTTAGCTGCTCCATAGCATGTGGAATCTTCCTGGACCAGGGATCGAACCTGTGTGCCCTGCATTTACAGACTGATTCTTATCCGCTGCATCACCAGGGAAGTTCCATGCCTATACTTTTAAAACAGCATTTATTCACAATGAATTTTTAAATGAGTGGTATGCAATTCTTTCTGTGTGACAAGTATGGATGGATACTAGCTAAACATGAATTTTATAAATTCATGTGTCTATATATTACAAATACTTTATTCACACACACATATAATGCCAATTACACAAATAATTTAAATCATCATTTAGAAAACATATAACTGAATATTAGAACCTCAAAAAAATTCACCTACTTTTTAAATTTCAGTTTGTGTGACTGGCTTCTTTAACTTAGCATAAAGTTTTAAAATTTCATCCATGTTTTAATATATATATGTGAGCACTTTCTTCACTTTTATTGCCAAGCAGTACTCTATTGAATGTATATACCATATTTTTTTAATACATTGATCAGTTGGTGGACATTTGGCTTGTTTCCACTTTCTAACTACGATGAATAGGGCTGCTGTGAACATTGATGCACAAGTTTTTGTGTGCACATATTTTTAATTTTTCTTGGTTAGATACATAATAGTGGAATTGCTGGGTTATTAGTTATTTCTAGATTTAACAATTTGAGGAACTGCCAAACTATTTTCCAAAGTGGTTGTGCCATTTTACATTCCCATCAGCAGTGTAGGAGGGTTCTAATTTCTCCACATTCACAACAACAATTGTTATTGTGAACCTTTCTGATTATAGCTAATCAAAAAGTGAGTATGATGTGATATCTCATTGCAATTTGGATTTGCATTTCCCTGATGACTAAGGATGTTGAACATCTTTTCCTCTGCTTGTTAGACATTTGTATACCTCCTTTGTAGAAATGTTAATTTAGGTTATTTTCTCATTGAAAAGACTAGGTTGTCTATTGAATTGTAAGACTTTTTTACATATTGTAGATACAAAGTCCCTTTTTCAGATATACAATTTGAAAAAATTTTCTCTCCCAGTCTCTCTAGAATACATATATATTTTGTTTTCTTTTCACATTCTCAGTGGTGTCCTTTGAAGAATGAAATTTTATGATTTTGATAAATCCAACTTAATTTTTTCTTTTTATGCCTGCACTTTTGGTATTATATCTGGGAAATATATATAAGAAATACAGGATACCTAAACTCACAGTATCGAAGATTTGCCCTGTGTACATACATTATAATCATTTCTCTAGTGCTTTATATATATATTTTTGATATTATGCAGTGTTTAACAATATAGTTTTTAGAGGAAATTTACCAGCAGCTTGAGCTCTCTGTACAAATACTTAGTAGCTAGCTTTACACGGTTATTAGCAAGTCTTTTCCTCTGTTTCCTATGATAAATACATCTTTGAATGATGCTTCTTTGTTTTGGTCTCTTCTCAAATTTAAGCAGTCCATGGGATTGCAAAGACTCAGACATGACTTAGTGGCTGAACAACAACTTTAAGAGAAAAAATAAGTCATCAGTTTTATTTCACAAATAATTATTTTGTACTTGTTTTAGAAAAACTCAGTTCACATTGAATGTACTCTGGATATGGCACAAAATCATCAATAAAACCAATTCATTATTTTCATAATTCTCATAATGGTCAACATGCTAGGAATTTGGAGTGAATATATCACTGATTCAATAAAATCTAATTTTTATATATTTATCATTGCAGTTCCTGGAAATATTTTTTTTTAAGTTACTTAGGCAAAATTATTGCATTCCCAGATGCATATATCTAAATGCATGATGATAAATAGTCTACACTTGTTCAAAAAGTATACTAAAAAAACTGGTACTCTTCTCCCTTCTGGATAGCTTACCTATTTCACCTCTGTCCATAAGAAAAGAGTTGTTTATACTATTTTTTCTAACTCTTCACCAATTATTATTTATGTGCATTTTATTAAATATGTGATACATGAATCTATTCTTATAAGAAAAAAATTCAACTGATACAGAAATAGAGAAAAACATAAAATCTGTGTTCATTATCCATATTTACATTTTTATGGCTTGTGGTTTTTAGGTTATTTATTGTAGTACTTAGACTATCTTAATAACTATTATGTATTTTTGACACATTCTTCCACCAATGATTAATTTTTGTTAAAGATCTGAGGCAACCTAATTAGTAACAATAAAATGCAAATTTAATAAATCTAAAGACAAAATGCAAATTCTGAAAAATATACTAAGAAAGAGAAAATGAAAATGTCTTTGATGTGCACACATAAGCTTTGAGTATACAATTTTTACTAAGAATATAATGAGATTTCCGTAAAAATATTAATCTAAGATCTCAACTTTGTGATTATGTAACCAAAATTATTTTCTCGTATTTTTACTCTGAAACTTCCAACTAGCCTTGAGATTACTGGAAGAAAGATTACTCCATGCTTACCCTGAGCAGTTTCATTCATTAATCACCTATATGCAAGATTCCAAAATATTTGTAGACAGTTCAGACCACTCATCAGAACTCCAATATGCAAATGAATGCTCCCAAAATATCTCATACCGGGCACATCCAAAACAGAACTCATCAACTCACATCTTCCTTCACTCCACTATATAACTGTCTGTGAGCACATTTGATTATGATAAACAGAAATTACTCAAGGTTGATCAACTTAAAAAAAAAATCTCAGGAAGCTCAACTGTTACAGGGTGTAATAGTTATGGGATTTGGTTTTCTGCTTTAACAACAAGCTCTTCTTTTACTCTGGATAGAAGGTTACTAATTGTAAAAAGTATGGAGTATTTGGAGTTTCCCAGGTGGCACTGGTGGTAGTGGTAAAGAACTTACTTGCCAATGCAGGAGATTTAAGAGACATCAGAAGGATCCCCTCGAGGAGAACATGGCAGCCCATTCCAGTATTTTTGCCTGGAGAACCCCATGGTGAGAGGAGCATGGTGGGATACAGTCCATAGGGTCCTAAAGAGTCAGGCACAACTGAAGCAACTTAACACACACACATATGGAGTATTTATTCCTCCCTTCCAATGAAGGAAAATTCTATTTCAAAAGACTTCAGAAAGGATGTAAAAAATTAAAAGTTAGTGTGTTGTGAAGAACTGAGTCAGGCTCTTTCTCATGATTGTCAGACCTTATTTTGGGGGGGACACGTTAGAATTAAGACTTTTGTGAATAAAAAGAAAAGCAATGCAAATAAGTCAATCCTAAAGGAAATCAACCCTGAATATTCATTGTAAGGACTGGTGCTGATACTGGAGTTTAACCTCCAATACTTTGGCCACCTGATGCAAAGAGCCAACTCATGGGAAAAGACCCTGATACTGGGAAAGATTGAGGGCAGGAGGAGAAGAGGATGACAGAGGATGAAATGGTTGGATGGCATCACTGACTCAATGGACATGAGTTTGAGCAAACACTAGGAAATGGTGAAGGACAGCAAAATCTGGCATGCTGCAGTCAGTAGGGTCACAAAGACTCACACATGACTTAGTGACTGAACAAAAACAACAATAAACAAAATTCTAAAGTCGGTAGGAACAGTGGGGGAAAAGGCATATTGCAGAGGCTTTGTATCCTGAAGTTCAGATGTCTGGCCACATCCTTGAATTCCATAAACTATAGTCTGGAAGGTGCTGCAACTAGTGAGTTTCTATGAAAAGCACTGTGCAAGTACCCAGGATCTCTGATTAAGTGGAAAATTCACACCATCACTATATCTTGGAGATGCTTTCACCTGGCATGAGCCCTATGAAATTTTGCTTGAATTTTCTTGTCTTAATATAAATTTCTATTGATTAAAGAGTTCAAGAACTGAGGTAAGTAATAACAATACAAAATACAGGACTAGAACTTGGTAATTCCTGCCACTTTATACTACTCATAACCTCCAGGTTTTGGGTTGCAGACTATGTGTGTGGTCTAAATATTTAAAAATCAGAATATTTTGTCTTGAAAACTTGGAATTGAGTAGAAGGGAATGCTCTAATGTTTGCCAGAGTATCTCTTTCTCTTTCTATTGTCTTCCTGACACTGAGGCTAAGTACCATTGATCATTACACTAGTATTGTTTTCTTTGTATCCTTTTTTTTTTTTTCAAAAATAGGAAAATGAAAGGTAGACTAAAAAAAAAAAACTATCTCTTGCATGTCTTATGATTCACTCATTTACACTAATATATTACGAGTAATTTTGTGCCAATATATCTGAAAACTAAGATTAAAAAAGTCAATAATACTATAACTCAACATATGCATCCCTAAAAAGCAATTCACCATAAAATCATATAATAAAAACTGCAGATCTTATGGGGAAAATGAGATTAGAGGTGTAGCACCCAAACACTTCATCAGTGACACATTACAAAAATATAGGAACTTAATAAAATTGGTAGTACACTTTTATGCATGTTAAACTATTAAGAAATATATACATACTACAAACAATACATAGGGAAGTCATCTGAAGTTTGCTTATGAAAGCAGATGTAGCAAGAGTTGCAGCTCATGAGTCACTGGGAAGTAATTTTGAACAAAATTTGCAATATTTCACAGCCTTGAATCCGAGGTCATTATTCTTTCTTTAAATGGCCATTCAAGAGATGCAGATAACTATTTCATTAAAATTGAAAATGTAAACCAATGTAATCCTTTTTCTTCTATTAACATGTGTTTCACTGCTAGAAATTCTTTTGCAAGTTTTAGATCTGTAATCATAGCTTTATCTAAGGCTGAAAGCTTTGGAAATTACAGCAGTGCTTAAACCATCAAACCGTCATCTCAGTAATTGTGAAATGTCTACTTATTCTTTATTTCTTCTATGTCCTTGGTGATTGTATTAACTGTGTTAAAAGTTTCTTGCAGTTTCTCCATTCTATTTTCAAGTGTTCAGAGCATCTTTACTATCATTATTCTGAATTCTCTTTCAGGTAGATTGCTTATTTCCTCTTCATTTATCTGGTCTTGTGAGTTTCTCTTGTTCTTTCATTTGTCATGTATTTCTCTGTCTTTTCTTTTCTTTTTTAATTTTGCTCCACTTGAGGTCTCCTTTTCCTGGGCTTTAGGATTGCATTCCTCCTTCCTTTTGATTTTTGCCCTCGGAGAAAAATGTTTGTTGAGTGGTTTGTGTTGACTTTTTGTTAGGTGTGACTTTTGCCTGTGTTCTAGTGGGAGGAGATCAAGCAGATCAAGCAGGTAGTTACATAAGCACTGGGACATATACACACACTTCCATACACACAGTTATAACCAAAGTATTCTAAAGAGTACAGGAAATTGACTTGATGAACAAGGGAAACCAAAGGTGATATTGACCAATTAAAAGCAGAGCTAAACTAATGCTCAATCTTGAAAACTGAGCCTGAGCAGATTGCTAACTGGGGAATATAGCAAAGAGAGCACAACAATTTAACTTACATGATGAAGAAAGAAAGAGTGAAGGAAAAAAAGGAAGAAAGAAAAAGAAAAAAGAGAATAAGGAGAGAAAAGAGAAAATGAGGGGGTTGGAAAGAGGGTTAAAAAAGAGAGAAAAGAAAAAAATAGAAAAGCAAAGATAAACAGATGTATGTGAAAAGGATTTATATATATTCAGGAATAGCTACAGTTGGTAAAGAACTATATGAAAGGCAGTTTCATATTAAAAATCACAAAAAAGGTGAAAAAGATCTTAAAAAGAATGTTTTTAACAAGAAAAATAAGAGGAAAACTCCACAGCAACACACAAGGCTAATGTGAAGGTAGAAATACATAGGGGGAATAAACTGTGATTTATAAGAAGAAAAAGAAAAAGGTCTCAAGATCATAGTTCTGTGTTGTGGAGTCTGCCCCCATGGATGGGGTTGGATTAGTGTCCTGTGATGTTTTCCTGGTTGGGGGAGTTTGTGCCTGTGTTCTGGTTGATGGAGCTGGATCTCGTCTCTCTGAAGGGCAGTGCAGTGTCCAGTAGTAGGTTTTAGGGTGTCCATGGGTTCATATGTTACCAAAAGGTATGCGTGGGGGATACAACTGCTTGCCACTCAGAAGCCAATAAGCAGGCCAGATTGGTGGAAAGGAAAGCTTGCTTTATTTCAGATGCCAGCAATTGGGGGAGAGGGTGGCAGATATGTGTTCAAAGGCTGACACTTCCTCCTGACAAGCAGAGGGTGCGAGCTTTTATAGACAAAGTGAGGGGGAGGGTTACATGCAGAAACAGTATAGTCATCTCTAACAGTCATCTTCAATTGGTCATCAGTGGTATTACTGGCATCATCTTGGTTATTTTAGGTACAGTTAATGTTCAGTTCCAGGGTGTACTTGTTCCCATTTCTTTGCAGACAATTTTCATAACTGTGGCAGCTCAAGTCCAGGTACAGTCTGGTCATCATGTAGTTAACTTTTCCACCTGGGGTTTTAGTATATATAAGACAGGATATGGTTCAGAATCTATAGTCCTTGAGAAAGAACTAAAGGTCCTTGACTATGCTTAATGACTATTATTATTATTTAGTCTCCTTAGACTATTTTCCTTTATTTCAGCATATCTCACTTTTCTGATTAAGCTTATTCTTTGATTAAAGTTTTCCACAGGCAAAAGGCAAGCAGAAGATATTGGGGCTGGTGGGCAAGGGCCATACAGTCCTACTCTGTTTCAATCCTCCCCTTTTCTTTAATACTCCTCAATCTCGAGGAGGGACAGGTACAGAACAAGAAAGGCCACAAACTTTCATAGTACCTGGACAAAAATTTGAAAATTTCTAGACATATTACAATGAGGATAATAATAAAAATATACTTTTGTACTGTTTTTTGTCTTAATGATTAAAGCAGATGTACAACGCATGTTTAATAGGCCACAGATAGGCTGTTTTGGTTAACCTAAAGTTTAAATTAAATCATGTATAGGGAAGAATGACTTCTTCACACCTCAATATGTGAATATTTTTTCTATCATTTTCCCCTTTTAAGTTGTAACTCTTTCTATAGAGAGCATTGATAATCAATATATTTTTCAACGTTACCAGAGTGGTTCATTTGCCTGCTCTGGATCCATCCATGTCCCTCGGTGCCAGGTCTCCATTTTATTGATATATTTGCCTAGTTGTCCACGTTGGGAGAAAACTAATCAGATATCATGAACAGGTTCAGAGGTTACTAGGGAAATGCTTTATAGGCCATACATTTTCTCATTTATACCCAATTGGCACACAAACATTGTACATGTGCTTTATAGTACACTTCAAGCCAGCAATGCTACACATCATGAGCAGCTATACTTTGTGACACCTTTATTGGAAAAATTTTCCATCCTGAATATTGGGGTCGGAAGTATGATTAGAAACAAAACAATTACTTTCCATTAGAAGTCTTTGTTACCAAAATCAGATCAATATTCCAGGAGAAGTTTGCTTTCTTAACAGAGAGAAAATCCAACTTCAGTCTTGCATCAGCTTACTGTTAATAAAACTCATATATCTAATTAAATTTAGTCTAATGTTAATCATGACAATGTACACAATTCTTTTTAAAAATCCCTTTTTCACAAACCTTTTGTCACTTTCTAGATGCAAACAAATTTGTCCTATATTTCTTCATCAAGAAACAAGCAACTGTAGGACAAAACTATTATCATCATTTTTCCTCAACAAAAGTATCTCCATTCTTTATGCCTTTTCTTTGTTGACAACATATATCCTACTTGCTTTACATACCAAAATGCTTTGCTTATCATTTTTACATATCACAATTTTTAACCCTTGAAAGCTTTAACAAAATCAAGAAACAATCACTTGAAATGTTACACCAGCATTTCCTGATTGGCAGACTTATGAACATATTTCATAACCTCAAAAAAACATTTTTTTCATAGTGTAGTTTTTCTTCAGTGGTACAACATGTATGTTTAATAAACCCCAAACATCTTTAGTTTCCCTCTTGGTCTTACAAAGGGACCAAAGTAGATAAATTTAGATTTGTTTGATTTGTAAGTACATATATTTTCTAAGGTCAATTAAATAGAGTTCCTTTACAAATTAACCTCAGTGATATTCTCCAAAGACAAAAACACATATTGAGACAAACAAACATCCAGACAGAGATCTCATTGTTTCATCTTTTTACCTTTCATTAATTAGGCATTGCAATTACACTTATCAGTTTATGGATAATAATCAGAATAGCCAAATTACACACTCAATTTTAAAAGTCTTCCCTCCTGTTTTTTTTTTCCTTAGCTTGACATTTTACAATTAACCAAAGGCTGGAGCTTCAGGCTATGTGGACTGTGGTTGTATTTCAACAACATGATAAGCATTAACTTCAAGTTTCTTCCTAGGTATATTTTTGTTTTCTCAGGGCTTGAAAAAAGTGTTTTATCAAGTTAGCTTTCCCTAACTGCATATGCAAAAAGAATTGGTCTTTTGAGTTTCAAGAATTTGATGAATTTCAAGAGTTTTATCTTAGTCAATTTTCTCTGGAGTCTAAAGAATTCTGTAGACATATATTATCAAAAAAAAAAAAAAAAACTTTCATTTTTAGTCATAAATCCACAGCTAAATTTTTCTTAATGAATTGAACCTGGATTTCCCATTTTACGTAAGGCAACAAGATTACCAGTCATACAAATAGAACACACACCTATACATGAAACATAGGATCTGTTATAAACCTTCTCCAAGGGTGACCAGTACGGAATCCCAAACACTTCCCCAACACAAACGACCCTCAGTGTTAGTCAAATGTTAGAACAAATTGGCAAAATACCCAAATGACACTCGGTGCTCACAAATAGTCCTCAAGAATAGCCAGACATCAGGACTAATTGGCAAAAAATAACCAAATAGCAGTCAGTGCTCATAAATGATCCTCAACCTCAAACACATGTCAGAACCAACTGGCAAAATGCCCAAGTATCACCTCATGTCTCAAACAGTTCTCAACATCAGACACACATCAGAACCAACAGGCAAGAATGCCCAAATAGCACTAGTGCTCACAGTCCTCAACAGTAGTCAGAACTAATTGGCAAGAATGCCCAAATAGCACTATCACTCACAAATGGGAAGGTTGCCCGTGTGCACACCAGTGGACTTAGCCAGTCTTGGAGCTCATCAACTCATCCCAAATGCAAGTTTCCATTCCACCAAGAAAAGCATAAGTTTGCAGTTAGTGCTGAGCAAGGGAGAAATAGGGAGTGTCCTAAAAACACATAGTTTTGGCAGCTGCTAGGAAAGTCTCCCAAATCCCCTACTCAGGGCTAGCTAACCATGAGCAAGCTAATACACTGTCATGGCCACGACTCTCCCCTGGAAGACCCAGGAGAGCCAACTGCCATGAAAGCAAAGGAGTTAGCAGTAGCCAGCCATAGCTAGCAGTAGCTGCACCACGTTGGGCACCAAAAATCTGTTACCGAGAGGTATGGGGGCTGGGTGTCCAGCTGCTTGTTGCTCAAAAGCCAGTAAATAGGCCAACTTGGTGGAAAGGAAATTTTGCTTTATTTCATATGCCAGCAACTGGCGGGGAGGGTGGCGGATATCTGTCTAAAGTCCAACACCCTCCACCCTCTGCAACAAGCAAGGGGTGAGAGTTTTTATAGACAAAGTGAGGGGCGGATTACATGCAGAAACAGTATAGTAATCTCTTAACAGTCATCTTCAATTGGTCATCAGTGGTATTACTAGCATCTTCTTGGTTATTTTAGGTACAGTTAATGTTCAGTTCCAGGTTGCACTTGTCCCCATTTATTTGAGGTCAATTCTCATAACTGTGGCAGCTCAAGTCCTGGGTACAGTCTGATCATCATGTAGTTAACTTTTCCACCTAGGGTTTTAGTATATATAAGACAGCTCATAGGATATGGCTCAGAATATTAACTATAGCTCTGGAGAAAGAACTAAAGGTCCTTGACTATGCTTAATGACTATGCTATTATTATTTAATCTCCTTAGACTGTTTTTCTTGTTTTCAGCATCTCTCACTTTTCTGATTAAGCTTATTCTTTGATTAAAGTTTTCCACAGGCAAAAGGCAGGCAGAAGATATGGTGGGGGGAGGGCAAGGGCCATACAGTCCTGCTGTGTTTTAAGTATGTCTTTGAGCAGTCCTTCTGGCTTTGGCAGTGTTAGTCACATCTATTTCTGCAGCCATGTCAAAGTGGCCTTCTCAGCATATCTTCACTGCCACCAGTCCCTTACTTGCCCATAGAATCGTTGCTGGTGCTTCTGTTCCCAGGTCCTGCTCTGCACTGAAGGCTGAAGCTTGCTAGGTAGGGGCTTGTGTGGATCTTTTCTTGGCTCCCTGGCCCTGTCCTCTGTGTTGTGGACATTTGTATGGGCTTCGCTCAGGCCCCTGGGCTCTTTGTCCCTCAGCCCCCTGGGCCCTCCTTGTCAAGGGGCTTGGGTATTCTTCTTTTGGCTCCCCTAGCCTGCCTTCGGTGACACAGGGCTTCTGTGGGCTCCTCTGGTTCCCCGAGCCTGCCATCTGGTTGGGGCCACAATCCGTGAGCTGTCTATGGGCTGAGAAGTGCAACTTTCTCTGATTTTTGCCTAAGTCCCAGCTTTGCCTGGCTTTCTGAGATTCCACAGCTCCCCCTTGGGCCCACCTGTAAGGAAGCTTCCCAGTGCATGGGAACTCTTCCTGCTTCATGACTCCCTCCCTCTCTCAGGATGCAAGCTCCCATCCAGAAGTACTCAGTCTTTTTGCTTTTTATATCTCCATCCTCTCTCCTGCCTCATTCCAAGGAGCTTAGCCTGCCCCTCTGGAAGCCTGGGGTCTTCTGCTGTCACCTATAGGTTGCTTTGTAGGAGTTGTCTGTATCTTGATGAGTTTTTGATATATTTGTGGGGAGGCTGGTGATCTCCCCATCTTACTCCTCCGCCATCTTCTTCCTCCTCCCATCAAACCATCATTAAAGGAGCCAAGCCACTTCCACAGGATTTAATAATTCTCATTTAAGGTTTTGTGCATAGATAGTGACTTCTGAGTGCCGAAGAATTGATGCTTTTGAACTGTGGTGTTGGAGAAGACTCTTGAGAGTCCCTTGGACTGCAAGGAGATCCAACCAGTCCATCCTAATGGAGATAAGTCCTGGGTGTTCATTGGAAGGACTGATGTTGAAGCTGAAACTCCAGTACTTTGGCCACCTCATGCAAAGAGTTGACTCATTGGAAACATCCCTGATGCTGGGAGGGATTGGGGGCAGGAGGAGAAGGGGATGACAGAGGATGAGATGGCTGGATGGGATCACTGACTCGATGGACATGAGTCTGAGTGAACTCTGGGAGGTGGTGATGGACAGGGAGGCCTGGAGTGCTGCGATTCATGGGGTCGCAAAGAGTCGGACACAACTGAGTGACTGAACTGAACGGAACTGAGTGACTTCTTAGTGCTTCCCAGGTGGTGCTAGTGGTAAAGAACCCACCTGCCAATGCAGGGGGCATAAGAAACCCAGGTTCGATCCCTGGGTCAGGAATATCCCCTGGAGGAGAATCCTGGAAATTCTCATGGATTCTCATGGAATGCCTGGAGAATCCGTGGACAGAGGAGCCTGGCAGGTACAGTCCATAGGGTCACAAAGAGTCAGACAAAACTGAAGCGGCTTAGCTCACATGCAGGCAGTGACTTCTCAGTGCTTGTGAGAGAGGTTATTCCTGTGTAGTTAATCCACAGAATCATCAATCTTTTCATTTCTTCTATTACTTTAATTCTTATGACTTTTTGTATTTCCTGAAGTTTTTCTAGCTGTAAATGTTTATTTTCACAGTACTGTCTCAGATGGTCCAAAAATGAAGATTTCTTTATACCTACTGTTCAGGAATTATTACATATTCTCTCACTTCTTTCAAAATGCTTGGTTACTTCAAACTTTGAGTTGGTGGCCATTTTCTGCATTCACATCATGTTTCTTATAAATGAAATAGTATATGAATGCACATGAAATTTATGTAATTTTCAAATTATTTTCTAACATATCCATCATATTGGAACAAAGTCACCTTTGTAAAACACATGTTATTGTAGAACTGTCTGTGCACAACTCAGCAAAGCAGCCACTTTGAGAAAATTTGAGAGCATATTAAATAATTTGGATTTATAATTAAAAACTTTATTACAAAGAAATCTCCAGGCCTAGGTGGCTTCATTGGTGAAAGCTGTTAGACATCTAAGGTAGCAACAATGCCAATCTTAAACAAATTCTTCCATAAAATAAAGGAAACAATTCACAACTTGTTCTATGAAGCTAATAAAACACTGATACCGAAGTCTTAAAAGAAAATTACAAACCAATAACCATTATGTACATAGATGTAAAAATCCTAAAGAAAGTATTAGCAAATGGAAACAAGCAATATATAAGAAGGATAATGTATTAGTCTGCTTAGGTTTCCACAACCAAATACTATAGTCTGAATGGCTTAAACAACAGAAATATATTTTCTAACAATTCTGGAGGCTAGAAATCTCAGGTAAAGGTCCAGTAGTGTTGGTTTCTGGACACCACTGAAGGGATAAAAAGGTGAACCACCGTGTGGAAGAAAATATTAAAAACACATATTACTGGCAAAGTGCTTGTATACAGTCTTATGAAGAACACCTACAAATAAATAAGAAAAATAGACAACAGAATAGAAAAAAAAATGGATTAAAAGCTTGAATAAGCACTTTATGAAAGATAACATTAAAATGGCCAATTGAAATATAAAATGGTGATCAATTTCATTAGACATCAGAGAAATGCAACTTGAATGAGATATCACTAAACACCTATCAGAATGGTTATAGTGAAAAAGATAATGCCAACTGTTGATGAAGTTGTTGAGCAGCTGGACCCTTCAAACACTACTGATGAAACTGTAAACTGGTATAATCACTTGGAAAATTTTTTGACTGTGTCTACTAAAGTTGACGTCTCTGGGTCCTGGTGCACACAAGATTTTGTTTGAGCCCTCTGAGCTTCCTCTGGTGTGTATGGGGTTTGATTCTACATGCAATTTTGCCCCTCCTACCATCTTGCTGGAGCTTCTCTTTTGCCCCTGGACATGGGGTATTTTTTTTGTGTGTGAGTGAGATCCAACACTCTCCTGTTGATGGTTGTTCAGCAGTGAGTTGTAATTTTGCACTTCTTTCAGGAGAAGATGAGCATGTGTTCTTCAACTCCGCCATTTTGTGTCTTGCACATCAAGACTCAGACCCCACAGAGACTGAGCCAGACCTGTGTTTGAGTCTCCTATAGAGGTACAGGTCAGCAGTGGTCTATCAAAAGGCCATGGGCTCTGGATGAATCATACCTGAGTCAAAGATTGTGGCATAAGCCCTCTTGGAGGAGATCACCATGAACCCTACCATATAGCCATTGAGCAGAACAATTATACCAAAGAAATTCTCGCACTGTTAAGAAAGTTCTAGAACCTACAACAGATTTCCCAACCTGGGGATCTGGCAAAGGGACTGAGAACTCCCAGGGAATTTGACTTTGGAGGCCAATTGGATTTGATTACAGAACTTACATAGGTGGGGGAAACAGACTTTTGTAAGGCACAAACAAAACCTTGTGTGCATTAGGACCCAGGAGAAAGGAGCAGTGACCCCACAAGAGACTGACCCAGACTTGCCTATGAGTGTCCAGTAGTCTCCGGCAGAGGTGTGGGTTGGCAGCAGCCTTCTCCAGGGTCAGAGGCACTGAGTGTGGCAGCACATGCACAGGACTTTTTGAATGAGATTGCCATTATCTTCATTACCTCCACCATAGTTTGGTCTCAAGTCAAACAGGGAGGGAGCACATCCCCGCCCATCAACAGAAAATTGCATTAAAGATTTACTGAGCATGGCCCTGCCCATCAGAAGAAGATCCAGTTTGCCCCACAGTCAGTCTCTCCCATCAGGAAGCCTCCATAAGCCTTTTATCCTTATCCATCAGAGGGCAGGCAGAATGAAAACCACAATCACAGAAAGCTAATCAAATGGATCACTCAATCAAATGGATCACTCAATCAAATGGATCACTCAATGAAATTATGAGCCATGCCATGTAGGGCCACCCAAGATGGATGGGTCATGCTGGAGAGATCTGACAAAATCTGGTCCACTGGAGATGGGAATGGCAAACCACTTCAGTATTCTTGCCTTAAGAACTGCATGAACAGTATGAAAAGGCAAAAAGACATGACACCGAAAGATGAACTCCCCTGGTTAGTAGGTGCCCAATATGTTATTGGAGAAGAGTGGAGAAATGAATCCAGAACGAATGAAGAGATGGAGCCAAAGGGAAACAACGCCCAGTTGTGGATGTGACTGGTGATGGAAGTAAAGTCCAATGCTGTAAAGAGCAGTATTGCATAGGAACCTGGAATGTTAGGTCCACGAATCAAGATAAATTAGAAGTGGTCAAACAGGAGATGACAAGAGTGAACATCAACATTTTAGGAATCAGTGAACTAAAATGAACTGGAATGGAAGAATTTAATTCAGATGACCATTATATATACTACCTTGAGCAAGAATCATTTAGAAGAAATGGAGGAGCCCACATAGTCAACAAAAGTCTGAAAAGCAGTCCTTGGGTGCAGTCTCAAACATGACAGAATGATCTCTGTTCGTTTCCTAGGCAAACCATTCAATATCACAATAATCCAACTCTATTCCCCAACCAGTAATGCTGAAGTGCCGGAGTCCAGCTCCAGCAGCCAGGGAATCAGCCTGAAGGGGTGAGCTTTGTCGGCAGACAATGATGTAGCCTCTAACTCAAGGTGCGGGGCTACATGTTTATGTCAAGCTTCAGGTTTTCTTTTATACTTTGACTAAAGCATTAGGTCAGAGGTTTGATATTTTTAGTTTCTCCCACCCAGATCTATTGTCTCCAGAAATCACTGTTGCCCTACAAACAGAGTTCCTGCTTCAGGGATTCTCTAAGAATCGGCTTTACTATCTATTATCTACTTCCTCTTATGTGTCCTATACTTAACTTGTGATTACATTGTAACTCATGCTACACTCCTCAGTTTATTTCTTATCTTTCCAAATCCTGTTTGCCCCTAGCATCTTAAGATCACTAAAAAGGCTTCTAGCTACTCTTGCTGCTGCTATTGCTAAGTTGCTTCAGTCGTGTCTGACTCTGTGCAACCCCATAGACAGCAGCCCACCAGGCTTCCCTGTCCCTGAGATTCTCCAGGCAAGAACGTTGGAATGGGTTGCCATTTCCTAACTATTCTTAATTATTCCTAAACCCTAAGCTCAGCAAACTTCTTTTGCCATAAACATTCCCTTCACAAAGAGGTCTCAGATAACAATCCTTCCCATGGCCTAAATCTGAGGCCTGTGTACTCATCCTGGAACATTCTTTGTAAAGATCCTTGAACAAATGAAATGGTTACTTTATAGATCAGTTTCTGGGCACAACTGCAGAAGGCTTTGTGCTTTCTTATGCTTCTCTCAAGAACAATAAGCACCTTAACATTCTTTCCAGCCAACTCAACCAAAGAAAGGAAAGAACAAGTCAGAATCACAAGACCTAACTCCTTCATCCTGGGACCGTGACTGCGGGATGAGGAGAGGGGGTTGGGGCCATGCCTCCGTTTTGTTAGTAATACCTAACGCAGCTCCCAACACTGAAGAAGCTGAAGTTGAATGGTTCTATGAATACCTACAAGACCTTATAGCACTAACACCCCCAAAAAAGATGTCCTTTTCAACACAGGGGACTCAAACGCAAAAGTAGAAGTCAAGAGATATGTTGAGTAACAGGCAAATTTGACCTTGGAGTACAAAATGAATCAGGGCAAAGGCTAACAGAGTTTTGCCAAGGGAACGCACTGGTCATAGCAAATATCCTCTTCCAACAACACAAGAGAACTTGTGTGTTCTCTTTGTGTGTGTGTGTGTGGAACAACACAACTACACATGGAAATCACCAGATGGTCAATACTGAAATCAGATTGATTATATTCCTTGCAGTCAAAGATGGAGAAGGTCTATACAGTCAGCAAAAACAAGACTGGGAGCTGACTGTGGCTCAGATTATGACCTCCTTACTGCAAAATTCAGACTTACATTGAAGAAAATAGGGAAAACCACTAAACCATTCAGGTATGACCTGAATCAAATTCCTTACAATTATGCGGTGAAAATGACAAATATATTGAAGGGATTAGATCTGATAGACAGTGTGCCTGAAGAATAATGGGCCGAGGTTTATGACATTGTACAGGAGGCAGGGATCAAGACTATCCCTAAGAAAAAGAGATGCAAAAAGGCAAAATAATTGTCTGAGGAGGCCTTACAAATAGCTGAGTAAAGAAGAGAAGCTAAAGGCAAAGGAAAAAAGGAAAGATATACACACTTGAATGCAGAATTCCACAGAATGGCAAGGAGAGATAAGAAAGTCTTCCTCTGTGATCAATGCAAAGAAATAGAGGGGAGGAGAGGGTGAAATGTATAGAAAGAGTAACATGGAAACCTACATTACCATATTGTAAAAGAGATGGCCAATGGGAATTTGCTGTATGACTCAGGAAACTCAAACAGGGGCTCTGTATTAATCTAGAGGGAAGGAGATGGGAGGGAGGTTCAAAACAGGGGGGATATATGTATATATATGGCTGATTCATGTTGAGGTTTGACAGAAAACAACAAAATTCTGTAAAGCAATTATTCTTCCATTATTATACAGGAAGCTTGGGGCTGGTGCACTGGGATGACCCAGAGGGATGGTATGGGGAGGGAGGTGGGAGTGGGGTTCAGGTTGGGGAACACGTGTACACCCATGGCAGATGCATGTTGATGTATGGCAAAACCAATACAATATTGTAAAGTAAAAATAATAATAATAATAATAATAATAAAATAAAATTTAAAAAAAGACAATTTAAAAAAGATAAATAAATTAAAAAAAAAAAAAAAAAAGAATGACAAAGACTAGAGATCGCTTCAAGAAAATTAATGATACCAAGGGAACATTTCATGCAAAGATGGGAACAATAAAGGACAAAAACAGTATGGATATAACAGAAGCAGAAGATATTCAGAAGAGGTAGCAAGAACACAGAAGAAGTATACAAAAAGAATCTTCATGACCCAGATAATCATGATGGTGTGATCACTCACCTAGAGCCAGACATCCTGGAATGTGAAGTCAAGTGGGCCTTAGGAAGCATCACTATGAACAAAGCTAATAGAGGTGATGGAATTCCAGCAGAGCTATTTAATATCTTAAAATATGATGCTGTTAAAGTGCTGCACTCAATGTGCCAGCAAACTTGGAAAACTCAGCAATGATCACAGCACTAGAAAAGGGCAGTTTTCATTCCCATCCCAAAGGAGGGCAATGCCAAAATATGTTCAACCTACTGCACAATTGCACTCATCTCACATGCTGGCAAAGTAGTGCTCAAAATTCTCCAAGCCAGGCTTCAACAGTATGTGGACCATGAACTTTCAGATGTTCAAGATGGGTTTACAAAAGGCAGAGGAAGCAGAGATCAAATTGCCAACATCTGTTGGATCATAGAAAAACCAAAAGAGTTCCAGAAAATAATCTACTTCTTTATTGATTATGCCAAAGCCTTTGACTGTGTGGATCACAGCAAACTGTGGAAAACTCTTCAAGAGATGGGAATACCATACCATCTAACCTGATAAATCTGTATTCAGGTCAAGAAGCAACAGTTAGAACGGTACATGGAACAAAAGACTGGTTCCAAATTGGGAAAGGAGTATATCAAGGCTGTATATTTATCACTCTGCTTATTTAACTTATAAGGAGAGTACATTACGCAAAATGCCGGGCTGGATGAAGCACAAGCTGGACTCAAGATTGCTGGGAAAATTTCAATAACCTCAGATATGCAGATGACACTATCCTTATGGCAGAAAGTGAAGAATAACTACAGAGCTTCTTGATGAAAGTGAAAGAGGGGAGCGAAAAAGCTGACTTAAAACTCAGCATTCAAAAAACTAAGATCATGGCATCTGGTCCCATCACTTCATGGCAAATAGATGGGGAAACAATGGAAACAGTGAGAGACTTTTTTGGGGGGCACAAAATCACTGCAGATGGTGACTGCAGCCATGAAATTAAAAGACACCTGATCCTTGGAAGAAAAGCTATGACCAAACTAGACAGCATATTAAAAAGCAGAGACATTACTTTGCCAACACAGATCTGTCTAGTCAAAGCTATGGTTTTTCCAGTAGTCATGTATGGATGTGAGAGTTTGACCATAAAGAAAGTTGAGCGCTGAAGAATTGATGCTTTTGAACTGCGGTGTTGGAGAAGACTCTTGAGAGTCCCTTGAACTGCAAGGAGATCCAACCAGTCAATTCTAAAGGAAATCAGACGTTAATATTCATTGGAAGGACTGATGCTGAAGCTGAAACTCCAATACTTTGGCCACCTGATGTGAAGAACTGACTCACTGGAAAAGACCCTGATGCTGAGAAAGATTGAAGGCAGGAGGAGAAGGGGACAACAGAGGATGAGATGGATGGATGGCATCACCGACTCTATGAATATGACTTTGACCAAGATCCAGGAGTCAGTGATGGACAGGGAAGCCTGGCGTGCTGCAGTCCATGGAGTCACAAAGAGTTGGACACGACTGAGTGACTGAACTGAACTGAACCGATATGGACTCCCATTGAATTCACTCTGGGATGATCTATTATTGAGTAACTGAGAATGAGCACGGGGAGATCCACTGAATAAATAATCTTCCCTTTCTTCCCACTGTCAGACTGTCTTATGACAATCGATATAGCCTCTCAAAGAAGAGATTGTGATATTGAACAGTCAGTTGTTTTCATTCCAAATTGTGGTAGGCCCAGGGAACACACACTTTTGTTGACTCACTTCTTCTGAGACTTAATTGCCTTGGGAATGTGCTCCCTAATAAAGTAGCAACATATAAACTTTATCTCAGGCTCAATGTTCTGAGGAATGCAAGCTAAGGAAATATCAGACTGAACCATACACATCTTATACATGAATCCTGTACATGTGTCAAGAGACATGTGCAAAAATGTTTACAGCAACATTATTCACAATATTGAGTAACTGGAAACAACTCAAATGCCCATAAAAGTATAACATCAATAGATTTTAACATTTGAGAAAAGAAGTCAAGCACAAAGGGGACCTACAATATGATTCCACTTACATAAGGTTCAAACATGATAAAACCAATATATAGTGCTAAAAGACACTCTAGTATTTATCTTTAGAGTTGATGGTAGGTACTGACTGAGAGTGAGCACAAGAAAGGAATCTGGAGTGCTGAAAATGTTCTATTTCTTGATCTGTGTGCAGTTGCTTGAATGGGTATACTCTATAATAATACCAGTTTATACACTTTTCTACAAACAGGTTATATTTCAACTTTAAAAGCTTAAATGATTGTGATCTCACTTGTTCATTTTTACTTGTTGTCTGTGCTTTTGTTGTCTGTGCTTTTGTTGTCAGACAATCCATGGAATGGGAAAATATTTGCAAACCACATATCTGAAAAGGGTTAATTTCCAAAAAGCATGAGGAATTCTATAATTCAATAGCCCCCCAAAAATGTGCAGATTTAAAATGGGCAAAGGACCTAAATAGACAGTTCTCCAAAGAGAACATGTCAATGGCCAATAAGTATATGAAAAGTGCTCAACATCAAATATCATCAGACAAATGCAAAATCACAATGAGGTAGGTAGTCTTTTCACATCTGTTACAATGGTCATTACAAAGACAGAGAGAGAGGGAAGGAGGGAAGTCACTCAGCCTTCTTTATAGTCCAACCCTCGCATCCATACATGACTACTGGAAAAACCATAGCTTTGACTAGATGGACCTTTGTCAGCAAAGAGATGTCTCTGCCTTTTTTTTTTTTTTTAATATGCTGTCTAGGTATCTCATAGGTTTTCTTCCAAGGAGCAACCCTCTTTTAATTTCATGACTGCAGTCACCATCTGCAGTGATTTTGGAGCCCGGGAAAATAAAATTTGTCATTGTTTCCACTTTTCCCCATATATATGCCATGAAATGATGGGATTGGATGCCATGATCTTTCTTTTTTGAATATTGCTTTAAGCCAGCTTTTTCACTCCCTCTTTCACTTTCATCAAGAGGCTCTTTAGTTCCTCTTTGCTTTCTGCCATTAGAGTGGTATCATTTGCATATGTGAGCTTGTTGATATTTCTCCTGACAATCTTGATTCCAGCTTGTGCTTCATCCAGCCCAGCATTTTATATGGTGTACTCTGCATATAAGTTACACAAGCATGGTGACATGATTACAGCCTTGATGTTCTCCTTTTCCAATTTTGAAACAGTCCATTATTGTTCCATGTCCAGTTCTAACTTCTGCTTCTTGACCTGCAGACAGGTTTCATAGAAGACAGATAAGGTGGTCTGGTATTTCCATCTCTTTAAGAATTTTCCACAGTTTGTTGTGATCCACACAGTCAAAGGCTTTGCTGTAGTCAATAAAGCAGAAGTAGATGCTTTTCTGGAACTCTCTTGCTTTTTTGATGATCCAACAGCAGTTGGCAATTTGATCTAGTTCCTCTGCCTTTTCTAAATCCAGCTTGTACATCTGGAAGTTCTCAGTTCATATACTGCTGAAGCCAAGCTTGAAGAATTTTGAACATTACCTTGCTAGTATATGAAATGAGCACAATTGCATGGTAGTTTCAACATTCTTTTGCATTGCCTGTCTTTGAAATTGGAATGAAAACTGACCTTTTCCAGTTATGTGGCCACTGCTGAGTATTGCAAACTTGCTGGCATATTGAGTGTAGCACATTAACAGCATCATCTTTTAGGATTTGAAAGAGCTCTGCTGGAATTCCATTACCTCCACTAGCTTTGTTCATAGTGATGCTTCCTAAGGCCCACTTGACTTCACACTCCAGAATCTCTGGCTCTAGGGTTATATGTGTCATGAAGATCTTTTTTGTATAGTTCCTCTGTGTATTCCTGCCACTTCTTCCTAATCTCTTCCACTTGTGTTATGTCCTCGCCATCTCTTTCCTTTATTGTGCCCATCTTTGCCCAAAATGTTCCGTTGGCATCTCCAATTTTCTTAAAGAGATCTATAGTCTTTCTCCTGTGGTTTTCCTCTATTTCTTTGCATTGTTCACTTAAGGAAGCTTTCTTATCTCTCCTTGCTATTCTCTAGAACTCTGCAACCAGTTAGGTTTATCTTCCCTTTTCTCCTTTGCCTTTTGTTTCTCTTTTTTTTTTCAGCTGTTTGTAAGATGTCCTCAAACAACCACTTTGCCTACTTGCATTTCTTTTTCTTTGGCATAGTTTTAGTCACCACCTCATGTACAATGTAATAAGCCTACATCCATCAAGCACTCTGTCTACTAGATCTAATCCCTTGAATCTATTGTCACCTCCAATGTATTATCATAAGGGGTTTGATTTAGGTCATACATGAATGGTCTATGAGTTTTCCCTACTTTCTTCAATTTCAGCCTAAATTTTGCAATAAGGACCTCATCATATTAGCCATAGTCATTGCCATATCTTGTTTTCACTGACAGTATAAAGCTACTCCATCTTGGCTGCAAAGAGTATAAACAATCTGTTTTTGGTTTTGACCATTTGGTGATATCTATGTGCAGAGTCATCACTTACATTTTTGGTAGACTGTATTTGCTATGACCAGTGCATTCTCTTGTTACCCTTTGCCCTGCTTCATTTTCTACTCCAAGGCCAAACTTGCCTGTTACTCCAGCTATCTCTTGACTTACTACTTTTGCATTCCAATCCTCTATGATGAAAAGGACATGCATATTTATTCTGTGGAGCATCCTTAACTGTGTTGCCTGCATCCTAGCCTTCACTGATCCCTGCTGATGTTTCTGATCCTATGTCTCCAGAATTTCTCTTAATTTGGCTTAATGGCTAATATCTTTAAAAATTATTTTATATTTATTAATGTTAGCTAAAATTGCTAAAAACTGTAGCTTATAACTAAGATTTATAGAAGATGTAAGCAGATGGACATGGATGGATTGGAGCCCAATAAGCAGACTTTGTAATAAGGAGACTTTGTAATAATTACAATTTGTTGGAACACATGCTTTTAGACAACAAAGCCTGGAATTTATTGTTGATTAGTTCTTCCTATTTAGATTCTCTTGCTATCTTGGTTCCTGACATTTTAAAGTTCTAGTTATTTAGCTTTACATTTGATTCAATTATTTGTCTAAAATAAGTTCCATTTTTGCTTATATCATCCAGAGCTGGGCTTTGTTGCCTGACAATAAAGAATGCGAAATAATACAGAAATTGGTATCAGGCTGAAGTAATTTTAGAAACACAAAGAATCAGTCTTTGAGTTTAGCTTTTAAAATCTCAGCTTTTTTGATCATGTGAAGTAAAGGGGCTTTGCTTTCTTTAGTATGGCTATAAAAAGTCACTGAGGTTTACCATATGTCTTGGGGAAATTTTTTAAAGTTGCACATACTTTTCTTCTCACCTTCAGTTTAGTTCAGTCGCTCAGCCGTGTCTGACTCTTTGTGACCCCATGAATCGCAGCACGCCAGGCCTCCCTGTCCATCACCAACTCCCGGAGTTCACTCAGACTCACGTCCATCGAGTCATTGATGCCATCCAGCCATCGCATCCTCTGTCATCCCCTTCTCCTCCTACCCCCAATCCTTCCCAGCATCAGGGTCTTTTCCAATGAGTCAACTCTTTGCATGAGGTGGCCAAAGTACTTGGAGTTTCAGCTTTAGCATAATTCCTTCCAAAGAAATCCCAGGGCTGATCTCCTTCAGAATGGACTGGTTGGATCTCCTTGCAGTCCAAGGGACTTTCAAGAGTCTTCTCCAACACCACAGGTCAAAAGTATCAATACTTTGGCACTCAGCTTTCTTCACAGTCCAACTCTCACATCCATACATGACCACAGGAAAAACCATAGCCTTGACTAGACGGACCTTTGTTGGCAAAGTAATGTCTCTGCTTTTCAATATGCTATCTAGATTGGTCATAACTTTCCTTCCAAGGAGTAAGTGTCTTTTAATTTCATGGCTGCAGTCACCATCTGCAGTGATTTTGGAGCCCAGAAAAATAAAGTCTGACACTGTTTCCCCATCTATTTCCCAAGAAGTGATGGAACCAGATGCCATGATCTTCATTTTCTGAATGTTGAGTTTTAAGCCAACTTTTTTTTGTTGTTGTTGTTGTTTCAGATAGCATTTATTTAATACCTAATGCATGCATCATACTATTCTTTTTTTTTTTTGTAGATTTTTTTAAATTTTATTTTATTTTTAAATTTTACAATATTGTATTAGTTTTGCCAAATATCGAAATGAATCTGCCACAGGCATACATGTGTTCCCCATCCTGAACCCTTCACCCTCCTCCCTCCCCTCCCCTCCCTCGGGGTTGTCCCAGTGCACCAGCCGCAAGCATCCAGTATTGTGCATCGAACCTGGACTGGCGACTCTTTCATACATGATATTATACAATGTTTCAATGCTATTTTCCCAAATCTCCCCACCCTCTCCCTCTCCCACAGAGTCCATAAGACTGATCTATACATCAGTGTCTCTTTTGCTGTCTCACATACAGGGTTATTGTTTCCATCTTTCTAAATTCCATATATATGCGTTAGTATACTGTATTGGTGTTTTTCTTTCTGGCTTACTTCACTCTGTATAATAGGTTCCAGTTTCATCCATCTCATTAGAACTGATTCAAATGTATTCTTTTTAATGGCTGAGTAATACTCCACTGTGTATATGTACCACAGCTTTCTTATCCATTCATCTGCTGATGGGCATCTAGGTTGCTTCCATGGCCTGGCTATTATAAACAGTGCTGCGATGAACATTGGGGTACACGTGTCTCTTTCCCTTCTGGTTTCCTCAGTGTGTATGCCCAGCAGTGGGATTGCTGGATCATAAGGCAGTTCTATTTCCAGTTTTTAAAGGAATCTCCACACTGTTCTCCATAAGCCAACTTTTTCACTCTCCTTTTTCACCTTTATCAAGAGGCTTTTGAGTTCCTTTTCATTTTCTGCTATAAGGGCAGTGTCATCTGCATATCTGCAGTTATTGATCTTTCTCCCGGCAATCTTGATTCCAGGTTGTGCTTCTTCCAGCCCAGCGTTTCTCATGATGTACTCTGCATAGAATTTAAAGAAGCAGGGTGACAATATACAGCCTTGATGTACTCCTTTTCCTATTTGGAACCAGTCTGTTGTTCCAGTCCAGTTCTTACTGTTGCTTCCTGACCCGCATACAAATTTCTCAAGGGGCAGGTCAGGTGGTCTGGTATTCCCATCTCTTTCAGAATTTTCCACAGTGTATTGTGATCCACACAGTCAAAGGCTTTGGCATAGTCAATAAAGCAGAAATAGATGTTTTTCTGGAACTCTCTTGCTTTTTCTATGATCCAGCGGATGTTGGCAATTTGGTTTCTGGTTCCTTTGCCTTTTCTAAAACCAGTTTGAACATCTGGAAGTTCACGGTTCACATATTGCTGAAGCCTGGCTTGGAGAATTTTGAGCATTACTTTACTGGCATGTGAGATGAGTGCAATTGTGTGGTAGTTTGGGCATTCTTTGGCATTACCTTTCTTTGGGATTGGAATGAAAACTGACCTTTTCCAGTCCTGTGGCCACTGCTGAGTTTTCCAAATTTGCTGGCATATTGAGTGCAGCACTTTCACAGCATCATCTTTCAGGATCTGAATTAGCTCAACTGGAATTCCATCACCTCCACTAGCTTTGTTTGTAGTGATACTTTCTAAGGCCCACTTGACTTCACATTCCAGGATGTCTGGCTCTAGGTGAGTGATCATACCATCGTGATTATCTTGGTTGTGAAGGTCTTTTTTGTGCAATTCTTCTGTGTATTCTTGCCACCTCTTCTTAATATCTTCTGCTTCTGTTAGGTCCATACCATTTCTGTCCTTTATTGAGCCCATCTTTGCATGAAATGTTCCGTTGGTATCTCTAATTTTTTTGAAGAGATCTCTAGTCTTTCCCATTCTGTTGTTTTCTTCTATTTCTTTGCACTGATCGCTGAGGAAAGCTTTCTTATCTCTTCTTGCTATTTTTTGGAACTCTGCATTCAGATGCTTATATCTTTCCTTTTCTTCTTTGTTTTTTGCTTCTCTTCTGTTCACAGCTATTTGTAAGGCCTCCCCAGACAGCCATTTTGCTTTTTTGCATTTATTTTCCATGGGGATGGTCTTAATTCCTGTCTCCTGTACAATGTACAAACCTCAGTCCATAGTTCATAAGGCACTCTGTCTATGAGATCTAGGCCCTTAAATCTATTTCTCACTTCCACTGTATAATCATAAGGGATTTGATTTAGGTCATGCCTGAATGGTCTAGTGGTCTTCCCTACTTTCTTCAATTTAAGTCTGAATTTGGCAATAAGGAGTTCATGATTTGAGCCACAGTTAGCTACTGGTCTTGTTTTCGTTGACTGTATAGAGCTTCTCCATCTTTGACTGCAAAGAATATAATCAATCTGATTTTGGTGTTGACCATCTGGTGATATCCATGTGTAGAGTCTTCTCTTGTGTTGTTGGAAGAGGGTGTTTACTATAACCAGTGCATTTTCTTGGCAAAACTCTATTAGTCTTTGCCCCGCTTCCTTCCATATTCCAAGGCCAAATTTGCCTGTTACTCCAGGTGTTTCTTGACTTCCTACTTTTGCATTTCAGTCCCCTATAATGAAAAGGACATCTTTTTTGTGTGTTCGTTTTAAAAGTTCTTGTAGGTCTTCATAGAACTGTTCAACTTGAGCTTCTTCAGCATTACTGGTTGGGGCATAGACTTGGATTAATGTGATAATCTCTCCTTAAATTAAGTCAATGCCATCAGATGTAGCCACTTCTGACACACTGGCTTTTCTTTAATTGTTGCTACTTCTGCATGGAAGGTTCTTCCCTAAATTCCTTCAGGACTTTTCTCAAATGTCACCTTATCAGAATGCCTTTCCCTAATGTATTGAAACTCCATCCATAGTTTTGTCTATTAGATCTAGTCCCTTGAGTACATCAAGGCTGTTTATTGTCACCCTATTTATTTAACTTATATGCAGAGTACATCATGAGAAATGCTGGGCTGGAAGAAGCACAAGCTGGAATCAAGATTGCAGGGAGAAATATCAATAACCTCAGATATGCAGATGACACCACTCTTACAGCAGAAAGTGAAGAGGAACTAAAAAGCCTGCTGATGAAAGTGAAAGAGGAGAGTGAAAAAGTTGGCTTAAAGCTCAACATTCAGAAAACGAAGATCATGGCATCCAGTCCCATCACCTCATGGTGCATAGATGGGGAAATAGTTGAAACAGTGGCTGACTTTATTTTCTGGGGCTCCAAAATCACTGCAGATGGTGATTGCAGCCATGAAATTAAAAGACGCTTACTCCTTGGATGGAAAGTTATCACTAACCTAGATAGCATATTTAAAAGCAGAGATATTACTTTGCCAACAAACGTATGTCTAGTCAAGGCTATGGTTTTTCCAGTGGTCATGTATGGATGTGAGAGTTGGACTCTGAAGAAAGCTGAGCACTAAAGAATTGATGCTTTTGAACTGTGGTGTTGGAGAAGACTCTTGAGAGTCCCTTGGACTGCAAGGAGATCTAACCAGTCCATCCTAATGGAGATAAGTCCTGGGTGTTCATTGGAAGGACTGATGCTGAAGCTGAAACTCCAGTACTTTGGCCACCTCATGTGAAGTGTTGACTCATTGGAAAAGATCCTGATGCTGGGAGCAATTGGGGGCAGGACGAGAAGGGGACGCCAGAGGATGAGATGACTGGATGGCATCACTGACTCAATGGACATGAGTTTGGGTGAACTCTGGGAGTTGGTGATGGACAGGGAGGCCTGGCGTGCTGTGATTCACGGGGTCATAAAGAGTCAGACACGACTGAGACACTGCACTGAACTGAATGGATTGAAATCAGTAAATTCACACCTCATCCCCATACTCTTTTTATTTTCCTTCATAGCACTTGGCATTTTGTAACATTTGTCTGTTTCTTTTATTCCTGGAATTGTAAGCTCCGTGACGGAAGGTATTACATTATTTTCTATTTTGAACAATTGCCGGGCACATAGTAGGCGCTTAGTCACATGGTCTTAGACTGTATGAACTTGCCCACGTATTGTAGAAATAACCCGTTCTTTTTGTAACTAGTTATTTATTAAGGGGGGCGTCCCTGGTGGCTCAGGGTAAATAATCCCCCAGCAGTGAGAGAGACCTGGGTCAATCCCTGGATTGAGAAGATCCTCTGGAGAAAGGAATGGCTACCTACTCCAGTATTCTGGCCTGGAGAATTCCATGGACCGTATAGTCCATGAGGTCGCAAAAAGGCGGACACGACTGAGGGACTTTCACTATCAGTATTTATTAAGGCAGCTGAACTTGGATTTTAAGTCTTCAGCTAGAAAAAATCTCATATCCCAGAAACAACTAACATAATGAAAAGTTCTGTACCCAGAAAAGTACCTTTCAAATGGTCTATGGAGAATATATTCTGAAAGGTGTTATCAGGGACGGCGACAATCAATTACAAAGTTAAATCATTTCTCCCCAGAAAGGACAAACTGCTGCAGCTTCCCAGAACAGCACTACAAGGGCGGAGAAAGGGCGGAGCCAGCCGGCGAGGGGCGGGACTGGCTGAGGCTAGTGTAAGTGGAATCTAGTTGAAATGTTTTGTCCCTTTCCGCTCTCCGTGCGAGGACTTGGGCGGAGGCGGTCACAGCTATGGCAGCCCTTAGGGTAAGTTAAAAAAAAAAAAAATACCTTGCTTAGTTTCTGGAGTGCTGATAGCACTATAATAACCATAGAAGGGGTCCTCCTAACTTCAAAAAGGAGTCCCACAGCAAGAGGCGAGATGGAGATGAGGTTGCGAAAGAACTAGCAAGGTCAGGGAATCTTTAACCGGTTTGAAGCCTCAATACATCTGCCTAGGCTGCAGTCCATGGGGTCGCTAAGAGTCGGACAGGACTGAACGGCTTTACTTTCACTTTTCACTTTCATGCATTGGAAAAGGAAATGGCAACCCACTCCAGTGTTCTTGCCTGGAGAATCCCAGGGACGGGGGAGCCTGATGGGCTGCCGTCTCTGGGGTCGCACAGAGTCGGACACGACTGAAGCGACTTAGCAGCAGCAGCAGCAGCAGCCTGGAACTGTACTCTCCTCAGTTCCCTGCTGTTGACTTTATTCTGCGGTGGGGTGAAAACTGGGAAACTGCTGGGTGAAAATGGCCGCCTGGGCGACGAGCAGCAAACAGACTTGTGTCTTGAGCTGAAACAAAGAGAAAAAAAGCCTGGGCATTTGTCTGAGTGCATAGGGCGGAGCCTCACGACCCTTTGGAGGACTTCGTTCGAAAATTATTTCTGGTGAAATAGACCAGGATAGAGAGGTCTCTCCGCAGTGCGCGGGTTTGTATTCACTGCTGTTACTCTACGGGTTTGAATAACAAACCTGTTTCTTTTGAGTTCTGCAATGCGGAATGATCCTTTTACTTAGGAATCTGTACAGGAAGTGACCCAACTGTCTGCCAACTGCAGTTCCCTCAGTAAGTTTCAGTAACAGTGGTCGACAAAAATCTATGGGTAGATATTTGTAGCAGGTTTTAAGTGTAAAATGCACTCTTGCAGGAGATACAAATATGAATAATTCAGGCTCTATATCGGGCTTGATAAGCCGTTCTCACTTCATTTCTGCATTCATGCATGCGTGCATGCTGAGTCACTTCAGTCGTGTCCGACTCTGTGTGACCCCATGGACAGCACCCCACCAGGTTCCTCTCTGTCCAAGGGATTCTCTAGGCAAGAGTACTGGAGTGGGTTGCCATTGCTCTTCTCTTCTTCTGCATTCATAATTTATTTGAATTACTACAATACCCGTCCAACTGGACTCGCTGCCTCTAGCCTGGTTCTAATGGAATTCATTTTCCCCTGCACTGCCAGAGTACTAAAATGGCAATCTGATTATGTTCCTCCACTACTTAAAAATCTTTATTGGTACGCCATCATCTGTCCTCTGGGCTCAGGTCAGACTCTTATGTGTCTAGAACAGCCCAGCCTGCCTTGCCTTTCCAGCTTCTTTTCCTATCTTTCAGGAACTCTCCTAACATCTGTACTTTTTCCCTGCTCTTTCTCTGGGTCTGAAGTGCCCTTTACCATCCTCATGTAGTTAGTTCCTATTCATATTTCACTGATTGATTTAACAGTGATCTGTGTACTGCCTCCCCGTATGCTAAATGCAAAATGCCTTTTCCGAGATAGTGTCCCAGATCTCCCCAGTCTAAGTAACTCGCCTTTATGCTCCCAGAGGACCCTGGGCATACTTTTACCTTTGGACTTATCACACTGCAAGTAATAGACTATTTACTGTCTATTCTACCCTCCTAAATGATAAGCTACTTGAGAGCAGTAATTATATGTTAATTTTTTATCCTTAGTACTAAGTACAAGTATGACTTATATTAAGTACTCAATAAATTCTGCATGAATAAATAAATACCAGGCAATGGAGATAAAAGAAATTAAGTTAAGCATTGTATAACAAATGATAATGATTCAAAGTAGGGGAAGTGCTTTGCCTCAGGAGAAGTAAAAAGTGATCTGAGGGTTCAGAAGAGAGCTCACACCTGGTTGAAGAGAATAAAGAAAGACTTCACGGAGGGAGTACAGAGAGAGATTGAGTGGTCAATGGTTAAAAAGCAAACCTGAAAAGTATGTTGTCACCAAAACCCAGAGAAGGAGACCGTTGAACAGTTTTTTGATTTGGCCAGTAAAAAGTCATTGGTAGCTGCCATTTATTAAGTGCTTACTACAAGGCTAGGCACCTTGCTAAAATACCTTGTGTATGTTTTTTCACTTAATTATCAAGACAACTTTATGTTGAAGATACTATGATCACCATTTTACAAATGAAAAACTAAGGCTAAGAAAATTCAATTAAGTTCCCCAAAGTCATAATGCTAATAAGAGCTGAAGTGAGGTAAAGTGGTAGAATGAGAACCTAGATTGTAAAGAGTTATGTTGTGTTGTGCTCAGTTGCTTCAGTCATGTCCTACTCTTTGCAACCCTATGGACTGTGGACTACCAGGCTTCTCTGCACATGGGATTCTCCAGGCAAGAATACTGGAGTGGGTTGCCATGCCCTCCTCCAGGGGATATTCCCAACCCAGGGATGGAACCTGTGTCTCTTACATCTGCATTGGCAGGTGAGTCTTTACTGCTGAGCCACTGGGGAATCCCCAGATTATAAGGGGTTAAGGAAAGGATTTCCTAAAGGAAATCAGTCCTGAATATCCATTGGAAAGACTGATGCTGAAGCTCCAATACTTTGGCCATCTGATGTGAAGAAGTGACTCATTGGAAAAGACCCTGATGCTAGGAGAGATTGAAGGCAGGAGGAGAAGGGGACAAGAGAGGATGAGATGGTTGGATGGCATCACTGACTCGATGAACATGAGTTAGAGGAAGCTCCGGGAGTTGGTGATGGACAGGGAAGCCTGGCGTGCTGCAGTTCATGGTGTTTCAAAGAGTTGGACATGACTGAGCGACTGAACTGAACTGAGGGAAAGGATAAGGGGTGGGAAACTGGCATTCATTTAGCACCTACTTTGACCAGCTGCTTTAATGTATTATTTCTGTTTAATCTTTTTGATGACCCTAAGAAATGGGGGTAATATACCCATTTTACATATGAAAAAACTGAGGCTTAGAAAAAGTGCTGGGTCCAGGTCATACAGCTACTAGGTGGAAGAACCAGGTTCAAACACAGGTATATTTGGCTTCAAAGTCCCTGATCTTTCCACTACTCCTTGTCTCCTCTGAAAGGGAGGTGTACATCACTCTTAGAAAAATGTTATGGTCAAAGTAGGGAAGAGATCTTAAAATGGTGGTAGGAAGTTCCAGAAAAGATGTCTTTTCATTTAAAAAAAAGTAGGAGACTATGTGCCAATTAAATCTCAATGAAACTGGGGGAAAAACATGTTAGGAGACCTGAGCAGGTTTGGAGACAGGGAGAAATGTGGAAGAACTACTAAAAATTAATGATAGTGATCACAGCTATTGCACTAGGCATTTTGCTAAGTGCATTATGTGAATTTTCACATTTATGCTTCACAATGGCCCAATGAGTAGTTGCTGTTATGAGCATTTTACAGGTAAAGAAGCTGAAATTCAGAAAGGTTAAGTAACTCTGCCACAGTCACACAGTTGTAAGTGGTCAATCTGAATCTGAAATCTCTGATCTTAGTCCAGATCATGGGGCTTAACCTTGATGAAGCATCTGTAAAGCCAAGGTATAAAACAGATGATCTGTATTAATTTTGAAGCCCTAGAGTTTAATAATAAGGGATAATGTAGAAAGGAGTCCTGAATGTTGGTTAGATAATTCTGAAAATAGTTTACATTCATTTTGAAAGGTAAGAGCTTTTTGAGCAAACATGATGATAGAACACTGATGTGGAATTAGCCTTGAGAACAGGTCTGTACTGATCTTTCTTCCTGACTTCTTGAATCAGAAAGAATAGCTGGAGGACTGGCTTTCATTTAAAAGGATCAGGAGAAATATAGTGTCAAAAGCCAGATTTCATTAATGCCAAAAGTTGAGTGAATTTGGGGAAAATTTGGGCCCTGAAAAATGTTTGTTTATAATAAAATGCATAATATTGAAATATGGCTACCATGTACTGAGCAGTTCCTGTGTGTCAGACATTGTATTATGCTGTTGATGACATCATTTAACTTAATTCTCACAAAAAGTTTTCTGTGGTAGATAATATTATTGGCTCAAAGAACAGGAGTAGGACAGTAAGGAAGTCAAAACTGAAATAGGAGGTTGTAGTCAGAGAACAGCTTATTGAGTTTATAATTTAAGCTGTTAACAAGTTCCAGAAAATGGTAAATTCAGGGTGTACTCATGGACAGTGTAACTGCAGTGGACTGAAAGCTCTAAGAAGGTGAAGCCAAAGAACAGCAAGGTGAGGCTTTTGAGTGGCTCAATCACATGGACATTAAAGTCACTCAGAGTTATGGCAGGATTTAGAGTATAGAAGAGGGCTTCCCAGGTGTCACTAGTGGTAAAGAACCTTCTGCCAATGCAGAAGAAGTAAGAAACGAGTGTTTGATCCCTGGGTCAGGAAGATCCTCTGGAGGAAGAAATGGCAACCCACTCCAGTATTCTTGCTTGGAGAACCCTATGGACAGAGGCACCTGGTGGGCTATAGTTCATAGGTTTGCAAAGAGTTGGACACAACTGAAGCAACTTAGTACAGCAGACAGAGTATAGAAGAAGGCTGTTGACCAGGATCCTAAATCTTCGATGTGATGAAGTGTCCGGGAGGCAGGTGCTAAGGATGAATAGGTGGGTGGTATGAACCTCAAAGGAGAACCACTTTTCTTTCCTTAATGGGAACTTATTTTCAGTTTAAGTGTAGCATACATACAATTAAGTACACAAATCACAAGCAGCTTAGTAAATTGTCAAAAGATGAACATACCTGTTCAAGTGGCACCTAAATTAAAAGAAAAAAAGAACATTACCAGCAGCCCAGAAACTTTCCCCTTTTCTCCTCCTCCCTCATAGATTAATCTTGCCTATTTTTTAACTTTATATAAATAGAATTATGCAGTATTTACTTTGTTATATCTGGCTTCTTTCACCCAATATTATATTTTTGAGATTCAGCCATTACACATGTATGCTAGTTCATTCATTCTTGTGTGCTATGTGATATCCTGGAAAAAAGTACTGATGCCTGACCCCCATCCCTGATGGGACATTTTAATATTTTAAAACTCCACCAATGATTCTGCTGTGTTGCTAGGTTCAAGAACCACTGGTTTAGGAGGGAATTTGTGGCTTTCATACAAGTTAGAGAAAAAGAGTATTAGGCCTTTTCAGGTTATAAAGAACAGATGCAAGATCAAGTTATCTTAAATAGTAGTTTAGTGAAAAAATATTTAGGTTAGGAAGAATGCCTAGGAAACTGTCTCACCATTCAGGTTTGTAAGTAGAACCATTCAAGATACTGTATCAATACTGGTAGTCATTCTCATGATTATTCTGCTTCTGTTAACTCTGTATGTTTCATATTCAGATTTTCCTAGAGCCAGGATCTGATCAGGTTGTCTAGGCACAAACCACTGCAAAGTATCCTTCTTAGGCAGAAATTGCACATCAGGCCCTTTGGCAAGGCAGTTTCTTGTTGGCTGTCTTTGGCTCAGGTACCAATCCTGGTCCAGTCTGTTTTGGCCAGTGTATCAGTCCTGCATGGTGACCTGTGTTCCAGGGCTTCTTAGAAGGGGCAAGGCAATTGATGGGTACTTTCGGTGTTCATGGTTTTTCTGGTACAATGTACTTTTGAATACTTTCTAGAAGTAAGCAATAAGGTTGTTGAAAATATAATGGAATATATTTAGAGTTGTTTTTAAAAGCTTACTTATTAAGGTCTTATAATTTAAATTGGAAAATTGGTTGCCCATGGAAAAAAAAGAAAGACCATTGAGACAACCAGTGTAGTAGCAATCTATAGTTGATAATACATTTTGTTTAGTTACAATTTGAACATGTTAGGGGGAAAAGTAACCCATTTCTATAATTTCCCTGATTGAGACCATCTGTTATATAGACTTGATCGATATTAGTACTCTAAGCTAAGTCATGAGTTGCATACTTAATGTAGATTTGGCCTGGCTGTTTTTGGATCTTTTCTCTCAGTCATTCTGAGGCTTACCAGGGACTTTTCGTATCACTAGGCTAACTGCTACTGCCATATCCCTGCTTAGTCTGGCTCTGTAGTTCACCTCTTTCATTCATATTTCCAAATTCATACTTGATATCTTTAGGTGCATCAAATTCAACAAGGGCAAAATTCCTTTCTGTTTGCCAAATTTGACTTTTCTTCTGCATTCCTTATTTCATTTAAGAACATGAGCTTCTAAGCTTGGGGTCATTTTAAATTATCCTCTACACCCATACTGTTAACGAGTCTTCTGGATACTTTATACTTTCATACATTCTTGTTCTTGTATACATTCATTGATAAAAAAAAAAAATCTTAATGCCTATAATGTATAGGAGATGGTGATAAACACTGGGGATACAAAAATCAGCAAAATATAAACAAGGTATATAGAAGAGAAAAACTAAAACTAGTAAACACATGAAGAAATGCTTAAAACAATTAGCAGATAACTGCATACTAGAACAATGAGGTAACTCTTTATTAAGCTAGAGAAAAATAGAATTCTAGTTAATGTTGGTAGGGATTTATTCAGTGAAATTAAGTATATATACATATCCTATGGCATGGCAGTTCTGTTCTTGAGTGTATATCACAAAGATATACAAGTTCATGAGGACACTTATAGAGTAATATTCCTCACAGTATTTTTTTTATGGTGACAGGGAGTTTAAGGCAATGTAGTTGTCTATCACTGACAGTGGATAGGTGAAATGTGGTGGATATACACCGAACATCAGCTGGAAGAAATTGGTTGTATGAACACAGATGGCTATGTTTTATGAAAAAGGGTAAGAAACAAAGTAACTGTAATACACCATTTATGTTATTTTAAAAAGTAAGAAAAAATGAGATATGTAATAACAAAAAATGTGTGTCTGTGTTTAAATGTGTCTGACTTTTTGCAACCCTATGGAGCCTGCCAGGCTTCTCTGTCCATGGGATTTCCCAGGCAGGAATACTGGAGTGGGTTGCTATTTCCTACTCCAGGGGATCTTCCTGACTCAAGGATCAAACCCTTGTTTCTTGCATCTCCTGCACTGGCAGGCAGATTCTCTACCACTGCACCACCTGGGAAGTCAACAGTTAAAAATATATGTACATGTTACTACAATATGCATTTTTAAAAATGCAAACAAAAAGATAATACAATCACTAAACACATTAAAATACCCACGTACATATGATGGGTAAATTAGAGTGAAATTTGATGTTTAAAGGAAATGAATTAATCAATCAATTTTGATTGATTAGCAGAAGGCCAAAGAAGAGCAAGACCAAACTATTGTCCTCAAGGAATGGATTCTACTAACCGAAATTGATAAATAAACACAAATTCTATTCAAAACAAAAGATATTTAAAAGTTCAGTTCAGTTGTCACTCAGTCGTGTCCGACTTTTTGCGACCCCATGAAATGCAGCATGCCAGGCCTCCCTGTCCACCACCAACTCCTGGAGTTCACCCAAACTCAAGTGCATCGAGTCGGTGATGCCATCCAGCCATCTCATCCTCTGTTGTCCCCTTCTCCTCCTGCCCCCAATCCCTCCCAGCATCAGGGTCTTTTCCAATGAGTCAACTCTTCGCATGAGGTGGCCAAAGTATTGGAGTTTCAGCTTCAGCATCCATCCTTCCAATGAACACGCAGGACTGGTTGGATCTCCTTGCAGTCCAAGGGACTCTCAAGAGTCTTCTCCAACACCACAGTTCAAAAGCATCAATTCTTTGGCACTCAGCTTTCTTCACAGTCCAACTCTCACATCCATACATGATCACTGGAAAAACCATAGCCTTGACTAGACAGACCTTTGTTGGCAAAGTAATGTCTCTGCTTTTCAATATGCTATCTAGGTTGGTTATAACTTTCTTTCCAAGGAGTAAGCGTATTTTAATTTCATGGCTACAGTCACCATCTGCAGTGATTTTGGAGCCCCCCCCAAAATAAAGTCAGCCACTGTTTCCACTGTTTGCCCATCTATGTGCCATAAAGTGATGGAACCAGATGCCATGATCTTCGTTTTCCGAATGTTGAGCTTTAAGCCAACTTTTTCACTCTCCTCTTTCACTTTCATCAACAGGCTTTTTAGTTCCTCTTCACTTTCTGCCATAAGGGTGGTGTCATCTGCATATCTGAGATTATTGATATTTCTCTCCGCCCTCTTGATTCCAGCTTGTGCTTCTTCCAGCCCAGCGTTTCTCATGATGTACTCTGCATATAAGTTAAATAAGCAGAGTGACAATATACAGCCTTGACGTACTCCTTTTCCTATTTGGAACCAGTTTGTTGTTCCATGTCCAGTTCTAACTGTTGCTTCCTGACCTGCGCATAATCTAAAAGTTACTATGGGAGAAAAGAGGAGGAAATAGTTTAAATGCCTACAGAATATAAGACTGCTTCATAATTGTTCATTTTAGTTCATTCAAGTATGGATTAAACACCTGCCATGTGTTGAGAACTTCTAGTTGGCAAGTGGTGGTAGATTGTATTTTTTATTTTAAATATTTGTGGTCTCTTACTGTAAGAGTATTATACACCCCTGCCTAGATTTCTTATTCTTTTCCTCTACCACAAGAATGACTCGTATTACTTTACTAGGTAAATAATTTTATAATTTGTTTTTGGCATATCTTGGTACTGATCAAAATATGGTTAAAATATTTACTCCACCTTAGTTTAATTGAAACACAAATCCTTGTGTTTATCATGAAAGAACCAGTAGAGTTAAACAGAACTTAATTTTGTAGGCAGAGAAAGTACCATCATATCTATTCACTCATCAGTGCTAATGGAAGGAAAGGAACAGCATAAATAATTGAAAACCAATATTGCATTTAACTTTGGAATGTATTTTTATATGTATTTTTCTGCCTAATGGAAAAATTGCAATTTTGGTCCCTTTGACAAAATTCACAGTAGAGCTCCTATGACAAAAACTCACAGAGCCATGCACTGGCAGGGACAATTCATCCTTCCATTAAATTGTTTTGGCACGTTTATCAAAACTTAATTGACCCTAAACATAAGGGTTTATTTTTGAACTCTCAGTTCTATTCCATTGATCTGTATTCTGTCTTCGTGCCAATATTATATTGTCTTCTTTGCTATAGCTTTTTATTAAGTTTGAAATGCGAAAATGTGAGTTTTCTAAATTTGGCCTTTTTTTTTAGTATTATTTATTGTGAAATAATTTCAAACGTACGGGAAAGCTTAAAGAAGAGTACAGAGAACTCATCTTAAATCAGATCCTACAGTTGTTAGCTTTTGCCATTTTCCCCCTTTCACCTCTATTATAATTTTTCTTTTTTTTTTTTTTTTAATGTTTCCTTTTCTGATCAGTCTGAGAGCAAGTTGCGGACATGTTGCTATTTCACCCATGAATATTTCACCGTGTATTTCCTCAGAAGCATATACTGTTCTTTAACCTTTGTGCAAGCCTCCGAATCTGAGATGGTAACGCTGATAGAATGCTACCATCCAAACCATAGATGCCATTCAAATTTCACCCACCGCACAATGTCTCCTTTTCTTTTCTAGTGTGTTAGTCATTCATCATGTCTGACTCTTTGCGACCCTATGGACTGTAGCCCACCAGGCTCCTCTGTCCATGGGATTCTCCAGGCAAGAATACTGGAGTGGGTATCCATTCCCTTCTCCAGGGGATCTTCCTGACCCAGGGATCGAACCCATGTTTCCCACATTGCAGGCAGATTCTTTACCATCTGAGGTACCACGGAAGCCCAGAGGCCAGAATCCAAATCTAGAATCATGCATAACATTTCCTTATCATTCCTTTTTGATCTTCTTTAATCTGAAATATTTCCTCAGTCTTCCTGTCTTTCATGAATGACCTTAAAAGTATTTTTTTCTTCCAGTTTTATTGAGATGTAATTGACATGCAGAACTTCATAAGTTTAAATTGTACAGAATGATTTGACTTACAACCTGAAATGATTATCATAGTAACTTTAGTGAATACATATCATCTCATTTAGATACAAAATTAAAGAAATAGAAAAAAATTTCCTTGTGATGAGAATTCCAATTTTTATCTTTTTTCTCAAGATGTTGACTTTTCTAGGTTCCTTGCATTTCCATATGAATATTATAATCGGCATATCAATTTGAAAAAAGAGACATTTGAAATTTGAATTGAATTTTGATAGTGATTACATTGAATCAGTAGATCACTTTGGAGAATATTGCTATCTTGACAATGCTGAGTCTGACAATCCATGAATTTGGGATGTCTTTAAGTCGATTTAGGTCTTCAATTTTTTTTAACAATATTTTGTAGTTTTCAGCCTAGAGAGTCTTGTACTTACTTTGCAAGTCTTGCAAGACTTGAAAATTTAGCACTGTATTGAATTTATTCCTATTTTATTCTTTTAATGTTCTTGTTAATGAAATGGTTTTCATAATTTCATTTTCATATTATTCATTACAGGCAAATAGAAATAAAGTGTACCTTGGTATATAGATTTATATCCTGTGTACCTTGCAACCTTGCTGAATTCGTTTATTATCTTGAATAGTCGAGTGCATGCATGTACGTGTGTGTGTATGAGTGTATTTCTTAGGATTTTCTACGTACAAGATCATGTCGTGTATAAAGATAGTTTTACTTCTTTTCTAAACTACATGCCTTTTATTTCTTTTTTTTGTCTTATTGCCCTGGCTGGAACTTCCAGTGAAGTGTTGAATAGAAGTAGTGACAGTAGACATTCTGTTCTTCTTCCTGATCATAGCTTTCAGCTACTTGTCATGAAATTGTTAGCTGTGGGATTTTATAGGCACCCTTCACTGGGTTAAGGGAGTTCTTTTCTGTTCCTAATTTGTTGAGTGGCTTTTTAAAAACATGGAAAAGTACTAGTATTTGTTAAATGCTTTTTCTGTGTCTGTTGATATGGTCATTTGTTTTATTGTCCATTATTTTACTAATATGATACATTGATTAATTTTCATTTGTTACACTAACCTTGCATTCTTTTTTAAAATTTATTTATTTTTAATTGGAGGGTAATTGGTATATAGTGTTGTGTTGCTTTCTGCCATGCATCAACATGAATCCACCATAGACAGGTATACCTATGTATCCTCCTTCCATGCCCTCCCTCCCACCTCCCACCCCATCCAGCCCCTCTAGATAACCTTGCATTCTTGATACATATCCCACTTGGTCAGATGCATAGGTCTCTTTATATGTGTCTATATACAATTTTATTATTTTTTACTTGAAGATTTTTAATCTATATTTATAAGCAATATTGGTCTGTAATTTTCTTGTGACATCTTTGGTTTTAGTGCCAGGACACCAAATGAGAGGGAAAGTGTTGCCTCCTCTGCTCTTTTTTCTTCTTTAAACATTAGGTAGAATTTACCCATGAAGCTATGACAAACCTAGACAGCATATTAAAAAGCAGAGACATTACTTTGCCAACAAAAATCTGTCTAGTCAAAGCTATGGTTTTTCCAGTAGTCATGTATGAATGTGAGAGTTGGACCATAAAGAAAGCTGAGCACCGAAGAACTGATGCTTTTGAACTGTGGTGTTGGTGAAGACTCTTGAGAGTCCCTTGGACTGCAAGGAGATCCAACCAGTCCATCCTAAAGGAAATCAGTCCTGAATATTCATTGGAAGGACTGATGCTGAAGCTGAAGCTCCAATACTTTGGCCACCTGATGTGAAGAACTGACTCATTGGAAAAGACCCTGATGCTGGGAAAGATTGAAGGCAGGGGGAGAAGGAGACAATAGAGGATGAGATGGTTGGATGGCACCACTGATTTGATGGACATGAGTTTGACCAAGATCCAGGAGTTGATGATGGACAGGGAAGCCTGGCGTGCTGCAGTCCATGAGGTTGCAAAAGTTGGACATGACTGAGCAACTGAACTGAATTTAACTGGCCCATGAAGCAGTCTACACGTGAGCTTTCCTTATAGGAAGATTTTTTAGTGTTAATAATTCTGCCTGATCTTTAAAAAAGAATTAACATCAATCTTTCAAAAACTTGTTCAAAAAATAGGACAGGAGGCAACACTTTCCCTCATACTGTTACATATTCAGATTTTCCATTTCCTCTTTCATTTTTTTGGTAATTTGTGTCTTTCTAGGAATTTGTTCATTTCTTCTAAGTTATCTAATTTGTTGTTGTACAGTTTTTCATAATATTAACTTAAAATGTTTTTCCTGTAAAGTCAGTATGTGATGTCCTCTCTTTCATTAATGGGCTTCCCTTGTGGCTCAGCAGGGAAGAATCTGCCTGCCAATGCAGGAGACATAGGTTTGATCCCTGGGTCAGGAAGATCCCCTGGAGAAGGAAGTGGTAACCCACTCCAGTATTCTTGCCTGGGGAATCCCATGGACAGAGAAGCCTGGTGGGCTATAATCCATGGGGTTGCAAAGGAGTTGGACACGACTGAGCAACTAAATAACAACAACTTTTATTACTAATTTTAGTAATTTGAGCGTTTTCTGACCTTGTTCAAAGGTTTGTCAATTTTGTTGCTCATTTCAAAGAAGTGACCTTTGGTTGTGTTGATTTTTCTGGGTTGATTTTCTTTCCTCTATTTCATTTATTTACACTCTAATCTTCATTCCTTCCTTCCTTCTACTGGCTTTGGGGTTAAGTTTCTTTTTCTGCTTTCCTAAGATAAGTTATTAGATTATTGATTTGAGGTATTGTTTTTCTAACATTTACAGCTATATATAAATTTCCCTTTCAATACTGCTTTTACTGGATACATAAGTTTTGGTCTCTTGTTTTAATTTTCATTCAACTCAAAGTGTTATCTGATTTTACTTGTGAATTTTCTTCTTTGGCCTGTTTGTTTTTAGGAGTGTTTAGTTGGTTTTTGTTTTTAATTATTTTTTACATACTTGAGCATTTTTTAGATCTTTATGTTGTTCTTTTCTAATTTAATTTTGTTGTAGTTAGAGACTGTATTTTCTTTGTATAATTTAACATCTTTTGAGACATGTTCTATGGCCACTGTATGGTCTATCCTGGAGAGTGTTCCATATGCACTTAATAAGAATGTATATTCTACTGTTGTGAGATAGAAGTGTGCTGTGGAAGTCTGTTAGGTCTACTTAGTTTATATTGTTCAGATCTTCTGAATTGCTGATTTTCTGCCTAATTTAATTTATTAAAATAAGACATTGAAATTTCTGTTATTATTACATTGTCTAATTTTTCCCTTCTGTTTTCTTTGTTCTTTACTTTCTGTTTGTTCTGTTTTTCCTTGCTGTGTTTTGTGTCAGTTTTTGTTTTAAGTATTTTGTGGCTCTGTTGTTAGGTGCGTATATGTTTATAATTGTGATCATATATGTTTCAGGTAGATTTACTATTTTACCATCATAATATGTCTCTTTAGCTCTAGTAACAATTTTTGCCTCAAAGTCAAATCATGGTGGCTGTTTTCCTGGTGTACCACTTTCTATGCTTTTACTTTTTAAAAACTATTTATTTATTTATTTGGCTGCATTGGGTCTTAGTTGTGGCACACAGAATCTTTCATTGTAGCATGTGGGCTTCTATTTGTGGCTCGGGCCCCAGAGTGCATGGGCTTAGTAGTTGTGGTGTGTGGGCTCTCTAGTCGCAGCTTGTTGATTTAGTTGCCGCATAGCATATGGGATCTTAGTTCCCTGACCAGGGATTGAACCATTGTACCCTACATTGGATGGTAGAGTCTTTTTGTTTTTAATTCTTTTTAAAAATTTTATTTATTTGTTAATGGAAGGATAATTACTTTACAGAATTTTGTTGTTTTCTGTCAAACCTCTACATGAATCAGACATAGGTATACATATATCCCCTGCCTCTTACTACTGGGCCACCAGGGAAATCCCTATGCTTTTATTTTTAACCTAAATATATCTTTGTATCTAAAATATATTTTCTTTGGACAGGGTATACTTGGATTTTTTTTTTTAATATAGAATCTGACAAACTTTGTCCTTTGATTGTTTAACTCACTCAGATTTAATGTGATTATTGAGGCAATTAGATTTATTTTTGTGATTTTGCTTTCATTTTCTATGTCTCATGTCGATTTTTGTTCTTCTCTTCCTCCTTTAATGCCTTTACTTGTATTCAGTAGATATTTTATGGTGTGCCAATCAGGTACTGTGAGTATCAGAACAACTCTTTAACAGCATAGAGACATGAAGGAATATGGGACTGGAATTTTCACCAACTGGCTTTCTTAACCTTCTCAATAGAGAAGGAGCTAGGCATGGGAAATTAGTGTGTATGGTATCTTCTGGTTTTCACCAACTGCCAAATCCACCTATGCACGTGTGCATGCTCAGTTGCTAAGTCATGTCCAACTCTTTGCTACCCCATGAACTATAGCAGACCAGGCTTCCCTGTCCTTCACCAACTCCCTGAGCTTGCTCAAACTCATGTCCATTGAGTCAGTGATGCCATCCAACCATCACATCCTCTGTCATTCCTTCCTCTTCTTGCCTTCAATCTTTCCCAGCATCAGGGTCTTTTCCAATGATTCAGGTCTTTGCATCAGGTAGCCAAAGTATTGGAGCTTCAGCTTCAGCATCAGCCCTTCCAATGAATATTCAGGACTGATTTCCTTTAGGATTCACTGGTTTTATCCATTTGCTGTCCAAGGGACTCTCAAAAGTCTTCCACAGCACTACAGTTCAAAAGTATCAGTTCCTTGGTGCTCAGCCTTCTTTACGGTCTAACTCTCACATCCATACCTGACTACTGGAAAAACAATAGCTTTGACTATATGGACCTTTGTCAGCAAAGTGATGTCTCCACTTCTTAATATGCCGTCTAGGTTTGTCATAGCTTTTCTTCCAAGGAGCAAACAACTTTAACTTCATGACTGCAGTCAATGTCCACAGTTTTTTTGGAGACCACCTGAGAGTAGATTAAAGGAGTGCAGGCCCCACCCTCCCTTGCCCCTTGAACCATTATTATGAAACCCTTCATCAAATCCTCTGGGCTTGGGAAAAAGTTTTTAAAGGCAGGAGCCCACTGTGTCCCCATTTGCCTGACAAAGTTATAAAGCCATCCTGTTGCCAAAATCTTGGCTATCTGTGCATCAGTAGTGTGTGCCAAACAGTAATACAGAGACAGAGTTATAGATGAGAAGGAAAGAATGGCTTTATTACCTTGCCAGGCAAAGGGGGAACACAGTAGGCTAGTGCCTCAAGAGCTGTGCACTCCTCCCTGGTGAATAGGGAGGAGTCAGACAGGGGTATGTGATAAGGATCAAGGCAGTAACAGTCTTCCTTCTTTAGAGTTTCAAAAGGGTGGAGTTGCTGACAAGATTATGGGCTTCCTATGTGGTTCAGTTCAGTTCAGTCAGTTAGCTCAGTCCTGTCTGACTCTTTGTGACCCCACGGACTGCAGAATGCCAGGCCTCCCTATCACCAACTCCCTGAGTTTACTCAAACTCATGTCCTTTGCGTGGGTGATGCTATCCAAACATCTCATCCTCTATTATCCCCTTCTCCTCCCACCTTCAATCTTTTCTAGCATCAGGGTCTTTTCCAATGAGTCAGTTCTTTGCATATCAGGTGGCCAAAGTATTGGGGTTTCTGCTTCAACATCAGTCCTTCCAATGACTATTCAGGACTAATTTCCTTTAGGATGAACTGGTTGGATCTCCTTGCAGTCCAAGGGACTGTCAAGAGTCTTCTCCAACACTACAGTTCAAAAGCATCAAGTCTTCAGCTCTCAGCTTTCTTTATAGTCCAACTCTCACATCCATACATGACCACTGGAAAAACCATAGCACTGACTAGACGGAACTTTGCTAGCAAAGTAATGTCTTTGCTTTACAATATGCTGTCTAGGTTGGTCATAACTTTTCTTCCAAGGAGCAAGTGTCTTTTAATTTCATGGCTGCAGTCACCATCTTCAGTGATTTTGGAGCCCCCCAAAATAAAGTGTGCCACTGTTTCCACTGTTTCCCCATGTATTTGCCATGAAGTGATGGGACGAGGTGCCATGATCTTAGTTTTTTGAATGTTGAGCTTTAAGCCAACTTTTTCACTCTCCTCTTTCATTTTCATCAAGAGGCTCTTTAGTTCCTCTTCGCTTTCTGCCATAAGGGTGGTGTCATCTGCATATCTGAGGTTATTGATATTTCTCCCGGCAATCTTGATTCCAGCTTGTGCTTCCTAGGTGGTGCTAGTGGTAAAGAATCTGCCTTCCAATGCTGGAGATGTAAGAGATCCAGGTTCAATCCCTGGTTTGGGGAGATTCCCTGGAGGAGGGCCTGGCAATCCATTCCAGTATTCTTACCTGGAGAATCCCTTGGTCAGAGGAATCTGACAGGCTATCATCTACAGAGCCTCAAAGAGTCAGACAAGACTGAAGTGACCTAGCACACACACTGACAAGATTAGGATGTGTGCAGGGTCTCAGGTGGCCAGGTCTCCTAATCCTGATGAGCTGCTCTTATCCCTTTAATCTTGCCTCAGGTGGTTTTGTTGCTGCTTCTCCTTTTTTAACTCACAGAAGTTCATGGAGGCTGGGGTCTTGCCTACAAGAAATGGGAGACAATGAGGCCTCAGTGTCCAGGAGCTCCACAGGGTTGTGCTCGGCACCAATCCTTTTCTATTTGGCCCAAAACTCTTTCTGCGAGATTCAGTTCGACACTAGTGTATAGAGAAGCTTAGCTTTTGGTAACACATCATTTCTTTCTTCTTTTAGGATTGGTGTGCTGGTTAAAAATTCTTTTAGTTTTCTTTCCTCCTTACTCTTAGTGGAAATCTTTTCTAGATATAGAAATACAGGCTAACAGTTCATTTCTTTCACCAGTTGAGAAATGTTGTGACACTTTCTTTTGGACTGTGTGGTTTCTGATGAGATATCTGCTGTTATTTGAATCATTTTCTCCGTGTAGTTTAGATGTTGTTTCTCTTTCATTGTTTTCAGTATTTTTTCTTTTTCTTTAGTTTTTAGAAGTTCAACTGTGATGTATCTTGGTATGAACTTCTTTGGGTTCTTTGAGCTCACCCACTGAGTTTTTTTATTTCAGTCATTGAATTGTTCAAGCCTAAATTTTCCATTTGATTTTTCTTTACATCTTATATTTATCTGCCAAGACTGTGTTTCTTTGCTGAGACTTTCTATTTTTTAATTTGCTTCAAGTGTTTATAATTGCTTGTTGAAACATTTTCTGATTGTTGCTTTAAAATGTTTGTCAGATAATTATGCATCTCTATCACTTGTTGATATTTGTCTTATTGTCCTTTTAAATTAAGTTGCGATTGAGGGTAAAATCAAGCTTCCCTGCTCAGTGTCTTTTGACACCCAAGGAGGGGAGACCCCATTTGATATTCCTGATCAAGAGTGAGTTTAGGTCTCCCATAGATTTCTGCTATTAGCACCCCGGCTGGGACGGGTAGAAGTATCTTATTAGTGCTTCCCACTAGTGAGCACTGTTAGTGGAGTGGGGAGGGGGAGTAACCTTGTTACCATTTGATGATAGGGAAAACTCTCCATTAGGCCTTCTCAGGTACTGCTTTAGCAGGGAAGGGGAGGGGTGGCCTCACTAATATCAGATGGTAGTGGATATTCAGATTCCCTACATGGTCTCGACTAATATCTTGGGGGCCAGGGCTTATTACCATCTGGCAGGGATGAAAGTTCTACCTTCTGTAATGCTACCTTGATGGGATGGGGAGTGTTAGAATACTGTATTGCAGCCTAGCCAGAATGGAAGTCTAGGTTCTCTCTCCCCTCAGCCTTGGCTCATGCAATTTTGTCTGTGGTGTTTGACTGTAGTAGAGTGACTATTTTGTATCTTGCTGGACCACGCCTTTCCGGCTCTTTTGGCTAAAGAGAGCTGCTTTTCTTGGGTGTCTGTCCTCATTGGTTGCCATTTCTGTGTTGCTAGCTTCTTCAGCAGACAGTCTAAGACATATGAGGCAAAAAGAAAATCCAGGGACCTCACTGCCATGTCATTCCTCAGGTCCCGACATCCCTATCTGGTCTTCCATCTTCTCTCCACCATTGAGTCTTCCTGTACTTATTTTCTATATAATATCTTGTATTTGAGCTGTACTTAGTAAAAGGAATTGGGAAAAATATATCTTCTTCATTTTTCCATAAGTGGAAGTCCTCCACCATATTCTTTTATCATCCTTTACTGGTGATATATTTGTCCAACTCCCACACTAGAGATTATACAATACTTGAGGGCAAGAATAATGTTTTTGCATATTTATACCCCTCATGGCCTAAGATGACACCTTCTTGGAGCATAGTGTTTCTTTAGGAATTGTTTGTTAACTGAGTTAAAACTTTGAATAACTTTTAGACTTCTTGCCCTTAAAGAACATAGCATCCTGGTTGAAGAAATATTAATTAATAGTTCATAAGAGTAACACGATTAAATTCTGAATTATCCCAGGCTTTCATAGACTGGGCAGTTTATGTCCTGTATAGGTAAAATTTTCCATCTTTTTGAAATACTTGAAAATGAAGATATCATCCTTATCTCTGCTCCCTAAATAGAAAATATTAATTCCTTCTCTGTATCCCCATTGTACACACTTCTTTTATACTGCTTAAAACCATGTATTGCATTTGTTTTTGTGTTTTTTCTTCATTAAGCTAAAAGTTTCCTTAAAAGTAGAGATCATGTTTTATTCATATTTGTAGCTCAAGTTTCTCAGCCTCTTGAGATATAATATATAGAAGACACTTGAATGGTTGTTGAATGAATGAATCAGTGCATTCTGTTATACCCATATATGCAAACATATGATTCAAATTTTAATGTTTAGACATTTATACTTAAATATATTTAGAGGGAAATTAATCATAACTCTAGATGGGCTTCCCATGTGGCTCAGCTGGTAAAGAATCCACCTGCAGTACGGGAGACCTGGGTTCAGTCCCTGGGTTGGGAAGATTCCCTGGAGAAGGGAAAGGCTACCCACTCCAGTATTCTGGCCTGGAGAATTCCATGGACTGTACAGTCCATGGGGTCACCAACAGACACGACTGAGTGACTTTCACTTTCACTAGATTTAAAAATATATTAATTGCTTCCTACTAAGTGAAGTAAGTCAGACAGAGAAAGAAAAATATCATATGACATCTCTTATATGTGGAATCTAAAAGGAAATAATTCAAACGAACTTACTTACAAAACAGAAAGAGACTCACACTAAGAGAACAGACTGATTCATGACTGCTGGGGGAAGGATCGGGAGAAGGGATAGTTAAAGTTTGAGATGGAGATGACAGCTTACAGTAAACAGTGTCGGATTCATGATGTCTGAAGGAGAAAATTTCGCTTTGGGACAAAGACACAGCTTCACTCACTCAAAGCTTTGTATAGCAAAAGTTTTATTAAAGTGGAAAGGGATAGAGAAAGATTCTGACACAGACATTAGAAGTGGGCAGAAAGAGTGCCCCCCCACCCCCCCCCACCCCCACCCCCGCCTCCCAGTCTTAGCAAGGGATTTATAGACCTTTTCACTTGTTTACTAACAATAGGTCAAAAATGCCTCAAGGTTGTGAAGGTCTTAGCAGACCCACTCCCACAACATGCATCTTAAAATAACAAATAACAAGATTAGCCAGAAGGAACAGGCACCTGTTAAGGAGAAACACATCATCCAGCAAGATACATTGTTGTTATATAATCATTAGTACAGAGCTTAAGGAAAAACATACCCTTGAGCAAGATTAGTTGTTTTGTTGTATAATCATTAGCTCTGGCTTAAAGAAAGTTAGATTGTTGCCATAACAACTCAGAGCTTAAGAAAAAACGTCTTATGTGACTAAGACAAAGGATGGAAAATGTTTGTCACTTCCTCCTCCTCCTCAACTGGACTCCTTATCAACCTACCTAAGAACTAGCTCTCTCAGATATGTTCAGTTCAGTTCAGTTCAGTCGCTCAGTTATGTCCGACTCTTTGTGACGCCATGAACCACAGCACGCCAGATCTCCCTGTCTATCACCAACTCCCGGGGTTTACCCAAACTCATGTCCATTGAGACGGTGATGCCATACAACTATCTCATCCTCTGTCATCCCCTTTTCCTCCTGCCCTTAATCTTGCCCAGGATCAGGGTCTTCTCAAATGAGTCAGCTTTTCGTATCAGGTGGCCAAAGTATTGAAGTTTCAGCCTCAACATCAGTCCTTCCAATGAACACCCAGGACTGATCTCCTTTAGGATGGACTGTCTGGATCTCCTTGCAGTCCAAAGGACTCTCAAGAGTCTTCTCCAACACCACAGTTCAAAAGCATCGATTCTTCTGCACTCAGCTTTCTTTATAGTCCAACTCTCACATCCATACATGACCACTGGAAAAACCATAGCCTTGACTAGATGGACCTTTGTTGGCAAAGTAATGTCTCTGCTTTTTAATATACTGTCTAGGTTGGTCACAACTTTTCTTTCCAAGAGTAAGTGTCTTTTAATTTCACGGCTGCAATCACCATCTGCAGTGATTTTGGAGCCCAGAAAAATAAAGTCAGCCACTGTTTCCACTGTTTCCCCATCTATTTGCCATGAAGTGATGGGACCAGATGCCATGATCTTAGTTTTCTGAATGTTGAGCTTTTTCACTCTCCTCTTTCAGTCTCATCAAGAGGCTCTTTAGTTCTTCTTCACTTTCTGCCATAAGGGTGGTGTCATCTGTATATCTGAGGTTATTGATATTTCTCCCAGCAATCTTGATTCCAGCTTGTGCTTCCTCCATCCCAGTGTTTCTCATGATGTACTCTGCATATAAGTTAAATAAGCAGGGTGACAATATACAGCCTTGACATACTCCTTTTCCTATTTGGAACCAGTCTGTTGTTCCATGTCCAGTTCTAACTGTTGCATCCTCATCTGCATACAGGTTTCTCAAGAGGCATGCCAGGTGGTCTGGTGTTCCCATATATTTAAGAATTTTCCACAGTTTATTGCGATCCAGTCAAAGGCTTTGGCATAGTCAATAAGGCAGAAATAGATGTTTTTCTGGAACTCTCTTGCTTCTTCAGTGATCCAGCAGATGTTGGCAGTTTGATCTCTGGTTCCTCTGCCTTTTCTAAGACCAGCTTGAACATCTGGAAGTTCACGGTTCATGTATTGCTGAAGCTTGGAGAATTTTGAGCATCACTTTACTAGCGTGTAAGATGAGTGCAATTGTGCTGTAGTTTGAGCATTCTTTGGCATTGTCTCCAATGTGGGAGACTGGGGTTTGATCCCTGGGTCAGGAAGATCCCCTGGAGAAGGAAATGGTAACCCAATGCATTATTCTTGCCTGGAGAATCCCATGGACGGAGAAGCCTGGTAGGCTACAGTCCATGGGGTTGCAAAGAGTCAGACACGACTTAGCGACTTCACTTTCTTTCTTTATTTCTTTCTTTGGGGTTGGAGTGAAAACTGGTCTTTTCCAGTCCTGTGGCCACTGCTGAGTTTTTCAAATTTGCTGACATATTGAATGTAGCACTTTAACAGCATCATCTTTCAGGATTTGAAATAGCTCAACTGGAATTTTGTCCCCTCCACTAGCATTGTTTGTAGTGGTGCTTCCTAAGGCCCACTTGACTTCACATTCCAGGATGTCTGGCTCTAGGTGAGTGGTCACACCATCATGATTATCTGGGTCGTGAAGAATTTTTTTGTACCACTTGATTACTTCCATCAATAGAAGAATTATTTATCAAGTAATTTTGAGACCAAGGAAACAGAAGTTCTTACTATGGAAAACATTCCCAAGTATTCATTATTGTTGTATGCCAGTAGGCTGGTAACTTGGCTTTTCATAACAGTGAACAATAACAGTTTCAAACAAGTAGAATAGGAATTTGTTGTGTTCAGTTTTTATTAAAATGAGTACATATTTATAGCCTTGTTTCTTCTTGAAGTGAAATCCTTCAGTCGTGTCTTACTCTGTGCAACCGTATGACTTTAGCCTGTCAGGTTCCTCCATCCATGGAATTTTCCAAGCAAGAATACTGGAGTGGATGGCCAATTCCTTCTCCAGGGGATCCTCTTGACCCAGGGATCGAAGCTGGGTATCCTTGTTTCTTCTTAGAATTATTTTGATTTGTTTCAGACCCTTGATGGTTATTCATTATATTTTAAAGAGAGAAATCATCTTTATAAGTGTAAAATACAATGTATTTATTTGGTTACCATTCCATTTATGTGTAACTTAAATGCAGAGGTTATTTCTGAGATTGTTTACTCAAAAACTATAATGTGAAACAGGCATTAAGAAAAGTTTCCTTTTGAATAACCCAAATTTAAGGATTCTCTTGGTAGAATTCTAGTAGAGTGGAAATGAGATTACCATTTTCATTGATCATCTATTAAAAAGCTAACTGATAAGAGTGTAAATTAAGGTATGCTAGAGTCTCAAACCTTTGAGGATTGAGATGCTAAAGCCTTTATAGTTTGTGGCTGTTTTACCCCTATAGGTTTTTCACAGATTCTTTATTTTTGTTTTAGCATTTCAACCCTTTGAAAAATAGACTGTTTGAAATGCTGACATGGAAGGCCCAAATTGTACAAATACGTTTTCATAGTTTATTTGCTCTTTATCACAAGTGTTTTGAAAAAATACAGGCAGAGTTTTAAAATTTCCTTTTTCAGCAAAGTATCTGCTTTCCATGTACCAGTATAATAAGTAATGCTGTAGCCGATAGACTCTGTTCTCAGTAGATTTAATAATAGCTTATTCTCTTTGAGATGATTCACCCACTCATTATTTCTTTAAGAAAATAAGCACCATGATATATATAGACATGTTAGTGACTCACTGGTGATTACTTTAAAACAGAACAGTCTTGTGTAAGACTTTTATCTTGCTCTCAAGAAATAGTTCTTATACAATAGCTACATAATGAAGCATTAGCACTTTTCTTGTTTCAATTTTAGTCAGAAAAAAAGATATGGTAATATCTCTGTTAAAGCAGAAGATGAGTTAGTGCACTTGCCATTGTCATAAAATTTATTAATCTTGAAAAAGTAATATAGGGGACACACAAGTTAGTAATGGAGAATTACAATATGCTTTCATTGACAAGAGTGGTTGGACCTCTGCTCCATAAACCAAAAGAGTGTAATCAGGACCAGTGAAAATTGCATGTTTCAGTTCTGTCTTTAGTAGAATTTTCTCATAGAGCTATAAGAAGATGGAATGATCTGTTAGTGGAGATTCCCATTACTGAGAGGGGGTAAGTACGTACACTCACTTGGGGTCACTTGGTAGTGTGTTATAGGAGGGATTCTATTGTCAGAGGAATGACTGAACCAGAAGACCAGTAAGGTCCCTTTGTATTCTGAGACTGAAACTCTAGTACAAAGAAGGTGCTGAAACACAACACATTTTGAAACCAGTCTCTCTTACCATTTTATATTGGTTTCAATAATGTTTAGTTTATCTTGAAGCAGTGCTTGATTTTTCAGGCCAATTTATGTTCTTCCTGTCTCCTACCTAATATTTCAAAAGAGGCTAAACTTCATCAGTTGCATATTTATGCCTGTGTGTTTGTACTTTAGCTCTGTGGATGAAGGAAATCACCCAGAAAGTCACAGTCTTCTCTCCCCTGCTGATAAGGCAAGCTATTAGCCATTCAGATCTACAAAGGAAAGGGAGAAAGATGGAAAAGTAGGAAATGGAGGTAAAATAAGGATAGAAAAATAAGTGAAACAGGGACTTCCCTGCTGGTCCCATGGTTAAAAATCCACCTGCTAATACAGGGGACGTGGGTTCAATCTCTGGTCTAGGAAGATCCCATATGCCATGTACCAAACTACTGAGCCCACATGCTACAACTACTGAAGCCCACACACTTAGAGCCTGTGTTCCCAAGAGATACCACTGTAATGAGAAGCCCACACACCACAATGAACCGTAGCCCCTGCTCACTGCAACTAGAGAAAGCTTGTGCATAACAATGAAGAACCAGAGCAACCTAAATAAATAAATATATTTTTTATTAAAGTCTATTAGAAAAGAAAAATAAGTAGAAGAGATAGTTTCTGGGGGAAAAACGGGTGGGGGAAAGAAGTGATGAGAAGAAAGAGCAAAAAGTAGGAGCAATTGGCGATGAATAAGCTACTTTTTTCCTTTACCAGGGATGGCAGACTATAACTTTCCTCTTTTCCCTACTAAAGGATGGTGGTGGTGGTGGTGGTTTAGTCACTAAGTCGCAAATCATAAACATCCTTGTGCTAATGAGATTTTCCTTGTGAACAGCTCCTCAGGCACCAGCCTTACACTAAGAGGAATACTTCTTTTCATACCTTTCCAGCTCCCTCCATTTCTGAATCTTTTGACCTCAAAAAATGAAACCTTTTAAAAATTAAGCAATTATCGTATAAAGGTATATTTTTCCCTAAGCAAGGTATTATTGACCATTGTAGCTAAAAATGCATCAACTTAGTATTATATTTTAAGATATTTGATACAATAATTACATTAATTTCATGAAGTTTTGGCATGGCACATGCAAAGTAGAATGTTGTTTCTAGTAAGAAGGAATCAGGCTTGTTCATTAGATATAGTATTCAGAAGGTTGAGATTTAGTCAAGAAATGTGGTATAAGAATACTTCCTTCCATTTATCTAACACTAAACAGTTCATAAAGTTTTCATCTATTGTACTATTTGATTCTTTAAACATTCTTGTGAGAATTGTTAAGAAAATTTCTCTGAGGCATTTATACTTGAATTAGGATAAGATGTATTTGTGAAAAATTTTAGTTGTGGTGGGGCTGAATTAATTGGGTCCCCAAATGTGTCAGAGAGTGTGGCAGAGCCTGCAAGCATATGCAAAATTTTGAGAATAACTACATTTGGGGAGACCATAATACATAATTTTCATTGAATTCTCAAAAAACTCAGACCACTGAATCAGTCTTACAATTTCAGATTAGCTTTAAGCACCTTTAGTTATCATTTCCCTTCACAAATGGTTGGCACATAGGTAGTAAATAAATGTTACATAGTAGAACTTGCTAGATTACCTATGCATACTGCCCTATATAAACAAGTGAATTATTTTATAACTTTTTTCAGATCCTTAGCCCTACAGAGCCCTGTGAATGCAAAAAGGCATAAGACTACTCACTAGGAACCTATATTTTATTAGAAAAATAGGCTATATATGTATATAACTAAGGGTAAATAGTAACATAACATTATGTTTGTTTAATTCCAGATTAGTGTTTCACACAAAGAAGAGCTTTATGAATTTAGAAAGATGGCTCTGAGTGAGCTAGTAGGACTTGAGCTAGACCTTCAAGGAAGGGCAGGGTTTGGACAAGTGTATTCATTCTCCAGATATTTTTTGAGTACCTAGTATGTGCCAGTCACTGTTAGGTTTAGGAGAGGGGTAGATACTTTAGCAGAGAAAATGAAGTGAAGGCACTGAGGAAGGAATGTACTTGACATATTTTGGCCTGGGAAGATGAATTTGGTTAGAGCCAGAGGGTCTAACAAACACATTTGATCCATAAGACAATTGGTTAATGAGACATTTGGACAACACCTCCTTGAAATTTGGTCCCGTCTAAAACATCCGTGAGCATATTTGATCTGTGTCAAATGCTTTTGGATAGGACCAAATATCAAAGACCTTTTGATGTGGGCCAAATGTCTTACAGACATTTTGAACAAGACCAAATGTCTGCTAACCCCCGAGGATATATACAGAGGGAGAAACTAAGATGGCTTGTTTGTTGAGCCAGGAAAACAAAACAGTATTTTAGAAAGATTCACTTTATTTTCTGTATAGTTTATATAATGCTCTTTTGAAATTTAGTAGCAACTGAACTCTAAATTGACAACACCTTGAAAATCATCTCTTACTGGAGTATTATCATATTCTCAAGTAAATAGAATGCTCTCAATGTTCCTTTCCTACAACACTATAAGGTAGATATAGCCTAGATTCTTTGATATACAAATGCTTGTAAATATGTATGTGAAAGGGAGCTTTTAGATGTTTTTGAAAATTTGTTTACTGTTTTTGACAGTAAGTTAGTATTTTCCTGACTCTGATTACCATAAACTGAATAAAATTGAATTGCACCAATCTACATTACTATTTCTGGAGGATGTTTAAAGTGTTTATGTAACTGCTACATTCCCTGTTCTTATTTTTAATTTTCTACTTTAGTTTTTATTTATCTAAGATGAACTTTTGACACTTTCAGGTGTTAGTAATAATTCAGTTCAGTCACTCGGTCGTGTGTCAGTTTGTGACCCCATGGATTGCAGCATGCCAGGCTTCCTTGTCCATCACCAATTCCCGGAGCTTGTTTAAACTCATGTCCATCAAGTTGGTGATGCCATCCAACCATCTTGTCCTCCGTTGTGCCCTTCTCCTCCTGCCTTCAAACTTTCCCAGCATCAGGGTTTTTTCCAATGAGTCAGTTCTTCACATCAGGTGGCCAAAGTATTGGAGCTTCAGCATCAGTCCTTCCAATGAATATTCAGGACTGATTTCCTTTAGGATTGATTTCTTTAGGATTTAGTAATAATTCAGTTCAGCTCAGTTCAGTCGCTCAGTCGTGCCCGACTCTTTGCGACCCCATGAATCACAGCATGCCAGGCTTTCCTGTCCATCACCAACTCCCAGAGTTCACTCAAACTCATGTCCATCAAGTCGGTGATGCCATCCAGCCATCTCATCCTCTGTCATCCCCTTCTCCTTCTGCCCCCAGTACCTCCCAGCATCAGGGTCTTTTCCAATGAGTCAACTCTTCAAATGAGGTGGCCAAAGTACTGGAGTTTCAGCCTTAGCATCAGTACTTCCAATGAACACCCAGGACTGATCTCCTTTAGGATGGACTGGTTGGATCTCTTTGCAGTCCAAGGGACTGTCAAGAGTCTTCTCCAACACCACAGTTCAAAAGCATCAATTCTTCGGCACTCAGCTTTCTTCATACTACAATTCTCACATGCATACATGACCACTGGAAAAACCATAGCCTTGACCTGACGGACTTTTGTTGGCAAAGTAATATTTCTGCTTTTTAATATGCTGTCTAGGTAGGTCATAACTTTTCTTTGCAGAAGTAAGCATCTTTTAATTTCATGGCTGCAATCACCATCTGCAGTGATTTTGGAGTCCCCCAAAATAAAGTGTGCCAATGTTTCCACTTTTTTCCCCATCTATTTCCCACTCAGCAGTGGCCACAGGACTGGAAAGGTCAGTTTTAATTCCAATCCTAAAGAAAGGCAAGGCCAAAGAATGCTCAAACTACCGCACAATTGCACTCATCTCACGTGCTAGTAAAGTTATGCTCAAAATTCTCCAAGCCAGGCTTCAGCAATACGTGAACTGTGAACTTCCTGATGATCAAGCTGGTTTTAGAAAAGGCAGAGGAACCAGAGATCAAATTGCCAACATCTGCTGGATCATAAAAAAAGCAAGAGAGTTCCAGAAAAACATCTATTTCTGCTTTATTGACTATGCCAAAGCCTTTGACTGTGTGGATCACAATAAACTGTGGAAAATTCTGAAAGAGATGGGAATACCAGACCACCTGATCTTCCTCTTGAGAAATTTGTATGTAGGTCAGGAAGCAACAGTTAGGACTGGACATGGAACAACAGGTTGGTTCCAAATAGGAAAATGAGTACGTCAACGCTGTATATTGTCACCCTGCTTATTTAACTTATATGCAGAGTACATCATGAGAAACTCTGGGCTGGAAGAAGCACAACCTGGAATCAAGATTGCCGGGAGAAATATCAATAACCTCAGATATGCAGATGACACCACCCTTATGGCAGAAAGTGAGGAGGAACTAAAAAGCCTCTTGATGAAAGTGAAAGTGGAGAGTTAAAAAGTTGGCTTAAAGCTCAACATTCAGAAAACGAAGATCGTGGTATCTGGTCCCATCACTTCATGGGAAATAGATGGGGAAACAATGGAAACAGTGTCAGACTTTAAAGGGCTCCAAAATCACTGCGGATGGTGACTGCAGCCATGAAATTAAAAGATGCTTGCTCCTTGGAAGGAAAGTTATGACCAACCTAGGTAGCATATTCAAAAGCAGAGATATTACTTTGCCAACAAAGGTTCGTCTAGTCAAGGCTATGGTTTTTCCTGTGGTCATGTATGGATGTGAGAGTTGGACTGTGAAGAAGCCTGAACGCCGAAGAATTGATGCTTTTGAACTGTGGTGTTGGAGAAGACTCTTGAGAGTCCCTTGGACTGCAAGGAGATCCAACCAGTCCATTCTGAAGGAGATCAGCCCTGGGATTTCTTTGGAAGGAATGATGCTAAAGCTGAAACTCCAGTACTTTGGCCACCTCATACGAAGAGTTGACTCATTGGAAAAGACTGATGCTGGGAGGGATTGGGGGCAAGAGGAGAAGGGGACGACAGAGGATGAGATGGTTGGATGTCATCACTGACTCGATAGACATGAGTCTGAGTGAACTCGGGGAGTTGGTGATGGACAGGGGGCCTGGCGTGCTGCGATACATGGAGTCACTAAGACTCGGACATGACTGAGCGACTGATCTGATCTGATCTAATCTGATGGGACCAGATGCCATGATCTTAATTTTCTGTATGTTGAGTTTTAAGCCAAGTTTTTCACTCTCCTCTTTCACTTTCATCAAGAGGCTTTTGAGTTCCTCTTCACTTTCTGCCATAAAGATGGTATCATCTGCATATCTGCAGTTATTGATCTTTCTCCCAGCAATCTTGATTCCAGCTTGTGCTTCTTCCAGCCCAACGTTTCTCATGATGTACTCTGCATATTAGTTAAATAAGCAGGGTAACAATATACAGCCTTGAGGTACTCCTTTTCCTATTTGGAACCAGCCTGTTGTTCCATGTCCAGTTCTAACTGTTGCTTCCTAACCTGCATATAGATTTCTCAGGAGGCAGGTCAGATGGTCTGGTATTCCCATCTCTTTCAGAATTTTCCACAGTTTATTGTGATCCACACAGTCAAAGGTTTTGGCATAGTCAATAAAGCAGAAATAGATGTTTTTCTGGAACTCTCTTGCTTTTTCGATGATCCAGCGGATGTTGTCAATTTTATCTGGTTCCTTTGCCTTTTCTAAAACCAGCTTGAACATCTGGAAGTTCATGGTTCACGTAATGCTGAAACCTGGCTTGGATAATTTTGACCATTACTTTACTGGCGTTTGAGATGAGTGCAATTGTGCGGTAGTTTGAGCATTCTTTGGCATTACCTTTCTTTGGGACTGGAATGAAAACTGACGTTTTCCAGTCCTGTGGCCACTGCTGAGTTTTCCAAATTTGCTGGCATATTGAGTGCAGCACTTTCACAGCATTATCTTTCAGGGTTTGAAATAGCTCAACTGGGACCCCATCGCCTCCACTAGCTTTGTTCATAGTGATGTTTTCTAAGGCCCACTTGACTTCACATTCCAGGATGTCTGGCTCTAGGTGAGTGAGCATACCAACATGATTATCTGGGTCATGAAGATTTTTTTTGTACAGTTCTTCTGTGTATTTTTGCTACCTCTTCTTAATATTTTCTGCTTCTATTAGGTCCATACCATTTCTGTCCTTTATCGAGCCCATCTTTGCATGAAATGTTCCCTTGGTATCTCTGAATTTCTTGAAGAGATCTCTAGTCTTTCCCATTCTGTTGTTTTCTTCTATTTCTTTGCATTGATCGCTGAGGAAGGCTTTCTTATATCTTTTTGCTATTCTTTGGAACTCTGCATTCAGATGCTTATATTTTTCCTTTTCTCCTTTGCTTTTCACTTCTCTTCACAGCTATTTGTAAGGCCTCCTCAGAGAGCCATTTTGCTTTTTTGCATTTCTTTTCCATGGGGATAATCTTGATCCCTGTCTTCTGTACAATGTCACGAACTTCTCTCCATAGTTCATCAGTCACTCTGTCTATCAGATGTAGTCCCTTAAATCTATTTCTCACTTCCACTGTATAATTATAAGGGATTTGATTTAGGTCATTCCTGAATCAAATCAAAGTGTGGTTTTCCGCACTTTGTTCAATTTAAGTCTGAATTTGGCAACAAGGAGTTCATGATCTGAGCCACAGTCAGCTCCTGGTCTTGTTTTTGCTGACTGTATAGAGCTTCTCCATGTCTGGCTGCAAAGAATATAATCAATCTGATTTCGGTGTTGACCACCTGGTGATGTCCATGTGTAGATTCTTCTCTTGTGTTTGTTGGAAGAGAGTGTTTGCTATGACCAGTGTGTTCTCTTGGCAAAACTCTATTAGCCTTTGCCCTGCTTCATTCCGTACTCCAAGGTGAAATAAATTTGAAAATAATTTAGTTCTTTATTACATCATAATTAAAGCACTTGGTGCTTGAAATGCTTTAACATAATGTTCTACACGTTAATGCTACAGTTGAAAAACAAACAAACAAACATATCTATCCAAGCCATACTGAGGTGGGCAGTTATTTGTTCTAGCTAATTTAAGATTGGACGTTTTAAGTACTGGAATTTTAATTTTGATGAATATTAGAACTGAAGTGTAACAAGTACTTCCCATTCATCTTTAACCAAAGAGAATTTAACCTGTTCTTCGTCTTTTGATATCTTCGTTATTTAACTTTGCTGGTTTTAATATGCTCTAGCTATTTTTCTTTTTTTTTAAATCAATTATTTACTTTTAAATGAAAAAAGATGAATATTTTTAATGATAAAAGGTACAGTTCACAAAGAAGATAGACATTATAAACCATTAGACACCTAACAACAAGAAACAAAGATACATAAAGCAAATCAGAAAATATAAGAGGAAAGAAAAATAAGTATAATCTTAGTGAGATATATTAACATTTCTCTGACAATATTTTATCAAGTATAGAAAAAATAAGAATAGGAGCATCTTGAATGATATCATTAATAATTTAAATATAATAGATTTCTATTTATATTAATCTTACATCCTAAAAAAATATAATCAGATTTTGTGTCTCATACGTTGTTATAAGATGTCCATAGGACACTTCGAAAAACTGGCAAAAAGATGAACATTTCTAAATTTCAAAAAGTAGAATTCTTTTGTTTTGTGATTCAGTTATATATGCATTTATATTATTTTTGAAATTATTTTCCATTACAGGTTATTGTAAGCTATTTACTATACTTCCCTATGCTATACAGTAAACCTTTTTTTCTTGTGGCATATCTATTTCTTAAAATTAGAAGTCTTACATTCTATTCATACTAAGTCAAACAAGTGGAATCAAACGTTATACATTTTTTAGTTAAGCAAAAACCCATAAGTATTCTAATATATATATATTACGCATATTATTCATCTATGTGTATACAAGAGATTTTCTGCTACACTTGATGAAGGCTTGAGAAATAACATAAAAAAAAGTTGGAAAAATTGAAAACAAACTAAATGAAACGGGAGCACTGAATATGAAATAGAAAAAAGTGAAGCAAACTGCTGCTGCTGCTGCTAAGTCACTTCAGTCATGTCCAACTCTGTGTGACCCCATAGACGGCAGCCCACTAGGCTCCTCTGTCCCTGGGATTCTCCAGGCAAGAATACTGGAGTGGGTTGCCATTTAACTAGATAAAAATAAAAGGTCCTCATATAGTTCAGTTGTTTTTAAACACGGATGCTAACTAGAATCATATCTGGAGCTCTGGTGGAAAAAAGAAAGCAGTAACTGGGCATTTGAATTTTTCAAAAACTTCCAAGACAATTCTGATATGCATCTGGATTTTAAAAAGTGATTACAGGTTTTTCTATTAAATGGTAGTTTTTGTGATACAGAATTCTATTATTTTTCTGTTGACCAATAACAGTACACTTGTTTTAAGTGAGGAATAGTTACATAATCATAATAGTGAAAAATGTTTATTGGTTTTCACGATCAATGAAAGTGAAAGTGAAGTCGCTCAGTCATGTTCCAGTCTTTGCGACCCCGTGGACAGTAGCCCACCAGGCTTCTCTGCCCATGGAATTCTCCAGGCAAGAATACTGGAGTGGGTTGCCATTTCCTTCTCCAGGGGATCTTCCCGAACCAGGGATTGGACCCAGGTCTCCCGCATTGCAGGTGCATTGCAGGCAGACGCTTTAACCTCTGAGCCCTTCCCACCAGGGAAGCCCTTCACGATCATTAGCCAGACCCTCCCCCTGCCCCCCCTCAAAAAAAAAGATAATTACAAATGCAAGCTATAATCGGAACATGATTAACCTAACAAATAATTACTTGCAATTTGGGGAGGGGGGGGTCAAGCAGAGTGATGTGGTAAGTGGAATGCACATATTTTCATACATGTACATGTTTTCATCTGCTCAGCCAGTCTTGTCTTTTGGTTGGTACATTTAATCCATTTACATTTAAGGTAATTATCAATACATATAATCCTATTGGGCTTCCCTGCCTCAGATGGTAAAGAATCTGCCTGCAGTGTGGCAGACCTGGTTTGATCCTTGTGTTGAGAAGGTCCCCTGGAGGAGGGCATGGCAACCCACTCCAGTATTCTTGCCCAGAGAATCCCGTGAACAGAGGAGCCTGGTGGGCTGCAGTCCATGGGGTCACAAAGAGTCGGACATGACTGACTGACTAAGCACAGCACAGCACATGATCCTATTACTGTTCTCTTAATTGTTTTGGGTTTATTTTGTAGAGGTAGGTCTTTTCCTTCTCTTATTTCCCATCTAGAGAAGTTCCTTTAGCATTTATTGTAAAGTTGGTTTGGTGATGCTGAATTCTCTTAACTTTTGCCTGTCTGGAAAGTTTTTGATTTTTCTTCATCAAATCTGAAGGAGAGTCTTGCTGGGTAGAGTATTCTTGGTTGTAGGTTCTTCCCTTTCATCACTTTAAATATATCATGCCATTCCCTTGTGGCTTGTAGAGTTTCTGTTGAGAAATCAGCTGATAGCCTGATGGGAATTCCCTTGTATTTTATTTGTTGTTTTTCCTTTGTTGATTTTAGTATTTTATGTTTGTCTTTCATTTTTGTCAGTTTGATTACTGTGTGTCTCAGTGTGTTCCTCTTTGGGTTTTTCCTGCCTGGGACTCTCTGTGCTTCCTGGATTTGGTTGACTATTTCTAATTAGAAATAATTATATATATAATTAGAGGGGTAGGAAAGACCACATGAAGAGTACTGTATCTAAGTAGTTCTTAAGAATGCCGATATAGTAAAGAGGGTATTCCTGGGGGTTATGACATGGAAATAAGCAACCAGTTGAGCTTAACTATGTCAACGAATTCCTGAGGGAGAGTAGTGAACAGAGACAAGGATAGAAAAGTTATGGTAAATTCCCTTGGAGATGGGGCATGGGAAGTGGGGGCATATTTTTTTATGTTTATTTTTCTCGTATCTAGCACAGTTGTTTGACTACTATTTGTGTAAAAAATGGAAAGATGTAAGTATAATGAATACAGTGAACAACGTGAGTTTGAACTGCACAGGTCCACTTATATGCAGATTCTTTTCACTAAATTTTTATTGCAGTACTACATGATCCCAGTTTGGTTGAATCTGTGGGTGTGGAGCCACAGATATAGAAAGCCAACTGTAAAGTTATACATTTTTGACTGCAAGGAGGGTCAGCACCCCTAAGCCCTCCACTGTTCCAGGGTCAACTGTTTCATAGGTTTGTTTTCACAATTTTATGAGAATGTTTTCTGATTTATAGATTTAAACCATCATTCCTATAACAGGATAAAATTTCTCATTTTCATATTTTACTCTCTTAAAAATATAATGCCATTATATTCTTCTGCAGTGGCATAAATAGTGTCCAGTTCTTCCTTTTGCTGTTTTCAGGTTAATATATATGCCCTGAATAGATGGATTTAGAATTAAAACTGGTATATTCGAAATCAGAAATAATCATTTCTTATTGAATAAATTTGATATGTAATGTGTAAGTTTAAGGTGTATTGTATGTTGCTTTTATACATGTATAGGTTGTAATGTGACTGCTGTTATATAATATTTATCAAATGATATAATTATATTACAACATTGTCTATATTGTGCATTAGATCTCTATGGCTTATTTACTATGTACAAGTTTGTACCCTTAAACCCCATCAGTCTTATTCCCCTCCCCCACATCCCTTAGTAACCATCATTTTACTATCTGGTTTTTACATGTTTGACTTTTTAGATTTCACATCTAAGTGACATTCTCCAGTACTTGTCTTTCTCTGACTTATATGGCTTAGTATAATATGCTCAAAGTCCATCCATATCGTTGAAAATAGTTTGATATCCTCTTTTATCATGGCTGAATAATATTCCATTGTGTATGGGCTTCTCAAGCAGTGGTAGTGGTAAAGAACCTACTTGCCAATGCAGGAGACATAAGAGACCAAGGTTTGATCCCTGGGTTGGGAAGATCCCTTGGAGAAGAGCATGGCAACCCAATCCAATATTCTTGCCTGGAGAATCCCATGAGCAGAGGGGCCTGGGGGGCTATAGTCCATAGGGTTACAAAGAGTAACCCTATGGTTACATGATCAAGGCAATTTAGTGCACAGGCAGTCATGCATATATATGTATATCACATCTTTTTTATCCATTCATCTGTCAATGGACTTTTGGGTTGTTTCCATATCTTGGCCATTGTGAATAATGCTGTGATAAACATAGGAGTGTATATATCTCATTAAAATCTTAATCTCTTTTTTGATAGAATTATAAGAAAATCCTAAATGTTGGAGCTGTAAGGCAGTGCTATCCAATAAAACTTTCCCCTATGGTAGGAATGTTCTGTTTCTGTGCTGTCCAGTTGGTGGCCACTAGAGTCCTATGTATCTATTGAGACCTTGAAATGTGGCTAGGGGGATGAAAGAACTAATTTTTAATTTTAAAATTTTCATTAATTGAGATACAATTTTAAATAACATGTGGATATTGGCTACCCTATTGGAGAGTGCAGGTCTAAGGCTCTCAGAGATTGTCTGCACAAGATATTTTTACAAATAAAGAAACGTAGGCCTGTGACTTAACTAGAGATTACATAGTCTAAGAACAAAGCTGGGACTAAACTCTTGAGAGTCCCTTGGCCTGCAAGGAGATTAAACCTGTCAGTCTTAAAGGAAATCAGCCTTAAATATTCATGGGAAGGACTGATGCTGAAGCTGAAGCCCCAATACTTTGGCCACCTGATGCAAAGAATCAAGTAATTGGAAAAGACCCCGATGTTGGGAAAGATTAAGGGCAAGAGGAGAAGGGGGCCAAGAGGATGAGATGATTGTATGGCATCATTGACTCAATGGACATGAGTTTGAGCAAACTCTGGGAGATGATAAAGGACAGGGAAGCTTGGAGTTTTGCAGTTGCAAAGAGTCAGACATGACTTAGTAACTGAACAACAGTGTAGCTAGTAATTACCATATTGGGCAGCATACCTCTTAGGAGCTTAAGTAACTTGCCCAAACGTAGACAGTAAGCTCCAAAACTTGAGTTCAAAACCAAGTCTGTGCAACTTGTGAGCTTATATTTTTGCCATTATGCCATACAGCTTTATCACTGAAAGTCAAGGTGGATGGACTCTGCCCTACAGAGTAGAAAATGTAGCAAGGATATCAATACTTGGGCATTTTTCAAGGTTATACTACTGTTTTAACTTTTTAGTGAAAGTGAAAGTCGCTCAGTTGTGTCCAGCTCTTTGCAACTCCATGGACTATACAGTCCATGGAATTCTCCAGGCCAGAATACTGGAGTGGGTAGCCTTTCTCTTCTCCAGGGGATCTTTCCAACCCAGGGATGGAACCCAGGTCTCCCACATTGCAGGCGGATTCTTTACCAGCTGAGCCATAAGGGAAGCCCAAGAATACTGGAGTGGGTAGCCTATCCCTTCTCTAGCAGATCTTTGCGACCCAGGAATTGAACTGGGGTCTCCTGCAATGCAAGCAGATTCTTTACCAACTGCACTGTAAGGGAAGCCCTAACTTAAAAAAAAAAAAAAAAAATATATATATATATATATATATATATATTCAAACTGATGCTGGCAAGAATGTTCTCTTCTGTGGACTAATTAGTGGCTTACTCCCCAAGTTGCCAGGCTGAAATATGGAAAGTTCATATATCAGGCTGGAAACTGTGCCCCAAGTTCCCGGGCTGAAATATGGAAAAGTTTAGGCCACTAGTTTAATTAGTCCACACTCTGTAGCACAGGATTATAATTATTAAGTAATACCTATGAACTTATTTTATAGTCTACATGTTATTTTTCCATTATGTGAAGTAAAATGACTATGAGAACATTGTTGAAATTTTTTCAGATATTAGCAATATTCAAAGATATTTTTCTTTTATCTAGGAAGTAATGTCTAATCAGGTATTTTAAAAATAGCTTTAAAATATTGTAAGAATTGACTTGCTTCAAATAATCACTTCAGAGCTTTATTAAAATATTTTTTCAGGTACATAGGAGAACATTCTTGCCAGCATCAGTTTTAATATTTTTTTTTGTTACCTGACATTATATATTGAGTGGGAATCTTGTTATTTCATTAGTAAATACCAAATATGTATAAGAAATCAAAAGTGATGTATTTCGGGAAGCCAGGACTAGATAAATTGTTCTATGATGCTGACATACGTACAGAGGGAAGGTTGAAGGTAGAAAAACAGTGAAAACAATCTCTTTTTATTAGTGTTGAGTCTTAATTTTACTGTATATTTTTGGAGTCTCAATCTAAATCAGAGTCATGCCTAAACAGGAAATTGCTTTACTAGTACCAGTACTTTCCCTTATTTTGCCCAGAAATTATGGAAACATATGTCAGAAATGAAATGCAGTTACTATCACTGTTATCCGAGAACATTTGGAATCCTTTGGCTGGTGTTTCTTCCAGTTCTTGAACAATTCCACTTATGTGTAAGCCAGAGAAACCTCTTCCCTGTGGATGTCTTTTGTCAATTTCATCAGGCCCTCCTTTTGAGTCTAAAGAATAAAGCTCTTAAAATAGTTGTTCCCTGGAGAGTTTTTCATTTGGCCTTGTTGAATGTATAATCTTTAGGAATTATTTTGATACTGGATAAACACTGGAGCACTTTGTTCTTAGAGACTAATTTTCCTGCATTCTTAATTTAAATCAAGTTATATCAAAAACAAAGGTCACTTTTGGCTTTAGATCAAGCATTAAATATAATAGCTAAAAAGGAATGTATTAGGGGAATAAGATTTGTAATGGTAGGAAGTTATTTTTATAAATAATGTGATTATAAATTATGTGTCAAGATACAACCTGAATCACCTAGTACTCCAGATCACCCTTATTTTTTACTTTCTCCTTAGCATTATCGATTGTAGTATACCATATAATTTATGTATTGTGTATATCTTCTGTCTCTACTCCACTAGAATGTCAGCTCCATGAAAGCGATAATTGTTGTTTTGTTCCCAATGGGTCTGGCATATAGTAATTACTCAGTTAATATTTGTGAACTGAATGAATATCATAATCTATCTCACTTCACCTGTAAAATTTTATATTCACTTCTTCCTGCTAATTACTATATTGCTGTATTCCATATGAAGTAAGTAGTTAACAAATTGGTGAAAATAATACTCTACCATTTAGCATGAGAGGAGAATTTTAGGAATTATATCCTAAAAAGGTATGAATTGTTTGGAATGCTTGAGTTTTTAATACACTTAAATGAAACCCATAGTGTTCCTCAAATGTGCCACCCCCAAATTTATCAGGAAATATGGGGTGGGAAGCTTTTCAATTAAAAATATGTTTTGATATATTTTCTCAGATGGGAAAGTTGACAACCATGCCAACAGGTCTAATATATGCATCTATAAGTGTGCATGTGGCCAAAGAAGAGGAGTCCAAAAAGCAGCTAGTGAAACCAGAGCAGGTAACTTGCCTACAAAAGTTTGTGAATTTTGTATGACATAAATATGATGTAAAAACTGTGAGGTTTGTTTCTTTGTTAACTCTATTCATCAAAAATGTCTTTGAAGTATTTGTTAGGCATGTTTTTCAAGTTGAGAGAAATAGTTACAAGATGTCTCAAAGTAAATATTTTATTATTTTTAGCCCAAACATCTAAAATACTAACTCCAATGAAAAACAGTTTTTTGATTTTTCTTAATGAATAATCGATGAGTAGTATAGGGTTTTAGTTCTTGTAAGCAGTCTAGTTTTTGTTTCTGGAAAAAAATTTATACAGGTGCACATGATATTTGAAAGCTTTAGTTTAAGAAATTCATTAAGATCTCAGTTTTGAAAGCAATCTTAGATGTTTTCTAATTCGCTTACTCTATAGTATTGTAAGTCCCTCTACAATAGGCACACTAACTGGCTGTTTTCTTCAATGTGAATAAAACTGGATAAAGGAACCTAAGGCAGTCCATACCATTTTCTGGCAGCTTTCATTCAATTTAAGGTCCTTTCTTTCATCAAACACAAACCTGTCTCATAATCATATTCTACCTATTGGCCCTGTATCTCTTTCATTTATGCTGTCCAGAACAGTTCTCATCTCTCTTCCACAAAACAACTCTTCAGATGTCCATTCACTTTATTTAGTTTTGCTTCCTGGGTAAACATATTAGTAATTTAACAATTACTCCTGGGTCAAAGCTTTGAGTTCCTTCACTTTCATGATCTTTCTCTGCCAAACATGTTCAGGATGGCTAGTGTTTTCTTCTGGTGTAAGTATTTTGAATACTGCAAGATAGAGTCAGACTCTGACTTTTCTTGTTTAAGATAATTTATTTCTGTTTTAATGCTGACTAGGCTTCCCTGGTGTTTCAGTCTAAGATTACATTTGTTTTTATATTTATTTTTGTTTTGGGTCATCACAATCAACCTTGCTTAAAATCAGCTTTTGACCATGACATAGTGAATGTGCAGTTCTCTAAAATTCATTAAATGTTTTTATATGGGCTACTAGTAAGCTACTAGTACATAGCTTACTAGTAATTTCTGAGTTTGTACTTATGCATATATACATTTTAGATTTAGTTACAGGTACATTTATGCCTTTTTAACTTACATCTCATTAATCTAGTCTATCATATCAGCCTTTTAATGTCTCATTGTAGTAACTTATTCTCTTCACCACGGTACGTTTCATCTTTTCTAGCCTCAAGTTACCCTTAAGATACATCTGCATGCTTAGAAATATATATTGGAGGCAAACAGGCCTAAATCTGAATCTTGACCCTGTCACAGACTGTTGGATGGCATTGGACAGAATTCTTAATAGTGGCATATTCTGTTGTATGAATATATCATATCAAATATATATTTTTCATATATTCTGAAAATTTAGTGTATTTCCAATTATTTTGCAAATGTAATCAGGCTTTGTCAAAACACTTTGTACCTGAATCTTTATGTACATATGTAACTGTTTCCTTAGAATAAATCTCTAGAAATGGAATTGTAGGTGAGAAAGCATGAAACATATCAGTAAGTTGCCAAACCAACATGCATAAAGGTGGTATTTACTTATTCACTAAACAAAAAAATATTTCCTGAGCTCCTCTTACATATGTGAGGCATATACAAAGCACTGGGTAAAGTTTTATTAATTTTCATTAGCAGTCTAGAATAGATTTACTCTTCTGTATACTTGCAGACTCTCAGTATTTTTTTCTCCTTTTTATTAATCTTAGTGAGATGTTGTTTTTAAGCCTACCTTGGCACTTGTATCTTTGGAAAGTTTAAAATCTAGGTTGGATAATAGGAAACTGGCATTTGGCTCTAATACTTAATTTACATATTTCTATATTTTAAAATAAATCTGTGCTCCTTACTATGTTATGGAATGAACAAGATATCTTGGTATTTATTGTGTTCCCCAGTATATTTTAAACAGAATTCAATTGAGTTGCTTATTAAGCAAAGTTGCCAGCTAAGTGCTATGGACTATTTACATATGTGTGTATGTTGAAGTCGCTCAGTCGTGTCCATCTCATGACCCCATGGAGTATGCAATCCATGGAATTTTCCAGGTCAGAATCCTGGAGTGGGTAGTCTTTCCCTTCTCTGGGAATCTTCCCAACCTACTGATCGAACCCAGGTCTCCTACATTGCCATCTGTATGTCTTCTTTGGAGAAATGTCTGTTTAGTTCTTTCTCCACTTTTTGATTGTATTGTGCATTTTTCTGGTATTGAGCTGCATGGATTGCTTGTGTATTTTGGACATTAATTCTTTGTCAGTTTTCACATTTTCTATTATTTTCTCCCATTCTGAAGGCTTCTTTTTCACCTTGCTTATAGTTTCTTCGTTGCCCAAAAGCTTTTAAGTTTAGTTAGATCCTATTTGTTTATTTATTTATTTATTGTTTCTATTACTCTGGGAAGTGGGTCATAAAGGATCTTGCTGTCATTTATGTCAGAGAATGTTCTGCCTGTGTTTTCTTCTACAAATTTTATACTTTCTGGCCTTACATTTAGATCTTTAATCCATTTTGAGTTTATTTTTGTGTATGGTGTTAGAAAGTGTTCTATTTGCTTTCTTTTATACAGGATTGACCAGTTTTTCCTGCACCACTTGTTAAAGAGATTTTCTTTTCTCCATGGTATATTTTTGCCTCCTTTGTCAAAGACAAGGTGTCCATAGGTGCATGGAATTATCTCTGGGCTTTCTATTTTGTTCCATTGATCTATATTTCTGTCTTTGTCCAAGTACCATACTGTCTTGATAACTGTAGCTTTGTAGTATAGTCTGAAGGCAGGCAGGTTGATTCCTCCACTTCCCTGCTTCTTTCTCAAGATTGCTTTGGCTATTCGAGGTTTTTTGGGTTTCCATACAAATTGTGAAATTATTTGTTCTAGTTCTGTGAAAAATACCACTGGTAGCTTGATAGGGATTGCATTGAATCTTTAGATTGCTTTGGGTAGTATACTCATTTTCACTCTGTTGACTCTTCCAATCCATGAACATGGTGTATTTCTTCATCTGTATGTGTCATCTTTGATTTCTTTCATCAGTGTTTCATAGTTTTCTATATATAGGTCTTTTGTTTCTTTAAATGTATTCCTAAGTATTTTATTCTTTTCATTGCCATGGTGAATGGGATTGTTTCCTTAATTTCTCTTTCTGTTTTTTCATTGTTAGTGTATAGGAATGCAAGGGTTTTTTGTGTATTAATTTTATATCCTGCAACTTTACTACATTCTTTGATTAGCTGTAGTAATTTTCTGGTGGTATTATTAGTGTTTTCTATGTAGAAGTGACAAAGAAGGACACTACATAATGATCAAGGGATCAATCCCAGAAGATATAACAATTGTAAGTATATATGCAGTCAACATAGGATCACCACAATATGTAAGGGAAATGCTAACATGTATGAGAGGCGATATTAGCAGTAACACACTAATAGTGGGGGACTTTAATACCGCACTCACACCTGTGGATAGATCAACAAAACAGAAAATTAACATGGAAACAGACCTTTAAATGATACAATGGACCAGTTAGATCTCATTGATATATACAGGGCATTTCACCCAAAAGCAATGGATTTTTCCTTTTTCTCAAGTGCACACGGAACATTCTCCAGGATAGATCATGTCCTGGGCCACGAATTTAGTCTTAGTAAATTGTAAAAAAATGAAATCATTTCAAGTATCTTTTCTGATCACAGAATGGTAAGTAAGATCATATCAACTATAGGGGGAAAAAAAAAACTATAAAAATACACAAACACATGGAGGCTAAACAACATGTTTCTTAATAACTAACAGATCACGGAAGACATCAAAAAGGAAATCAAACTATGCATAGAAACAAATAATAATGAAACACGACAACCCAAAACCTATGGGATTCAGTAAAAGCAGTGCTAAGAGGGAGATTCTTAGCAATACAGGCATACCTCAAAAAAAAAAAACAAAAACAGAAACATCAAATAAACAACCAAACTTTTACACCTAAAGCAGCTAGAAAAAGAAGAACAGAAAAACCCAAAGTTAACAGAAGGAAAGAAATCATGAAAATCAGAGCAGAAATAACTGAAAAAGAAATGAATGAAGCTATAGCAAAAATCAACAAAACTAAAAACTGGTTCTTTGAGAATATACATAAAATAGACAAACCATTAGCCACAGTCAACAAGAAAAAAAGAGAGAAGAATCAAATCAATAAAATGAGGAATGAAAATGGAGAAGTCACAACAGACAGACAACACAGAAATACAGAAGATCATAAGAGACTAGTATGAACAATTGACAACTTGGAAGAAATGGACAAATTAGTAGAAAAGTATAACCTTTCAAAACTGAACCAGGAAGAAATAGAAAATCTTAACAGACCCATCACAAGCATGGACATTGAAACTGTTATCAAAAATCTTCCAACAACCAAAAGCCCAGGAACAGATGGCTTCACAGGTGAATTCTACCTAAATTTTAGAGAAGAGCGAACACCAATCTTAAACTCTGCCAGAAAATTGCAGAGGAAGGCAAACTCCCAAGTTCATTCTATGAGGTCACCAGCACCCTAATATCAAAACCAGACAAAGATGCCACAAAAAAAAAAAAAAAAAACTACAGGCCAATATCACTGATGAACATAGATGCAAAAATCCTCGACAAAATTCTAGGAAACAGAATCCAGCAACATATTTAAAAGAACATGGTCAAGTGGGCTTTATTCCAGGGATGCAAGGATTCTTCAGTATTTGCAAATCAATCAATGTGATACATCATATTAAGAAATTGAATGATTAAAAACCATATGATTATCTCAACAGATGCAGAGAAAGACTTTGACAAAATTAAACACCTATTTATGATTAAAAAACTCTCCAGAAAGCAGGCATAAAAAGAACATTCCTCAGAATAATAAAAGCCATATAGGTCAAACACACAGTAAAAATTACCCTCAATGGTGAAAAATTGAAAGAATATCCTCTAAAATTAGGAACAAGAAAGGGTGCCCACTCTCACCACTATTACTCAAGAGAGTTTTGATAATCCTAGCCATGGCAATCATAGAACAAAAAGATATAAAAGAAATGCTGATAAACAAGATGAAAGGGCAGAGAAATACCCAGCAGGTAAAGGAACAGGATAAATGCCCACCAAACCAAACAAAAGAGGAACAGATAGGAAATCTACCTGATAAAGAATTCCAAATAATGACAGTGAAAATGATCCAAAATCTTGAACACAAAATGGAGTTACAGATAAATATCCTGGAGAAAAGGATTGAGAAGATGCAAGAAAAGTTTAACAAGGATCTAGAAGAAATAAGAAAGAGTCAATATGTAATGAATAATGCAATAAATGAGATCAAAAACACTCTGGAGGGAACCAACAGTAGAATAACAGAGGCAGAAGATAGGATAAGTGAGGTAGAGGATAGAATGGTAGAAATAAATGAAACAGAGAGGAAAAAAGAAAAACGAAATAAAAGAAATGAGGACAATCTCAGAGACCTCTGGGACAATGTGAAACGCCCCAACATTCGAATCAGAGGAGTCCCAGAAGAACAAGACAAAAAGAAAGACCATGAGAAAATACTTGAGGAGATAATAGTTGAAAACTTCCCTTAAAATGGGGAAGGAAATAATCACCCAAATCCAAGGAACCCAGAGAGTCCCAAACAGGATAAACCCAAGGCAAAACACCCCAAGACACATATTAATCAAATTAACAAAGATCGAACACAAAGAACAAATATTAAAAGCAACAGCGGGAAAACAACAACTAACACACAAGAGGATTCCCATAAGTATAACAGCTGATCTTTCAATAGAAACTCTTCAGGACAGGAGGGAATGGCAGGAAATACTGAAGGGATGAAAGAAAATAACCTACAGCCCAGGTGTCATTCAAATATACCCAGCAAGGATCCTATTCAGATATGAAGGAGAAATCAAAATCTTTACAGAGAAGCAAAAGCTGAGAGAATTCTGCACCACCAAACCAGCTCTCCAACAAATGCTAAAGGATCTTCTCTAGAGAGGAAACACATAAAGGGTGTATAAGCTTGAACCCAAAACAATAAAGTAAATGGCAGCAGGATCATACTTATCAATAATTACCTTAAATGTAAATGGGTTGAATGCCTCAACCAAAAGCAAAAACTGGCTGAATGGATAAAAAAGCAAGACCCCTATATATGTTGTCTACAAGACACCCACCTCGAAACAAGGGACACATACAGACTGAAACTGAAGGGCTGGAAAAAGATATTCCACGCAAATAGAGACCAGAAGAAAGCAGGAGTAGCAATACTCATATCAGATAAAATAGACTTTAAAATAAAGGCTGTGAAAAGAGACAAAGAAGGACACTACATAATGATCAAAGGATCAATCCAAGAAGAAGATATAACAGTTATAAATATATATGCACCCAACATTGGAGCACCACAATATGTAAGACAAATGCTAACAATATGCAAGGGTGCTGGGGACCAGCCCCAGCTGATCCAGGGTATTCAAAGGAGAGACGGCCTAGGCGACTATTTATATGCTAATTAGAGATATAAAGAATAATAGAATGAGGATAGCTCAGTAGGAAAATTCAATGGAGAAAAGAAGCTGAGTAGCTTGGTTTACGCGGGAGACCAATAAAACTTCAAGACAAGAAGTTTGCACCACTTACTAGGCCGCAGGCGCCCTCTCGAATAGCGGAAGGTGCCTCACCCTAGACACCTTCTCGAGTGGGTCTTAGAAGCCCAGGCATAATTAGTAAGCGTGGTGGGTTCCGCGCTTCAGATGGAGACTCAGCTGGAAGTTAAAGGGAAGAATGACATGGGGAGACCAAGCGCTGGTGAGCAAAGCCCGTAGCTTTATTTTCAACAGGGGCTTATATACCCTAAGTTACACATAGAGGATAATAGGGGATGCAAAGTCAGCAGTCTTTGATTCTTATCAAAAACCAGGGTTTCTTTCCTGCAAATTTATCGTATACAAATGGTTTAGGTGATTTACATCATCTTCTGGCCAGAAGGCCTACTAACATTTTATGACTCTTGACAAGGACTTATCAACAAAGACTTATTTTCTCTAAGAGTAATTATTTTAAGGTTTGGCGCCATCTTCCAAAGATAAAATTGCATTCCTATAGGGCGGATGTGTAATGGGTTTACAACAAAGGAAAGAATTTATTACCTTAAGGGTCTAAAGTTACTAACACCAAGGCCACTACTTATTTTTTCTACATACCCACTATTAATTAATACACATTCAAGGATACAATTCAGAGGATGTGAAAACTTGGCAACAAGCATTGACTCATCAATGAAATCCTTTACTAGTTTATTCTGACAGTTTTTAACTCTCTTAGAGGCTCTAAGCTATTTGAATATCTTAAGCTTCCCCTGCCTCTGGAGGCTAGGAGACTGTAAACAATCGTATGCATAGCTGCAGGAGTCCGGGTAAACTTGTCAGGCGAGTTAGAGAGCCATCTGAGGGGTTTGGATTTAAACACTCCTAATTGCCCAGGAACTTTATTAATTGTAGCTGTAAGTTAACTCTTTGACAGAGAGAGCGAGATGGTGGTAGGGGACAGCCCCCAGTAAAGTCAGAGGTGAGAGCACAAAGCAATAAAGTAGGCAGACTCTGGTTTTTTGGGGGAAAATGCTCGAGAATATCCGGGCGGACTCCTGAGGCTCGATCCCGCCTTTGCGTATGCCGAGCCTCCTTCCTCATGACCTTTGTCACGAGTGGAATGCCTCACCAGCTCCCGGCACAAGGGGAAATTAACAATAACACAATAGTAGTGGGAGACTTCAATACCCCACTCACACCTATGGATAGATCAACTAAACAGAAAATTAACAAGGAAACACAAACTTTAAATGATGCAATAGACCAGTTAGACCTAATTGATATCTATAGGACATTTCACCCCAAAACAATGAATTTCAACTTTTTCTCAAGCACATACGGAACCTTCTCCAGTATAGATCACATCCTGGGACATAAATCTAGCCTTGGTAAATTAAAAAAAATTGAAATCATTCCAAGCATCTTTTCTGACCACAATGTTGTAAGATTAGATCTCAATTACAGGAGAAATACTATTAAAAATTCCAACATATGGAGGCTGAACAACACGCTGCTGATAACCAACAAATCCCAGAAGAAATCAAAAAATAAATCAAAATATGCATAGAAACGAATGCAAATGAAAACACAACAACCCAAAACCCATGGGGCACTGTAAAAGCAGTGCTAAGGGGAAGGTTCATAGCAATACAGGCTTACCTCAAGAAACAAGAAAAAAAGTTAGATAAATAACCTAACTCTACACCTAAAGCAACTAGAAAAGGAAGAAACGAAGAACCCCAGGGTTAGTAGAAGGAAAGAAATCTTAAAAATTAGGGCAGAAATAAATGCAAAAGAAACAAAAGAGACCATAGCAAAAATCAACAAAGCCAAAAGCTGGTTTTTTGAAAGGATAAATAAAATTGACAAACCATTAGCCAGACTCTTCAAGAAACAAAGGGAGAGAAATCAAATCAACAAAATTAGAAATGAAAACGGAGAGATCACACAAAGGAACATAAAAGACTACTGTCAGCAACTATATGCCAATAATATGGACAACTTGGAAGAAATAGACAAATTCTTAGGTAAGTACAACTTTCCAAAACTGAACCAGGAAGAAACAGAAAATCTTTACAGACCCATCACAAGCACAAAAATTGAAAGTGTAATTAGAAATCTTCCAGCAAACAAAAGCCCAGGACCAGACAGCTTTAGAGCTGAATGCTACCAAAAATTTAGAGAAGAGCTAACGCCTATAGTACTCAAACTCTTCCAGAAAATTGCAGAGGAAGGTAAACTTCCAGACCCATTCCATGGGGCCACCATCACCCTAATACCAAATCCTGAGAAAGATGCCACAAAAAAGAAAACTTCAGTCCAATATCACTGATGAACATAGATGCAAAAATCCTTAACAAAATTCTAGCAAATAGAATCCAACATCACATTAAAAAGATGGTACATCCTGACCAAGTGGGCTTTATCCCAGGGATGCAAGGATTCTTCAATATCCACAAATCAATCAATGTAATATACCACATTAACAAATTGAAAAATAAAAACCATTTGGTTATCTCAATAGATGCAGAGAAAGCCTTTCACAAAATTCAGCATTCATTTATGATAAAAACCTTCCAAAAAGCAGGAATAGAAGGAACATACCTCAACATAATAAAAGCTATATGTGACAAACCCAAAGAAAACATTATCCTCATTGCTGAAAAATTGAAAGCGTTTCCCATAAAGTCAGAAACAAATGCCCACTCTCACCACTACTACTCAACATAGTTTTGGAAGTTTTTGCCAGAACAGTCAGAGCAGAAAAAGAAATAAAAGTAATCCAAATTGGAAAAGAAGAAGTAATACACTCACTGTTTGCAGATGACATGACAGAAAATTACTAGAACTAATCAATGAATATAGTAAACTTGCAGGATATAAAATCAGCACACAGAAATCCCTTGCATTCCTATACACTATAAATGAGAAAATAGAGAAATTAAGGAAACTATTCCATTCACCATTGCAACGAAAAGAATAAAATACTTAGGAATATATCTACCTAAAGAAACAAAAGACTTCTATATAGAAAACTATAAAACACTGGTGAGAGAAATCAAAGAGGACACTAACAGACGGAGAAATATACCGTGTTCATGGATTGGAATAATCAATATAGTGAAAATGAGTGTACTACCCAAAGCAATCTGTAAATTCATTGCAATCCCTATCAAGCTACCAATGGTATTTTTTACAGAGCTATAACAAATAATTTCACAATTTGTATGGAAATCCAAAAAACCTCGAATAGCCAAAGCAATCTTAAGAAAGAAAAATGGAACTGAAGGAATCAACCTGCTTGACTTCAGGCTCTACTACAAAGCCACAGTCATCAAGATAGTATGGTACTGGCAGAAAACAGAAATATAGATCAATGGAACAAAATAGAAAGCCCAGAGATAAATCCATGCACCTATGGACACCTTATATTTGACAAAGAAGGCAAGAACATACAATGGAGAAAAGACAATCTCTTTAACAAGTGGTGCTGGGAAAACTGGTCAACCACTTGTAACCGAAAGCAAATAGAACACTTTCTAACACCATACACAAAAATAAACTCAAAATGGATTAAAGATCTAAACGTAAGACCAGAACCTATAAAACTCCTAGAGGAGAACATAGGCAAAACACTCTCCGACAGAAATCACAACAGGATCCTCTATGACCCACCTCCCATAATATTGGAAATACAAGCAAAAATAAACAAATGGGACCTAATTAAAATTAAAAGCTTCTGCACAACAAAGGAAACTATAAGCAAGGTGAAAAGACAGCCTTCAGAATGGGAGAAAATAACAGCAAACGAAGCAACTGACAAAGAATGAATCTCATAAATATACAAGCAACTCCTGCAGCTCCATTCCAGAAAAATAAACAATCCAATCAAAAGGTGGGCCAAAGAACTAAAGAGACATTTCTCCAAAGAAGACATACAGATGGCTAACAAACACATGCAAAGATGCTCAACATCACTCATTATCAGAGAAATGCAAATCAAAACCACAATGAAGTACCATTTCACACCAGTTTTATGGCGGCTATTCAAAAGTCTACAAACAATAAATACTGGAGAGGGTGTGGACAAAAGGGAACCCTCTTACACTGTTGGTGGGAATGCAAACTAGTATGGCCACTATGGAGAATAGTGTGGAGATTCCTTTAAAAAATGGAAATAGAACTGCCATATGACCCAGCAATCCCACTGCTGGACATACACACTGAGGAAACCAGAAATAAAAGAGACACATGTACCCCAATGTTCATTGCAGCACTGTTCATAATAGCCAGGGCATGGAAGTAACCTAGATGTCCATCAGGAGACAAATGCATAAGAAAGCTGTGGTACATATACACAATGGTGTATTACTTAGCCATTAAAAACAATGCATTTCAATCAGTTCTAATGAGTTGGATGAAACTGGAGTCTATTATACAGAGTGAAGCAAGCCAGAAAGTAAAACATGAATACAGTATAATAATGCATATATATGGAATTTAGAAAGACAGTAAAGATTGTTGGGGTCCTTTAATGGACCCAGACTTGGTGGCCCAGAGTCGACGATAAGAAAGTGAAAGAGAGAGCTGGAGGTAGAGAGAGAGAGAGAAAGAGAGAAAGAAAGAGTAAAAGAGAGAATGAAAGAGAGAAAGGAAGGGAGGGAGGGAGGAAGGAAGAAAGACACGGGGATCCAAGCTCTGATGGAGCAAAGGTGCTTTAATGATTTTTCTGTGAGTATATGTAGTCTGTGGTACAAGAAAGTTCTTTCAACAATGATAAAGATCAGAAAACCAAATGTACAGCAGCCATTACCAAGGGAACAAGGGATTAATAATGGTCACAAGGTCAGGAGACAATCCATATCTCAAGAAAGGGGATTGAGACTAAGCAAGTTTGTCGTAAAGAGAATGTTTACTAAAGGAGATTCAAGCCTGTCTCACACAATTATCTCAGTTCCTGGGAGCAGCCTGCTGTTCTGATTAAAAAGAAACAAAGGACTTGTAAGAAACAGCATATAGGAATCTTTCTGTTAAACACTCCCTGACAAATGAGAACCCTTTATGCGAGACAGCAAAAGAGACACAGATATGGAACAGTCTTTTGGACTCTGGGAGAAGGCGAGGGTGGGATGATTTGGGAGAATGGCATTGAAGCATGTATATTATCATATGTGAAAAAAATCACCAGTCCAGGTTCGATGCATGATACAGTATGCACTGGGCTGGTGCACTGGATGACCCAGAGGGATGGTATGGGGAGGGAGGTGGGAGGGTGGTTCAGGATGGGGAACACATGTACACCTGTGGCAGATTCATGTCAGTGTAATGGTGAAACCAATACAATATTGTAAAGTAATTAGCCTCCAATTAAAATAAATAAATTTAGGAAAAACAAACAAACAAACAAACAAACAAACAAAATGAAATGCTGGAAATTTGATCTCTGGTTCCTCTGCCTCTTTGAAGCCCAGTGTGTACATCTGGAATTTCTTGATTCACATACTACTAAAGCCTAGCTTGAAGGATTTTGAAAATAACCTTACTAGTATGTCAAATGACTGAAGATTCACTGTAGTTTGAACATGCTTTGGCATTGCTGTACTTTGGGATTGGAATGAAAACTGACCTTTTCCAGTTCTGTGGCCACTGCTAAGTTTTCCAAATTTGTTGACATATTGAGTGCAGCACTACAACAGCATCATCTTTTAGGATTTTAAATAGCTCAGCTGGAATTCCATCAACACCACTAGCTTTGCCAAGGCCCACTTGACTTCGCATTCCAGGATGTCTGGCTCTAGGTGAGTGAACACATCATCGTGGTTATCTTGGTCATTAGACCTTTTTTTTCATAGTTCCTCTGTGTATTCTTGCCATCTCTTCTTAATATCTTCTCATGTGCTTCCCTGGTGGATCAGATGGTAAAAGCTGCCTGTAGTGCAGGAGACCTGGGTTTGATCCCTGGATCAGGAAGTTCCCCTGGAGAAGGAAGTGGTAACCCACACCAGTATTCTTGCTTGGAAATTCCCATGGAAGGAGGAGCCTGGCAGGCTCTAGTGTATGGGGTTACAAAGAGTCAGACACAACTGAGCGACTTCACTTTTTTTTTTTTTTTTCTGTTAGATCCATACCATTTCTGCCTTTATTAGATTTGATAGAATGCCTGAGGAACTAGGGACGGAGGTTCAAAACATTGTGCAGGAGGCAGTGACCAAGAAATGCAAGAAGGCAAAGAGGTTGTCTGAGGAGGCTTTGCAAGTAGCTGAAGAAAGAAGAGAATTGAAAGGTAAAGGAGAAAGGAAAAGCTATACCCAACTGAATACGGAGTACCAGAGAATAGCAAGGATAGGAAAGCCTTCTCAAATTTAAAGTGCACAGCTTGATTTTTTTAGATATGTGTACATTGTGAAATGAGCACAGTCAAGCTAATTAACATCTGACATCTTATATAGTTACCATTTTCCTTGTGTGTGTGGTGAGAACATTTAAGATCTACCCTCTTCAATTCAGTTCAGTTCAGTCACTCAGTTGTGTCCCACTCTTTGCGACCCCATGAATCGCAGCACACCAGGCCTCCCTGTCCATCACCAACTCCCGGAGTTCACTCAAACTCATGTTCATTGAGTTGGTGATGCCATCCAGCCATCTCATCCTCTGTCGGTCCCTTTTCCTCCTGCCCCCAATCCCTCCCAGCATCAGAGTCTTTTCCAATGAGTCAGCTCTTCTCATGAGGTGGCCAAAGTACTGGAGTTTCAGCTTTAGCATCATTCCTTCCAAAGAAAACCCAGGGCTGATCTCCTTTAGAATGGACTGGTTGGATCTTCTTGCATTCAAGGGACTCTCAAGAGTCTTCTCCAACACCACAGTTCAAAAGCATCAATTCTTCGGTGCTCTGCTTTCTTCACAGTCCAACTCTCACATCCATACATGACCACTGGAAAAACCATAGCCTTGACTAGACGGACCTTTGTTGGCAAAGTAATGTCTTTGTTTTTCAATATGCTATCAAGGTTGGTCATAACTTTTCTTCCAAGGAGTAAGCATCTTTTAATTTCATGGCTGCAGTCACCATCTGCAGTGATTTTGGAGCCCCAAAAAATAAAGTCTGACACTATTTCCACTGTTTCCCCATCTATTTCCCATGAAGTGATGGGACCAGATGCCATGATCTTCGTTTCCTGAATGTTGAGCTTTAAGCCAACTTTTTCACTCTCCTCTTCACTTTCATCAAGAGGTTTTTTAGTTCCTCTTCACTTTCTGCATAAAGGTGGTGTCATCTGCATATCTGACCCTGTTAGCAGATGTTAAATATAGAATACATCATTATTAACCATAGTCACTAGTCGCTATGATATACATTGAATCTCTAGAACTTGTTCTTCTTGCATAACTGAAACTTTGTACTCTTGGACCAAGACCTCCCCACTTTCCCTCTGCCTCACCTCACACTGGTAACCACTATTCTACCTCTGGTTTTGAGTCTATTTTAGATCCTACATATAAATGAGATTGTGCAATATATCTCTTTCTGTATCTCCCTTACTTCTCTTAGCATAATGTCCTCTAGGATCAGCCATGTTGTCAAAAATGGGGGATATCCTAATATTCCATTCATGCACACACATATAAGTATACATTTTTAAGCCATGAAATTTGCAGTATTCAGTATCACACACACTCATAATACACCTTTCTTTATCCATTCATCTGCTGATTGACATTTAGGTTGTTTTCATATCTGGCTCTTTGAATAGTGCTGCAGTGAACATGGGAGGTACAAATATCTCTTCAAGATCCATATTTCATTTTCTTTGGATATAGTTACAGAAGTGAGATTGCAGATCATATGGTAGATCTGTTTCTGACTTTTTGAGAAACCCCCATTTTGTTTTCCATTATAACTATACAAATTTACGTTCCTACCAGCAGTGTTTAACGGATCTGTTTAGTCCAAATTCTTGCCAACACTTGTTATCTCTTGAGTTTTGCCATCCTAACAGTTTTGACATGGTATATCTTTGAGGTTTTGATTTGCACCTCCCTGATGATTGTGGGTGTTGAACACCCTTTCATATACCTGTTGGACATTTGTATGTCCTCTTTTGAGAAATGTCTGTTAAAATTATTTGACATTTATTTATTTATTTATTTTAATTGGAGGCTAATTACTATACAAGATTGTAGTGGCTTTTGCCCTACATTAATATGAATCAGCCATGGGTGAACATGTGTCCCCCATCCTGAAGCCCCCTCCCACCTCCCTCCCCATCCCATTGCTCAGGGTTGTTCCAGTGCACTGGCCCTGAGCGCCCTGTCTCATGCATTGAACCTGGACTGGCAATCTGTTTCACATATGATAATATACATGTTTCAATGCTTTTCTCTCAAATCATCCGACCCTTGCCTTCTCCCACAGAGTCCAAATGTATGTTCTTTATATCTGTGTCTCTTTTGCTGTCTTGCATATAGGGTCATCATTACCATCTTACTAAATTCCATATATATGCATTAATATACTGTATTGGTGTTTTCTTTCTGGCTTACTTCACTCTGTATAATAGGCTCCAGTTTCATCCACCTCATTAGAACTGATTCAAATGTGTTGCTTTTAATAGCTGAATAATATTCCATTGTGCATACGTACCACAGCTTTCTTATCCATTTGTCTGCCGATGGACATATAGGTTGCTTCCATGTCCTAGCTATTGTACTATTGTAAACAGTGCTGCAATGAACATTGGGGTACACATGTCTCATTCAATTCTGGTTTCCTCGGTGTGTATGCCCAGCAGTGGGATTGCTGGGGCATATGGCCGTTCTATTTTCAGTTTTTTAAGGAATCTCCACACTGTTCTTCATAGTGGCTGTACTAGTTTGCATTCCCACCAACAGTGTAAGAGGGTTCCCTTTTCTCCACACCCTCTCCAGCATTTATTGTTTGTAGACTTTTGGATAACAGCCATTCTGACTGGCATAAGATGGTACTACCACATTGTGGTTTTGATTCACATTTCTCTGATAAAAAGTGATGTTGAGCATCTTTTCATGTGTTTGTTAGCCATCTGTGTGTCTTCTTTGGAAATGTCTTTTTAGTTCTTCGGCCTATTTTTTGATTGGGTCATTTATTTTTCTGGTATTGAGCTGCCTGAGCTGCTTGTATATTTTTGAGATTAATTCTTTGTCACTTGCTTCATTTGCTATTATTTTCTCCCATTCTGAAGTCTCTCTCTTCACCTTGCTAATAGTTTCCTTCATTGTGCAAAAACTTTTAAGTTTAATTAGGTCCCATTTGTTTATTTTTGCTTTTATTTCCATTCTGGGAGATGGGTCATAGAGGATCCTGCTGTGATGTATGTCAGAGAGTGTTTTGCCTATGTTTTCCTCTAGGAGTTTCATAGTTTCTGGCCTTATATTTAGATCTTTAATCCATTTTGAATTTATTTTTGTGTATGGTGTTAGAAAGTATTCTAGTTTCATTCTTTTACAAGTGGTTGGCCAGTTTTCCCAGCACCACTTGTTAAAGAGATTGTCTTTTCTCCATTGTATATTCTTGCCTCCTTTGTCACAGATAAGGTGTTCATAGGTGCGTGGATTTATCTCTGGGCTTTCTCTTTTGTTCCACTGATATTTCTGTCTTTGTACCAGTACCATACTGTCTTGATGACTGTAGCTTTGTAGTAGAGCCTGAAGTCAGGCAGGTTGATGCCTCCAGTTCCATTCTTCTTTCTCAAGATTGCTTTGGCTATTCGAGGTTTCCTGGATGCACCACAAGAACATTGTCTCAGGTGTGCTGTGTGTCTTCTCTGGGAAGCTGATCTCAGGCTGCGACCCTCCTGGCAGATGTCAGCCGTCCAAGATCCCAAAAAGACTTGGTTAGCAACTGGGAGCCTGCTCACAGTTTGGTGGAGGATGCCAGTCTCTGGGGCCAAGATTGCCCTCTGTTGCACACTGGCCTCTCTGCCCCCAGCATGCCCATGTTTTTAATCAGTTGGGTTTTGGTATTAAGTTATATGAGCTACTTACATGTTTGGGATGTTAACCTTGATCAGATGTAAGTTTTGCAAATATTTTCTCCCTTTCTTTAGGTTGTCCCTGTTAACTTTTTCCTTTTCTGTACAGAGGCTTTTTAGTTTAATGTTATTTCACTTGTTTATTTTTGCTTATGTTTGTGCTTTGGGGGTCATTGCTAAGACTAGTGTCAGGAAGCTTTAACCATGTTTCTTTTTTTTTAATAGTTTTACATTTAATTCTTCAATCTGTTTTCCTTTTTTTCTTTTCTTTAATTTATTTCTTTTAATTGTAGGCTAATTACTTTACAGTATTGTGATGGTTTTTGCCATACATTGACATGAATCAGCCACAGGTGTACATGTGTCTCCCTACTGTGAACTCCCCTCCTACCTCCCTCCCCATCCCATCCCTCTGGGTTGTCCCAGTGCACTGGCTTTGAGTGCCATGCTTCATGTGTTTTGCGTTGATCTTTGTATATGGTATGAGATGTGAAATTTGGGTCCCATTTCATTCTTCTGCATCTAGATACCCAGTTCTCCCAACACCATTTTTTTAAAAATAGTTTTATTTATTTATTTTTGGCTGTGCTGGGTCTTAATTCCCTGGGTGTGGGCTTTCGCTAGTTGTGGTGAGCAGGGGCCACTCTTTAGTTGTGAACTTCACATTGCAGTGGTTTCTCTTGTTGCAGAGTATGGGCTCTACAGTGACCAGATTTCAGTAGTTGTGGCATGTGGGTTCAGTAGTTGTGGTTCCCAGGCTCTAGAGCACAGGCTCAATAGTTGTGGCACACAGGCTTAGTTGCACTGTGGCATGTGGGTCTTCCCAGATCAGGGGTCAAACCTGTGTCTCCTCCCTTGGCAGTCAGATTCTTCACCACTGATCCACCAGGGAAGCCCCCCAACACCGTTTATTGAAATGACTGTCCTTTTCCCACTGTCTTTATCACCCTTGTCAAAGATCAAGATTGGCCATAAAGGCATATATTTATTTCTGTGTAGTCTGTTCTGTTACATTGTTCTATATGCCTGTTTTATGCCAATATAATAATATTTGGATTACTATAACTTTGTAATATATTTTGAAATCACAAAGTGTGATTTGTTGTTGTTGGTCAGTCGCTCACTCATACCCAACTTTTTGTGACTCTATGGACTCCAGCACACCAGGCTTTCCAGTCTTTCACTATCTCATGGAGTATATGCAAACTAATTTCCATTAATTTAATAATGCCATCCAACCATCTTATCCTCTGTTGCCCCCTTCTCCTCCTGCCCTCAATCTTTCCCAGCATTAGAGTCTTTTCCAATGAGTCAACTCTTCGCATCAGGTGGCCAAAGTATTGGAGTTTGAGCTTCAGCATCAGTCCTTCTAATGAATATTCAGGATTGATTTCCTTTAGCACTGACTGGTTTGATCTCCTTGCTGTCCAAAGGACTCTTAAGAATCTTCAGCACCACAGTTCAAAAGCATCAATTCTTTAGCACTTAGCCTTCTTTATGGTCTAGCTCTCACATCTGTACATGACTACTAGAATAACCATGGCTTTGACTCTACAGACCTTTGTTGGCGAAGTAACATCTCTGCTTTTTAACATGCTGTCTAAGTTTGTCATAATTTTTCTTCCAAGGATCAAACATCTTTTAATTTCATGGCTGCAGCCACCATCTGCAGTGATTTCTGCCATTAGCATGGTGTCATCTACATATTTGAGATTATTGATATTTCTCCTAGCAATCTTGATTACAGCTTGTGCTTCATCCAGCCCAGCATTTTGCATGATGTACTCTGCATGTAAGTTAAATAAGCAAGATTACAATATACGGCCTTGACATACTCCTTTCCCAGTTTTGAACCAGTCAGTCTTCTATATCCAGTTCTAACTGTTGCTTCTGCATTCAAATGTGTACATCTTTCCCTTTCTCATTTGCCTTTTGCTTCTCTTCCCTTCTCAGCTATTTGTATGACCTGCTCAGACAACAACTTTGCCTTGTTGCATTTCTTTTTCTTGATAATGGTTTTGAAATCAGAAAGTGTGATACCTCCAGCTTGTTCTTGCTCAAAACTTGCTTTTCTATTCAAGATTTCTTTTTTTTTTTTTTTTCATTTGAAATTTAGGACTTTTTTTTTCTGTTTCTATAAAGAATGCCATTGGGATTTTAATAGTTGCATTTAATCTATACATCACTTTGGGCAGCATGGACATTTTAGCAATATTAATTCTTCCAATCCATGGACATGGGATATCTTTCCTTTTTGTGTGTCTTCTTTAATTTCCTTTATCAGTTTTTTAATAATTTTCAGTGTCCAAGTCTTTCACCTCTGGTTGAGTTTATTCTTGTCTATTTTATTCTTTTTATTGCTATTGGAAATGGAATTATTTTCTTAATTTTTTTGGATAGTTCACCATTAATGTGTAGAAACACCACTGACTTTTTGTATGTTGATTTTATATTTTGAAGTTTAGTGGCTTTGTTTATTAATTCTCATAATTTTTGGTTGTTCTTTGAGTTTTCAACATATATTATTGTGTCTTGTGCAGATCCTTAACTTCTTCCTTTCTGATTTGATTTTTTAAAATTTCTTTTTGTTGTCTAGTTGTTCTAGCTAGGACTTCTAATATTGTATTAAATAGAAGTTTTGAATGTGGGTATCCCTGACTTGAGTGGACTTAGAGAATAATTTTTCAGTTTTTTTTTTTTCCAGTTGATGTTAGCCATGGGTTTTTCATATATGTTTATTGAGTTAAGTTCCTTCTGTACCTATTTTGTTGAGAGCTTTCTTTCATAAATGGATTTTGAATTTCATAAAATACTTTTTCTGCATCTATTGAGATGATGACAAATATGAGTTTTGTCTTTTATTCTGTTAATGTGGTGTATCACGTTGATATGCACATGATGAATCATCCTTGCATTCCAGGGATACAGTCCACTTGTTCCTGTTGTTTAATCCTTTTACTATGCTGTTGAATTTAGTTTATTGGGAATCCCTGGTGGCTCAGATGTTAAAGTGTCTTCCTGCAATGTGGGAGACCCGGGTTCGATCCCTGAGCTGGGAAGATCCCCTGGAGAAGGAAATGGCAACCCACTCCAGTATTCTTGCCTGCAGAATCCCATGGAGTGAAGAGCATGGTAGGCTACAGTCCACGGGGTTGCAAAGAGTCGGACATGACTGAGCTACTTCATTTTCACCACTTTATTGAAAATTTTTGCATCTGTGTTCACTAGGGACGGGCTTCCCTTGTGGCTCATCTGGTAAAGAATCTGCCTGTAGTGGGGGAGACCTGGGTTCAGTCACTGGGTTGGGATGATCCCCTGGGAAGGGAAAGTTTACCCACTCCAGTATTCTGGCCTGGAGAACTCCATGGACTGTATAGTCCATGGGGTCCCAAAGAGTCAGACATGCCTGAGCAACTTTCACTTTCACTTCGCTAAGGATACTGGTTTGTAGTTTTATTTTCCTATAGTTCCTGTGTCTGTTTTTGATCAGAGTGATACAATCAAATGAGTTTAGGAGTATTCCCTCTTCCTTTTTGTGGGACAGTTCAAGAAGAACTGATATTTGAATTTTTAATTTACCTGTGAAGCCATCTCATCCTGGATTCTTCTTTGTTGAGGGGATTTTGACTACTGACTCAGTCTCCTAACCGGTCTCTTCAGACTTTGCATTTCTTCTTGGTAGGTTGTATGTTTCTAGAAATTTACTGATTTCTTCTAAGTTATCCAATTTGTTGGCATGTACTTATCGATGATAGTCTTTTATGATACTTTTTGTTTCTGAGGCACCAATTGTAATCTCTGGTATTTCATTTCTAATTTTATTTGAATCTACTCTTTTTATTTATTTATTTATTTATTTTTGCTAGTTTGACTAGCTAAGGGTTTGTCAATTTTGTTTATCATTTCAAGAAGTACTTTTATCATAAACCTTTCAAGTATGCTTGAATGCCCATATCTAAGAAGGAAAATAGTTTAAAGCACCGATTTTAACCATTTTGATTCCTTTGAGAATCTGATGAAACTTTGAATGTTCTTCCTAGAAAAGTTCATATTCAAAATTTTGTTTACAATAAACCACAATAAACAAACCTGTTCTATAGACTGTTGATCTAATTTATATTGGGGTATAAAGGAAAAATCAGCAGGTTTTGATTAGGATACAAGAGAGAACAAGAACAGTTTATGACTTATAAGGTTTGAATTGGGGAGTGTAAAAAGAAACATGTACATGTAAAGAAACAAACATGTAAGTAAATGATTTTATCTATTTTAACACCCGTATATCCACATATATTCTTCCTTTCTTGGGAGCTGAGGAACTTCCTTACCTGCTGTGTACCTGCTTTTTATACATGTTACATTCCTTTAATATAAAGTATGTACCTCTGATCTTCCTAATTACACATAGTTGCTAATGTAGTTAATTTAATTTTCAAGTATTAGCCTAAAAAGAGAAACATTTTAATCCTGGTACAGGTAGCAAAGGGTGATCTGTCTAATGGTAAAACAAGAATTTTGTGACCCATTACTTGTAAAGTTTTACCAAACCTAAACTGTCTCATATTTGTTGCTGGTAGATCAGATCTAAAGCTATTAATAATCTAGTTCCCTTGCTGTTGATTGGTAAACTTGATTCTTCCCAAATATGTCTTTCTCAAATCTTAAGGAAAGATGATACACCCTGAATATAAAGCAGATAATATGTAACTTTGAAGAGACTAAGTCCTTACCTCATTAAGTTTTTCATAATTCTTTTATGTTTTATATTTGTTTTTATTGAATATGGATTAGAATTAAAAGACTAATCAGTTTATGAAAGGTATAAAAATAACATGATGAACAACCATATACCTACCATCTAGTTTAAAGGAAAAACAAAATAAAATCCCTTTGTTCTTATAGCATTCCCTATCCATACAGAGATAACCATTACCCTATGCTGAATTTGGATTATTGCTTCCTTTGTTTACTTTTTACCTTTACCTTGTATGTCAGTATTACTAAACAATGTTTTTGGTTTTATAAGTTTTTGAACTATATGTTGATGGAAATATACCTGCATATAATTTTCTCTAATTTTCCTCTTTTGCTCTACAAATACTTTTTTATTCTCAACATTTCTGAGATTCATCCAGATTTTTCCATGTAGCTGTAATTTATACATTTCCCCTTAATTTATAATATTTCATTGTATGTATATAGCCCAATTCAAGGTTGCTCCATATTCTTGTCAACTTGATATTGTCAGACTTTGCCAAATAGGTGGAATTGAAATACTTTCTCACTGTGGTTTTCATTTTCATTTCCATGTTATTGATGAAGTTGAACATCATTATATATATATTAGTTATTCTAGTGGTTAAATACAGGCATAACATTGCACTTGTATTTTTCTACTAACTAATATCTTGAGCATATTTTCATGTGTTTATTTGCCATTCTTCTTTTGTGAATAATCTGTTAAAATGTTTGGGCCATTTTTATTAGGTTATTTGTTTAGTTTGTTATTATTGAGCTTTAAAATTGTTTATATATTCTGGACTTTCAGCCCTGTATTAGGTATGTGATATGCACATATTTTCTCCAAACTGTGACTTATCTCTTCTTTATATATTACTTTTTCATTGCTTCTGTAAAAGACTACCAGGAAATTAGTGATTTTACACAGCACAATTTTATTATCTTGTAGTTTTTATTAAGATAGAATTCTAATACAACTATACTGGACTAAAGTCAAGGTGTTGGCAGGGTTGCATTTGTTTCTGGAGCATCTTGAGAGAATCCACTTTCTTCTTTTTTTCAGCTTTAGAGACTTCCCTTGGCTTATGGCCATTTCATTCATTTTCTTTTTTTTTTTTTTTTAATGCAAGCAAAATGTTTTATTTTTTTAATTAATTAATTAATTTTACTTTACAATATTGTATTGGTTTTGCCATACATTGACTTGAATCCACCATGAGTGTACATGTGTTCCCCATCCTGAACCCCCTTCTCACCTCCCTCCCCATCCTACCCCTCTGGGTCATCCCAGTGCACCAGCCCTAAGCACCCTTATCATGCATCAAGCCTGTACTGGCACTTTGTTTCACAAATGTATTTTACATGTTTCAATGCCATTCTCCCATATCATCCCACCCTCTCCCTCTCCCACAGAGTCCAAAAGACTGTTCTATACATCTGTGTCTCTTTTGCTGTCTCACATACAGGGTTATCGTTACCTTCTTTCTAAATTTCATATATACTCCATTGTGGGTTCAGTTCATTTTTGGCTAGTTCCTTGGTCCGACTTAATATTTCTCAAGATCTATAGGCCCCTTCCTATGTAGTCCGTAGTAACCACAGGGTTTTCATGTATTGCCTGTAGCTTCCAGGGCGTTTCCCTCTGTTATAGCTTCTTCTGTTTGCTGGTCTCTTCAGTGTCTGGTTCCCACCCTGACACAAAGGGTACATATACACAATGGAGTATTACTCAGCCATTAAAAAGAATACATTTGAATCAGTTCTAATGAGGTGGATGAAACTGGAGCCTATTATACAGAGTGAAGTAAGCCAGAAGGAAAAACACCAATACAGTATACTAACGCATATATATGGAATTTAGAAAGATGGTAACAATAACCCTGTGTACGAGACAGCAAAAGAGACACTGATGTATAGAACAGTCTTATGGACTCTGTGGGAGAGGGAGAGGGTGGGAAGATTTGGGAGAATGGCATTGAAACATGTAAAATATCATGTATGAAACGAGATGCCAGTCCAGGTTCGACGCATGATACTGGATGCTTGGGGCTAGAGCACTGGGACGACCCAGAGGGATGGTATGGGGAGGGAGGAGGGAGGAGGGTTCAGGATGGGGAACACATGTATACCTGTGGTGGATTCATTTTGATATTTGGCAAAACTAATACAATTATGTAAAGTTTAAAAGTAAAATAAAATTTAAAAAATAAAAAAATAAATTTCATATATATGTGTTAGGATACTGTATTAGTGTTTTTCTTTCTGGCTTACTTCACTCTGTATAATAGGCTTCAGTTTCATCCACCTCATTAAAACTGATTCAAATGTATTCTTTTTAATAGCTGAGTAATACTCTATTGTGTGTATGTACCACAGCTTACTTCTCCATTCATCTGCTGATGGATATCTAGGTTGCTTCCATGTCCTGGTTATTATAAACAGTGCTGTGATGAACATTGGGGTACACGTGTCTCTTTCGATTCTGGTTTCCTCAGTGTGTATGCCCAACAGTGGGATTGCTGGTCATATGGCAGTTCTATTTCCAGTTTTTTAAGGAATCTCCACACTGTTCTCCATAGTGGCTATACTAGTTTGAAGTCCCACCAACAGTGTAAGAGGGTTTAATGGTACCTCACTGTGGTTTTGATTTTCATTTCTCTGATAATGAGTGATGTTGACCATCTTTTCATGTGTTTGTTAGCCATCTGTGGTTTTGATTTTCATTTCTCTGATAATGAGTGATGTTGACCATCTTTTCATGTGTTTGTTAGCCATCTGTATGTCTTCTTTGGAGAAATGTCTGTTTAATTATTTGGCACACTTTTTGATTGGGTCATTTATTTTTCTGGAATTGAGCTGCAGGAGTTATTTGTATATTTTTGCGGTTAATTCTTTATCACTTGCTTCATTTGTTATTATTTTCTCCCATTCTGAAGGCTGCCTTTTCACCTTGCGTATAGTTTCCTTTGTTGTTCAAAAGCTTTTAATTTTAATTAGAGCCCATTTGTTTATTTTTGCTTTTATTTCCAATATTCTGGGAGGTGGCTCATAGAGAATCCTGCTGTGGTTTATGTCAGAGAGTGTTTTGCCTATGTTTTCCTCTAGGAGTTTCATAGTTTCTGATCTTACATTTAGATCTTTAATCCATTTTGAGTTTATTTTTGTGTATGGTGTTAGAAAGTGTTCTAGTTTCATTCTTTGACAGGTGGTTGACCAGTTTTCCCAGCACCACTTGATAAAGAGGTTGTCTTTTCTCCATTGTATATTCTTGCTTCCTTTGTCAAAGATAAGTTGTCCAATGGTGCGTGGATTTATCTCTGGGCTTTCTATTTTGTTCCACTGATCTATATTTCTGTCTTTGTGCCAGGACCATACTGTCTTGATAACTGTGGCTTTGTAGTAGAGACTGAAGTCAGGCAGGTTGATGCCTCCAGTTCCATTCTTTTTTCTCAAGATTGCTTTGGCTATTTGAGGTTTTCTGTATTTCCATACAAATTGTGAAATTTTTTGTTCTAGTTCTGTGAAAAATACCGTTGGTAGCTTGATAGGGATTGCATTGAATCTTAGATTGTTTTAGGTAGTATACTCCTTTTCACTATATTGATTCTTCCGATCCATGAACATTGTATATTTCTCCATCTATTTGTGTCCTCTTTGATTTCTTTCACCAGTGTTTTATAGTTTGCTATAAATAGGTCTTTTGTTTCTTTAGGTAAATATATTCCTAATTATTTTATTCTTTTCATTGCAGTGGTGAATGGAATTGTTTCCTTAATTTCTCTTTCTACTTTCTCATTGTTAGTGTATAGGAATGCAAGGGATTTCTGTGTGTTAATTTTATATCCTGTAACTTTACTATATTCATTGAGTAGCTCTAGTAATTTTCTAGTGGAGTCTTTAGGGTTTTGTATGTAGAGGATCAGGTCATCTGCAAAGAGTGAGAGTTTTAATTCTTCTTTTCCGATCTGGATTCCTTTTATTTCTTTTTCTGCTCTGATTGCTGTGGCCAAAACGTCCAAAACTATGCATTTTCAGAGCCAGGATAAATAGTGTACGTCGTTCTCGTGTCACAGCATACTGACCATTCTTCTACAGTCACATCTCCCCCTGACATTACCCTTCCACGTGCCCCTTCTACTTTTAATGTCTTAAGATTATTTTGAACCCACCCAGATAATCCAGGAAAATCTTCCTCTCTTAAGGTTAAATGATTAATGTTAGTTATATATGCAACTTTAACTCTCATTTATTGTAACATAACATATTCATGGCTTCCAAGGATTAAGAGGTTTTGGGGTGGGGGTCATTGTTCTGCATACACTACCTCATTTTAACAGTGTCTTTTCAGGAACAGAAGATTTTGATTTTTATAAAATCTAATCTGTCAGTTCTTGAATTTATGGGTTATGATTTTGATGTCATGTCTAAGAAAATTTTGCCTAATCAAGTCATAAGCATTTATTCATGTTTTATTTATTTTTTAGAAATAATTGGGTTTTAGTATATTTAGATTTAATTCTAATATTTTTTTTTAATTTTCATTGGAATATAGTTGATTTACAATATGTTAGTTTCAGATGTACTGTAAAGTGATTCAGTTTTATATATACATATATCAACTATTTTTTTAGAGTTTTTCGTCCCCATATAGGCCAGAGTTCCCAGCAGTTCCCAGCAGTATATAGCAGATCCTTATTAGTTATCTATTTTATATATAGTAATGTGTATATGTGGGCTTCTCAGGTAGCACTAGGGGCAAGGGACCCACCTGCCAATGCAGGAGACATAAGAGAGGTAGGTTTGATCCCTGGGTTGGGAAGATCCCCTGGAGGAGGGCATGGTACCCCACTCCAGTATTCTTGCCTGGAGAATCCCAGGGAGCCTGGTGGGCTACAGTTCATGCGGTTGCAAAGAGTTGGACATGACTGAAACAACTTAGCACACACATACACATGCACATTTTGTATATGTAAATCCTAATCTCTCGATTTATTCCTCCCCCCTCCCCCTCTGTAACCATCAGTTTGTTTGCTATATCTGTAACTCTATTTCTGTTCTGTAGATAAGCTCATTTGTACCCTTATTTAGATTCCACATATAAGTGATACCATAAATTTGTCTTTCTCCTACTTCATCTTGGACTTCCCTAATATCTCAGTTGGTAAAGAATCCACCTCCAATGCAGGAGACCCCAGTTCGATTCCTGGGTCAGGAAGATCCACTGGATCTTCCTGGGAAGAAGGGAAAGGCTGCTCACTCTAGTATTCTTGGGCTTCCCTTGCGGCTCAGTTGGTGAAGAATCTGTGTTCAATGCGGGAGACCTGGGTTTGATCCCTGGGTTGGGAAGACCCCCTGGAGAAGGAAAAGGCTACTCACTCCAGCATTCTGGTCTGGAGAATTCCATGGACTGTATAGTACATGAGGTTGCAAAGAGTCGGGCACAACTGAGCGTCACTCAACAGTGGCACTTTGCCTCTATAGTGGTCATGGCTTTCTCCACAGGCATTCCTGGTTTCAGAGCTCCTCACCCTCATCCCCTCATGCTGTCTTCTCATAGCCAGCAGCAATATCCTCCTTTAGTCTGCTTTCCAAACCCCACGTTACAGAACCTAGCCCCAGGACACCCATCTCAGACTGATGTGCACAGTGCTGTGGGACAAACCCTCTGTAGGTCTCCCTCTGTCCTCCCTGCCACTGACCAATTGCTGACCTCTCCTCCAAGACCCCAAATCTCCCCTTCTGTCCCATCTGATCTCCTTGCTGATAAAGGGGCTTCCCCAGATGTTGGAGCTTCTCCTCACCTCCAGCTCCCCACCAGGGACTCAGGTCCCATCCTGCTTCCTCTCTTCCTTTTCTCTTCTTTCTTTTGTCCTGCCCAGTTACGTGGGGATCTTTCTTGTCCTTTAGGTGTCCAAGGTCCTCTGCTAGTGTTCATCAGGTGCTCTGTGAGAACTATTCCATATGTAGATGTATTCTTGATGTGTTTGTAGGGGCAGATGAACTTCACATCCGTCTTCTCCTCTGCCATCTTGGAAATCCCCTTACTGCTAATTTTAGGGGAAAAAAATTCATCACTACAAAAAGAAACCCTATACCCATTATCATCACTTCAATTTCACTCTTTCCCAAGCCCCTGGTCTAATCTACTTTCTGATGAAAGTAGATCAATGCCGATGCCAGACATGTCATATAAATAGAATTATATGATTCTAAAGGTCATAATATATGACCTTTTGTTACTGGTTTCTTTCAATTTCCAAAATGTTTTCAAGTTTCATCCACGTTATAGAATGTATCATTATGTAGTTTCTTTTTATTGATGAGTAATAGCTTACTCCTTGGAAGAAAAGTTATGACCAACCTAGATAGCATATTGAAAAGCCGAGACATTACTTTGCCAACAAAGGTTCGTCTAGTCAAGGCTATGGTTTTTCCTGTGGTCGTGTATGGATGTGAGAGTTGGACTGTGAAGAAGGCTGAGCACTGAAGAATTGATGCTTTTGAACTGTGGTGTTAGAGAAGACTCTTGAGAGTCCCTTGGACTGCAAGGAGATGCAACCAGTCCATTCTGAAGGAGATCAGCCCTGGGATTTCTTTGGAAAGAATGATGCTAAAGCTGAAACTCCAGTACTTTGGCCACCTCATGCGAAGAGTTGACTCATTGGAAAAGACTCTGATGCTGGGAGGGATTGGGGGCAGGAGGAGAAGGGGACGACAGAGGATGAGATGGCTGGATGGCATCACTGACTCGATGGAGGTGAGTCTGAGTGAACTCGGGGAGTTGATGATGGACAGGGAGGCCTGGCATGCTGTGATTCATGGGGTCGCAGAGTCAGACACGACTGAGCGACTGAACTGAATACTTCATTCTGTAAATACAGCAAATATTTGTCCATGTATCAGCTGATAGATATTTGGGTTATTTCCACTTTGAGACTATTATGGCTGATGCTGCTATGACCTTTGGTGTATAAATTTTGTGTCAACATTTACTTTCATTTCTCTTGGGTATAGACCTAGGAATGGAATTTCTGGTCCATATAGTAAATCAGCTTTCACTTTTTGAGGAAGTGCCAGGCTGTTTTCCAAAGCAACTACACCATTTTATCTTCTCACCTGCAGTGTATTAAGGTTCCACTTTTTCCACTTATTTACCAGTCCTTGTTATTGTATGTTTTTTTTTATTGTAGCCATCCTAGTGGGGATTTGATTTGCATTTCTGTAATAAGTAATAATGTCAAGCATTTTGTCATCTGCTTGCTGATAATTTGTACATCTTTGAAGAATTGTCTATTCAGATTCTTTGTCATTTTTTAAATTGGGTAATTAGCCTTTTTATTGCTGAATTGCAAGTTCAAAATATATATAGTTTATATATTCTAGATACAAGTTCTTTATGAGACATATGATTTGTAAGTATTGTCTATGGTTTGTCCTTTTACTATATTGATATCATTTGCAACACAAGTTTTTAATTTTGATGAAGTCCAACTTATTTTTATTTTTTTAGTTTTGTTGCTAGTGCTTCTAATGTTGTATACAAGAAATCATTGCTTAACCCAAAATCATGAAGATTCACCTTTATGTTTTCTTTTAAGAGTTTTATAGTTTTAGCTCTTATAGTTTTTTACATGATCCATTTTGCATTAATTTTTTTGTCTGTGGCATGATGTTAGGATCCAACTTTGTCCTTTTGTGAGTTTGCAGGTGTCCATGTACTATTTATAGAAAATACTATTTTTACTCCATTGAATTTTCTTTGTTCTTTTGTTGAAAATCAGTTGACTATAAATGCATGGGTTTATTTCTAGACTCAAAATTCTATTCCATTTGTATATATGTCTATCCCTATAGCTATAACACACTATTATTTTGTAACAAGTTTAAATTGGGGAGTATGTGTCTTCTAACATTTTTCTTCTTTTTCAAGATTGTTTTGGCTATTCTGGGTTCCTTTCACATCTGTATGAATTTAGCATCAAATTTTTCTTTTTATGGGGAAAAAAGGCAATTGGAATTTTCAAAGTGAATCTGTGGATCAATTTGGGAAGTAATTGCCATTTTAACAATATTAACTTTCTAATCCAAGAACATGGGATATCTGTGATGCCTTTTATTTATTTACATCTTCTCTATTTCTTTCAACATTTTTTACAGGTTTTGGTGTATAAGTCTTACACTTCTTTGTTAAATTTATTCCTAAGGATTTTATTTTTTGATGTTTTAAATGGAATTGCTTTCTTAATTTCATTTTCAGATCATTTATTGCTAGTATATAACAATATAGTTGATTTTTGTGCATTGATATTTTATCCTGCAACCTTGTATAATTTATTTGTTTAGGGATTATGCTGGGTTTGTTAGGATTTTCTGTGTACAAGATCATGTCATCTGTGAATAGAGAGAGTTTTATTTATTCCTTTCAGGTTTATTGTCTTCTATTTCTTATTCTTGCCTGAATGCACTGACTAGAACCTCCAGTAAAATGTTGACTAGAAGTAGTAAGAGTGGCATTTTTTATGTTGCTGATGTAAGGGAATAAACAATCAGTCTCTTACCATTAAGTAAGATTAAGCTGTTGGAATTTTGTGTTAGCATATTCTGTATATTAGTCCTTTGAAACTTCCTGAGAGTTTCAGTTCCTGAAATGGCACAGGGTGTGCTCAATTTTTATATATTTTCATTTGTGCTTGAAAATATTATGTATTTTACAGTTGTTCAATTCTTTGTGTTACATGTGTCCATGAGACCAAGCTTATTGATTATATTTTTCTGTACCAGGAGTCAATAGAGTTTTTTTCTTTAAAAAGCCTTATAGTAAATATTTTAAACATACGCATCTCTGTCACACCTTCTTAATTATTGTTGTAGCACAAAAGCAGCCACAGACAATGTATTAATGAATGAGTATAGCTGTGATTCAGTAAAATTTGAGTTACATAAACAGGTGACTGGTCCACAGGTTGTCATTTGCCCATTTCTGCTCATTACTATTTTTTAAATCTTCTTTTGATAACCCATCATAGATGATAAGTTAAACTCCCTCTGTGATGGTGATTTTGTCTGTTTTTCCTTGTTTCATTAATTTTGAGAATATATTAATAGATTCATACAAGTTTAAGAAAGTAATCTCTCTTATTTAAACTTTTGGCCTTAATATAGGCACTTTATCTCTAGTAGTGGTTTTTGTCTTAAAATCTATTTATCCTAATATTCATATAACTTATAGTACCTTTCTTTTGGTGGCTATTTGCCCAATATGTATTTTTTATTCCTGTTTTTCCCCTGACTTTTCTAAGTAGTTGTTTTAGGAATGTCTCATATAAAAAGCATGTGACTGTATTTTGTAAATACACTCTTTTTGTCTTTGACTTTTAACTAGATCATTTTTATCCATTTGCATTTACTATAATTTTTAATATCTTTGGAATTTTTTATATCAAGTTTTTGTGGGTTTTGTTACCTCTTCTTATTTCTTTGCTTTATGTTTACACTTAATTTTTTTCTATAACAGAATTTGTTGATTCTACCTTCTTTTTATTTTCTTTATTGGTCACTCTAGAAATTTTAACCTGTGTTCATTTCTTTTTATTTTATTTTACTTTTTAACTTTACAATATTGTATTGGTTTTGCCATATATCAACATGCATCTGCCACACGTATACGTGTGTTCCCCATCCTGAACCCTCCTCCTTCCTCCCTCCCCGTACCATCCCTCTGGGTTGTCCCAGTGCACCAGCCCCAAGCATCCAGTATCGTGCATCGAACCTGGACTGGCAACTCGTTTCTTATATGATATTATACATGTTTCAATGCCATTCTCCCAAATCATCCCACCCTCTCCCTTTCCCACAGAGTCCAAAAGACTGTTCTATAAATCAGTGTCTCTTTTGCTGTCTTGTATACAGGGTTATTGTTACCATCTTTCTAAATTCCATATATATGCGTTAGTATACTGTATTGGTGTTTTTCTTTCTGGCTTACTTCACTCTGTATAATAGGCTCCAGTTTCATCCACCTCATTAGAACTGATTCAAATGTATTCTTTTTAATGGCTGAGTAACACTCAATCATTTCAGTCTCATCATTATATTCACCTCCCCCATCCAAACAATACTAGAAACTGAGAACATTTTAATTTCTGTCATCCCTTCCTAATTTACATGTGTGTGTGTGTGTGTGTGTGTGCGCGCTCAGTCATGTCTGACTATTTGAGACCCCATGAACTGTAGCCTGCCAGGCTCCTCTGTCCATGGAATTTTTCAGGCAAGAATACTGGAGTGGGTTGCCATTTTCTGCTCTAGGAGATCTTCCTGACCCAGGGATTTAACCCTCATCTCCTGCATTGGCAGGTGGATTCTTGACCACTGCACCACCTGAGAAGCCTTTCCTAATTTATACTACCTTCAGGGATATAGTTCTATTTTTTAAATACATGCATACAATTATTATGGTATATTTTCATTGTTTCAGTTTTACTCATGTATCTACAACTTTCTTTGCTAATGATTCTTTCTTCTATCACAGACCTTCTCAATGGGAACATTTTTCTTCTACCTTAAGTACATGATTCGAAATTTCCCACTGAACATCATTTTGTTTCAAACTATCTTGGATTTTGTCTGTCTGAATGTGTCCTTACTTCTCCCCTCATTTTTGAAACAAAGATATTCTACTGAATATATAATTCTCAGTAGAGTTACTTTTTTAGCACATTGAAGATATTATGCTTTCCAATGTTGTTTTTCAGAATTTTATCTAATTTTTATTCATTTGAAGGTAATCTGTTTTTTCTATCTGGTTTTCTTTTTAATACCCCCTCTTTTTCTTGGCATTATGGAGTTTCACTATCATTTGTCTAGTTGTGGACCACTTTTTATTTATCCTGTTTGGGATATGTTGCATTTCTGAACTTGTCAAGTGTTTGTAAGTTCTGGAAAAATCTTAACTATTCTCTTTAAATATTACTTCTGCCCCAATCGTTCTCCTTTCTTTTGGAACTCTGATTAGACCTAAGTTGATAGTTCTCAATCTATTGTACATACCACTTTCATATTTTTTTTTCATTTCTTTGCATAACAATTTCTCTCAGGACTACTAGTTCACAAAATCCGTCAGCAGCTCTAAACTGTTTCTGATCTATGAAAACTTATCGACTGAGTTCTTTAAGTTTTAATCTCCAGTTCTAGAAGTTAGTTCTCTTTCACTTTATTTTCATTAGCTTTGGTAATTTTTGTAGTGATAGAGTCATTTCCTAGGCAGGTTGATAAGGTGTCTAGGGGTCCCCAAGGAGAGAGGGGTCTGGAATTCTCAAGGAGGAAGAAAGGACAAACTTTTTTTCCTTCTCTACATTCCCTAGGATTATATAACAATAATGTATCCTACCTGAGGACAGTCTCTGGATTAAACCTTCTGGCCAATTCTGTTATCTTAAAATGTAAATTATGGGAGTAGGTCTGGTGAGGTCTTTATAACCTCCAGACATTCTTTGGATTCATTGGAGAGTATATAACTTCATTGCTAACACTAGCAAGCGGGTACTCTTTCTGCCCCCTTCTGATGCCTATGTCAGAAGCTTTCTCTATCTCCTTCATACTTTAAAAGAACTTTAGTACACAAAAGCGCTGAACGATCAAGCCTCGTCTCTGGCCCTAGATTGAATTCTTCTCCTCCTGGGGCCAAGAATCCCGGTGTCTTCACGTGATTCAATAACAACCTTTCAGTAGTCTCTAGCTTTAAACTCAAATTTCCCCTTTTATTTCTCTAAATATAAAACATATGTTGTTGTTGTTCAGTCACTGAATTCTATCCAACTCGTTGCGACTGCAAGGAATGGAGCACACCAGATTTCACTGTCCTTCACTCCATCTCCTGGAGTTTGCTCAAGCTCATGTCCATAGAGTCGGTGATGCCATCCAACCATCTCATTCTCTGTCACCCCTTCTTCTCCTGCCCTCAGTCTTTCCCAGCATCAGGGTCTTTTCCAATGAGTCGGCTCCTCTCATCAGGTGGCCAAAATATCAGAGCTTCAGCTTAAGCATCAGTACTTCCAATGAATATTCAGGGTTGATTTCCTTCAGGGTTGACTGGTTTGATGTCCTTGCGCTCTGAGGTACTCTCAGGAGTCTTCTCCAGCACCACAATTTAAAAAATAAAAACAATTATTTGGCACTAAGCCTTCTTTATGGTACAACTCTCCCATCTGTACATGAATACTTGAAAAACCATAGCTTGAACTATATGGACCTTTGTCAGCAAAGTGATGTCTCTGCTTTTTAATGTCTAGGTTTGTCATAGCTTTTCTTCCAAGGAGCAGGTGTCTTTTAATTTCATGGCTATGGTCACCATTCACAGTGATTTTCGAGCATAAGAAAATATAATCTGCCACTTTTCCACTTTTTCCTCATCCATTTGCCATGAGAATCAAGATTGCTGGGAGAAATATCAATAACCTCAGATATGCAGATGACACCACCCTTATGGCAGAAAGTGAAGAACTAAAGAGCCTCTTGATGAAAGTGAAAGAGGAGAGTGAAAAAGTTGGCTTAAAGCTCAACATTCAGAAAAATTCATTAAGATCATGGCATCTGGTCCCATCACTTCATGGCAAATAGATGGGGAAACAGTGGCTGACTTTATTTTTTGGGGCTCCAAAATCACTGCAGATGGTGATTGCAGCCATGAAATTAAAAGACACTTACTCCTTGGAAGAAAAGTTATGACCAACCTAGACAGCATATTCAAAAGCAGAGACATTACTTTGCCAACAAAGGTCCATCTATTCAAGGCTATGGTTTTTCCAGTGGTCATGTATGGATGTGAGAGTTGGACTATAAAGGAAGCTGTGTGCCGAAGACTTGATGCTTTTGAACTGTGGTGTTGGAGAAGACTCTTGAGAGTCCCTTGGACTGCAAGGAGATCCAACCAGTCCATCCTGGGGGAGATCAGTCCTGGGTGTTCATTGGAAGGACTGATGTTGAAGCTGAAACCGCAATACTTTGGTCACCTGATGTGAAGAGCTGACTCATTTGAAAAGACCCTGATGCTGGGAAAGATTGAGGGCAGGAGTAGAAGGGGCTGACAGAGGATGAGATGGTTGGATGGCATGACCGACTGATGGACATGTATATGGGTAGACTCTGGGAGTTGGTGATGGACAGGGAGGCCTGGTGTGCTGCAGTTCATGGGGTCGCAAAGAGTCGGACATGACTGAGCGACTGAACTGAACTGAACTGAAAGGGACCAGATGCCTGCCATGCCGTGAAATTAGTTTTTTGAATGTTGAATTTTAAGCTATCTTTTTAACTCTTTTCTTTGAACCTCATCAAGAGGTTTTTTAGTTCCTCTTTGATTTCTGCCATTATAATGGTATCATCTGCATATCTGAGATTTTTTATATTTCTCCTGGCAAACTTGGTTACAGCTCATGATTCATCCAGCCTGGCATTTCATATGATGTAATCTGCATATAAGTTAAATAAGCAATATAACAATATACAGCCATGACATACTCCTTTCCCAATTTTGAACCAGTCCATGTTCTATGTCCAGTAGTAACTATTGCTTTTTGACCTGCATACAGGTTTCTGAGGAGACCGGTAAGGTGGTCTGGTATTCCCATCTCTTTAAGAATTTTCCGCAGTTGTGATCCACACAATTAAAGGCTTTGGCATAGTCAATAAAGCAGAATTAGATATTTTTCTGGAATTCTCTTGCTTTTCCTATGATCCAACAGATGTCAGCAATTTGGGTTCTGATTCTTCTGCCTTTTCTAAATCTAGCTTATACATATGAAATTTTTCAGTTCATATACTGCTGAAGTCTAGGTTGAAGGATTTTGAGCATTACCTTGCTAGCATGTGAAATTAATGCAGTTGTATGATAGTTTGAGCATTCTTTGGCATTGTCTGTCTTTAAGATTGGAATGAAAACAGACCTTTTCCAGTCCTATAGCCATTGAGGAGTTTTCAAAATTTAATGGCATATTGAGTGCAGCACTTTAACAGCATCATCTTTTAGGATTTTAAATAGTTCTGCTGGAATTTCATCACCCTCACTAGCTTTGTTTGTAGTAATGCTTCCTAAGGCCCCTTGACTTCATGTTCTAGGATGTCTGGCTCTAGGTGAGTGATCACAACATCATGGTTATGCAGGTCTTAAGGCTTTTATATAGTTTTTCTGTGTATTTTTGCTACGTCTTCTTAATCTCTTCTGCTTCTGTTAAGTCCTTACCATTTCTGTCCTTTGTAGTGCCCACCTTTTCATGAAATATTCCCTTGATATCTCCAATTTTCTTGAGATATCTAGTCTTTCCCATTCTATTGTTTTCGCCTATTCTTTTCATTGTTAGCTTAGGAAGGCTTTCTTACCTCTCCTTTCTACTCTCTGGAACTCTGCATTCAGTTCGGTATGTTTTTCCCTTTCTAATTTGCCTTCAGCTTTTCTTCTTTTCTCAGCTGTTTGTAAGACCTCCTCAGACAACCATTTTGCCTTCTTGCATTTCTTTTTCTGTGGGATGATTTTGGTCACCACCTCTTGTACAATGTTATGAACCCCCCTCCATAGTTCTTCAAGCACTCTTATCAGATCTAATACCTTGAATCTATTTGTCATCCCCACTGAATAATCATAAAGAATTTGATTTAGGTCATACCTGAATGATCTAGTGATTTTCTCTACTTTCTTCAATTTAAGCCTGAATTTTTCAATAAGGAGCTCATGATCTGAGGCAGTCAGCTAGTGGTCTTGTTTTTGCTTCTCCATCTTTGGCTTCAAAGAATATAATCTGATTTTGGTATTGACCATCTGATGATGTCCATGTGTAGAGTCATCTCTTGAGTTGTTTGAAGAAGTGTTTGCTATGATCATTGTGTTCTTGTAGCAAAACTCTATTAGCCTTTGCTCTAGTTCATTTTGTACTCCCAAGGCCAAACTTGCCTATTACTCCAGGTAACTCTTGACTTCCTACTTTTGCATTCCAATCCCCTATTGTGAAAAGGACATCTTTTTTTTTTTTTTATGTTAGTTCTAGGTTAGGTCTTCATATAACCATACAACTTCAGCTTCTTCAGCATTTGTGGTTGAGGCATAGATTTGGATTACTGTGATATTGAATGGTTTGCCTTGTGAACAAGCTGAGATTATTCTGTCATTTTTGAGATTGTACCCATGTACTGCATTTTGGAATCTTGTCACCAAATACGGATGGGTCATGGTTGAGAGTTCTGGAAAAATGTTGTCCAGTGGAGAAGGGAATGGCAAACCACTTCAGTATTGTTGCCTTGAGAACCCATGAACCTATGAAAAGGGAAAAATATATGATTCTGGACGATGAGAACCCCAAGTTGGTAGGTGTACAATATGCTACTGGGGAAGAGCAGAGAAATAGCTCTAGAAAGAATGAATTGTCTGAGCTAAAGCAGAAATGATGATCAGGTATGAATGGGTATGGTGTTGAAAGTAAATTCCAATCCTGTAGACAAAAAATGGTACATAGGAACCTGGAATGTTAGGTTCATGAAGCAAGGTAAATTGGACATGGTCAAAGAGGAGATGGCAAGAGTGAACATCAACATTTTAGGAATCAGTGAACTAAAATGAACAGGAATGGGCAAATTTAATTCAGATGACCATTATATCTACTATTGTGGGCAAGGATCCCCTTAGAAGAAATGGAGTAGCCCTCATTGTCAACAACAACAAAAAATACATGTATTTGATATCATGTGTTCTAGTGTTGACATTTTTGCGGCTCTGATTCTGCTCTTTGTTGTTTCTGCTAGCTCTTGTCAAGATCCTTTCTATTTTTTTCTAATTTTGCTTCTTTGAATTTTTTAAATTTTTCAAAATTGTGGTTTCATATTTCATAGAACTTTATCTGTTGTAATTCTTTGAAGTCTGCATAGCTTCCTCCAGAGAGGATCTGTTCATTTGCATCTGCCACATATCTGTGGGGTATACCAGCCTGGGAGCACACTACATGTATAATTGATTTGAGATTTCTTAAATTATTGAGATAGTTTTGTGCTGTAGTTTATGAGTTCTCACTTGTGATTGCCAATTCTTAGGAAATGTTCTTTCTTCTCTATTCAGTGACCAATCTTTGAGACAATCAGTTATCTTAACAGTCCCTTACAGTGAAATGTTTATTTCTAGCTCAACCTTAATTTGGGATGCAGCACCTTGAGATACCAGTTTTTAAGTAGTCTCCAGTAAGATTGCCCACCTGAAGCTCATTCTGGGTTTTGTTTTCTGAATCCATACTCCAATAACCATCTGTTTCACAGCAAATGACATCAAGGTAAAAGCTGGTTTTGTTGTTCATCTCTGCATTTTTGCTTTCACTTAATGTCTGGCTTTTGAATAGTCTTTATAAACACGTTACCAGGTTATTCCTGCATTTAAGATGGTTTACAACATATTTTGGTCTTCCCAGGTGGCGTTAGTGGTAAAGAACTTGCCTGCCAATGCAGGAGACATAAGAGATGCAGATTTGATCCCTGGGTCAGGAAGATCCCCTGGAGGAGGGCATGACAACCCACTCCAGTATTCTTGCCTGGAGGAGCCTGGAGGGCTACATAGTCCATAGGGTCACAAAGAGTTGGACGTGACTGAAATGACCTAGCACACATGCAAAATACATTTTATCAGTATTTTTCAGTTGTTTTCAGTAGCAAGGTTGGTAAGGATTCTTATCCTGCAATATGCTAGAAAAAAGAAGTCCAGCTATTTTATATTTTTGACATGAACTTTTTCCCTTCTAGCTCCCCATATATACTGCACCACCACTCCAGTCTAAATATGTTGAAGAGCAGCCTGGTCATTTACAAATGGGCTTTGCATCCATTCGCACTACAACCAGTCGTTATATTGGCTGGTGCAAGGTAAGTGAATTCTGATAGTGGTTTAATATCAGAGGGTTCTCATTTGTCTTACATAACAGTTGTTTCAGTTATCCACTGATGTGTAACAAACTTCCCCAAAACTTAATGGTTTAAAATGGTAACTATTCTAACTCATGATTTTGTAAGTCAGAAATTTAATCATACTTCAGATAGCTGATTCTTCTGTCACATATGTTATTGACAAAGGTCACTCAGTGATATTCGTCAGGTGAAGGGATTGATCTAGAGGGTCCAAGACAACTTCATTCTCATTGCTGGTACCTTGTCACAGATGGCTAGAAGGCTGGGCTCAGCTGGGAATGTTGACTGAAGCATCTATACCCAGCCTCAGGTAGTCAGATAACTTATATGTACAGTTCAGGGCTTCTAGAGAAAATGTTACAAGAAGCTCTAGTCACAATTCACCAACCTATCTTAAGATGTCTGGGAAGGTTACTTGTACAATACTTTGTTGTTAAATAAAGTCACTAAGGCCAACACAGTCTTTATGAGAGAGGAATTAGATACCATCTCTCAGTATGAGTAGCAGCAAAAAATTTGTGGCCATATATAATGTACTCTACCACTACTGCGTAGATTAAAGAAGTTCAACAAGCATTTATGTCACATGGCATGTACAAAACATTGTTTGAGTTTTTACATGAAGTTCTGAGGTTACTTCCGCATTGTTCCTTATTTGACTAAGTAAAATGTTCACATATTGGGTTTGGTTCATAAGACATTTCTGACTATAGTCATCTATTGGACAAAATAGAATTCACCTTATTTTAATACTTAGCTTTGAATCGACACTATCCAGTAGTAGAATGGTGGAATAAGCTGGTACATTACTGCTGTTTCATTATCACATCCACATAGATGTGTGCTAATATCAACATTTCCAGTATCAGTGTCATAGTGATAATGTTGGTACTATTATTTTAATCATTTTGACCTATTAACCACACAACTTCCCCTCAAGTCTAACCTATCCAATTGTGAACCCCTGTGCCTTTTTTGTTTCTAATCCATTCTTTTTAGAAAGAAAATTCTAATGTTCTTAAATAGCAAATCTTTGGACTATGGTCATTTCAGCTGGCATTTCAAACATCTGATGAATACATGGTGTTTTATTTTATGCCTGTCAAACAATTCTGATGGACGTTTAATACACTCTTAATAGTTTGACTAGTTGTACTATAGTTTGGTCTTAGCAAGAAATAGCTTAACTAATAAGGTCTGAATCATGCCCCTGAGGCTATGTGTCAACATCTGGATGATTCAGACTGAAGTCTCTTGAGAGCTCATTTTCCATCGTGTCCTCAAAGTCGTTTTCATTGAGGGAAATTGTTCCTGAGAGATCTTTCAATTGCTATTGTTACCATCACCCAATTTAAGACCAAAAGAACTTTTTATTCTGTTAATATGCTGAACTGAATAAGTTGAAGGAGGGTGCTTTAAAATGCATTTCATCTTCAATGTAAACATTTCCTCTCTAATTTTCTCTTAAAAATAATCTATTCTCTAAAAATTAACTCTGACTCAAAATACATTTTTCATTAAACTTAGAATCATGGAGGGCAAATTCATTTTCTACTCCTATTCCTTAGTGTTTTGAAATTCAGGTAGCAGTGACCTCCAGTGGTAAAAGTGAATTCCTAAACACAGCTAAGGAAAATTTCCCAAAAGAAGTGACTAGTTTTCTTCCTCAACAGTTACATGATTCCCAATCAACTGGTCTGTAAGTATTATAACTTTGAAGGTAACATTTACTCAAGAGACAATACCTAAAGAAAAATAGCTCAGTGGCAATTAAGGTACCTGTTGGTTTGTACAGCTTTAAAACACAGTGAACAGGTTCTGGACCTGATCATCATGAATGTATCTGAGACAAAGTTACTAATACTTTGTCAATAGCAATAACTTATTTCTTTCTTATTTAATGTAATTATTTCTATTTTCTTTTCTTTGAAAATCTTTTGTTGTGTTTTTTGTTGTTTTTATTCCATGATTTCATAGCATCTAGTTCATAGAAGGAGACTATATATTTACACTGTGTTTTGTAGTTCCATTGATAGAGTACAGCATGACAATGGGCAATTATACTGGTAAATTATACCATACCTTCATTTTTCTTCTGATGTAATTGAGATAATACCTATTAAAAAAATGTGTGTAACAATATTTCCTGTATTAAAATATAAACAGGTAAAATAAGTAATTTAATTTAAAGCTTTAATCCCTCAAATGGGTTAATATGATGTTGATTTGCAGAGAATTTATGTTCCTATTGAAAAACTGTGTAGGATGATTTCTATCCTAAGATAAATGTCTTATTTATTTTTCTAATGCACACTATAAAACTCAACATTCAAAAAACTATGATCATGACATTCGGTCCCATCACTTCATGGCAAATAGATGGGGAAACAATGGAAACAGTGACAAACTTTATTTTCTTGGGCTCCAAAATCACTGCAGATGGTGACTGCAGCCATGAAATTAAGACACTTGTTCCTTGGAAGAAAAGCTATGACAAATCCAGACAGCATATTAAAAGCAGAGACATTACTTTGCTGACAAGGTCCATATAGTCAAAGCTATGGTTTTTCCAGTAGTCATGCATGGATGTGAGCATTGGACTATAAAGAAAGCTGAGCACTGAAGAATTGATGCTTTTGAACCGTGGTGTTGGAGAAGACTCTTTAGAGTCCCTTGGACTGCAAGGAGACCCAACCAGTCAATCCTAAAGGAAGTCAGTCCTGAATATTCATTGGAAGGGCTGATGCTAAAGCTGAAACTCCAGTACTTTGGCCACCTGATGCAAAGAACTGACTCATTTGAAAAGACCCTGATGCTGGGAAAGATTGAAGGCGGGAGGAGAAGGGGACAACAGAGGATGAGATGGTTGGATGGCATCTCTGACTCAATAGACATGAGTTTGAGCAAGTTCCGGGAGTTTGTGATGGACAGGGAAGCCTGGCGTGCTGCCGTCCACGGTATCACTAAAGATGGACGCAACTGAGCTACTGAACTGAACTGAATGCACACTAAGAAAAAGGGAGGTGAAGCACTTTGTTTAGGCTTTTTGTTGTTTTCTCCACAAATCATTAATGTTGTTGCTGTTACATCTTTATTAATCAGATGTTGCTTCTAGGCTGAAATGTACCTCTCTTCATGCTTTTTAAAAATTCCATTCATTTTTCTACACTGTCATAAAATAAGATGATAAATCTTTGTATTTCTGTAATAACTTTTCTGTGATCTGCAATGATTATTTTCTAGGCATTACTTTACCCATTTATATGAGGAAAATAATAACATGTATTATCCATGTTAAATAGATGAAAAACAAGAAGAGAAGCTAAGTTCAAGAAGTGTCTTGATAGATAATAGAGAAGCTAAATTTATTTTGGTGAAATTTCATACACTCTCAGAGATGTGGGCTATTTGATCTAATTATCAACATCTTCAAAAATACAGATGTCCTTTTTCCCCTCCTTTTTACTTAGGGCGTTTATGTCTTTGTGAAAAATGGGATAATGGATACAGTGCAATTTGGAAAAGGTAGGTGAGTGAACCATCTATATTCAGAAATGTTCTATTGTCTTTTTAACTTGCAGGGTTTACATATGAGAAAACATACCTGGAATGTTAATCATTATCATGTTTGACCAACTCAGAAGATACTCCATATAGCAGTTTATGACAATAATAAAGCAATGGTATCAATTTTTTATTTAGCAATTATTATATGTTGAGGCACTATAATAAGCATTTTACATAATTTATCTAATTTAATTTTGTAGCAAACCTGTGAATGTTGGTATTATGCTGCTACTGCTGCTAAGTCACTTACTGATTTAGACAGCTTAATCAGGGTGTTGAATTCTCAAGGATCAGCAACCGTGTCTTATTTGAGTTCTGTAGCCCTTAGAACACCTAATACAGGGTTGCTGCTGCTGCTGCTGCTAAGTCGCTTCAGTCGTGTCCGACTCTGTGCGACCCCATAGACGGCAGCCCACCAGGCTCCCCTGTCCCTGGGATTCTCCAGGCAAGAACACGAGTGGGTTGCCATTTCCTTCTCCAATGCATGAAAGTGAACAGTGAAAGTGAAGTTGCTCAGTCGTGTCCAACTCTTAGCAACCCCATGGACTGCAGCCTACCAGGCTCCTCCACCCATGGGATTTTCCAGGCAAGAGTACTGGAGTGGGGTGCCATTGCCTTCTTCGTGTTGGTATTATACTTACTCCCATTTTATAGATGACGAACCTGTAGTTTAGAAGGGTTAAGTGGATTACCAAAGTCACATAGCTAGTAAGTGGCAACACCTGGACTCAAACTGTTTTGGTTACAAAACCCATATTACATATTCATAAACCATAAACTAGAAATATATCTCCATTATTATTAGTTAGTTTAAATAAGTACTGTTTGCTGTTAAAATGCATAGTAGTTTGCTACCTATTGCTCGGAAACAGTACTTCAATTAGTCACCCTAGAATTTTTGAGCTAATGTTGGAAAATAATTGTATTTGACTTGTAAATTTGATAATAGAGTTTGGCAGCAAATATAGCTCCCTTCTTAGACTAAGTCAGTTGTCAAAATAAATGTGTGTTGGCGGTAGGGACAGAAAGATTAGCTAAAATCTTTAAATGTCACTGATACTGATAACCTGTATATGTATCATCATATAATGTGTGTAGAGATTAATTCCAATTAATTCCAAGTTATATGCCTCATCAGCCTTGAGGAATATTAAATAAATGAAATCCATTAAATAATTATGATAGAAGAGTGTTTTTTTGGGTTGCCTGGAACCAGAAACCATATAAACATATTAAAAAAGTCAAGAAATCTGGACCTCTACCCACCCTCTGTCTACTTTTTGTCTGTACACTGACCATTGGTTTTAACTGAGAGCAACAACTACTCTGAGGTTACTGGGGATAGTGTGACAAGCAGAGTGTAGTAGCTGCATGTTTTACTAGACCCTTATTTAAAGTTCCTTAATAAAGTATCTATTTCAATTCTTTCTGTATCCTGCTGCTGCTGCTGCTGCTAAGTCGCTTCAGTCACATCTGACTCTGTGTGACCCCATAGACGGCAGCCCACTAGGCTCCTCTGTCCCTGGGATTCTCCAGGCAAGAACACTGGAGTGGGTTGCCATTTCCTTCTCCAGTGCATGAAAGTGAAAAGTGAAAGTGAAGTCGCTCAGTCATGCCCGACTCTTAGCGACCCCATGGGCTGCAGCTTACCAGGCTCCTCCGTCCATGGGATTTTTCAAGCGAGAGTACTGGAGTGGGTTGCCATTGCCTTCTCCGTTCTGTATTATACCATTGTTTAAATAGATAAGGCCAGAAGCATTTCCATTATTATACATACACAATCAGGAATTTATAGTAATCCATCTTAAGGTGTGCACTCTAGCATTATATTTCATTAAAGTGTAATAATCACCTCTATTAAGAAAACAAATGCTATTAAATAAGCTGTGGAAGGAAGATTTTTATTCTGTAGCAGGTAACTATTATAACTGGCTTTTTAAGTTGCTTCTCAAATCATTATTTTGTGTAGTTCTTTTTGTTGTTTTCCAGTCACTAAGCCTTGTCCAGCTGTTTGCAACCCCATGGACTGTAGCCTGCCAGGCTCCTCTGTCCTTACTATCTCCTGGAGTTTGCTATAACTCATGTCCATTGAGCCAGTGATGCCATTCAACCATCTCATCCCCTTCTCCTTTTGTCTTTGATCTTTCCCATCATCAGGCTCTTTTCCCATGAGCTGGCTCTCACAAATGTTTAAATCATCTGCTATTATCTAAGCAAATCTCTTAACTTTTCATCATACTGATATGAATGCCCAAAATTGTAAGTTATTCATATTAATTTTTAACTGATTTCTTGAGATGCGTATGTATATCTGAAGAATCCACCTCGAGATTTTCTTCCAAAAATTGGAGTGATTACAGTTTCAGGATTGGCAGGCTTCATTTCAGCAAGAAAAGGTAAGGTTAAAATATATATATTCCCTCTTTCAATGCTGTTATACTAATTTCTGAATTTTACTGCTACAGGAAAACCACATATCCCTTATTGAATATTAGTAGGGTAGGCTAATGTAAAAAATTTTTAGATTCTATAGTACCGTGTGTTTACTTTACTTTCACAAAGACTTTTTTGTGTTTTTAGAAATACAGTGATTCAAAAAGAAGTCCAATATCATTAGTTATTAAGGAAATGCAAATTAAAACTACAGTGAGTGAGATGTATGATGAGAGTAACCTGGAAACTTGCAATACCATATGTAAAATAGATAGCCAATGGGAATTTGCTGTATGATTCAGGGAACTCTATAGCAATCTAGAAGGGTTCAATGGGGAGGGAGATTGGAGGGAGGCTCAGGAGGGAGGGGATATGGGTGCACCTATGGCTGATTCTTGTTGATGTTTGACAGAAAACAACAAAATTCTGTAAAGCAATTAACCTTCAATAAAAAAATAAATAACTTTTTTTCAAAAAGATACAGTGAGATAACAATACATACCTATTATAATAGCCAGGACATGGAAGCAACCTAGATGTCCATCAGCAGATGAATGGATAAGAAAGCAGTGGTACATATACACAATGGAGTATTACTCAGCCATTAAAAAGAATACATTTGAATCAGTTCTAATGAGGTGGATAAAACTGGAGCCTATTGTACAGAGTGAAGTAAGCCAGAAAGAAAAACACCAATACAGTACACTAATGCATATATATGGAATTTAGAAAGATGGTAATGATAACCCTGTATGTGAGACAGCAAAAGAGACACTGATATATAGAGCAGTCTTTTGGACTCTATGGGTCGGGGTGGGGGATGATTTGGGAGAATGGCATTGAAACATGTATAATATTATATAAGAAACGAATTGCCAGTCCAGGTTCAATGCAGGATACAGGAAGCTTGGGGCTGGTGCACTGGGATGACTGAGAGGGATGGTATGGGGAGGGAGATGGGAGGGGGGTTCAGGATGGGGAACACGTGTTCACCTGTGGTGGATGCATGTTGATGTATGGCAAACCAATACAATATTGTAAAGTAAAAAAAAATAATAATAATAATAACAATTAAAAAAATATCTCAAATTAAGAATGCTCATACAAAATGTAGTTGAGAATGTAGAGCAACTAACACTCTTGTACACTTTTGGTAGGAATACAAAATGAGATAGCTATTCTGGAAAATAGCCTGACAGTTTCTCATAAAGTTAAACATGTAATTACTATGAGACACAGTATTCCCACTCTTGGGTATTTACTCTGGATAACCTGTACACTAATGTTTATAGTTGTCATTGTTGTTCATTCGCCCAGTCATGTCTGACTCTTTGTGATCCCATGAGCTGCAGCATGCCAGGCTTCCCTGATGTATTTATAGTAACTCCATTCATAGCCACCGAAAGCTGCAAACAACCTAAATGTCTTTCAACAGTGAACTAATCTATGGCACATTCATACAAAGGAATACTACTTAGGAACAAAAGGAATGAACCATTGACACATACAACAATCTTGATGAATCTGAGTTAAAAAAGCCAGTCTTAAAAAGTTACACAATGTATGATTCCATTCATATTATTCTCAAAAAGGCAAAACTTTAGTGACGAAGAATAAGTTAGTGGTTCACAGGGATTAGGGGTGGGGGAAAGGTGTGACTACAAAGGGATAGCATGAGATAATTTTTAGGAGTGATAGACCATATCCTTATTGTAGTGGTGGTTTCATGACTCTGGTGGTTTCATGACTCATGGTTCCATTTCATAAAATGGATAGAACTGAACCCCTGCCAAAAGTTGAATTTCCCGAATGGTCTTTTAAAAATAAAATTTGAAAAATATAGAGCTGTTCCTGTTAAAATTGTAATTTATCATTTTGTTTTTCATCTCTTAGATAACATTATTTTTGACAAGATCTTAATAATCTCTCGCTATTAAAAAAAAGATCTTGAAAAATTTACATTTATATAATAATGTATACTAACCACTCAAACTGCTTTTCTCTGCTTAGTTGTGAACACCCATATTTGGGGGACTATATTAAGAAATTGAGACAGAGATACTGATACATCTCAGAAAAATTTTATTCTCTCTTTGTCTCATCCTGACCAAGGTTGTTGGAACTGACATCAGCTAGCTGGGAATGGAGATTCTGAGGTAGACAACTCAATCACTACTCTCATTCAGCATATGAGGGTTAATATATTTCATTTCTTTTCATCTTTGTACTCCGTATCTCTACCAACTTTGTCCGTCCTTCTCACTATACCACTTGTACAGAGAGAGTCCCCACAGCCATTCCCAGATTAGATGGTTAGTTCAGAAGACTTAGAGGAGTCAACCTATAGTCATATCCATGGCTAAGATTTATTCCATTGAAAGGATGCAAAGTAAAATCAACAAAGAGAAAAGATACGTCAGGCAAAGCTTAGAGGAAATGAATTACAAGCTTCCAGGAGTTTTCTCCCAGTAGAGTCGTGTAAGTCATGTGTGTATGCTCAGTCACTTCAGTCATGTCCAACTCTTTGCGACCCTGATGACTACCCTGCCAGGCTCCTTGTGTAAGTCACAGTTCAGTTCAGTTCAACTCAGTTCAGTTGCTCAGTCATGTCCGACTCTTTGCAACCCCATGAATTGCAGCACACCAGGCCTCCCTGTCCATGACCAACTCCCGGAGTTCACTCAAACTCACATCCATCCAGTCAGTGATGCCATCCAGCCATCTCATCCTCTGTTGTCCCCTTCTCCTCCTGCCTTCAATCCCTCCCAGCATCAGAGTCTTTTCCAATGAGTCAGTTCTTTGCATGAAGTGGCCAAAATACTGGTGTTTCAGCTTTAGCATCATTCCTTCCAAAGAACACCCAGGACCGATCTCCTTTAGAATGGACTGGTTGGATCTCTTTGCAGTCCAAGGGACTCTCAAGAGTCTTCTCCAACACCACAGTTCAAAAGCATCGATTCTTCGGTGCTCAGCTTTCTTCACCCTCCAACCCTCATATCCATACATGACCACTGGAAAAACCATAGCCTTGACTAGACGGACCTTTGTTGGCAAAGTAATGTCTCTGCTTTTGAATATGCTATCTAGATTGGTCGTAACTTTCCTTCCAAGGAGTAAGCGTCTTTTAATTTCATGGCTGCAGTCACCATCTGCACTGATTTTGGAGCCCCAAAAAATAAAGTCTGATACTGTTTCCACTGTTTCCCCATCTATTTGTCATGAAGTGATGGGACCAGATGCCATGATCTTCGTTTCCTGAATGTTGAGCTTTAAGCCAACTTTTTCACTCTCCTCTTTCACTTTCATCAAGAGGCTTTTAGTTCCTCTTCACATTCTGCCATAAGGGTGGTGTCATCTGCATATCTGAGGTTATTGGTATTTCTCCCGGCAATCTTGATTCCAGCTTGTGCTTCTTCCAGCCCAGCGTTTCTCATGATGTACTCTGCATAGAAGTTAAATAAGCAGGGTGACAATATACAGCCTTGATGTCCTCCTTTTCCTATTTGGAACCAGTCTGTTGTTCCATGTCCAGTTCTAACTGTTGCTTCCTGACCTGCATATAGGTTTCTCAAGAGGCAGGTCAGGACGTCTGGTATTCCCATCTCTTTCAGAATTTTCCACAGTTTATTGTGATCCACACAGTCGAAAGCTTTGGCATAGTCAATAAAGCAGAAATATATATTTTTCTGGAACACTCTTGCTTTTTTGATGATCCAGCAGATGTTGGCAATTTGATCTCTGGTTCCTCTGCCTTGTCTAAAACCAGCTTGAACATCTGGAAGTTCATGGTTCACATATAAGATGCACCTAATTCCTCCACTAATGAACTGTGACAATACTTATGAGATGTTGTCAGTCAGAGAAGCTCATTAGAGACTGAGTGACCGAGTCTATTATTGGAGGCTAGTCATATAAACACTGTCTTTCTGGCATGTACCAAGACTCCAGACTCCCAGAATGAAAGTATCAATAGTGGTTCAGCATAAACCATGTTATTTGTGAGAGCTGAACTATAAAGAAAGCTGAGCACTGAATAATTGGGGCTTTTGAACAGTGGTGTTGGTGAAGACTCTTGAGAGTCCCTTGGACTGCAAGGAGACCCAACCAGTCAATCCTAAAGGAAGTCAGTCCTGAATATTCATTGGAAGGACTGATGCTAAAGCTGAAATTCCAATACTTTGGCCACCTGATACGAATAACTGACTCATTTGAAAAGACCCTGATGCTGGGAAAGATTGAAGGCGGGAGGAGAAGGGGACAGCAGAGGATGAGATGGTTGGATGGCACCACCAACTCGATGGGCATTAGTTTGAGTAAACTCCAGGAGTTGGTGATGGACAGGGAAGCCTGGCGTACTGTGGTCCACGGGGTCGTGAAGAGTCAGACACAACTGAGCAACTCAACTGAACTGATCCATTCTTGTGATTTAGGAAACAGTTTCTGTTAGTGTAGTGAACTACTTACCAGTCAGGTTTCCAGGTGCCAGCTAATTGCCAGTCTTGCAAGCATACCTTACTAATGGTAGCAGTCTTGGGCATATGTTAACTGTTTTCTGCACATCATTAAATAACTCTCATAAGCACATGGTGAATTTTGTATTTGCCCATTTTCCATCTCTGGTATGGAAATCTCTCTCAGTAGAAATTACTGCCTCCCCTCCTCACTTAAGCCCTTACTAAGCTGGTCAGTTCTCTGGTCAGTAGGCATTTTGAGCGCCTTCCATTTATCCTCTGTCTCCCAATGCCAGTCATTATCTCCAAACTAAATTACATGTGGTTAGAACCAGCTGAACCACATGTCTGAACCAGCCTGGAGTTTGACATCAGATACATTATTGTTGGTTTACCCAGCTTTAGTCTTTAAAGTAGCCTCAATCCAAGTATACCTAATCACATATAAAACCTCTGTAAGTTATAAAAACATTCCAGTATTCTACTATAGCCCATGTATCTATCACAATAGATCTAACACTTTCTTTATAGATAGTATTAATGGCTCCTTGTATCATAGTTTTTATTCTAACACTATATGCAACCTCTAATTGCATACATATTATAAATTATTTGTTAGGAAAGACATTGAAAACCAAGATCATCATATGTAACAATAAGACAAAGAATTCAATTTTAAAGGAAACTGGCCAAAGTGTATTACTCAGTTCTCATAATCCACTTGTAAGAGAAACTGTTCCTTAGGTCATCCACAATGACTCCAAAGTGTCAGAGCTAGAATAATCTAACCCAATATTTTTTTTTTTTTTAATTACAGAGCTCAGTTTATAAGTAGGTAGTGAAATAAATATGGTGATTCTCAGGAAGCATTTTATTCAAAAATAAAATAGAGGAGGATAGCAAATATGAGTGTTTTATACTCAGTATGGATAAATATTGTGAAACTTTTGTTTCAGTGGTGTGTGTGTGTGTGTGTGAGAAAGAGAAATAGAAAAAGACAAAGAGAGATAGGTCAAATTTGTTCTTCAATGTGAGTCATGGTCAAAAAAGTATGAAAGATGTTGGTTTAGTGTAATCATATAATGCTACAGATAGAGCTCTAGAGAAAGGGAATCATTCAGTGATTGCATAGTACATATTATATAGCTAGTTAGTGACTATGTCTAGAGTCATTTCCTACTTATAGCAGTAGGGCAGTTGAACACAAATGCAATTTATTTTCTTGTAACCTGGCCTTTTATATCAAGTAAAGAAAGGATGAATGCAAATCTTTTTAATATTTAAATAATAAAGAATACATCTTGTGTGTACATATACACACAGAGAGAATGGAATATTATTACTCAGCCATAAAAAAGAATGAAATAATGCCATTTACAGCAACATGGATGGACTTAGAAATTATCATAGTAAGTGAAGTAAGAGAAAGACAGGTATCATATGATATCACTTATATATGGAATCTAAATTATATAAATGAACTTATTTAAAAAACAAAAATAGAATCATAGACATAGAAAACAAACATGGTTATCAAAGGGGATAGTGGGGATGAGAGAGGGAGGAAAATTAGGAGTTTGGGATTAATATATACACACTACTATATATAAACTAGATAAACAACAATGATATAACACAGGGAACTATATTCAATATCTTGTAATAACCAATAATGGAAAAGAATCTGAAATAGAATATATATAACTAGATCACTTTGCTATACACCTGAAATTAACACAACATTGTAAATTAACCACACTTTCATTTTTTTCCATAGATATATATTCATATGAAAAAAACAGAATAAATCCAAGCATATGTATGCATCATACACTAGACATTTGGATAGTTGTTTAGAGAATGGTATACTATTCAATGTCAATCAATAAAGAAATGGTTATACTTCAATTTTAAAATGATTTTAAGAAGTATAGCAAGTACAAAAAAAGTAAATAAAGAATAAAATAAGATGACACATAAAGGAAAAACTGCCACTTTCCAAGTTTAGGAGCAGCAGAATTAGAATTTGGCTGAGTCAAGGAAACCTACATTAAGAAATATTAGGTCAGTAAAATCAAGAACCAAACTACAGATACTAGGATAATAGTGAGCAAGACATATTTTAATATAATTATACCTTCTTTCCCAATATCACCAAAACCAGTCTGTATCTAAAGGAAAGTAAAACTAAGGGTGGAAGCTGCCTACCTACCCACCTCCCTCAATGCTCAATCTATTGTAGACATGACTGTAGAAGGCCTCATTACTAATAGTCAAAACCAGTTAGAGAAATACATCTTGTGTTACCTTCCCTAAACTGTTAAGTTGCCTGATATATTTTTCTGATATACCAGATAAACTGGTATATTTTACTGATATACCAGATAAACTGTCCAATTTTTAAACTGAGTTGTAAATTCTGTTCCAGAGAATAAAAGTACTTACCATAATTAGAAATTGCAATATCTATAATAGTTTCCCAGATCATATTTAGAGTCAAGTGTACCCACACAAGCACTTAAGATACATACTGTTTTGAACTAACAGTCTGTTTGAACTAAGCTATGGCTTAGAGTAGTGGGTTTCAAACTATTCTGTAGAATCTAGGGTTCCATGAAAGTGTTCAGTGGTGGTATGGGAATACTGGAAAAGCCACGTAGGTAGGGCATGATATGAGCTTCACTTCCTCAGGCTAACTGGAGTAACTTCAAGTCTATAGATTTTATATATGAAGTTCCTAGTTAGGTTCTATTTGGAAGATTTTTTTTGAAGAATTTTGCTAATTTAAACACTTTGAAAATGACTCCTAGATGCTTAATTAAGGCAAAAGTGAAAATTAATGAATTATTACAAATTACTTGCAATTATTAAATTATTACTTCAGTATTCTAAATCAATGACATGAAGGAGTTATGTACCTTTTAAAATCTTTATTAGTTAGCTGGATCATTTCAGCTTTCTAGAGAGTTAGTAAAAAAAAAAAAAAAAAGATATCTGAAAAGAGTCCATTTCAGTTTAACATGGTGTTACAAACTTGGAAAAACTGTGGCTACAACTCTGGGTTTCTTAGGACATGAAAAAATACCTAGCTTTTAAAAAGAAGAAAATTATCAACCCCCTTTGTGTAGGTAATTATCAATGTTAGATTGAGAATACTTTTCTTAAATTGAATGTGACAACTAAGGGAGATTAATTGAACTGTAATACTTAAGGACATTTTAACTCTCATCTTGATTGGTGTTTTTACCTAAAAAATAAGCATAGATGATGGCTTAAAGGGGAACACAGAAAACATTAAAGTTCTAAAAGCATCAAGTGTCTGGCAGCATCTGTTTGGAGTTTAATAGTTTGTTTGAATGTTACAGGTTCTCGGTTTAAGAGAATTGCTTATCCATTGGGATTGGCCACTTTGGGAGCAACTGTTTGCTACCCCGTTCAATCAGTAATAATTGCAAAGGTAAGCTCTTTTTAAGTGATAGCTTCATTTCAGTATTTGTTTAAATTCTCAGTGTGACAATATTTAAATGTCACACAGTACCTGTAACATTTAATTTTCAGGGAAATATAGTTGGTATTAACTCTGGTGGCAACTCTGTTGGCAAAATGACATTAGCATCTCAGCTTGTTAATGCCATTGTTAATTACATGATTATCACAAATAAATAGGATTAGTTTGTTAAAATATAATTCAACAATATAAATGATGATTTGAGGATTAATGTACACGTGGCACTTCAGATCAGTGTGTAAAGAAAAGGTGGACTATTCAAGAAACGTGTTGGAATAATTGACATTTCAGAAAAATACTTTGACCTTTACCAAATATCATGCAAAAATATTGCAGGTGAAATAAAAATATAATGAGAAAATATAATGCTATAAAATATTAGAAGAGCAGAAAGGTATTTTTGTATAATCTTGAGATAGGAAAGGCCTTCTTAAAACACAGCCAGAAGCCATCAAAGATAAAAAATAATGTATTTTGCTACATCAGAGTCATACATTTCTGTTGATCACAGTATACCATGTACAAAGTTAAAGGATAAATGAAAAACTGGGAAAGTTATTTGCACATATATAATACAGGACTAAATAATATCCTTCAATATATTAAAAGCTTCTGTAAATCAATAGGAAAACAATGAATGCCCTCTAAGAAAATGAAGAAAGTATATGAACAAACAATCCACAAAATAAGAAACATAAATGGCCTAATATATTAAAGATCTTCGTTTTCTGAATGTTGAGCTTTAAGCCAACTTTTTCACTCTCCACTTTCACTTTCATCAAGAGGCTTTTTAGTTCCTCTTCACTTTCCGCCATAAGGGTGGTATCATCTGCATATCTGAGGTTATTGACATTTCTCCCGGCAATCTTGATTCCAGTGTTTCTTGTGTTTCTTCCAGTCCAGCGTTTCTCATGATGTACTCTGCATATAAGTTAAATAAGCAGGGTGACAATATACAGCCTTGACGTCCTCCTTGTCCTATTTGGAACCAGTCTGTTGTTCCATGTCCAGTTCTAACTGTTGCTTCCTGACCTGCATACAAATTTCTCAAGAGGCAGATCAGACTTTATTTTTCTGGGCTCCAAAATCACTGCAGATGGTGACTGCAGCCATGAAATTAAAAGACACTTACTCCTTGGAAGGAAAATTATGACCAACCTAAATAGCATATTCGAAAGCAGAGACATTACTTTGCCAACAAAGGTTCGTCTAGTCAAGGCTATGGTTTTTCCTGTGGTCATGTATGGATGTGAGACCTGGACTGTGAAGAAGGCTGAGGGCCGAAGAATTGATGCTTTTGAACTGTGGTGTTGGAGAAGACTCTTGAGAGTCCCTTGGACTGCAAGGAGATCCAACCAGTCCATTCTGAAGGAGATCAGCCCTGGGATTTCTTTGGAAGGAATGATGCTAAAGCTGAAACTCCAGTACTTTGGCCACCTCATGCGAAGAGTTGACTCATTGGAAAAGACTCTGATGCTGGGAGGGATTGAGGGCAAGAGGAGAAGGGGATTACAGAGGATGAGATGGCTGGATGGCATCACTGACTCCATGAACGTGAGTCTGAGTGAACTCCGGGAGTTGGTGATAGACAGGGAGACCTGGCGTGCTGCGATTCATGGGGTTGCAAAGAGTGGGACACGACTGAGCAACTGATCTGATCTGATCTGATATTAAAGATGCTTAACTTCATCAGCAACCAAATAAATGAAAATTTAAAAAATCATTTAGATATTGATTTTTAGCCTTTTCATTTGACAAAGATTTAAAAGATTCATAACATTGCTGCTGAGAAATTAGGTTGGAAAATAGTTACATACTCTTGATGGGAGTGTAAATTGCTGTAGGACAGTGCTGAATTTCTGAACGCAATGTGGCAATAGTATCAAAAATTAAAATGCATATCATCTTTAATGATATACCCAAGGAATTACCACAAGGGTATATGATCCCAGTTATTTGTGGAAGAGTGCTAATTACAAATGGTTATAATTGCCTAAAGAAAAAAAAGGATGCCCATCATCAAGGGATTTGTTAAATCATAATGCTCATATGCCCATCAATAGGGGATTTGTTAAATGAATTATGATATGTTCATTATAGACTACAGACTTTGCAGCTATTAGAAGCAGATCTTCTGGTATATAATCTGATATGGAAACATCTCTGTTACATGTTGTTAAGCTTTTGAGAAAATCACACCTCCAAATAATATATATCGTGAGGCTAATAATTTTTTGTATAAGATACAGAAAATGAGACTTTGTGTTATCATGATCTAGAGACTTATAGTTTTACTGTTGATTCTGACCTGGTTTTTCATATAAAATACAAGACATAATTTTTTTAAAATATTTGTTATTTTAACTTTTAAAAATTTATATAATTTGACTCACTTTTTTTTTTTAATTAGGTAGCTGGGAAAAAGGCATATGCTACAAGCCAGCAAATGTATGAAGCAGTTAAATCACTGTGGACAAAAAACAACAAAAAACTTCCTGAACATAAAGAAAAAACTAAGGTAGAATTTAAATGGACTAAAAACGTAGACTGTTTTGTTTAGGTGGATGTCCTAGACAGAGGTCAAGGATGGAATGAAAAGAGATGAAGGAATATACTACCTTGCATGCTATAATTTTTTAGGATATTTTATTGTTTTAGTAAAACGATTTACCTATGAAAGAAAAATCTTTTTGGTAAACAGCTAGGAAGCGCTGATGAAACAGAAACACCTGCAGAAACAACTCACAACCTGAAACATTCAGTGCCTTTGCCAGCAGAACTCAGCTCTGAAACAAAGACAAAATCTACATCAGGTTTGTTTGGAATAATTCATTTTTTAAATTATTTTCTTAAATAACTTTATAGTATTATAATTAGTAGTTTGAATTTATTTATGTGTTTTCATAAATGTTTTGTCCTCATATCTGTAGTCTGTGTGTCTTTTTAGGTTATGAGGTTCTCAATAAGGTAGGGGAAAATGTGTATTTCTGGATTCTTCTAGTTATAGGCTATAACAATATGTCATACCTACATAGAAGAAATACCAGGTTTCCATTTCTTGTTCTATCCCCATCCGTCTTTGCTTCCACAGTCAGTTTTATTTAGTTTAGATACTAGGAAAACTTTCAACATAAAATAGTAAAAATAGCACAAATTATAATACTAATATCTTTGCTAGTATTAGATACAGGCAACTATGCGAGATCAAAATGTGACAGTTATACTTTCTAAACATCATGGTTTTACCGTGATCAAAAAGAAACATATCAGTTCAATAGTATATTCACATAAACTCACCAGTCATTGGCTTATGTAGGTTTATCTGTACTAAGTAAATGATACTATGCATCAAGTCATCTTATTACAAAGGAAATAGGACCAACTCAAAAGTAGAGAATTAGAGAATAATGAGAATATGTGCCCTTTACTGAGCAACTGCTGTGGGGCAAAGAGCTATAAATGTGTTATTCAATCTTCTCCAAAAAAGAAAAAAAAAAAAAAAAAACTCTGGTGTGTATGTAATTATAGTTGTTTTATGATAAATAGACTGAGATTCAGGGAGCTTAAGTAACTTGCCCAAAATTATAGTTTACAAATAGAGTTATGTTTAGAGTCTAGATATTCTTGACACCGAAGTCCAAGCTCCTCTTTTGCATATAGATTATCTAATTTAAAACAAGATTTTAGTCTCTAATTTCCTCTGAGGAGATTTTAGTCTCCTCCCCTATCACTTAATCTTTATAAAAGCTCTCACTGAGTAACAAACTTGATTTGAGTTTTAATATTGTCCTGTCACCTCTCTTTTCTAATCAAGATAAGTTACACAGGTTTTAGACTCTCTGAATAACCCACAGTTGCCCATATTCCCTCAAGTATATAATATATCTGGTCATTTCTCTAAATGCCTGTCAACTCCAGAGATCTTTGTGGAGATGTTACAGCTTATCAGTGGGACCAGACCATCCCTGCTGCTGCTGCTGCTGCTAAGTCGCTTCAGTCGTGTCCGACTCTGTGCGACCCCATAGACGGCAGCCCATCAGGCTCCACCATCCCTAGGATTCTCCAGGCAAGAACACTGGAGTGGGTTGCCATTTCCTTCTCCAATGCAGGAAAGTGAAAAGTGAAAGGGAAGTTGCTCAGTCATGTCCGACTCTTCGTGACCCCATGGACTGCAGCCCACCAGGCTCCTCTGTCCATGGGATTTTCCAGGCAAGAGTGCTGGAGTGGGGTGTCATTGCCTTCTCCATCCCTAGCCAACATCTTTTCTTCTCACATCTGTATTCTGGAACCTTTTACTGCCTATCATAAGTAATCTGGTATATGTAAAGCATCCTAAGGAGACATGTAGAGGAAAGAGATACTCAGTACTATTCATCGTTATCGTATATCATTCAGGGTATATAGTAGACCCAGAATTGAGACTCATTATTTCCACATTTCATATGCAATCCCAAAGGTCTATTATGTGAAAAACAGTAGTGATCATGAACATAGGTTTTAAGATAGAACATGAATCTTAATCCTAAATCCAACATGTACTAGTTCTATTGCCTGGGGCAAGTTATCTAATACCCAAGCCTCAGTCTCTTCATCTATAAAAGAGAGTCAATAATAGTATCTTTTTGACATGATTGTTATGAGGATTAAATGAGATATTGCATGTAAAGCAAAAAGTACAATGTCAAGCACATACTAAATTCTCAACGAGTGTTAAAAGATATCATTGCTGCTGCTAAGTTGCTTCAGTCGTGTCCAACTCTATGTGAACCCATAGACGGCAGCCCATCAGGCTGTACCATCCCTGGGATTCTCCAGGCAAGAACACTTGAGTGGGTTGCCATTTCCTTCTCCAATGCATGAAAGTGAAAAGTGAAAGTGAAGTCGCTCAGTCGTGTCCGACTCTTAGCGACCCCACGGACTGCAGCCTACCAGGCTCCTCCATCCATGGGATTTTCCAGGCAAGAGTACTGGAGTGGGGTGCCATTTTGCCAATAAACAAATTTGTCATTGAGCACACTTTGGGAGCACATTACTTAGCAGGGGAGCATGTCCCTAGCCACCACTTCTCACCATACAGAATAGATTGTGTATACTGTCCAACAATATATTGTAATTCACAATGTGAGTTTGATTGTCCTCTATCATCCATATACATTTTTGGTGACAACTTTTATTTTGGGAATCACAAATTTGGAAATTTGGTGACATGGACTTCTTCAAAATATGATGAAAGTAGAATGAAATCTTTCACAGCCTCACAAGATTAATGTCCCTCTCAAATAGAGGTTGACAAACTATGGACCTTGTGCTAAATCTGGCTCACTAACTATTTTTGCACATTTCACAAGCCAAGAATAGTTCCTATGTAATTTAAATAGTTTAAAAAAATATCAGAAGAAAAATGTTTCATGACAAGTGAAAATTGTATGAAATTCAAATTTTAGTATCCATAAATAAATAAAGTTTTATTGGAACACAGCCACACTCATTTATGTATTGTCTGTGGCTGTTTTCACCCTAAAATGGTAGAGTTGAGTGGTTGTGATAGAGACCTTATGGTTTACAAAGTTTAAATGTTTACTTTGGTCCTTTGCAAATAGATTTGCCGATTCATATTTTAGAGGGATGAGGTGTGCCATACATACATGACTCATGTTCCCCTCATGATATTTCCCAGATTATTATATAGGTCATGACACTAAATATCCAAAATCAAAATCCTGAAAGGCAAAACAAGATTTCCTACAGTCTTTTAGTGTTAGGGAGACAGAAACTCAAGCTGTCAATCAGAAGCTACAGAGTACCATACCTGAGGAACAGGGCTGACCAACTCTTCTATAAACTGCAACACAGCTCAGTGCCTGATTGGAGATGATAAGTATCAATACTTTACCCCTCCCCAAGAAAGGAAAAAAGTCCCCACTCTGGCAGATGATATCATCTGGAGCTTCTACAATTCTTTTTTACACAGTGTCCACCATACAAATAAAATGTGTGTTAGTCACTCAGTCGTGTCCAACTCTTTGCAACCCCATGGACTGTACCCCGCCAGGCTTTTCTGTCCATGGGATTCTCCAGGCAAGAATACTGGAGTGGATTGCTGTTCCCTTCTCCAGAGGATTTTCCACATCCAGAGATAGAACCCTGGTCTCCTGAATTGCAGGCAGATTATTTACCATTTGAGCTACAGCGAAGTCCTACAAATAAAATATTAGTCATGCAAAGAGACAGGAAGATGTGACTAAGAAAAGAGAAAAAAACATTACAGCAGATCCACAGGTGATCTAAATATTGAAGTTAGAATAAAAGCACTTTAAAATAACTATGACTAATATATCAAATGGAAAATATGATGAACAAAATAGATGAAAGGATGGAAAATTTCACAGCCAGTTGGAGTCTGTGAAAAAATCAAGTGGATATTCTAGATGTGAAAAAATACAGAATCTGAAATTATGAACTCATTGGATGGGTTTAATAGCAGATTGTATACAAAAAGAGGACAGAAATAATGAACTCAAATATAGGATAAAAAAGACAAACTGAAGCCAGAGAGAAAAAAGAATGGAAAGAATAGATCAGTGTGAGAACACACTTTGCAATGATTAATATGTTTAAGTGTTTCAGTTACTGAGACAGCTGAATACTGAATATCATCCCGATTTTATACAGAAGAAACAAAAATAGAATCTCTAATATTCATAACTTCACTCAGCAATTTATTAGTGATCTGTCCTATTTTTGATACCTAACTTGCTTAAAATGTAAATGAGATAAGGAGTGAACTAAATTATCAATGAACAGATAATACCTAATGGCTATTTGAGACAATAATTCATTGCTTTTTAATAAACATCTTTATTCTTTACCTGTTTGCTATAACAGCAGTTTTTTTTTTTTTAAGTCGACTAAAAAAAGCTAAGCATAAATAGTTTTTCATTAGAGATTTATGATAAAGTACAAAGAAAATCATTTTGATGATTAGGGGAATGAGATTAAAGAAGAGTTTTATGACTGCTAATTCTTTGGGAGGACAGAGAGCCTTTTATCAAAAGGGATTAAGAAATATCTGAGGAAAGGTATAATCTTTAATTACTCAGAAAAGCATGAGACAAATCCTTTTTAAAAAGGCAGAAATCAAATGACCTAGGCTAAGTGGTTCTAAGCCAGAGGGATCCACATCACAATTTCTTGAGTTTCTTTTTTTTTTCTAAAATTCACTCTACATAAGAATTATAAATTAGAATTTCCAGAGGTGAGGCCTCCAAGCAGGTGGATTATAGGAAAAGCTCCACAGGGAATTCTGTATGTACATTCCTCTAGTTAATAATGACCAACATAAGCTATGAATAAATAAAAAATCTGAAGCCTCTCAACAAATTTTGAGAGATGGGGATCTAAAGGTAACAGAGCCTTTCAAATTTAGGTGAGCTGACTATTTGACCAGATTTTGGACAAGAATATAAATTAAGAAAGTTAGTAGAGTGTTAGAAAACTTAGTCAGTTGATGGACATTGTTAAGCAAATCAGACACATTCAGACTTACATAAAATAAGTATTTCTCAATGCTTACTATAGTATGTCTATAGTAAGAGTTGGACTATAAAGAAGGCTGAGTGCCAAAGAATTGATGCTTTTGAACTGTGGTGTTGGAGAAGACTCTTGAGAGTCCCTTGGACTGCAGGGAGATCCAACCAGTCCATCCTGAAGGAGATCACTCCTGGGTATTCATTGGAAGGACTGATGTTGAAGCTGAAACTCCCATACTTTGGCCACCTGATGCAAAGAGCTGACTCATCTGAAAAGACCCTGATTCTGGAAAAGATTGAGGGTAGGAGGAGAAGGGGACGACAGAGGATGAGATGATTAGATGGCATCATTGACTCGATGGACATGGGTTTGAGTGGACTCTGGGAGTTGGTGATGGACAGGAAGGCCTGGCATGCTGCGGTTCATGGGGTTGCAAAGAGTTGGACACGACTGAGCAACTGAACTGAACTATAGTATGTCTATTTGATAATACTATTTCTTAGTTCAGTTTTCACTTGTACTGACCAAAAGCTTCCACCAGGAAGATACATTTGGAAAAGGAGCAGTCAGAAACACTGTTTCTTAACCTACTTGTACTACAGACCCCATCTCAGAATGTTTTTAAATACATAAACAAAATACACAATAATGTATGAGCTTCCCTAGTTGTATTAATCAACAGTATTTAACAACATACTGAAAAAGGGTATAATTTTGAAGTGGTAGTAAGTATAAATATTTCAAGATATCTGCAACTGCAGTGTGATATGACAATATCTATGGTTTCTATTAGTGACAGAGTCTAAGGTATTCTTAAGAGTATAGTATTGTGGTTTGTTGCTTGCATTCATTATTGAAGAAGACATTCATTTTCAGTCAGAGGTTAATGAAAACAAAGACAAATTTCCCCTATCCAAGTTCATAGATCATATGAATTCTATCCACAGACTCCCCTCCTCCAAAGGGATTCCAGGTTAAAAGTCTATGGAGAACTGTATTCTTGTCATGCGTAGTGATTATTTAAGATCTGGCTGTTTTTAAAATATACTTAGTGGTGAAGTTACATATAGATCTATCCCAGTTTATAAAACAGAAACTATTTCTGAAAAGGTAGATGTAAAATAAATAATTGTATGTAAATCTATTTCTCACCTTTAACTAGAAACTAAATTTCTCTCTGGCAAAAAGATGTGTTTCTCAAATGAAAAAAAAATCATTTCAAAATGAATCAGAATTTGAAAAATATTTAAAATTTTAAAAATTGTGAAAAATATCTTTAGTGTATGTCACAAAATAAATATAAAAATTATTCTTACCTACTTAACATACACAGGGTATTATATGTACCACTTTGTATATATTATTATGTTGAATACTAAAAATAATTTTGTGACATTTTGTGACTACTCTAACCCCAGGGTTTGTGACATTTTGTGACACTTCTGCCTACTCTAACCCCCATTTTTCAGAAGATCCAGGGTTGTTGCATTGGGAGTCAGACAAAACTGGATTCAGTCCTGGTTCCAATACTTATCACCTGGATGACACTGGTCAAGTTTCTTAACCTGTCTACATTAAAATGTCCTTATCTGTAAAACATGGATAATATAAAAATGTCATCTATCTCACAGTGTTATTCTGAGATAATGCATGAAAATAATGTGGCATCTTGCCTGGTACGCAGTCAGCTTATCAAGATCACATTGATCCACACTGCCAAATCCAGGTTCCATTCCCAATCTCTATCTTATGTAATCCATCAGTCATTTCTAACAGAAATGATTATTCCTTCCTCCTTGCAACAGTCTCTTTACTTGGCCTGTGGGATATCACTTACTCTTGGTTCTCTTACTTCACTGACTGGCTGTTTCTTCAGTCTTCTCTGCTATATTCTCCTAATATTCTTAACCTCAAAAACTTGGAGTATCCAAAGGTCTTTCTTTGGACTTCCTTTATGATGTTATGGATGACCTCATATGGTCCCATAGTTTTAGATGCTATTTATACCTTAGGAACATAAAATTTATAAACCAGCCCAGGAGACTCCAGAACTTTAGATTCACATTTCTGCTTACTCAGTATTTGTACTCAGATGTTCAGTAAGTTCAGTTCAGTCACTCAGTTGTGTCCGACTCTTTGCAACCCCGTGAACTGTAGCATACCAGACCTCCCTGTCCATCACCAACTCCTGGAGCCTACTCAAACTCGTGTCCATCACATCGGTGATGCCATCCAACCATATCATCCTCTGTCATCCCCTTCTCCTCCCACCTTCAATCTTTCCCAGCATCAGAGTCTTTTCCACTGCTGGGCATACACACCAAAGAAACCAGAACTGAAAGAGACATGTGTACCCCAATGTTCATCACAGCACTGTTTATAATAGCCAGGATATGGAAGCAACCTAGATGTCCATCAGCAGATGAATGTATAAGAAAGCTGTGGTACATATACACCATGGATTATTCAGTTCAGTTCAGTTCAGTTCAGTCGCTCAGTCATGTCCAACTTTTTGCGACCCCATGAATCACAGCACGCCAGGCCTCCCTGTCCATCACCAACTCCCAGACTTCACCCAGACTCACATCCATCGAGTCAGTGATACCATCCAGCCATCTCATCCTCTGTCGACCCCTTCTCCTCCTGCCCTCAATCCCTCTCAGCATCAGAGTCTTTTCCAATGAGTCAACTCTTCACATGAGGTGGCCAAAGTACTGGAGTTTCAGCTTTAGCATCATTCCTTCCAAAGAAATCCCAGGGCTGATCTCCTTCAGAATGGACTGGTTGGATCTCCTTGCAGTCCAAGGGACTCTCAAGAGTCTTCTCCAACACCACAGTTCAAAAGCATCAATTCTTCGGCCCTCGGCCTTCTTCACAGTCCAGGTCTCACATCCATACATGACCACAGGAAAAACCATAGCCTTGACTAGACGAACCTTTGTTGGCAAATTAATGTCTCTGCTTTTCAATATGCTGTCTAGGTTGGTCATAACTTTCCTTCCAAGGAGTAAGTGTCTTTTAATTTCATGGCTGCAGTCACCAGCTGCAGTGGTTTTGGAGCCCAAAAAATTACTCAGCCATTAAGAAGAATACATTTGAATCAGTTCTAATGAAGTGGATGAAACTGGAGCCTATTATACAGAGTGAAGTAAGCCAGAAAGAAAAACACCAATACAGTATACTAATGCATAAGTATGGAATTTAGAAAGATGGTAATGATAACCCTGTATGCGAGACAGCAAAAGAGACACAGATGTATAGAACAGTCTTTTGGACTCTGTGGGAGACGGAGAGGGAGGGATGATCTGGGAGAATGATATTGAAACTTGTATAATATCATATAAGGAACGAATCGCCAGTCCAGGTTCGATGGATGATACAGGTTGCTTGGGGCTGGTGCACTGGGATGACCCAGAGGGATGGTACAGGGAGGGAGGTGGGAGGGGGGTTCAGGATGGGGAGCACGTGTACACCTGTGGTGGATTCATGTTGATGTATGGCAAAACCAATACAATATTGTAAAGTAATTAACCTCCAATTAAAATAAATAAATTTAATTTTAAAAAATAAAATAAAAAACAAACAGAGTCCTTTCCAGTAAGTCAGTTCTTCACATCTGTTGGCCAAAGTATTGGAGATTCAGCTTCAGCATCAGTCCTTCCAATGAATGTTCAAGACTTATTTCCTTTAGGATGGACTGGTTTGATCTCCTTGCAATTGAAGGAACTCTCAAGAGTCTTCTTCAACACCACAGTTCAAAAGCATCAATTCTTTGGCCCTCAGCGTTCTTTATAGTCCAACTCTCATACCAAGGGAACATTTTATACAAAGATGGGCTCAGTAAAGGGCAAAAATGGTAGGGACTTAACAGAAGCAGAAGATATTAAGAAGAGGTGGCAAGAATACACAAAAGAACTGTACAAGAAAGATCTTCATGACCTATATAATCATGATGGTGTGATCACTCACCTAGAGCCAGACATCCTGGAATGTGAAGTCAAGTGGGCCTTAGAAAGCATCACTACGAACAAAGCTAGTGGACATGAAGGAATTCCAGTTGAGCTATTTCAAATCCTGAAAGATGATGCTGTGAAAGTGCTGCACTCAATATTCCAGCAAATTTGGAAAACTCAGCAGTGGCCACAGGACTGGAAAAGGTCAGTTTTCATTCAAATCCCAAAGAAAGGCAATGCCAAAGAATGCTCAAACTACCGCACAGTTGCACTCATCTCACATGCTAGTAAAGTAATGCTTAAAATTTTCCAAGCCAGGCTTCAGCAATACGTGAACCGTGAACTTCCTAATGTCCAAGCTGGTTTTAGAAAAGGCAGAGGAACCAGAGATCAAATTGCCAACATCCGCTGGATCATCGAAAAAGCAAGAGAGTTCTATTTCTGCTTTATTGACTATGCCAAAGCCTTTGACTGTGTGGATCACAATAAACTGTGGAAAATTCTGAAAGAGATGGGAATACCAGACCACCTGACCTGCCTCTTGAGAAACCTATATGCAGGTCAGGAAGCAACAGTTAGAACTGGACATGGAACGACAAACTGGTTCCAAATAGGAAAAGGAGTACGTCAAGGCTGTATATTGTCACCCTGCTTATTTAACTTCTATGCAGACTACATCATGAGAAACGCTGTGTTGGAGGAAGCACAAGCTGGAATCAAGACTTCAGGGAGAAATATCAATAGCGTCAGATATGCAGATGACACCACCCTTATGGCAGAAAGTGAAGAAGAACTAAAGAGCCTCTTGATGAAACTGAAAGAGAAGAATGAAAAGGTTGGCTTAAAGCTCAACATTCAGAAAACGAAGATCATGGCATCTGATCCCATCACTTCATGGCACATAGATGGGGAAACAGTGGAAACAGTGTCAGACTTTATTTTTGGGGGCTCCAAATCAGTGCAGATGGTGATTGCAGCCATGAAATTAAAAGACACTTACTCCTTGGAAGGAAAGTTATGACCAACCTAGACAGCATATTAAAAAGCAGAGACATTACTTTGCCAACAATGGTCCGTCTAGACAAAGCTGTGGTTTTTCCAGTGGTCATGTATGGATGTGAGAGTTGGACTGTGAAGAAAGCTGAGCACCAAAGAACTGATGCTTTTGAACTGTGGTGTTGGAGAAGACTCTTAAGAGTCCCTTGGACTTGAAGGAGATCCACCCAGTCCATCCTAAAGGAGGTCAGTCCTGGGTGTACATTGGAACGACTGATTTTGAATCTGAAACTCCCATACTTTGGCCACCTGATGCGAAAACCTGACTTATTTGAAAAGACCCTGATGCTGGGAAAGTTTGAGGGCAGGAGAAGGGGACGACAGAGGATGAGATAGTTGGATGGCATCACTGACTCGATGGACGTGAATTTGGTGGACTCTGGGTGTTGGTGATGGACAGGGAGGTCTGGCGTGCTGCGTTTCATGGGGTCGCAAAGAGTCGGACACGACTGAGCGACTAAACTGAACTGAACTCACATCCATACATGACCACTGGAAAAACCATAGCTTTGACTAAATGGACCTTTGTTGGTAATGTCTCTGCTTTTAATATGCTTTCTTGGTTTGTCATTGCTTTTCTTCCAACGAGCAACCATCTTTTAATTTCATAGCTGCAGTGATTTTAGAGCCCAAGATAACAAAGCCTGTCACTGTTTCCACTGTTTCCCCATCTATTTGCCATGAAGTGATGTCTAGTTAGCAATTCAAATATAGCACACCCAAAACTTAACACTTAATTTACCTTCTCCCAAACATGCTTCTGGGGCTTCCCTGGTTGCTTAGTGGTCAAGAATCTGCTTGCCAATGCAAAAGATGCAAGTTCAATTCCTGATTTGGGGGAGATGCCATGGAGAAGGAAATGGTAACCTACTCCAGTATTCTTGCCTAAAAAATTCCATGGACAGAGGGACCTGGTGGGCTACAGTCCATAAAGTTGCAAAGAGTCGGACACGACTGAGCAACTGAATGACAACAACAACAAAACATGTTTCTACATTTACCCCATCTCAGTAAATGTCAACTCCATTCTTTTAGTTTCTCAAATTAAAGAGTATCACTCACACAACATACTGAATCCACTTTGGAAATCCTGTCCTTAAGTTATCACCACCTCCACTGCCCTAGTAAAAGCCATTTAGCATTTCCATCCTGGTGTACTGCAGTCTTCTCTGCTATAATAGCTTCGTAACTCGTCTCCCTATTTCTATGCTTATTTCCCTACACTCTCTTCTACCCATAGCCAAGAGTAATCTTTTTAAAAACATAATATCATGTTACACTTCTGCTCAAAACTGTCCAGTGACTTCTCATCTCTTAGAATAAAAGAGAAAAACTTTCCCATGACCTGTGTGGCCTAGCATTCCACTGTTTTCTGATTATGACTTCTATCACACTCATTGCATCCACCATCAGCACATCTTGCTATCTCTGTTACAGCCATATTTGCTATTTTATGGCTCCTCAGACATGCCTAAAGTCTGTTACACTTGCCACCTGCTCCTCCAGTAAGTCATTTCCCTCAAATAGTTACAGGGCTCATACCTGCACCTTCTTCAGTTCTTTGCTCAAATATATAAGGCTTTCTTTCCCTGGCCACCCTGTTTAAAATTGCAGATCACCCAATCTCTCCATATGCCTCTCCACCCTGTTTTATTTTTCTGCATACCACCATCTGACATACTGTTTACTTAACGTATTGTCTCCTTTACCCAACTTTAATGTTAGGTCCATGTTGGTGGAGATTTTTATCTGTTTTGCTCATTGATGTGCCCCCCATATCAACAAGAATTTTGTTAAATTAATGACTAATTTTCTTTTTCATTTTAATACTTTATCAGGTGCTACACAGTTTATGCCTGACCCCAAGCTCATGGATCACGGGCAGTCCCATCCAGAAGATATAGATATGTACAGCACTAGAAGCTGAAGTAGTCTGCATAGAGAACTACAAGATGTGTGAAGTTTCAAATAATGGTGAAAAAAATCATGTAACATGTAACTGATGCATAGGATATAAATTAAACCAAGTTTTCCCCTTACATCATCTAATGTACAGTTTGAAAAATCACATTAGTGACTAAAACACAAACTGAATACAATCCAAACAACATTAAATGATCAATGAGGAGGCAGAGGTAGAAGTATTAGGATGCATTTCATGACTTTAAGGGTGTTTATAAAAAAAAAAATTTTGTATATATATAAACATATACACATATATATTTGCTGTAGCTTTTCTGAATTAATATCAGCTAAATTAGAATGGTGTGTGGAAGGATGTGTTCCCTCCCCCCGTTTGTTTTGCATTTCCCAGAGATATAATAAAATATACATATTTTATGACATGTTCTTGGCTTTGTCTCTTTGTTTAATTAATGCTAATTCCTCTTAGATGTCCAAAAATAAGTCTGTTTGAGAGGACCATGTGCTACATGGGAAGCCTCAGTGCTGCTTAGCATTCCTTCTACTGATTCCTGTGTAGTTTCCTATTCTGGTCTCCAGGAGAGGTTTTCAGTTAAGTTCAGTCGCTCATTCATGTTTGACTCTTTGCGACCCCACGAATCACAGCATGCCAGGCCTACCTGTCCACCACCAACTCCTGGAGTTCACCCAAACTCAAGTGCATCGAGTCGGTGATGCCATCCAGCCATCTCATGCTCTGTCATCCCCTTCTCCTCCTACCTCCAATTCCTCCCAGCATCAGGGTGTTTTCCAATGAGTCAACTCTTCGCATGAGGTAGCCAAAGTATTGGAGTTTCAGCTTTACCATCAGTCCTTGCAGTGAACACCCAGGACTGATCTCCTTTAGGATGGACTGGTTGGATCTCCTTGCAGTCCAAGGGACTCTCAAGAGTCTTCTCCAACACCACAGTTCAAAAGCATCAATTCTTCAGCACTCAACTTTCTTCACAGTCCAACTCTCACATCCATACATGACTACTGGAAAAACCATAGCCTTGACTAGATGGACCTTTGTTGACAAAGTAATGTCTCTGCTTTTTAATATGCTGTCTAGGTTGGTCATAACCTTCCTTCCAAGGAGTAAGCGTCTTTTAATTTCATGGCTGCAATCACCGTCTGCAGTGATTTTGGAGCCCCAAAAAATAAAGTCTGACACTGTTTCCCCATCTATGTGCCATGAAGTGATGGGACCAGATGCCATGATCTTAGTTTTCTGAATGTTGAGCTTTAAGCCAACTTTTTCACTCTCCTCTTTCACTTTCATCAAGAGGCTTTTTAGTTCCTCTTCACTTTCTGCCATAAGCGTGGTGTCATCTGCATATCTGACGTTATTGATATTTCTCCTGGCAGTCTTGATCCCAGCTTGTGCTTCTTCCAGTCCAGCGTTTCTCACGATGTACTCTGCATATAAGTTAAATAAGCAGGTTGACAATATACAGCCCTGATGTACTCCTCTTCCTATTTGGAACCAGTTTGTCGTTCCATGTCCATTCTAACTGTTGCTTCCTGACCTGCATATAGGTTTCTCAAGAGGGAGGTCAGGTGGTCTGGTATTCCCATCTCTTTCAGAATTTTCCACAGTTTATTGTGATCCACACAATTAAAGGCTTTGGCATAGTCAATAAAGCAGAAATAGATGTTTTTCTGGAACTCTCTTGCTTTTTTCTTATTCTGAAGCCTCCTATACCTGCCAAAGAAGACTATGTATCCTATTACTCAGAGGACAAAAATAAGTTATTAGACACAATCTTTCCCAACTTCTTCCCATCTGTTTTCAATGCTTACCTTTTTTCAGCCATGCATCCCCCTTTTCTAAAGTTGATGTTTCTATTTGTGTTCCAGATCTCCTTCCCGTCTTTTCTAGTACCGTATTCCATCCTGTTTAATTTTCAGTCTTTTGTTTCTCTTTTAACTGATTTCTTTTCCTCAGTCTCTAACAGCTTCACATCCTCTTTATCCAAAAACAACAGTAGCAAAAACCTTTCCATAACTCCCTCTTCCTCTTGAGCTCTCTTTTCTTTCTCTTTCCTATGATTTTCAGACTTCATAAAACAGTAATTAATGTCATTTTCTTAAGTTCTCAATTTCAATTCCTCTATAACTTGCTACACCTTTGCCTCTATGTTGTTTTTCAGTAAATTTTGTCTGATTCTTTGTGACCCATAGACAGGTCTCCCTATCCTTCACTATCTCCCAGAGTTTGCTCAAATTCATGTTCATTGAGTTAGTGATGCTATCTAGTAATCTCATCCTCTTTACCTACTTGAATTTTATGTAATGATTGACTCATAACTACTCCCTCCTAAAAATGAGTCCTCCTTTTAGTGTTATTCCTGCTCCTCTTGTTACTCATTGTTCTCTTGCTTTGAATCCCTTACATGTTAAGGCTCCTCAGTTTGCATTTCTTGTCTTTTCTCATTCAATGCTTTCTCATTTCCATTCAATATACTTCACTGACTTCAAGCATCATTTATATGTCCTTATTATTAATATTTCCATCTTGCATATTTCTCCAGAAGTGTGTATCTATCTTTCTAATTATTAGTCATGTCTATCTTATATCCATATGTGCATGTGTGCTAAGTTGCTTCAGTCATGTCTGACTCTTTGTGACCCTATGGACTGTAGCCCACAGGGATTCTCCAGAAACCCTGGGATTCTCCTGGCAAGAATACTGGAGTGAGTTTCCAGGCCCTCCTCCAGGGGTTCTTCCCAAGCCAGGGATCGAACCCACATCTCTTATGTCTCCTTCATTGGCAGGCAGGTTCTTTTACCACTAGCACCACCTGGAAAGCCCTGTATATCCCATAGAGATTCTCAATATCAATAGTTGTTCAGTCACTTAGTCGTGTCTGACTCTTTGTGACCCCATGGAACTGCAACACTCCAGGCCTCCTTGTCCTTCACCATCTCCCAGAGCCTGCTCAAACTCGTGTCCGTTGAGTCAGCGATGCCATCCAGCCATCTTATACTCTGTCATCCCTTTCTCCTCCTGCCTTCAATCTTTTCCAGCATCAGCATCTTTTCTAATGAGTTGGCTCTTCGCATCAGGTGGCCAAAGTATTGGAGCTTCAGAATTAGTCCCTCTGATGAACATTCAGGATCGATTTCCTTTAGGATTGACTGGTTGGATCTCCTTGCAGTCCAAGGGACTCTCAAGAGTCTTCTCCAACACCACAGTTCAAAAGCATCAATTCTTTGGCACTCAGTCTTCTTTATAGTCCAACTCTCACATCCATACATGACTACTGGAAAAACCATAGCTTTGACTAGATGGACCTTTATCAGCACAGTGATGTCTCTGCTTTTTAATAGATAAGATCCATCTGCAATGTAAGAAACCTGAGTTTGATCTCTAGGTTGGGAAGATCTCATGGAGGAGGGCATGGCAACCCACTCAGCATTCTTGCCTGGAGAATCCACATGGACAGTGGAGGCTGGAAGGCTACAGTCCCTGGGGTTACAAACAGTTGGACATGACTGTGCAACTAATCACAGCACAGCATAGGTTTGTCATAGCTTTTCTTCCAAGGAGCTGCATTAATTTCATGGCTGCAGTGATTTTGGAGCCCAAGAAAACAAAGTCTGTCACTGTTTCCATTGTTTCCCCATCTATTTGCCATGAACTGATGGGACCAGATGTCATGCTCTTAGTTTTCTCAGTGTTGGGTTTTAAGCTAGCTCTTTTACTCTCCTCTTTCACCTTCATCAATACGCTGTTTAGTTCCTCTTGGCTTTTTGCCATTAGGGTGGTGTCATCTGCATATCTGAGGTTATTGATATTTCTCCCTGTAATCTTGATTCTAGCTTATGCTTCATCTAGCCTGGCATTTCACATGATGTACTCTGCATATAAGTTAAATAAGCATGGTGACAATATACAGCCTTGACATATTCTTTTCCCAGTTTGGAACCAGTCTGTTGTTCCAGGTCTGGTTCTAACTGTTGCTTCTTGGCCTGCATACAGGTTTCTCAGGAGGCCAGGCTCTTCTGTCCATGGGATTCTTCAGGTATGAATACTGGAGTGAGTTGCCATTCACTCCTCCAGTGGATCGAACCCAGGTCTACCTGCATCTTCTACATTGTCAGGCGAATTCTTTACCACTGAGCCACCTGGGAAGCCCTGATATCAAAAGACCTAAAATTAAATTGTCTCTACATCTCTCTCACTTCTGTGTTTCTCAAATCGATTGTACTTTCTCTAATCCTTACTCTCATTCAGGTCTTCATCATCACTTCCTGGATTATTATATATGCTTCTCATCAATCTGCTTGCCATCAGTCTTGCTTTCTGTCACTTAACATTGCATTCTGCTTATAAGTAACAGTAAACCAGTTAACTGTAGCTACTTAAATAAATGAGTCTGTTTAAAGTCTGGAATTAGTCAGTACAGAGTTGGTATAGTGACTCATTGGTGTCATCAAGGATCTAGATATATTTCTCTTTCTGCTCTACTCTTTAGCATGTTGATTTGTCACCTCATGATCACAAAATGGCTCCCCTACCTCTCGGGAACACACACATTCAAAGTAGGAAAAGGGGTTACAAAAAACTGTACCAGATACTTCTGACTCCCTCTAATCAGAGAATTAAATTATTTCTTAGAATCCCTCTCAAAAGACTTCTGTCTGTACCTTAACCAGAATTTGTCTTGTAAGTCAAATTTAAGGTTGGCAAATTACATTTTTGTCTATGAAGAGAAAGGCAAGTGGTAAGGGATTTGGAATGGTGTTGAGTTTAAGTTAATATATAATGTCTGCTACCCTATTCTTCTAACCCATCTATCAGATTATTATGACATAGTTGTCTTCCTGAGATCTTCAGTGACTCAACATTGTCTACAGAATCAAATCAAGACCCATTAGCATGACATACAAGGCCTTCATATATGATCCCAGCTAAACTTTAATCCTTCCTTCCCTCTCCCCACCCACCCTACTATCAAGTATATTATATTGGGTTGGCCAAAAAGTTAATTTGGGTTTTTCCATAAAACTGTACAGAAAAACTTGAACAAACTTTTTGGTCTGCCCAGTATGTTATCTATAACACCACTTGCTTCATAAACATGCTTTGCTCTTTTATTACCTCTTTCTCTGCCTGTGCTAGTGTCTCAGAGTTGTTTTTGTCTCGTCACACATGCTTCATTCCAACTTCCTACTTATTATTCAAACACATCCTTTCTCAGTTCCCCAGGGTAGGATTTAGATACTCTCCTATACATTCCCTTACATTTGGTATTTATGGCTGTGATAGCCCACATAATTTATTATAAAAATAAAACTAGTTTAGAGAAGAGCTAACACCTATCCTATTCAAACTTTTCCAGAAAATTGCAGAGGAAGGTAAACCTCCAAACTCATTCTATGAGGTAATCATCACCCTAATACCAAAACCTGACAAAGATCCCACAAAAAAAGAAAACTACAGGCCAATATCACTGATGAAAATAGATGCAAAAATCCTTAACAAAATTCAAGCAATCAGAATCCAACAACACATTAAAAAGATCATATACCATGACCAAGTGGGCTTTATCCTAGGGATGCAAGGATTCTTCAATATTCACAAATCACTCAATGTAACACACCACATTAACAAATTGAAAAATAAAAGCCATATGATTAATTCAATAGATGCAGAGAAAGCCTTTGACAAAACTCAACATCCATTTATGATAAAAACTCTCCAGAAAACAGGAATAGAAGGAACATACCTCAACATAATAAAAGCTATATATGACAAACCCACAGCAAACATTATCCTCAATGTTGAAAAATTGAAAGCATTTCCCCTAAAGTTAGGAACAAGACAAGGGTGCCCACTCGCACCACTACTATTCAACATAGTTTTGGAAGCTTTGGCCACAGCAATCAGAGCAGAAAAAGAAATAAAAGGAATCCAAATTGGAAAATAAGAAGGAAAACTTTCACTGTTTGCAGATGACATGATCCTCTACATAGAAAACCCTAAAGACTCCACCAGAAAATTACTAGAGCTAATCAATGAATATAGTAAAGTTATAGGATAAAAAATCAACACACAGAAATCCCTTGCATTCCTATACACTAATAATGAGAAAATAGAAAGAGAAATTAATGAAACAGTCCCATTCACCATTGCAACGAAAAGAATAAAATACTCAGGAATATATCTACCTAAAGAAACTAAAGACCTATATATAGAAAACTATAAAACACTGGTGAAAGAAATCAAAGAGGAAACAAATAGATGGAGAAATATACCATGTTTATGGATCGGAAGAATCAATATAGTGAAAATGAGTATACTACCCAAAGCAATCTATAGATTCAATGCAATCCCTATCAAGCTACCAATGGTATTTTTCACAGAGCAAGAACAAATAATTTCACAATTTGTATGGAAATACAAAAAACCTCGAATAGCCAAAGCAATCTTGAGAAAGAAGAATGGAACTGGAGGAATCAACTTGCCTGACTTCAGGCTCTACTACAAATCCACAGTCATCAAGACAGTATGGTACTGGCACAAAGACAGAAATATAGATCAATGGAACAAAGTAGAAAGCCCAGAGATAAACCCATGCACCTATGGACAGCTTATCTTTGACAAAGAATGCAAGAATATACAATGGAGAAAAGACAGTCTCTTTAACAAGTGCTGCTTGGAAATCTGGTCAACCACCTGTAAAAGAATGAAACTAGAACACTTTCTAACACCATACACAAAAAATAAACTCAAAATGGATTAAAGATCTAAACATAAGACCAGAAACTATAAAACTCTTAGAGGAGAACATAGGCAAAATACTCTCCGACATAAATCACAGCAGGATCCTCTATGACCCACCTCCCAGAATATTGGAAATAAAAGCAAAAGTAAACAAATGGGACCTAATTAAAATTAAAAGCTTCTGCACAACAAAAGAAACTATAAGCAAGGTGAAAAGACAGCCTTCAGAATGGGAGAAAATAATAGCAAATGAAGCAACTGACAAACAACTAATATCAAAAATATACAAGCAACTCCTGCAGCTCAATTCCAGAAAAATAAACGACCCAATCAAAAAATGGGCCAAAGAACTAAATAGACATTTCTCCAAAGAAGACATACAGATGGCTAACAAACACATGAAAACATGCTCAACATCACTCATTATCAGAGAAATGCAAATCAAAACCACAATGAGGTACCATTTCATGCCAGTCAGAATGGCTGCAATACAAAAGTCTACAAGCAATAAATGCTGGAGAGGGTGTGGAGGAAAGGGAACCCTCTTACACTGTTGGTGGGAATGTAAACTAGTACAGCCACTATGGAGAACAGTGTGGAGATTCCTTAAATGACTGGAAATAGAACTGCCATATGACCCAGCAATCCCACTGCTGGGCATACACACTGAGGAAACCAGAATCGAAAGAGACATGTGCACCCCAGTGTTCATCGCAGCACTGTTTATAATAGCCAGGACATGGAAGCCACCTAGATGCCCATCAGCAGATGAATGGATAAGAAAGCAGTGGTACATATACACAATGGAGTATTACTCAGCCATTAAAAAGAATACATTTGAATCAGTTCTAATGAGGTGGATGAAACTGGAGCCTATTATACAGAGTGAAGTAAGCCAGAAAGAAAAACACCAATACAGTATACTAATGCATATATATGGAATTTAGAAAGATGGTAACAATAACCCTGTATGCGAGACAGCAAAAGAGACATAGATGTATACAACAGTCTTTTGGACTCTGTGGGAGAGGCACGGGGGGATGATTTGGGAGAATGGCATTAAAACATATATAATATCATATAAGAAACGAATCACCAGTCCAGATTTGGTGCAGGATACAGGATGCTTGAGGCTGGTGCACTGGGATGACCCAGAGGGAGGTGGGAGGGGTGTTCAGGATTGGGAACACGTGTACACCTGTTGATGTGTGGCAAAACCAATACAATATTGTAAAGTAATTAGCCTCTAATTAAAATAAATAAAAACTAAAACTAGATTAGTTTTTTTTTTTTTTTTTAAATTTACAAGGCTCCTTGTGGTATAACTGAATCATCTTTGTATAGCTTTTTAAATGGGCTTCTCAGGTAGCTTAAATGGTGAAGGATTGGCCTGCAGTGCAGGAGACCTGGGTTCGATCCCTGGGTTGGGAAGATCCCCTGGAGAAGCTCATGGCAACTTGCCCACTCTGGTATTCTTGCCTGGAGAATTTCACAGAGGAGCCTGATGGGCTATAGTCCATATGGTCGCAAAGAGGTGGACACAACTGAGCGACTTTCACTTTCACTTCATAGCTTTTATACCCATAATACCTAGTATGTAGTAGGTACTCACATGGTGGTTGTAATATAGGGTGAAAAAATAATTATAATTCTATCAAAAGGCTTATATCCTACTAGAAAGGATAGAAACATACACAGATACAGTGTACTATGTAATATCTTCCCTAAGATAGTTACAACAAAAGTTGGTTTCTCAGAGATAGAATTTAGTTCCAAGATAAAGACAGAGATGTAATGTAGTTCCAAGATGAAGTCAAGGCAGTGGTCCTTGATCTGCTCAAGTTGGGAAAGCAGTTCATTTACTAGTTATTCATAGGTAAGCTTTTCATAATTTAGCTTTAGCATTTTATATATTTTTTTTTACCTCAGATCTGTTTGTGACCAAATGTACAGTATTTCATCAAATCCAAGACCTCAAAGGGAAAAGTGTTGCCATTTGATCATAATATTTATCCAAATTTCAGATGTGTTACAATATGAAAATATAAGCATTTGAAATTTCATAGGATACAGTAAGTAGAAAAATAAATATCCTAAAGCCAAGTATAAGTTATTTTTGAATTATCTTCTCTTTTGGGTTATCAGCTCTGCTACTAACCATTAGTATGTTAATTCAGATAATGGCAAGTTGTATCTACAAAATCTGTTTCAAAGATCTGCTGAAGCCAGAGTTTGTTCACTTGCTGTATTATACGACAGTCAAATTGCTGTTGGATTTAGGCGACATTCAGATGTTGAAGCCTATATTGGGACAAGTTGTTAACATTCAGATGTTGGAGCCTATATTGGGACAAGTGATAAGTCACCTTTCACTCTTCCCCTGCCATGTCCATGAGTTCTTCTCTGTTAAACCTGAACAGATGCCAGCCCTCCTCGGAAGAAAGGTCTAAAGCCCCTCGACGAGTGTAGTAGTCGATAGAAGCCTGGTTCCAAATGACGACAAGAAACTGCATGCAGTTACACTGCCTTCTGATGGCTATCTGTTTAAAAACAAACAGACATTACTTTTATTTAAAAGTATAATCTTCATTATCACATTTATTTTATGGAAAATCTACTATATGCAAGGCACTGTGTGTGTGTGTAAAATACTTCCAAATAATAATGCAATAGTTATCTCTTGGAGTTCTCTAAATCTGTAAAAATAAAAAATGTACTGTTGAGTTTTAAAACCCTTTCTTTAGAAGTCCAAAATAAATTCAGCTTTTTTTCTTTATTCTACAGAAAAAGTTAACCTATATGTATTTCTGAAATGCAAAAGAATCTTTTTATACTGTGGCAAAGATATGGCAATCCACTCCCGTAGTCTTGCCTGGAAAATCCCATGGACGGAGCAGACTGGTAAGCTGCAGTCCATGGGATCGCTAAGAGTCGGACATGACTGAGCGACTTCACTTTAATTTTTCACTATCATGCATTGGAGAAGAAAATGCAAACCCATTCCAGTGTTCTTGCCTGGAGAATCCCAGGGATGGGGGAGCCTGGGGGACTGCCGTCTATGGGGTCGCACAGAGTCAGACACGACTGAAGCGACTTAGCAGCAGCAGCATATTCATACTGTAGACACATTTTATGGGTAAATTGCCTTCTAATCTCCCTTTTGCTTGCTTCTGCTTTGTAGCAAAAGGGTATATAATGTGGTTGTGGATTATATCAGCTTTTAAACATGTCAAATAAGACCTAATTTGAAAACCTGTTTAATTGGGAAAAAATTAAGTATATTTTGAGATTATGTTTTGATGTTAAGATAAAGTATCTATGCAATGTTAAATAATAACATTTGATGAAGAAAAGGATAACATATAGAATAACAATAGTAACTGTAATGTATACCTGACTTAGCCTCTGCAGCATTTCAGCTCCAATACCTAGACCTTTTCAATAGATAATACAAAACGAAAAAAAATGTTGAAAAATTCCACTTAACAATTTGTTTGCTTTAGTTTAAAGCCTGTTATCTGGTTGTTACATATTCATAATAGCTTGTGTTGAAATTCAGCTCATGAATGCTTTCCATATCTCTTTTTCCGAAATGGAATGTGGTTCCAAAGGTAATGGAAAAGACTTTGGATTTATTTTAAAGATCAGTGAAGAGGAAATGAGTCCTTGTCACTATCATCTTATCACGGAATATATTTCTTATTCATTTTAGACAAATCAACACAAAATATAAAAGCATGTTTTAGAGATTAAAAAAATAGCTTAAAAAAAAAGAAAACAAAAAAAAAAAAGATAAAAATATAGCTATGATAACTTGGCTTATTCAAGCCTTGATGGGAACTAATAAATCTTTTCTAATCTGTGATTGAGTCTTCACCACACCATATGCTAGGATAACTAGGATAGTAATCAGTCTAATGAAATAGAAAGTATTTACATAAACTAACTTAAACAGCATATTTATACTAAAACTCCTTTAAATATACCATTTTAATTTTTAAAATATAAGTAATACTATGTGTTACCTGACCTCGGTAAGCTTGTATGACATAAAAGTCCTCTAGGTAAAGTAACTTGCCAATCCAGGGGTCGTAAGTAAAGTAGTACATGGCAAATCCAACAGTCACTTTACCTAGGAAGAGGAAAGATAGGGTATAAAGAAGTTAAATCATTGAATCTTACAATGTTCTTTCCTCCAAAATGGAATATCTTTGTGTTTATTTTTATCTATTAAAGTAATAAAAGCTTGCTGGACAAAATTTTAAATACAGAAATATGTAATAAAGAAGGTTTAAGTCCTTATAATACAACATTTAAGAGCTAACCCATCTTTTAACAGTGTGGAGTACATTCTTCCTAATTTGTTTCTATGCATATACAAACATAAATGCATGTGTGCTGTATACTAAGTCACTTCAGTTTTGTCCGACTCTTTGTGACCCCATGGACTGTAGCCCACCAGGCTCCTCTGTCCATGAGATTCTCCAGGCAAGAATACTGGAGTAGGTTGCCATATCCTTCTCCAGGGGATCTTCCTGACCCAGGGATTGAACCTGTTTCTCATGTCTTGTGCATTGGCAGGCTGGTTCTTTACCACTAGTGCCACCTGGGAAGTCCAACATAAATACATACCACACATTTTCTCTTTCAGAAAGCAAGACTTAGTTTATGTACTTACACTCATCTCCTTGGCTTAAGAGTAACTGTATGCTATCAAACTGTACTTTGTTTTCAGGGTAGAGAAAATATACTCTTGATTAAATTGAAAAATGGAAGTTTATTTTACCTGATGGTTTTTGATGATTCTGTACTTCTGCAATCAGACAGTAGAAAAGGGGATTGTCCCCAAAGCCATCCCTGAGTAAATCTGAAATATTGATTCACATAAAATATATTAGAAAGTTTAGAGTAAAGAGAAGGAAGATAGTGGAGTTGGCAATCCCAGAATTCCTTTCTTCACGTGTACAACAATTGTACAGGCATAAACTGCCTAAAGTGAATATTTTGGAACTAGAGTTTATTTTTTTTTTAATTTTATTTTATTTTTAAACTTTACATAATTGTATTAGTTTTGCCAAATATCAAAATGAATCTACCACAGGTATACATGTGTTCCCCATCCTGAACCCTCCTCCCTCCTCCCTCCCCATACCATCCCTCTGGATCGTCCCAGTGCACTAGCCCCAAGCATCCAGTATCGTGCATCGAACCTGGACTGGCATCTCGTTTCATACATGATATTTTACATGTTTCAATGCCATTCTCCCAAATCTTCCCACCCTCTCCCTCTCCCACAGAGTCCATAAGACTGTTCTATACATCAGTGTCTCTTTTGCTGTGTACTTGCAGCTTCCAGAGGACAGCTTGACTGATAAATTGCAGTTAATTTTGGTGAAATTCAGCCATCAGCCTAGTGGTGGCTTCCAACTACCCCCACCCACTCGATCATCAACAAACACTTTTAAACAACTGTCTTAAATGTACTCAAATAGCTAAAGGGAGACATGCACAAAGGAAAAAGATGTATAAACAAAGTATAAATATCAGTAAAGAAATAGAAATTATAAAGAATAATCCCCACCAAAAAATTCTGAAGCTGAAAAGTATAATAGAAGTGCACTGCAGGGGTTCAAAATCCAAATTTCTAAGCAAGCTGAAAAAAGAATCAATGAACTTAAAGATAGGATAATTTAAATTATCAAGTCTGAGGAAACAAAAAAAAAAAAGATGAAGAAAAGTAAAAAGCCTAAGGTATCTGTGTAACACCATCAAGCACACCAACATATGTATTATGGGACTCTCAGAAGGAGAAGAAAGAAAGTAAGGAAAAAAGAATATTTGAATAATGACTGGAAACTTCCCAAATTGGATGCAATATATCATTTTACAAATCCAAGTTCAACAAACTCCAAGTAGTATAAGCCCCAAAAGATCAATACCAAAACACATAATTAAAGAGAAAATCTTGAAAGCAGCAAGACAGAAATAGCTTGTCACATACAATGGATCCTCAATAAGATTATCATCTGATTTCTCATCAGAAACCTTGGCAGCCAGTACAGAGGACAGGGGAGGAGAGGAAGAGTGCAGAAACTTAACTAAGAATTCTATATGCACCAAAAAATCCTTCAAAAATGAGGGAGAAATTAAGATATCCCCAGTTCTCCACCAAACTAAAAAAAAAGAAGAAGAAGAAGAAGAAGCTGAAGAAATCATTATCACTAGGCCTGCCCTGCACGAAATGGAGTCTTTCAGGAGTCCTTCAGGTTGAAATGGAAGGAAAATAGGTAATAACTCAAAGCCATATGAAGAAATAAAGATAATGGTGCCTAGTTAAAGGTAAACATATGGGCAATTATAAAAAATTAGTGTTACCTCAAATTTATTTATAGTTCTACTTTATATTTTCTACATGATTTAAAAGACAAGTGCATAAAATTAGTCATTAATGTTTGTTCTTGGGCACACAATGTATGAAGATGTAATCTGTGACATCAATAACTTAAAAAGGGGGAATGGAGATATATAAGGGAAGAGTTTTTGCACACTATTGACATTAAGCTAATATAAATACAAATTTTACTATTACAACTTTTAGATGTTATTGAGTTGGCCAAAAGGTCATTTGGGTTTTTCCATAAAACCTGAACAAATATTTTTAGCCAACTTAATAAATATAATCCCTGTGATAACATCAAAGAAAATATCTATAGAATATACACCTAAGGAAATGAGAAGAGAATCAAAACATTTTACTGCAAAAATAAAAAGAAGGTAGAAATGTGGAAATGAAGGACCAAAAACTATATAGAAAACAAATGGGAAAATGTCAGAAGTCCCTCCTTGTCAGTAATTACTTTAAATATAAGTGGATTAAATGTCCTAATCAAAATACAGAGATTAGCAGAATGGATTTTAAAAAAAAAGCATGACCCAACTATATGCTATCTATAAGAGACTGACTATTAAAAAGGTCAAGTCCAACTCTTTGTGACCCCATGGACTGTAGCCCACGAGGCTCCTCTGTCCATGGAATTCTCCAGACAAGAATACTGGAGTGGGTTGCCATTTCCTTCTCCAGGGGATGTTCCCAAGCCAGGGATTGAACCCAACTCTCCCACAATGCAGGCAGACTCTTTACCAACTGGGCCACTAGGGAAACCCTTATAAGAGACTCTAGATTAAAAACAAAAACAAAAACAAGAATATATAGTATTGATTGCTGTTGCTGTATGGCAGAAATCAACACAACATTGTAAAGCAATTATCCTCCAATTAAAAATAAATTTCTAGATTCTATATATATGCTTAGTATGCAACATTTGTCTTTCTGACTTACTTCACTCTGTATAATAGGTTCTATGCAGGTAACCAAAGCTGGTGCTCTGTGATAACCTGGAGGGATGGGGTGGGAAGGGAGGAGGGAGAGAGATTCAAGAGGGAGGGGTCACATATATGCCTATGGCTGATTCATGTTGATATATGGCATAAGCCATCACAATATTGTAAAGTAATTATCCACCAATTAAAATATTTTTAAAATAAAAATAATTTTAATAAACACAAGAAGGTTGATAGTGAAATGAAGGAAAAAGACATTTAATGCAAATAGTAACCAAAAAAAAAGCTGGAATGGCTGTACTAATATAACACAAAATAGACTTTAAGTAGAAAAATGTTACAGGAGAGAAGGATATTAAATAATGATAGAAAGTTCAATTCAGCAAGAAGATATAACATTTATAAACACTTATGCACCAAACATCAGAGCTCCGAAGTATATGAAGCAAATATTGACAGAATTGAAGATAGAGACTGCTCTAAAATAATAGTAGGGAACTTCATGACATCAATTTCAATAATATACTGAACAACCAGAACAATGATAAATACATTAATATTGATAGATTATATGAACAAAGCTATAGAACAACTGGACCCCTAACAGAAGTATTACACGTGACCCAAAAACATATACACATTTTTATTGAACTTTCTCTTTTTTTTTTTTTTTAAGGATAGACCACATGTTAGGCCAAAAATCAAGTGTTAATACATTTTGAAAGGTCAAAACCATACAGAGTATCTTTTCCAATCACAATAGATTGAAACTAGAAATCAACAGAAGGAAACTAGGAAATTCACAAATATGTGGAAATTAAACAATACACTCAAACAACTAATGGCTAAGTAGAAGTAAAAAGAAAAATCAGAAAAAAAGAAATGAATGAGAAGGAAAACACAACATATAAAACTTATGAGATTCAGTGAAAGAAGTGCTCAGAGGGGAACTTATAGTTGGAAATGCCAACATTAAAAAAAAAAAAAGAAAGAAAAGAAAGGCTTCAAGCAATAGCTTAATCTAACACCTTAGTAACCAGAACTAGCAGAAAGAAGACAATAAAGATTAGAAAGGAGATTAAATTAAATAGAAGATAGAAATGCAATAAGAAAGTCGATGGAACCAAAATTTGGTTATTTGAAAAAGTCAACAGATTTATAGGTAGACTGAAAAAGAGAGAGAGGAAAAAAAAAAAAAAAGATGGCAGATAATTAAAATCCACTGACCTTACAGAGATAAAAAGGATTATAAGTACTGTGAATTGTACACCAACAAATTAGATAGCCAAAAAGAAATGAACAGATTCCTTGAAACTTATGAATTCAAGAAGAAATAAAATCTAAACAGCACTATAACAAGAATTTGAATCAATAATAATAATAAAAAATCTCCCAACAAAGAAAAGTCAGGGACCACCAGATGGTTTCACTGGGGAATTCTACCAAACATTTAAAGAATTAACACCAATCCTTCTCAAACTCTTCCCCAAAAATTGAAGAGGAGGGAACTTTTTCTAACTCATTTTATGAAGTCAACATTATTCTGATACCAAATACAGAGAAAGACATCACAAGAAAATTAAAGACCAATATCCCTTATTAATACAGATGCAAAAGTACTCAACAAAATATTAATAGCAAATTGAACCCAACAGCATATTAATAGGATCATTCACTATGACCAAGTGTGATTCATCCTAGGAATGAAAGGATGGTTCAGTATAAGGAAATCAATCGTGTTAACAGAACAAAGGGGGAAAAAGAGCATAGGACCATCTCAATTGTTACAGAAAAGGCAACTGACAGGATGCCCAGTCTCAACATTGCTATTCAACATTGCACTGGAAGTTATAGCTAGAGATATTATACAAGAAAAAGAAATAAAAGCCATCCCAATAAGAAAGGAAGAGGTAAAACGATCTCTATCCAGGCAAGAATACTAGAGTGGTTTGTCACGCCTTTTTCCAAGGGATCATCTCACGTTTCCTGCATTGGCAAGTTCTTTATCACTAACACCACCTGGGAAGCCCTTATCTTCTGATGACATAAGCCTACTTATAGACCATCCCAAAGAATCCAAAGGAAAGCTACTAACACAAATTCAGCAAAGTTGCTGGCTACAAGATCAACAAACAAAAATCATTTGTATTGCTATACACCAGCAAAGAACAAACCAAAAAGTCAATTTAAAAAGCAATTCCATTTACAACCACCCCTAAAAAATAACTAAATACCTAGAAATAAATCTACCCAAGGAGGTGAAATACATACAAAAAACTATAAAACATTGCTGAAAGAAATTAAAGACCTAAAAAAGTTAAAAGTTATCCTGTGTTCATAGACAAGATTTAAATTAACATTGTTAAGATGTCAATATTATCCAAAGTGATCTGAAGATTCACTGTCATCTCAATAAATATTCTAACATCCTCTTTCACAGGAGTGATGAAGCTGATGCTCAAATTCATTTGGAATTCCAAGTGTGTAATTTTATCTAGGTCAAGACTTCACTTGACCTAAGATAGGGTTATATCCTGATAAACCAATCATAAGTGGAAAATGTCAAAAAATCAAAAATGCATTTAATATATTCAAACTATTGAGCATCATAGTTTAGCCTAAACCTAAACCTACCTTAAACCTGGGGCTTCCCTGGTATCTCAGCTGGTAAAGAGTCTGCCTGCAATGAAGTAGACCCCGCTTCGATTCCTGGGTCGGGAAGATCCACTGGAAAAGGGATAGGTTACCCACTCCAGTATTCTTGGGTTTCCCTTGTAGCTCAGCTGATAAAGAATCTGCCTGCAATGTTGGAGACCTGGGTTTGATCCCTGGGTTAGGCAGATCACTTGGAGAAGGGAACAGCTACCCACTCCAGTATTCTGGCCTGGAGAATACCATGGATTTTATAGTCCATGGGGTCGCAAAGAGTCAGACACGATTGAATGACTTTCACTTCACTACCTTAAACCTGCTGAGAGCACTTAGATTAGCCTGCATGCTAAGTCGTTTCAGTTGGGTCCGACTCTTTGTGACCCTATGGACTGCAGCCCGCTAGGCTCCTCTGTCCATGGGATTCTCCAGGCAATAATACTGGAGTGGGTTGCCATATCCTTCTCCAGGGGATCTTCCTGACCCAGGGATTGAACACACATCTTATTATTTCCTGCATTGCCAGGCAGGTTCTTTACCACTAATGCCACAGAAGAAGCCCTTACACTAACCTAGAGTGGGGCAAAATTATCTAACACAAAGCCTATTTTAGAATACTTTAGTATTGAGTATCTCGTGTAATTTATTGAATACTGAGTGAAAACAGAATGGCTGTACGGGTACAGAATGGTTGTAAATGTATCAGTTATTTACCCTCATGATCACAACACTGACAAGGAGCTGCAGCTCACTGCTTCGGCCTAGCATCATAAGAAAGCATTTTATCCATATAGCTAGCCCAGGTAAAGGAGAAACTTCCAAATATGAGGTACAGTTTCTATTGAATGTGTACTTCTTTTCAACCATTATAAAGTCCAAAAATCCTAAAGTCATACTATATGTAAGTCAGGGACTGTACACTTTAATCATTTCATTTCTTCTCTCATTCCCTGCATAAAATGTTCTAATTCATCCTCTTGTAGATTTTATGAAGACCTACAAGACATTCTAGAACTAACACCCAAAAAAGATGTCATTTTTATCATAGGGGAGAGGAATGCAAAAGTAGGGTGTCAAGAGATACCTGGAGTAACAGGCAAATTTAGCCTTGGAGTACGAAATGATGTGGAGCAAAGGCTAATAGAGTTTTGCCAAGAGAACACACTAGTCATAGCAAACATCATCTTCCAACAACATGGGAGACAATGCAACACATGGACATCACCAGATGGTCAACACTGAAATCAGACTGATTATGTTCTTTGCAGCCAAAAATGGAGAAGCTCTATACAGTCAGCAAAAACAAGACCAGGAGCTGACTGTGGCTCAGATCATGAACTCTTTATTGCAAATTCACACTTAAATTGAAGAAAGTAGGTAAAACCACTAGACCAGTCAGGTATGACCTAAATCAAATCCCTTACGATTATGCACTGAAAGTGACAAATAGATTAAAGGGATTAGATCTGATAGATAGAGTCTGAAGAACTATGGATGGAGGTTTGTGACATTGTACAGGAGGCAGGGATCAAGACCATCCCCAAGAAAAAGAAATTCAAAAAAAGCAAAATGGTTGTCTGAGAAAGCCTTACAAATAGCTGTGAAAAGAAGAGAAGCTAAAGGCAAAGGAGAAAAAGAAAGATGCAGAATTCCAAAGAATAGCAAGGACAGATAAGAAAGTCTTCCTCAGTGATCAATGCAAAGAAATAGAGGAAAACAATAGAATGGAAAGACTAGAGATCTCTTCAAGAAAATTAGAGATACCAAGGGAACATTTCATGCAAAGATGGGCACAATAAATGACATAAATGGTATGGACCTAACAGAAACAGAAGATATTAAGAAGAGGTGGCAAGAATACACAGAAGAACTATACAAAAAAAGATCTCCATGACCCAGATAATCATGATGCTGTGATTACTCAACTAGAGCCAGATATCCTGGAATGTGAAGTCAAGTGGGCCTTAGGAAGCATCACTACAAACAAAGCTAGTGGAGGTGATGGAATTCCAGTTGAGCTATTCAAATGCTAAAAGATGATGCTGTGAAAGTGCTTCACTCAATATGCTAGCAAATTTGGAAAACTCAGCAGTGGCCACAGGACTGGAAAAGGTCAGTTTTCATTCCAATCCCAAAGAAAGGCAATGCCAAAGAATGCTCAAACTACTGCACAATTGCACTCATCTCACACGCTAGTTAAGTAATGCTCAAAATTCTCCAAGCCAGGCTTTAACAGTATGTAAACTGTGAAATTTCAGATGTTCAAGCTGGATTTAGAAAAGGCAGAGGAACCAGAGATCAAATCACCAACATCCACTGAATCATAGAAGAAGCAAGAGAATTCCAGAAAAACATCTACTTCTTTATTGACTACAATAAAGCATTTGACTGTGTGGATCACAACAAACTGTGAGAAAATCTCCAAGGGACTGGAATACCAGATCACCTTTCCTGCCTTCTGAGAAATCTGTATTCAGGTCAAGAAGCAACTGTTAGAACTGGACATGGAACATCAGACCGGTTTTAAAAGGGGAAAGGAGGACTTTAAGGCTATATATTGTCACCCTGCTTATTTAACTAATAAGCAAAGTACACCATGCAAAATACCAAGCTGGATGAAGCACAAACTGGAATCAAGATTGCCTGGAAAAATATCAATAACTTCAGATATGCAGATGACACCACCCTAATGGCAGAAATCAAAGAGGAACTAAAGTGTGTCTTGATAAAAGTGAAAGAGGAGAGTGAAAATGTTGACTTTAAAACTCAACATTCAAAAAATGAAGATCATGGCATCTGGCCCCACCATTTCATGGCAAATAGATGGGGAAACAATGGAAACAGTTATGGGCTTTAATTTCTTGGGTTCCCAAAAATCACTGCAGATGGTGATTGCAGCCATGAAATTAAAAGAAGCTTGCTCCTTCGAAGAAAAGCTATGACCAACCTAGACAGCATATTAAAAAGCAGAGACATTAATTTGCCAACAAAGGTCCATCTTGTCAAAACTATGGTTTTTCCAGTTGTCATGCATGGATGTGAGAGTTGGAATATAAAGAAAGCTGAGCACAGAAGAATTGCTGCTTCTGAAATGCGGTGTTGGAAAAGACTCTTGAGAGTCCCTTGGACTGCAAGGAGATTCAACCAGGCCATCCTAAAGGAAATCAGTCCTGAATATTCTTTGAGAGGACTGATGCTGAAGCTGAAACTCCAAAACTTTGGCCACCTGATCTGAGGAACCTGATGCTGGGAAAGACTGAAGGCAGGAGGGGAAGGGGATGACAGAGGTTAAGATGTTTGAATGGGACCACTGTCTCAATGGATGTGAGTTTGAGCAAGTTCCAGGAGTTGGTGATGGATAGGCAAACCTGACTTGCTGCTGTCCATGGGGTCACAAAGAGTCAAACACAACTGAGCAATTGAACTAAACTAGCCAACGAAAAAGACATTCATGACCAAGATAATCACGATGGTGTGATCACTGACCTAGAGCCAGACATCCTGGAATGTGAAGTCAATTGGGCCTTAGAAAGTATCACTACAAACAAAGCTAGTGGAGGTGATGGAATTCCAGTTGAGCTATTTCAAACCCTGAAAGATGATGCTGTGAAAGTGCTGCACTCAATATGCCAGCAAATTTGGAAAACTCAGCAGTGGCCACAGGACTGGAAAAGGTCAGCTTTCATTCCAATCCCAAAGAAAGGCAATGCCAAAGAATGCTCAAACTACCACACAATTGCACTCATCTCACATGCTATTAAAGTAATGCTCAAAATTCTCCAAGCCAGGCTTCAGCAATATGTGAACCGTGAACTTCCAGATGTTCAAGCTGGTTTTAGACAAGGCAGAGGAACCAGAGATCAAATTGCCAACATCCTCTGGATCATCGAAAAAGCAAGAGAGTTCCAGAAAAACATCTATTTCTGCTTTATTGACTATGCCAAAGCCTTTGACTGAGTGGATCTCAATAAACTGTGGGAAATTCTGAAAGAGATGGGAATACCAGACCACCTGACCTGCCTCTTGAGAAACCTATATGCAGGTCAGGAAGCAACAGTCAGAACTGGACATGGAACAACAGACTGGTTGCAAATAGGAAAAGGAATATGTCAAGGCTGTATATTGTCACCCTGCTTATTTAACTTCTATGCAGAGTACATCATGAGAAACGCTGGGCTGGAAGAAGCACAAGCTGGAATCAAGATTATCAGGAGAATATCAATAACCTCAGATATACAGATGACACCACCCTTATCACAGAAAGTGAAGAGGAACTAAAAAGCCTCTTGATGAAGGTGAAAGAGGAGAGTGAAAAAGTTGACTTAAAGGTCAACATTCAGAAAACGAAGATCATGCCATCTGGTACCATCATTTCATGGCAAATAGATGAGTAAACAGTGGAAACAGTGTCAGACTTTATTTTTTGGGCTCCAAAATTACTACACATGGTGACTGCAGCCATGAAATTAAAAGACGCTTACTCCTTGGAAGAAAAGTTATGAGCAACCTAGATAGCATATTGAAAAGCAGAGATGTTACTTTTCCGACAATGGTCCGTCTAGTCAAGGTTATGGTTTTCCCTGTGGTCATGTATGGATGTGAAAGTTGGACTGTGAAGAAAGCTGAGCGCCAAAGAATAGATGCTTTTGAACTGCGGTATTGGAGAAGACTCTTGAGAGTCCCTTGAACTGCAAAGAGATCCAACCAGTGCATGCTAAAGGTGATCAGTTCTGGGTGTTCATTGGAAGGACTGATGCTGAGGTTAAATCTCCAATACTTTGGCCACCTCATGCAAAGAGTTGACTCATTGGAATAGACTCTAATGCTGGGAGGGATTGAGGTCAGGAGGAGAAGGGGACAACAGAGGATGAGATGACTGGATGGCTTCATTGACTCGATGGACATGAGTCTGAGTGAACTCTGGGAGATGGTGATGGACAGGGAGGCCTGGTGTGCTGCGATTCATGAGGTCTCAAAGAGTCGGACACGACTCAGCGACTGAACTGAATTGAATTGAGCCTATTAATATTGCTGGCTATCAAATGTAGCAAATTCCTTGAAAATAGTTTTAAGTCATTTTGTTTTTATCCATTTCATCCTGTCATGTTGCTTTTAACATATTGGGCATTAAATTATTCTGTCTTTGATCAACTACACTTCTCATTTTATATATTGAAAGTTGAAGTCCATTGCTGCTGTAAAGATGACTTAACTATAAATTTCATAATTTAAAAATGGGGAAAATATAATATTCTGCTGCACTGGCAAAACTATTAATATTATTTCATATGAGTTTTTGCCCCGTACATCTAGATACTATTAATGACAGTTTCTTTGTGCACCAAGGACAGCAGCATCCACATATCTAGGTACAAGTAATGCTTTGTGCATACATTATGCCGTGTTTCTTTTTCTAGCTCTGAAAATACCATGAAACATCTTACCCTTTGATGTCAACTTCACTGCATCTAGCATGTTTTCACAGGCAGCCAATTCCTGTCAAAATAGAGAAAACTTTCAGTTTATGGTTTAGTAACAAATTATTTAATTACGAAAAAAAAAAAGGGCATTCTGCACACCTGCAGGATCTTTAAGTTCCCCAAACAGGGATTCAATCCATGTCATGGCAGTAAAAGCACCAAGTCCTAACCTGCAGACTACCAGGGGATTCCTAGTAACAAATTATTAAGATGATAATCATGAAGTTTTTATTGAGCATTTATTAACTTATGATGTTGTGGGTAGTATTAAAAGTGAGTCAGATTTAACTCCAGTCATCTAGAAACTTAAAATTCAAAATAACATATGCAACAAGATAATAAATATACAGAGAGATTAACTATGTCAATACATCACTCCTATGAAGGTCTATCTATGTAACTAGGTAACTATCTAGGTAACTAGCTTTGAATACAATGAAATCAGGAAGTAAAGCCCAAAGGTTCTCTGAGCATTCGAGGTAGATATAACAAAGTCTATGTATTATAAATTTCATAGACTTTACAGAGAAGTCTGTTGTATTTGCTTATTAGGTGTTCTTTCCAATTTAACACTAGAATTTATTTGGCTTTTTAATATCATTTTTTCTACACCTTCAAATTAATTTTTCACAGTTTTGATCTCATATTTGGAAAGGCAATCACCATTTTGGAATTATAAAAATAGTGACTTTTGTTTCTTTCTTAATTTTTTTTCCAGTTTTCTTTTTTGAGATATAATTAACATATAACATTGTATTAGTCCAAGGTGCACAACATAATGATTTGATGTATGTATACACTGTGAAATGATTGCCACAATAAGTTTAGTTAACATTAGTGACATCATATAGTTACAATTTATCTCTTGTGATGAGAACTTTTAAGATCAACTCTCTTAATAACTTTCAAATATGCACTACAGTTTTGTCAACTATGGGCTTCTCTGATAACTATAGCCACTGTACATGACATTCCCAGAGCTTATTTATCCTATACTTGGAAGTCTTTACCCTTTAACTACCTTCAGCCATCTCCCCAACCCCCACCTCCCACCTCTAGGAACCACCAAACTGTTTTAAGTTCTATATATTAATAATTGATTAATTTGCTTTCATCTGTGTGTAAGAAGGTGGAATTTCACATTTGTTTTTTTCCCCAATTATCACAAAACTGTTTAAACTTTTTAAACATAAATTTATTTATTTTAATTAGAGGCTAATTACATTAAAATATTGTATTGGTTTTGCCATACATTGACATGAATTCACCACGGGTGTACATGTTTTCCGCATCCTGCACCCCCTTCCCACCTCCCTCCCCATACTATCCCTCTGGGTCATCCCAGTGCACCAGCACTGAGCATCCTATATCATACATTGAACCTGGACTGACGATTCGCTTCACATATGATAATATACATGTTTCAATGCCATTCTCCAAATCATCCCACCCTTGCCCTCTCCCACAGAGTCCAAAAGACTGTTCTATACATCTGTGTCTCCTTTGCCATCTTGCATACAGAGTTATCATTACCATCTTTCTAAATTCCATATTTATGCATTAGTATACTGTATTGGTGTTTTTCTTTCTGGCATACTTCACTCTGTATAATAGGCTCCAGTTTCATCCACCTCATTAGAACTGATTCAATGCATTCTTTTTAATGGCTGAGTAATACTCTATTGTGTATATGTACCACTGCTTTCTTATCCATTCCTCTGCTGATGGACATCTAGGTTGCTTCCATGTCCTGGCTACTATAAACAGTGTTGCAATGAACATTGGGGTACACCTGTCTCTTTCAATTCTGGATTCCTCGGTGTGTATGTCCAGCAGTGGGATTGCTGGGTCATATGGCAGTTCTATTTCCAGTTTTTTAAGGAATCTCCATACTGTTCTCCATAGTGTCTGTACTAGTTTGCATTCCCACCAATAGGGTAAGAGGGTTCCCTTTTCTCCACACCCTCTCCAGCATTTATTGCTTGTCGACTTTTGGATAGCAGCCATTCTGACTGGCGTGAAATGGTACCTCATTGTGGTTTTGATTTGCATTTCTCTGATAATGAGTGATGTTGAGCATCTTTTCATGTGTTTCTTAGCCATCTGTATGTCTTCCTTGGAGAAATGTCTGTTTAGTTCTTTGGCCCATTTTTGATTGGGTTGTTTATTTTTCTGGAATTGAGCAGCAGGAGTTGTTTTTATATATTTGAGATTAATTCTTTGTCAGTTGCTTCATTTGCTATTATTTTCTCCCATTCTTAAGGCTGTCTTTTCACCTTGCTTATAATTTCCTTTGTTGTGCAGAAGCTTTTAATTTTAATTAGGTGCAATTTGTTTATTTTTACTTTTCTTTTCAGTATTCTGTGAGGTGGGTCATAGAGGATCCTGTTGTGATTTATGTCAGAGAATGTTTTGCCAATGTTTTCCTCTAGGAGTTTTATAGTTGCTGGTCTTAGGTTTAGATCTTTAATCCATAATGAGTTTATTGTTGTGTATGGTGTTAGAAAATGTTCTAGTTTCATTCTTTTACAAGTGGTTGACCAGTTTTCCCAGCACCACTTGTTAAAGAGATTGTCTTTTCTCCATTGTATATTCTTGCCTTCTTTGTCAAAGATAAGGTGTCCATATGTGCGTGGATTTATCTCTGGGCTTTCTATTTTGTTCCATTGATCTATATTTCTGTCTTTGTGCCAGTACCATACTGTCTTGATGACTGTGGCTTTGTAGTAGAGCCTGAAGTCAGGCAGGATTATTCCTCCAGTTCCATTCTTCTTTCTCAAGATTGCTTTGGTTATTTGAGGTTTTTGTATTTCCATACAAATTGTGAAATTATTTGTTCTAGCTCTGTGAAAAATACCGTTGGTAGCTTGATAGGGATTGCATTGAATCTATAGATTGCTTTGGGTACTATACTCATTTTCACTATATTGATTCTTCTGATCCATGGACATGGTATATTTTTCCATCTATTAGTGTCCTCTTTGATTTCTTTCACCAGTGTTTTATAGTTTTCTATATATAGATCTTTTGTTTATTTAAGTAGATATATTCCTAGGTATTTTTTTGTTGTTGTTGTTGCAATGGTGAATGGAAATATTTCCTTAATTTCTCTATTTTCTTATTATTAGAGATTTCTGTGTGTTGATTTTATACCCTGCAACTTTACTATATTCACTGATTAGCTCTAGTAATTTTTTGGTGGAGTCTTTAGGGTTTTCTATGTAGAGGATCATGTCATCTGCAAACAGTGAGAGTTTTACCTCTTCTTTTCCAATTTGGATTCCTCTTATTTATTTTTTTTGCTCTGATTCCTGTGGCCAAAACTTCCAAAATTATGTTGAATAGTAGTGGTGAGATTGGGCACCCTTGTCTTGTTCCTGACTTTAGAGGAAATGCTTTCAAGTTTTCACCATTGAGGATAATGTTTGCTGTGGGTTTGTCATATATACCTTCTATTATGTTGAGGTATGTTCCTTCTATTCCTGCTTTCTGGAGAGTTTTTATCATAAATGGATGTTGAATTTTGTCAAAGGCTTTCTCTGCATATATTGAGATGATCATGTGGTTTTTATTTTTCAATTTGTTAATATGGTGCATTACATTGAATGATTTATGGATATTGAAGAATCCTTGCATCCCTGGAATAAAGCCCACTTGGTCATGATGTACAATCTTTTTAATGAGTTGTTGGATTCTGATTGCTAGAATTTTGTTAAGGATTTTTGCATCTATGTTCATCAGTGATATTGGCCTGTAGTTTTCTTTTTTTTGTGGCATCTTTGTCAGGTTTTGGTATTAGGGTGATGATGGCCTCATAGAATGAGTTTGGAAGTTTACCTTCCTCTGCAATCTTCTGGAAGAGTTTGAGCAGGATAGGTGTTAGCTCTTCTCTAAATTTTTGGTAGAATTCAGCTGTGAAACTGTCTGGTCCTGGGCTTTTCTTTGCTGGAAGATTTCTCATTACAGTTTCAATTTTTTGCTTATGATGAATCTGTTAAGATTTTATATTTCTTCCTGGTTCAGTTTTGGAAAGTTGTATTTTTAAGAATTTGTTCATTTCTTCCACTTTGTCCATTTTATTGGCATATAGTTGCTGATAGTAGTCTCTAATAATCCTTTGTATTTCTGTGTTCTCTGTTGTGGTCTCTCCATTTTCATTTCTAATTTTATTGATTTAATTTTTCTCCCTTTGTTTCTTGATGAGTCTGGCTAATAATTTGTCAACTTTATTTATTGATTTAATTTTGCTCCCTTTGTTTCTTGATGAGTCTGGCTAATAGTTTGTCAACTTTATTTATCTTCTCAAAGAACCAGCTTTTGGCTTTGTTGATTCTTGCTATGGTCTCTTTTGTTTCTTTTGCATTTATTTCTGCCCTAATTTTTAAGATTTCTTTCCTTCTACTAACCCTGGGGTTCTTCATTTCTTCCTTTTCTAGTTGCTTTAGGTGTAGAGTTAGGTTATTTATTTAACTTTTTACTTGTTTCTTTTTTTTTAATTATAAATTTTTTTTATTTTTAAACTTTACAAAATTGTATTAGTTTTGCCACATATAAAAATGAATCCGCCACAGGTATACATGTGTTCCCCATCCTGAACCCTCCTCCCTCCTCCCTCCCCACACCATCCCTCTGGGTCGTACCAGTGCACTAGCCCCAAGCATCCAGTATCGTGCATTGAACCTGGACTGGCAACTCGTTTCATACATGATATTTTACATGTTTCAATGCCATTCTCCCAAATCTTCCCACCCTCTCCCTCTCCCACAGAGTCCATAAGACTGTTCTGTACATCAGTGTCTCTTTTGCTGTCTCGTACACAGGGTTATTGTTACCATCTTTCTAAATTCCATATTTATGCGTTAGTATACTGTATTGGTGTTTTTCTTTCTGGCTTACTTCACTCTGTATAGTGGGCTCCAGTTCATCCACCTCATTAGAACTGATTCAAATGTATTCTTTTTAATGTCTGAGTAATACTCCATTGTGTATATGTATCACAGCTTTCTTATCCATTCATCTGCTGATGGACATCTAGGTTGCTTCCATGTCCTGGCTATTATAAACAGTGCTGCGATCAATATCGGGGTACAGATATCTCTTTCCCTTCTGGTTTCCTCAGTGTGTATGCCCAGCAATGGGATTGCTGGATCATAAGGCAGTTCTATTTCCAGGTTTTAAGGAGTCTCCACACTGTTCTCCATAGTGGCTGTACTAGTTTTCATTCCCACCAACAGTGTAAGAGGGTTCCCTTTTCTCCACACTCTCTCCAGCATTTATTGCTTGTAGACTTTTGGATTGCAGCCATTCTGACTGGTGTGAAATGGTATCTCATAGTGGTTTTGATTTGCATTTCTCTGATAATGAGTGATGTTGAGCATCTTTTCATGTGTTTGTTAGCCATCTGTATGTCTTCTTTGGAGAAATGTCTATTTAGTTCTTTGGCCCATTTTTTGATTGGGTCATTTATTTTTCTGGAGTTGAGCTGCTTGTATATTTTTGAGATTAGTTGTTTGTCAGTTGCTTCATTTGCTATTGTTTTCTCCCATTCGGAAGGCTGTATTTTCACCTTGCTAATAGTTTCCTTTGAGGTGCAGAAGCTTTTAAGGTTAATTAGGTCGCATTTGTTTATTTTTGTTTTTATTTCCAATATTCTGGGAGGTGGGTCATAGAGGATCCTGCTGTGATGTATGTCAGAGAGTATTTTGCCTATGTTCTCCTCTAGGAGTTTTATAGTTTCTGGTCTTATATTTAGATCTTTAATCCATTTTGAGTTTATTTTTGTGTATGGTGTTAGAAAGTGTTCTAGTTTCATTCTTTTACAAGTGGTTGACCAGATTTCCCAGCACCACTTGTTAAAGAGATGGTCTTTAATCCATTGTATATTCTTGCCTCCTTTGTCAAAGATAAGGTGTCCATATGTGCGTGGATTTATCTCTGGGCTTTCTATTTTGTTCCATTGATCTATATTTCTGTCTTTGTGCCAGTACCATACTGTCTTGATAACTGTGGCTTTGTAGTAGAGCCTGAAGTCAGGTAGGTTGATTCCTCCAGTTCCATTCTTCTTTCTCAAGATTGCTTTGGCTATTCGAGGTTTTTTGTATTTCCATACAAATTGTGAAATCATTTGTTCTAGCTCTGTGAAGAATACTGTTGGTAGCTTGATAGGGATTGCATTGAATCTATAAATTGCTTTGGTAGTATACTCATTTTCACTATGTTGATTCTTCGAATCCATGAACATGGTATATTTCTTCATCTATTAGTGTTCTCTTTGATTTCTTTCACCAGTGTTTTATAGTTTTCTATATATAGGTCTTTAGTTTCTTTAGGGAGATATATTCCTAAGTATTTTATTCTTTCCATTGCAATGGTGAATGGAATTGTTTCCTTAATTTCTCTTTCTGTTTTCTCATTATTAGTGTATAGGAATGCAAGGGATTTCTGTGTGTTGATTTTATATCCTGCAACTTTACTATAGTCATTGATTAGTTCTAGTAATTTTCTGGTGGAGTCTTTAGGGTTTTCTATGCAGAGGATCATGTCATCTGCAAATAGTGAGAGTTTTACTTCTTCTTTTCCAATTTGGATTCCTTTTCTTTCTTTTTCTGCTCTGATTGCTGTGGCCAAAACTTCCAAAACTATGTTGAAGAGTAATGGTGAAAGTGGGCACCCTTGTTTTGTTCCTGACTTTAGAGGAAATGCTTTTAATTTTTCACCATTGAGGATAATGTTTTCTGTGGGTTTGTCATATATACCTTCTATTATGTTGAGGTATGTTCCTTCTATTCCTGCTTTCTGGAGAGTTTTTATCATAAATGGATGTTGAATTTTGTCAAAGGCTTTCTCTGCATCTATTGAGATAATCATTATGGTTTTTATTTTTCCATTCGTTAATGTGATGTATTACATTGATTTATTTGTGGATATTGAAGAATCCTTGCATCCCTGGGATAAAGCCCACTTGGTCATGGTGTATGATCTTTTTAATGTGTTGTTGGATTCTGATTGCTAGAATTTTGTTAAGGATTTTTGCATCTATGTTCATCAGTGATATTGGCCTGTAGTTTTCTTTTTTTGTGGGATCTTTGTCAGGTTTTGGTATTAGGGTGATGGTGGCCTCATAGAATGAGTTTGGAAGTTTACCATCCTCTGCAATCTTCTGGAAGAGTTTGAGCAGGATAGGTGTTAGCTCTTCTCTAAATTTTTGGTAGAATTCAGCTGTGAAGCCATCTGGACCTGGGCTTTTGTTTGCTGGAAGATTTTTGATTAGTTTCAATTTCCGTGCTTGTGTTGGGTCTGTTAAGTTTTTCTGTTTCTTCCTGGTCCAGTTTTGGAAAGTTGTACTTTTCTAAGAATTTGTCCAGTTCTTCCACGTTGTCCATTTTATTGGCATATAATTGTTGATAGTAGTCTCTTATGATCCTTTGTATTTCTGTGTTGTCTGTTGTGATCTCTCCATTTTCATTTCTAATTTTATTGATTTGATTTTTCTCCCTTTGTTTCTTGATGAGTCTGGCTAATGGTTTTTCAATTTTATTTATCCTTTCAAAAAACCAGCTTTTGGCTTTGTTGATTTTTGCTATGGTCTCTTTTGTTTCTTTTGCATTTATTTCTGCCCTAATTTTTAAGATTTCTTTCCTTCTGCTAACCCTGGGGTTCTTCATTTCTTCCTTTTCTAGTTGCTTTAGGTGTAGAGTAAGGTTATTTATTTAACTTTTTTCTTGTTTCTTGAGATATGTCTGTACTGCTATGAACCTTCCCCTTAGCACTGCTTTTACAGTTTCCCACGCGTTTTTGGGTGGTTGTGTTTTCATTTTCCTTCATTTCTATGCATATTTTGATTTTTTAAAAATTTCTTCTATGATTATTTGGTTATTCAGCAGCGTGTTGTTCAGCCTCCATATGTTGGAATTTTTAATAGTTTTTCTCTTGTCATTGAGATCTAATCTTACTGCATTGTGGTCAGAAAGGATGCTTGGATTGATTTCAAATTTTTTGAATTTACCAAGGCTAGATTTATGGCCCAGGATGTGATCTATCCTGGAGAAGGTTCCATGTGCACTTGAGAAAAAGGTGAAATTCATTGTTTTGGGGTGAAAGGTCCTATAGATATTAATTAGTTCTAATGGTCTATTGTATCATTTTAAGTTTGTGTTTCCTTGTTAACTTTCTGTTTAGTTGATCTATCCATAGGTGTGACTGGGGTACTGAAGTCTCACACTATTATTGTGTTATTGTTCATTTCCCCTTTCATACTTGTTAGCATTTGTCTTACATATTGTGGTGCTCCTATGTTGGGTGCATATATATTTAAAATTGTTATATCTTCTTCATGGATTGATCCTTTTATCGTTATGTACTATCCTTCTTTGTCTCTTTGCATAGCCTTTGTTTTAAAGTCTATTTTATCTGATATGAGTATTGCTACTCCTGCTTTCTTTTGGTCTTCATTTGTGTGAAACATCTTTTTCCACCTCTTCACTTTCAGTCTGTATGTGTCCCTTGTTTCGAGGTGGCTCTCTTGTAGACAAGATATATAGGGGTCTTGCTTTCATATCCATTCAACCAGTCTTTGTCTTTTGGTTGCGGCATTCAACCCATCTACACTTAAGGTAATTATTGATAAGTATGATCCCGTTGCCATTTATTTTGTTGTTTTGGGTTCAAGTTTATACACTCTTTCTGTGTTTCCTGTCTAGAGAAGATCCTTTAGCATTTGTTGGAGAGCTGGTTTGGTGGTGCTGAATTCTCTCAGCTTTTGCTTGTCTGTAAAGCATTTGGTTTATCCTTCATATTTTAATGAGATCCTTGCTGGTTACAGCAATCTGGGCTGTAGGTTATATTCTTTCATCACATTAAGTATGTCCTGCCATTCCCTCCTCGCCTGAAGAGTTTCTATTGAAAGATCAGCTGTTATCCTTATGGGAATCCCCTTGTGTGTGTGTGTGTGTGTTTCCCTTGCTGCTTTTAATATTTGTTCTTTGTTGTTGATCTTTGTTAATTTGATTAATATGTACCTTGGGGTGTTTTGCCTTGGGTTTTTCCTGTTTGGGACTCTCTGGGTTTCTTGGACTTGGGTGATTATGTCCGTCCCCATTTTAGGGATGTTTTCAATTATTATCTCCTCAAATATTTTCTCATGGTCTTTCTTTTTGTCTTCTTCTTCTGGGACTCCTATGATTCGAAGGTTTGGGCATTTAACATTATCCCAGAGATCCCAGGCAAGAATACTGAAGTGGGTTGTTACTTCCTTCTCCAGGGAATCTTCCCAACACAGGCATCAAGCCCACATCTCCTGCATTGGCAGGCAAATTTTTTACTGCTAAGGCACCAGGGAGACCCTATTATGTACTATATTCACATATATATCTAAGAGAACTTCTAGACTCTCCATTCTGTTCCAGTGATCTATCTCTGCATCTATACTTATAGATTACTATAATATTTTAATTACTGACAGCTTTAGAGTTTCTGGTAGGAATCACCTCCACTCATCACTGTTCTTTTTGGAATTTTTCTAGAAATGGTCACACATTTATTCTTCTTGGAGATTTTGACTGGAATCACATTAAATTTATAATTGAAAAAGCCTTTAAAATACATAAGGAAGACAGCAAGGGCCAGATTATATAAAGCATTGCTAAGAAATTTGGATTTTATTCTCAGTGCAACCAGAACCCAATGAAGTTTGAGCATTTTGGCTGCTGTTTTGAGCACCTTCCCTAAGATACTGTAAGTTCTTTGAGGGCAACAACTATATTTTAATAACCTGATATCCTTTATAGTGGAGCTTCCCAGGTGGCTCAGTGGTAAAGAATGTTCGTGCCAGTGCAGGAGACACAGGATTGATACCTACGTTAGTAAGATAACTTGGAGAAGGAAACTGCAACCCACTCCAGTATTCTTGCCTAGAGAATCCCATGGACAGAGGAGCCTACAGTCCATGGGATCACAAAAGAGATGAACATGACAGTGATTAAAAAGCAGCAACATCCTTTATAGTACTTAGCACATGGCCTTCCCCTAGTACATACTCAATGTTCGCATAATGAACAAAAAATCAGTATTAGCAGTACACAGTCCTTCTTATGGATCACCAATTATCCAAAAACCACATTTTGAGAACCACCATTAAAAAAGGCTTTAAATGGAAAGTCTGATAAGCAGGAAGTTATGGCTGCCTAGCCATAAAGTGGCTAGATCGCCAAAAAATGCTGTGGTGTGGTGATTAATAGGATAAAACAGATGCATACAAAAGATGCTTGGAAGAGTTTTAAGACTCTTGGCAGAACAGTAAGTAAAACCTGAAAAACTTTCAGTTAAGGAATGAGTTATTATGATGGCAAACTCTCATGAATTCATTTACAAAGAGAATGTCTTGCAAACTTAGCAATGAATACGAGTTAGGATGAATAGATACATATGTATTAGAGAAGATCATGTAAAAGCAAATGAATCATATTCATGTCTGTGATGCAGAATAATTTATCTTTTCTATTATTTTTTACAGTGAATATTATTTAAATTATTTCCAAGAAACATATAGTGTTTATTTAGGCACAAGAGGCAAATTCAAAAGTAAATGTGGTTAGGAACTTGAGAGATACAGGTTCACTAAAGTCAGAGAATCTAGTGGTATGTTTTTCCCTTGGTGATAACAATGGACCCTTTTTGTAAAGATAAGGAAGGTAAGTTTTCTGGATAGAGAGATTCATTGTTGTTCAATAATAATTTTATTAACTGCCAACTGAATGTCAGATACTAAGCTAAAAAAGCTCTTTAAAATTATTTTCTACCTGGAAAAATATGGTTCGAGAATAATTACCATGTTGGGCATAGTATTTTGATTGATGACCTACTCATGTGGATTAATGCCAATTAGGGAAATTATGTGGGAACTCTGGGGGGATAGAATAGAATGGAAGGCATGGAAGGATAGATAACCCACTTCTTACAGATCTGTAACCAGGCCTAGCATCATTTTGACAGACAGATTTCACTCGAAAACTTCCGGTATTTTATTTTGCCCATGAAAACACATTCTATGATCCAAGGGAACAGGAACTTGGCCTAATTTAAATTATATATTAGATGGAAACAGTTACATTACAAAAATATTTTATGAGTGCCTTGTTCCAGCCACATATTTATTCCTTTAAAAACATCTAACCAACTGCTTTTATATGGAATTGTTTAGGTTGTGTGTCACATAAATGATTGCCTTGAGTGCCACAGAGCTCCAGCACAGTAGCTATGGCTAATTGTTTGTCCCTTTTACTGCACTGGGATGAATTCCAGGAAAACAATTAAAATGAATTTTTAAATCAGAAATTTTAACCCCGATCCTTGGACTCTTAGGAGGATATCTGTGGATGGGCTTCAGTAGTCAAACAACAGTCTGAAATTATACATAAAAAAATTGTTGTGGACAAATATTGTTTCTGGACAGTTAATCATGAGATTCCACAAGTAGGTGTGGTCTTCAAACAAAGATACCCTATCCTAAAATCTTAGCTATTATTAGCTTGAAATTCTATCACTGACAGGTCATTCATGTGAGTTAAGCATTCCTTTTATTGAAGATCCTTTTTTAAAGTTAAATTTTCCCAGGAGGGATAACACATTAGGTCCCTGAAATATCTATGAATTGGTTCCCCCTTGATTTTTTAAGCCCCCTACTATAAGTCAAGCAATTAATATGTAATCATTTTATACTCTAAATCATTACAACAATCTTGTGAATAGATAGTATTATGATCTTGATTTTAGATGTGAAAACAGAAGCTTATAGAACTTAAGTAACTTCCATTAATTTATATATATGAGTCATAATTAACAGAGCTGGGAGTCGGACACGACTGAGCAACTTCACTTTGACTTTTCACTTTCGTGCATTGGAGGAGGAAATGGCAACCCACTCCAGTGTTCTTGCCTGGATAATCCGATGGACGAAGGAGCCTGGTGGGCTGCCATCTATGGGGTCGCACAGAGTCGGACACGACTAAAGTGACTTAGCAGCAGTAGCAGGATTCAGAAAGAATATGCCTTCCGTACCCTCTGCCTTAAACTAATGCCATGAAGCTCTATGGAATGAAGAGAAAGCAGCTTACTTTAATTAGATGCAGGATTTCTGGGCAGTCTTGAGCCTCTGCAGGTCTTACTCTAAAAGAAGTCACACTTGGTTGCCTCATGCTTGATTGGCTCCTGCCTGGTTGCCTCAAGCTTGGCTGCTTCATTCCTAGTTGGCTCATGCATGTTTGGCTTGTGCCTGATTGGCTCGGGCCTAGTTGACTCATGATTGATTGGCTCAGGCCTAGTTGCAGTTGACTCAGGCCTGGCTGACTTGTACTTGATTGGCTTGTATTTGATTGGCTCATGCCTGTTTGCTTCATGCCTGATTGGCTCAGGACTTCTTGCCATGTGCCAGATTGCCTCATGCTTATTTGGCACAGACCTGGTTGCCTCATGCCTAGTTGACCAAGTTGGTTAGTGTCAGCTAAGCTTGTGCTTCGTTGGTTCACGTCCAGTTGCTTCATACCAAGTAACCTCGTGCCTGGCTGGTTCATGTCTGGTAGGCTTGATTGATTCATACCCAGTTGACTCATGTCTGGTTGGCTGAGGGCTAGTTGGCTTATGACTAGTTGATGGATTGTGGGTTGGCAGAGGACTGGTTGGCCAATGACTGAGTGCCTTGATGTAATAGGAGCCCTTAACTACAGTTCTGTGGTGGGAGGCTGTAGGATGTTTCTGTTTTTCCTCAACTTGATTCGTTCTTCGAGATACCCCTCTATCAAGACTAGAATGGGAAAATAAAGGAGTGCTATCTAAAGATTATTAATGCCTCTGATTTGCTGGAGCTGACACCACCAGCTGTCACAGCTGTATGCTTATCTGGGTTTCAGGTTGTCATCTGGCCTTTCCCTGCCAATGGGCTGGAAGTGAGGGGCAGAAGAAAATGACCCTGGGAGACTATTACTGCCGCACCACCTTGCACTGCCTCACAGCAATGAAGTCACAATACCCTTATTTACATGTGTACGTGCTCCCCCAAGTGGTGAGGGAGGGGGTGAGGCAGGGCCTGCTTGACCACTTTATTTCCTCCTCCCAAGAGCGACAGGGCTGAAACAAAAAGCTAGAAGGAAATCTCAGAGCATATGCTTGACATTCATCCTCAGTGCCCACTGTTTTAACCAACCAATTTAAAGATATTTGCCCTAAACCTTTTTGTTTTCCCCATTCTCCAGCCCTGAAATAATTCACTTCCTATTTTTGTTCTAACTTTTACTTATTATCTTTTCCCCACACCATAGAGGTAGAATATTTAAAAGAGTTCTCCTAGAGAGGTGTTCAAGTCCCTAATGAAGAAGATATTTCTTTACAAATAATTAAGAATATCTGCGGCTACTACTTTTTGAATTATTTTCTGACCTTGGTTCAGTGGGAACATTTTTTTTTTACATTTTGACATTCAATCCCACAGCAACCCTATTATACCCAATTCTAAGGAAATTTATTCAAAAGATTTGGTAACCTAACCAAGATCTGAACAGTTGGCAAAGAGCCTGAATTCAGACCCTGGTCTATCTGATTCCAATTACAGGATTTTTACCATAATATTATCCTGTCCGTTATACACACTATACTTATCTCCACCCCCCATATCTGTGAGATCAGGTATGTTGTCCTTTCACCCCATCTCCCCTCATAGAATTCCTTTTCCTATCTTTTTATCTGTTGGATCACTTCCTTAATAACATAGATTATGTGCTGGTGCTAATATTGTTGTAGATGGAGTGTCTTGTATTTTTTTAAAACATACCAGAAAATGTTGGTTGAAGCTGTGAAGTCTCACAGTTTGCTAATAGGTCTCTATGTATGCATTACTTCATTTAATCATCAAAGCAGGGGGGTTGTCCTAAGATGGCAGAGGAATAGGATGGGGAGATCACCTTCTCCCCCACAAATTCATCAAAAGATCATTTGAATCCTGAGGACATTCCACAAAACAATTTCTCAACACTGGTGGAGGACACCAGGCACCCAGAAAGGCAGCCCATTCTCTTCAAAATGAGGTAGGACAAAATGTAAAAGATACAGAGAGAAACAAAAGAGTTAGGGACAGAGACTTGTCCCAAGGAGGGAGTCATGAAAGAGGAGAAGTTTCCACACACCAGGAAACCCTCTCAATGGTGGATCTGTGGGGTGTTTTGGAATTTCAGAGGGCAACGTAATGGAGGGCGGAAAAAACCCCACAGATTACTCGCCTAACTGCAACTCCCAGCAGAGAAGTAGCCCAGACGCTCACATCCACCAACAGTGAGTGGGGGCTGAACAGGGAGGTACGGGCTGCATGCTTAGGGCAAGGACTGGGCCTGAATGCCCTGAGGACAATCTGAAGGAGCAAGAACCCAAACTGTGGGATAGCCAGAGAGAGAAGGAAAAAGAGAGAGAGAGAGAACTTTCCCATGAAAAGCTCTAACCTAAGGAACTGCTGGGCCTGCTCACAAAACAAAGGACTGAGCAAATGCAGAGGAGAACTAGCCAGCTGCAGACAGGCTCATCCCCCTGCTGGAGGCAGAGAGGCAGGTGGGTGGCAGCCAGAGCTGGAAGGTGAGGGGCAATCTCGGCCCCAGATATGGCATCCTCCACCAAACCGTGAGCAGGCTCCTGGTTGCTAACCAAGGTTTCCTGGGATCCTGGACAGTTGACATCCACCAGGAGGGTCGCAGTCAGAGATCAGCTCCCCAGAGGAGACACACAGCACACCTGAGATGGGGCTCTAGCACTGCACCCAGGAAACCGAGGGGCTGGGACCAGGGAGGTGATAAGATGCACTGCCCACCTGGGAGAGTGTGCTCACCAAGCACCTGGTCACCTGAACTGCTCAGACTTGGGAAGGGCACAGAATGCAGAACAAACCGAGTCTGTGCCTTTGTGGAGTACCTGAGAACTGGAACCTGAGCAGTTTAGACCTGGGAAGTGCACGCAACCCAGGGCCCGCTTTAGACAGTTCCCCTGCAGAGCAACCTGGAGCCTGAGCAGTGTAGGCCAGAAAAGCAAACACACCATGAGCTGGGGCAAACCCAGTGTGGCTCAGACATTGCGAGTACTCTGCACACATGCCAGTGGTATTGGTTTGCAGTGTTCCACCCTCCCCACAGCACAACTGAACAAGTGAGCCTAAATAAGTGACCACTTTCACCCCCTTGTATCAGGGCTGAGAATAGACACTGAAGAGACTTGAAAACACTGGAAGCCGAAATAAACAAAGAAGAGGGAACTGCTCTGGAAGTGACAGGTGAAACAGATTAAAACCTTGTAGTTAACATTGACTCAGCATTGGAAGGGGCCTACAGATCTTGAGAAGAAGTATAAGCTGTAATAAGAAAAAATCCGAAACTGAACTGACCCCACACTGCCCTCAACAGCTCCAGAGAAATTCCCAGATATATTTTACTATTATCATTTTTTAATTTGATTTTTTAAAGTTCTTTATTACTCCTTTAATTTTCATTTTTATAACCTATTATTACCTTGCCAAAAAAAGACCCTATTTTTAAAGCAAATTTCATATGTATTTTTTATAAATTTTGTGATTTTGTTTTTGGTTTTTAATATTGTATTTTTGAGAGTCTAACCTCTAGATTTTTAATCTTTGCTTTTTGGTATTTGTTATCAATTCTGTACCTTTCATAATACAATCTTCAGTACCCATTTTTACTTAGGAGTCTGATTACTGGCTTGATTGCTCTCTCCTCTTTTGACTCTCCTTTTTCTCCTCCAGGTCACTTCTATCTCCTCCTTCCCCCTTCTCTTCTTTACCTAACTCTGGAATCTCTTTGGGTGTTCTGGGCTGTGGAGAATACTTAGGGAACTGATTACTGGCTAGATCCATCTCTCTCCTTTTGACTCCCCCTCTTCTCCTCCTGGCCACATCTATCTCCCTCCTCCCTCTTCTCTTCTCTATGTAACTCCATGAACCTCTCTGGGTGTTTCAGAATGTGGAGAGTATATAGGGAATTTATTACTGACTATATTGCTCTCTCCCTTTTTGACTTATTACTGACTATATTGCTCTCTCCCTTTTTGACTCCCCCTCTTTTCCACCTGGTCATCTCTATCTCCCTCGTCCCTCTTCTCTGCTCTTCTCCATGTAACTCTGTGAACTGCTCTTGGTGTTCCTCACCGTGGAGAATCTTTTCACCATTAGCCTAGATGTTTTATCATTGGTGCTGTATGGATGGAGAAGTTTTGAAGCTGATGAAAGAAATCAAAGATGACACAAATAAATGGAGAAATAGACAATGTTCATGGGTCGGAAGAATCAATATAGTGAAAATGAGTATAATACCCAAAGCAATCTAAAGATTCAATGGAATCCCTATCAAGCTACCAATGGTATTTTTCAGAGAACTAGAACAAATAATTTCACAATTTGCATGAAAATACAAAAAGCCTCAAATAGCCAAAGCAATCTTGGATAGAAGAATGGAACTGGACTAATCAACCTGCATGACTTCAGACTATACTTCAAAGCTACAGTCATCAAGACAGTATGCTACTGGCACAAAGACAGATATATAGATCAATGGAACAAAATAGAAATCCCAGAGATAAACCCATGCACCTATGGACACCTTATCTTTGACAAAGAAGGCAAGAATATACAATGGAGAAAAGACAATCACTTTAACAGTGGCGCTGGGAAAACTGGTCAACCACTTGTAAAAGAATTAAACAAGAACACTTTTTAACACCATACACAACAATAAACTCAAAATGGATTAAAGATTTAAATGTAAGACCAGAAACTATGAAACTCCTAGAGGAAAACATAGGCAAAACACTCTCTGACATAAGTCACAGCAGGATCCTCTATGACCCATCTCCCACAGTAATGGAAATAAATGACCCAATCAAAAAATGAGCCAAAAAACTAAACAGACATTTCTCCAAAGAAGACATACAGATGGCTAACAAACACATGAAAAGATTCTCAACATCACTCATTAGCAGAGAAATGCATATCAAAGCCACAATGAGGTACCATCTCGTGCTGGTCAGAATGGCTGCTATCAAAAAGCCTACAAACAACAAATGCTGGAAAGGGTGTGGAGAAAAGGGAACCCTCTTACACTGTTGGTGGGAATGCAAACTAGTACAGCCAGTATGAAGAACAGTGCAGAGATTCCTTAAAAAACTGGAAATAGAACTGCCATATGACCCAGCAATTCCACTGCTGGGCATACACAATAAAGAAACCAGAATGGAAAGAGACACATGTACCCCAATGTTCATTGCAGCACTGTTTATAATAGCCAAGCCATGGAAGTAACCTAGATGTCCATCAGCAGACGAATGGATAACAAAGCTGTGGTACATATACCCAGTGGAGTATTACTCAGCCATTAAGAAGAATACATTTGAATCAGTTCTAATGAGGAGGATGTGGATGAAATGTGGATGAAACTGGAGCCTATTATACAGAGTGAAGTATGTCAGGAAAAAAAAAAAAAAAAAACACCAATACAGTAAATGCATATATACGGAATTTAGAAAGGTGGTAACGATGACCCTGTATGCAAGACAGCAAAAGAGACACAGATGTAACGAACAGTCTTTTGTACTCTGTGGGAGAAGGCAAGGGTGGGATGACTTGAGAGAACAGAATTGAAACATGTATATTATCATACGTGAAACTGATCACCAGTTCAGCTTTGATGCAGGGTGCTCAGGGCTGGTGCACTGGGATGACCCTGAGGGATGGGATGGGGAGGGAGGTGAGAGGGGATTCAGGATGGGGAATAAATGTAGATCCATGGCTGATTCATGTCAATGTATGGCAAAACCACTACAATGTTGTAAAGTAATTAGCCTCCAATTTAAAGTAATTAATTTAAAATTAAAAACATTAAAACCTTAAAAACAATCATCAAAGCAACCATAAGAGATATATACTATTGCTCCTAATTTTATCAATAAAGAAACTGAAACTCAGAAAGATTAATTTTCCCAAATCTGATACATGCCAAAATGGGGACAATGTTCAAGGTCCATTCTGTAGAGATAAGGTTTGAATAGAAGTAAAGAGTAACCACCATTTGCCTCCTACTAGCTATAAATGGAACCTAGAGAGCCCACCTTCTTAGCATGACAGATAAATACAGTAACATCACAGAACTATGCCAAACTTAACACAAATTAGATACAGATACATTTCTGATCTTGATCAACCCATAATAATGAAATCTAAAACTTTATGAATGATTCCTGTGGTGTTAGCTATGGTTCTAGGGGACAATTTACTCATTTAATCCTCACTTATTGTGAGGATTACTTACCCAGTGAGGTAGATAATATTATTATGTTCATTTTTCAGGTAAAGGAACTGAGACTCAAAGATGTTAAAAAATTTAAGTCACACAACTGAAAGTCCACACAAAATAAGGAAAACTCAGTTCTCATTATGACTTTTTCTGAAATGACAGAATACCCAGCTGTGGATGTGATTTGTGATGGAAGTAAAGTCTGATGCTGTAAAGAGCAATATTGCATAATAACCTGGAAACTTAGGTCCATGAATCAAGGCAAATCTGAAGTGGTCAAACAGGACATGGCAAGAGTGAACATAAACATTTTAGAAATTAGCGAACTAAAATGGACTGCAATGGGTGAATTTAACTCAGATAACCATTATATCTACTACTGTGGGCAAGAATCCCTTAGAAGAAATAGAGGCGCCATCATAGTCAACAAAAGAGTCCAAAATGCAGTACTTGGATGCAATCTCAAAATGACAGAATGATCTCTCTTCATTTCCAAGGCAAACCATTCAATATCACAGTAATCCAAGTCTATTCCCTGACCAGTAATGCTGCAGAAGCTGAAGTTGAATGGTTCTGTGAAGACCTACAAGACCTTTTAGAACTAACACCCAAAAAAGATGTCCTTTTCATTATAGGGAACTGGAATGCAAAAGTAGGAAGTCAAGAAACACCTGGAATAACAGGCAAATTTGGCCTTGGAGTACAGATGGGCACAATAAAGGACAGAAATGGTATGGACCTAATAGAAGCAGAAGATATTAAGAAGAAGTGGCAAGAATACACAGAAGAACTATACACAAAAGATCTTCATGACCCAGATAATCATGATGATGTGATCACTCACCTAGAGCCAGACATCCTGGAATTCGTAGTCAAGTAGGTCTTAGGAAGCATCACTATGAACAAAGCTAGTGGAGGTGATGGAATTCCAGTTGAGCTATTTTAGATCCTAAAAGATGATGCTGTGAAAGTGCTTCATTTAATGTGCCAGCAAATTTGGAAAACTCAGCAGTGGTTACAGGACGGGAAAACTCAGTTTTCATTCCAATCCCAAAGAAAGGCAACACCAAAGAATGATCAAACTACTGCACAATTGCACTCATCTCACACACTAGCAAAGTAATGCTCAAAATTCCCCAAGCCAGGCTTAAACATTACATGAACCATGAACTTCCAGATATTCAAGCTGGATTTAGAAAAGGCAGAGGAACAAGAGATCAAATTGCCAATCTGTTGGATCACAGAAAAAGCAAGAGAGTTCCAGAAAAATATCTACTTCTGCTTCATTGACTGTGCCAAAGCCTGTGACTGTGTGGATCACAACAAACTGTGGAAAATTCTTCAAGAAATTGGACTACCAGACCACCTAACCTGCTTCCTGAAAAATCTGTATGCAGGTCAAGAAGCAACAGTTAGAACTGGCCATGGAACAGACTGGTTTCAAATTGGGAAAGGAGTACATCAAGGCTGTATATCGTCACCCTGCTTATTTAACTTATATGCAGAGTACATCATTCGAAATGCTAGGCTGGATGAGGCACAAGATGGAATTAAGATTGGCAGGAAAAATATCAATAACCTCAGATATGCAAAGGACACCACCCTTATGGCAGAATGTCAAGAAGAACTAAAGAGCCTCTTGATGAAAGTGAAAGAGGAAACTGCAAAAGTGGCTTAAAACTCAACATTCAAAAAACGAAGATTATGGCATCTGGTCTCATCACTTCATGACAAATAGATGGGTAAACAGTGACAGACTATATTTTGGGGGGCTCCAAAATCACTGCAGAGAGTGACTGCAGCCTTGAAATGAAAAGACACTTGCTCCTTGGAATAAAAGTTATGACAAACCTAGATAGCTTATTAAAAAGCAGAGACATTACTTTGCCAACAAAGGTCTGTCTAGTCAAGGCTATGGTTTTTCCAGTAGTCATTCATGGATGTGAGAGTTGGACTATAAAGAAAGCTGAGAGCTGAAGAACTGACGCCCTTGAACTGTGTTGTTGGAGAAGACTCTTGAGAGTCCCTTGTACGGTAAGGAGATCCAACCAGTCCATCCTAAAGGAAATCAGTCCTGAATATTCATTGGAAGGACTGATGTTGAAGCTGAAACTCCAATACTTTGGCCACCTGATGCAAAGAACTGACTCATTTGAAAAGATCCTGATGCTGCAAAAGACTGAAGGCAAGAGGAGAAGGGGATGACAGAGGATGAGATGGTTGGATGGCAGCGCTGACTCAATGGACATGAGTTGAGTAAACTCAAGGATTTGGTAATGGACAGGGGGGCCTGGCGTGCTGCAATCCATGGAGTCACAAAGAGTCAGACACGACTGAGCAACTGAACTAAACTGAACTGAACTGAGCTGAACTGAAATGCCAGAAAAGAGGTGAAAGAATTTTGTTGTTTGTTTAACAAAAATCCAACCACTTTCATAGTTTATGGTAGGGATGAATGGAGGAGGAGACACGTGTTAGGTTTCCGGCTGATGCCTTAAAGCTGTAACATTAGAAATTACAGTGTGTGATCGAGAACTGTTAACAAGTTTATTTTATATTTTGGCTCATGAACCTTATCATCACTTGAAGGTGATTTAGGTGTTAGTTTTTTAACATTTAATGTTTTTTAAACTTTATAAAATGGTGATTTTAAGGGGTTGTATCAAAAATGCATATTCTTGCTTGCAGTTACTTATTAACACAGCTTGTTCCATCTTAGAAACAAAATGACACTGTCTTTATCAGTCATACAAATTATCACCACACTGTACCTGATATATTAACAGGGGAAAAAATAGTTTTTTTTTTTTTTTTTTTTTAAATCTATTTAGACAGAAGTGTCAGTAATCAGTCTTTGCCAAAAGGTGGAAATGTCCAGTTTAGGGACAAAGTCTAAATGATAAACGTTGTAATCTTGCTTATATTTAATATATATATATATATATATATATTATTTAAATTTCATGTTTTTATCATTTCCATATATTATCAGAAAATTTCTAAAATGTAACTTTAGTCTTAACATATACAGATCTAGCCTAAGTTGTTAATTTTGTAAGCCAAAATCTGCCAAATTCTATGAATCAAAATGTACATTTATAGTCTACTCTACCAAAATATTTTTAATTTAATGTATAAGCCACTTCCTATAGGTCTAAAAAATGGAAATATTTATGCACTTAAACTAATGACTACAATACATAAGATCCCCCTTACTGAAGATGCTAAAATCCGGTATTCTGAATTCTGACCCCAACTTGGTTTCTTCTAAACGTCTATTCACAATTGAGAAAGGCATTTGTATAATTATCATCTATAGCAAGCAGATGAATTTGTTGGAATCTCCCTATACTTCACAGCCAACCTTTTTTCTGTCCCTTTTAAGTTACAGGCTTTTTATTTTTACCCCTGTAAAATGCAAACAAACAAAAAGAAAGAAAAAGAAAAGGCAGGAGTTGAGGGCACAGGATGAGGATGGGTTTAAGGCAAGGAGAACAGAAATAATGCATAGCAGTTATTTTCTGAAATAAAAACTTAAAATGCTTTGGAGACATTCATCAACAGAATAATATTTTTTATAATATTTGCTGTATTTTATTTTATTAAAAAACACATGCTCATTGTAAAACATTTGGAAAATACCTGTAACAGATGAAAAATTTCCTCTAGATTTTCCTCTGATTAAAAATGAGCACATCCAAGAATTTTCATTTTCTTCCTTTCCATATATTATCAGCAAATTTCCAGTTAAAGGAAATTATGACTTAACTTATGCTGTTCTTTTACTTAGCTGAGAGTGTAAATCAGGGATGCATGGATTTTTGTTTGTTTGTTTGTTTTGTTTAGAAAAGTTCCCCAACAGTAACTTTATGTAGAAGACAATATGCGTCCAAAGCCTAGTCTGGGAGGGAAGACTAAGAACTAGATTGCTTTGCATATAAAAACAATAAATTGGACTCCCCCCCCCCCCCAGGGAGAAATCTTGAGAAAGAGGCTGGGCACTTTAGGAACTAGGGAAATAGAGGTTAAATGGAAGGAAGACTTCTTGGCTTGAGGAGCAGTACCTGGCCCAACTGTGGTACACTAAGTTCTAGGGCACAAGACAGCCAGTAAAGGTTCTCTTTAAGATATCACTATTCAGTTTTAAACTTCCCTGGTGGCTCAGATGGTAAAGCAACTGCCTACAATGTGGGAGACCCGGGTTCAATCTCTGGGTCAGGAAGATCTCCAGAAGAAGGAAATGTCAATCCATTCCAGTATTCTTGCTGGGAAAATCCCATGGATGGAGTACCCTGGTAGGCTACAGTCCATGGGGTCACAAAGAGTCAGACACTACTGAGCGACTTCACTCACTCACTCATTCAGTTTTAATTTTTTTCCTACTGGATGCTGTGTGGAAATATGCCTACCAATAATTTAATGGAAGTCACTAGACTAGCCTCGGTGTTTCAGAGACATGTAAATGGAGGAATGAAGGCTACATGCCTGACAGAGGTGCTGAAAGAAGACAGCAGCTGTAGGAGTTGAACACAGAGACTAGTAGAACTATAGCTTGGACTGATTGGTGAGCAGATATCTAAGAAGAAGTTTATGATAGAAAGGAGGAATGGGTAAAGAGCATAGACCCTGCTGTTACCTGGGGTAGGAACTCAAGACATTTGCTTGTTAAAGGAATACATGACTACAGAAGACTGGGAGACCTAAGAAACACATAAAATAGAAATGAAAAATCTCTCAGAGTCCTATCTGCACATAATCGTTATTTACATTCAATGGCTGTCCTTTGCCTCTCTATATATTTTTTCTCTCTACATAAAAATATATAAAATTTTAAATAAACTTGACATCATAGTAACTATCTTTCTTTACTTAACAATGTATTGTTAGTCTTCACCATTTGCTATAGCATTACATATAATGCTTTTAAAATTTGCTATCATTCAACAAATGCTTTTTTAATTAGAGGATAGTTGCTTTATAATGTTGTGTTGGTTTCTGCCATACAACATGGCAAATTAGCCATAGGTGTGTGTGTTTGTGTGTGTGTGTGTGTGTGTGTGTGTATATACATACCCCTCCCACTTGTGCCTCCCTTCCACCCCACCACTCATTCCACACTTCTAAGTTGTCACAGAGGGACAAGCTGGACTCCCTGGCCCTCTGGACTGCAAGGAGATCAAACCAGTCAATCCTAAAGGAAATCAACCCTGAATATTCTTTGGAAGGACTGATGCTGAGCTGAAGCTCTAATATTTTGTCCAGCTGATGAGAAGAGCCAACTCATTAGAAAAGACCCTGATGCTGGGAAAGATTGAAGGCAGGATAAAGGAATGACAGAGGACAAGATGGTTGGATGACATCATTGACTAAATGGATATGAGTTTGAGCAAGCTTTGGAAGATGGTGAAGGACAGGGAAGCCTGACATGTGACAGTCCTTGGGGTTGCAGAGTCAGACACAACTGAGCAACTGAACTGAACTGAATGAGAATCATAAAATTACTTGCACTAGAAGGCCCAAATCACAGAATAAAAGAAGAATTGATTAGCTGACATTCCATACTAATATAATTGTTTATGTTTTCTTTAAAATAAATAACTAAAAGAACATAAAATCTCAGAAGTCGTTTGCTGATAATATACACATATATTGTATAAAAAAGTATACTTTGGTTTTGTTAAAACCCTTATTGACTTTCTACAGTGAACTTTCTTTCAGCTTGTTTTTTTTTTTTTTTTTAATGTTAGTTTTTTTTTTTTTTTTTTTTGGGGGGGGGGGGAATGAAGCATCAAGATAAGAAAACAGAAAAAGAGCCAAAAGAAAAAAAAAGAGAGAAAGAGAGAGTAAAAAATAAAATCATTTTTAAAAAATTGATTAAGACAATAAAAAAATAAAAAATTCCCTGATGCTTCTTGTATTGTTGTCCTTACCCCATGGTGAACTGCAGCATACCTCTGCCTCCTCAGTAGGCCTTCAAGATCTCTAGATATGTCTCTGGACCCACTGTGTCAGCTTAAAGTCTGTGTGTGTTCCTCTCACCAGCATCTGTTTTTGGAGCTGGTCCGAGGCACTTATGCCCATGCAAGCCTCCACAGGCATGCTTACAGGGGCCTGTGCAGCTGGAGGAGACCTTAGAGGGTGTGTAGCACTCAGCCTGCCTGAATCTCCACAGCCAGAGTAGGTCCTTTCAGGGCTGCCACTTGATCTGCCAGGACCCACACAGCCAGAGAAGATTTTGCAAAGGTTAGGGGGAGCTCAGACCTGGCGGTTCACATGGGCAGAAGAGGCCCTGGTAGGGGGAGCTCAGGCCTTGGACACCAGCAGTCATGCTGGAGCCCATTGGGAAGGGGAGACACTGGATGAATTCTTCTCCAGTCTCCTAATTCTCCGAAGGTTTCTCTCCTTCCCTCCTGATCTCCGCACATTGAGCAGACCCCTCCAAAAACAGGAACCTCTTCCATCCCCTATGCACCCTTCTGGCGCATAGTCTTATCCTGTCTCCACGTTTTCTCTCTCCCTACTTCCCTCCCATGACCTACCCAGTTGCACTGAGGTTCTTTCTGTACTTTCTGGTGTCTGAGGACTCCTACTAGCACCCAAGGTGCTAGTTGTGCCCTGGTTGTGAGATGTGAACTCCATGTCCTCCTACTTTGCCATCTTGACTCCACTCCACTAAGCATCTTAAATAGAGCTTTTGTCTGGGCTTCATCTACTGCTATTTTTCCAAAAAGTTTCCAGGTTCTTTGGGAATATTTAAAGTGATATTTATTTTAAAATTTATTACACAAATATATTCACTGGAGCCCAAAAAAATAAAGTCTAACACTGTTTCCACTGTTTCCCTATCTATTTCCCATGAAGTAATGGGACCAGATGCCATGATCTTACTTTTCTGAATTATAAGCTTTAAGCCAACTTTTTCACTCTCCTCTTTCACTTTCAAAAGGCTTTTTAGTTCCTCTTCACTTTCTGCCATAAGGGTGGTGTCATCTGTATATCTGAGGTTATTGATATTTCTCCTGGCAATCTTGATTCCAGCTTGTGCTTTCAGCCCAGTGTTTCTCATGATGTACTCTGCATATAAGTTAAATAAGCAGGGTGAAAATATACAGCCTTGATGTACTCCTTTTCCTATTTGGAACCAGTCTGTTGTTCCATGTCCAGTTCTAACTGTTGCTTCCTGACCTGCATATAGGTTTTTTTAGGCTCGAAAATCGCTGCAGATGGTGACTTCAGCCATGAAATTAAAAGACGCTTACTCCTTGGAAGAAAAGTTATGACCAACCTAGACAGCATATTGAAAAGGAGAGACATTACTTTGCCAACAAAGGTCCGTCTAGTCAAGGCTATGGATTTTCCAGTGGCCATGTATGGATGCGAGAGTTGAACTGTGAAGAAAGCTGAGCACCGAAGAATTGATGCTTTTGAACTGTGGTGTTGGAGAAGACTCTTGGAGTCTTCTCCAAAACGTGGAGAAGGCCCAGGATGTGATCTGTCCTGGAGAACGTTCTGTGTACACTTGAGAAAAAGGTGAAATTCCTTGTTTTGGGGTGAAACGTCCTATAGCTATCAGTTAGGTTTAACTGTTCCATTGTATCACTTAAAGTGTGCGTTTCCTTGTTAATTTTCTGTTTAGTTGATCTACCCATAGGTGTGAGTGGGGTATTAAAGTCTCCCATTCTTATTGTGTTACTGTTAATTTCCCCTTTCATCTTTGTTAGCATTTGCCTTACATATTGCAGTGCTCCTATGTTTGGTGCATATATATTTATAATTGTTATATCTTCTTCTTGGATTGATCCTTTGATCATTATGTAGTGTCCTTCTTTGTCTCTTTTCACATCCTTTACTTCAAAGTCTATTTTATCTGATATGAGTATTGCTATTCCTGCTTTCTTTCGCTCTTCATTTGTATGAAATATCTTTTTCCAGCCCTTCACTTTCAGTCTGTATGTGTCCCTAGGTTTGAGGTGGGTCTCTTTTAGACAGCCTATATAGGGGTCTTGCTTTTGTATCCATTCAGCCAGTCTTTGTCTTTTGGTTGGGACACTCAATCCATTTACATTTAAGGTAATTATTGATAAGTATGATCCCATTGCCACTTTGTTGCTTTGGGTTCGAGTTTATAAACCTATTCTGTGTTTCCTGTCTAGAGAAGATCCTTTAGCATTTGTTGGAGAGCTGGTTTGGGGGTGCTGAATTCTCTCAGCTTTTGCTTGTCTGTAAAACTTTTGATTTCTCCTTTATATTTGAATGAGATCTTTGCTGGGTACAGTAATCTGGGTTTTAGGCTTATTTCTTTCATCACTTTAAGTATATCCCGTCATTCCCTTCTGGCCTGAAGAGTTTCTGTTGAAAGATCAGCTGTTATCCTTATGGGAATCCCCTCGTGTGTTATTTGTTGTTTTTCCCTTGCTGCTTTTAATATTTGTTCTTTGTGTTTGATGTTTGTTAATTTAATTAATATGTGTCTTGGGGTGTTTTGCCTTGGGTTTATCCTGTTTGGAACTCTCTGGGTTTCTTGGACTTGGGAGGCTATTTCCTTTCCCATTTTAGGGAAGTCAATCTTAAGTATTTTCTCATGGCCTTCCTTTTTGTCTTCTTCTTCTGGGACTCCTATGATTGAAATGTTGAGGCATTTGACATTGTCCCAGAGGTCTCTGAGGTTGTCCTCATTTCCTTTAATTCTTTCTTTTTTCCTCTCTGCTTCATTTATTTCCACCATTCTATCTTCCACCTCACTTATCCTATCTTCTTCCTCTATTATTCTACTGTTGGTTCCCTCCAGAGTGTTTTTGATCTCATTTATTGCATTATTCATTATATATTGATTCTTTTTCATTTCTTATAGGTCCTTGTTAAACATTTCTTGAATCTTCTAAGTCCTTGTCTCCAGGCTATTTATCTGTAATTCCATTTTGTTTTCAAGATTTCGGATCATTTTTACGATCGTTATTCTGAATTCTTTTTCAGCTAAACTCCTTATTTCCTCCTCTTTTGTTTGGTTTGGTGGGCATTTATCATGTTCCTTTACCTGCTGAGTATTTCTTTGCCTTTTCACCTTGTTTATATTGCTGTGTTTGGGGTGGACTTTCTGTATTCTGGCAGTTTGTGGTTCTTCTTTATTGTAGAATTTCCTCCCTGTGGGTGGGGTTAGACAAGTAGCTTGTCAAAGTTTCCTGGTTAGGGAAGCTTGCATCGTGTTCTGGTGGGTGGAGCTGGATTTCTTCTCTCTGGGGTGCAATGAAGTGTCCAGTAGTGTGTTTTGAGATGTCAGTGGGTTTGGAGTGACTTTGGGCAGCCTGTATACTAAAGCTCAGGGCTATGTTTCTGTGTTGCTGGAGAATTTGCGTGGTATATCTTCCTCCAGAACTTGTTGGCTCTTGGGTGTGCATGGAGGCTTTTGGATGAGCTTTTATCGATTAATGTTCCCTGGAGTCAGGAGTTCTCTGGTGTTCTCAGGTTTTGGATTTAAGCCTCGTGCCTCTGGTTTTCAGTCTTATTCTTACAGTAGACTCAAGATTTCTCCATCCATACAGCACCTATGATAAAATATCTAGGTTAATGGAGAAAAGTTTCTCCACAGTGAGGGACACCCAGAAAGGTTCGCTGAGTTACATGGAGAAGAGAAGAGGGACGTGGGAGATACAGATGACCAGGTGAAGTTCAGTTCAGTTCAGTCACTCAGTCGTGTCCAACTCTTTGCGACCCCATGAATCACAGCACGCCAGGCCTCCCTGTCCATCACCAACTCCCAGAGTTCACTCAGACTCATGTCCGTCGAGTCAGTGATGCCATCCAGCCATCTCATCCTCTGTCGTCCTCTTCTCCTTCTGCCCCCAATCCCTCCCAGCATCAGAGTCTTTTCCAATGAATCAACTCTTCACAAGAGGTGGCCAGAGTACTGGAGTTTCAGCTTTAGCATCATTCCTTCCAAAGAAATCCCAGGGCTGATCTCCTTCAGAATGGACTGGTTGGATCTCCTTGCAGTCCAAGGGACTCTCAAGAGTCTTCTCCAACACCACAGTTCAAAAGCATCAGTTCTTCGGCACTCAGCTTTCTTCACAGTCCAACTCTTACATCCATACATGGCCACTGGAAAAACCACAGCCTTGACTAGACGGACCTTTGTTGGCAAAGTAATGTCTCTGCTTTTTAATATGTTATCTAGGTTGGTCATAACTTTTCTTCCAAGGAGTAAGTGTCCTTTAATTTCATGGCTGCAGTCACCATCTGTAGTGATTTTGGAGCCCTCAAAAATAAAGTCTGACACTGTTTCCACTGTTTCCCCATCTATTTCCCATGAAATAATGGGACCAGATGCCATGGTCTTTGTTTTCTGAATGTTGAGCTTTAAGCCAACTTTTTCACTCTCCTCTTTCACCTTCATCAAGAGGCTTTTTCGTTCCTCTTCACTTTCTGCCATAAGGGTGGTGTCATCTGCATATCTGAGGTTGAGAAGAGGGGGAGCCAAAAGGGGAAAGAGCAATCTAGCCAGTAATCGAATACCTATGTTCTCTCGACAGCCTGGAACACCCAGAGAGTTTCATGGAGTTACATAGAGAAGAGAAGAGGGAGGAAGGGGATAGAGGTGACCAGGAGGAGAAGAGGTGGAGGCAAAAGGAGAGAGACAAATCTAGCCAGTAATCAGTTCCCTAAGTGTTCTCCACAGCCCAGAATGCCCAAAGAGATTCACAGAGTTGGGTAGAGATGGGAAGGGGGATGGAGGTAATAGAGGTGACCTAGGGGATAAAAAAGGAGTGTCAAAAGGGGGAGAGGGCAATCAAGCCAATAATTCCACTCCCAAGTAAAAATGGGTACTGAAGGTTAGATTCTTAAAGGTACAGAATTGATAACAAATACCAAAAAGGAAAGATTAAAAATCTAGAGGTTAGATTCTCAAAAAAAAAAAAAAAAAAAAATATATATATATATATATATATGTTTAAAAAATCACAAAAAATAAAAAAAAATCTATTAAAATTTCTTTAAAAACGATGTCTTTCTTTTTTTGCAAGGTAATGATAGGTTATAAAAATGAACTCCTTAAAAAACTGGAAATAGAACTACTTCATGATCCAGCAATCCCACTGCTGTGCATACACACTGAGGAAACCAGAAGGGAAAGAGACACGTGTACCGCAATGTTCATTGCAGCACTGTTTATAATAGCTAGGACATGGAAGCAACCTAGATGTCCATCAGCAGATTAATGGATGAGAAAGCTGTGGTACATATACACAATGGAGTATTACTCAGCCATTAAAAAGAATACATTTGAATCAGTTCTAATGAGGTGGATGAAACTGGAGCCTATTATACAGAGTGAAGTAAGCCAGAAAGAAAAACACCAATACAGTATACTAACGCATATATATGGAATGTAGAAAGATAGTAACAATAACCCTGTGTACGAGACAGCAAAAGAGACACTGATGTATAGAACAGTCTTATGGACTCTGTGGGAGAAGGAGAGGGTGGGAAGATTTGGGAGAATGGCATTGAAACATGTAAAATATCATGTATGAAACGAGTTGCCAGTCCAGGTTCAATGCACGATACTGGATGCTTGGGGCTGGTGCACTGGGACGACCCAGAGGGATGGTATGGGGAGGGAGGAGGGAGGAGGGTACAGGATGGGGAACACATGTATACCTGTGGCGGATTCATTTTGATATATGGCAAAACTAATACAATTTTGTAAAGTTTAAAAATAAAATTGTAGTTGGAAAGAAAAATAAAAAAATAAAAACCAAAAAAGAAGAAGAAGAAGAAGAAAATAAAGGAGTAATACAGGACCTAAAATTTTCAAAAATTTTTTTTTAAATTTCAAAAAGTGATAATAGTAAAAATATATCTAGGAATTTCTCTGGAGCTCTTGCAGGCAGTGTGGGGTCAGTTCCATTTCAGATAGTTCCTTGATCTAGCTTATACTTCTCAAGGTCTATTGGCCCCTTCCAATGTAGTTGGTACTGACTACCGGGTTTCAGTCTGTTGCACCTGTCACTTCCAAAGCAGTTCCCTCTGTTTATTTTGGCTTCTTCTGTTTGCAAGTCTCTTCAGTGTTTAATTTCTGCCCTGACACAAAGGGGCAAATGTGGTCACTTATTTAGCCTCACTTGTTCAGTCATGCTGTGGGGAGGGAGGAACACTGCAAACCAATATCACTGGCGTGTGTGGGGAGTGCTCAGTGTCTCAGCCACACTGGGTTTGCCCCTGCTCATGGCTTATGTGCTTTCCCAGTCTACACTGCTCAGGCTCCAGGTTGCTCTGCAGGGGAACTGCCTAAGGTGGGCCCTGGGTTGCGTGCACTTCCCAGGTCTAAGCTGCTCAGGTTCAGGTTCTCTGGTACTCCACAAATGTGCAGACTTGGTTGGGCCTGCTTTTTGTGCCCTTCCCAGGTCCGAGCTGCTCAGGCGATCAGGTGCTTGACGAGCACACTCTCCTCAAGTTGGGCAGTGCATCTTATCACCTCCCCTGTCCTAGCCGCTTGGTTTCCTGGGTGCGCATTGGGAGTGCTGTCTCAGGTGTCTGGTGTGTCTCCTCTGAGGAGATGATCTCTGGCTGTGACCCTCCCGGTGTATGTCAACCATCCAGGATCCCAGAAAGACTTGGTTAGAAACTGGGGACCTTGCTTGCAGTTTGGTAGATGGTACCCCTTTCCAGCTCTGGCTGTTGCCAGCCTGACTCCCTGTCTCCCTGCTTCCGGTGGGGGATGGGCCGGTCCTCAGCCAGCTAGCTCTCCTCTGGTATTCGCTCACTCCTTTGTTCTGTGAGCTGGCCTGGCAGTGCCTTAGGTTAGAGCTTTTTGTGGAAAAGTTTTCTCTCTTTTCTCTCTCTCTCTTCTCTCTCTCTCTCTCTCTCTCTCTCTGGCTATCCCATAGTTTGGGTTGCTATCTCATGTTAGCTCCCTCAGATTGTCCTCAGGGTATTCAGGCCCGGTCCCTCCCCTGAGCAACGCAGCCCAGGCCTCTATGTTCAGCCCCCACTTGCTGGTGGCGAATGCAAGAGTCTGGGCTACTTCTCCTCTGGGAGTTGCCATTAGGCACATAATCTCTGGGTTTTATTTATTTATTTTTCCTCCCAGTTATGTTGCCCTCTGAGATTCCAAAACTCCCCACAAACCCGCCTGTTTCTTGGTGTTTGGAAACCTCTTTTATGACTCCCTCCCCGGGATGGGTCTCCATCCCTAACTCTTTTGTCTCTCTTTTTATCTTTTATATTTTGTCCTACCTCCTTTCGAAGACAATAGGCTGCCTTTCTGGGTGCCTGGTGTCCTCTGCCAGCATTCAGAAGTTGTTTTGTGGAATTTTCTCAGCATTCAAATGATCTTTCGATGAATTTGTGGGAGAGAAAATGGTCTCTCTGTCTTATTCCTCCACCATCTTAGGGCCGCCCCTCATCCCCACATTAATTTAATGTAACTAATTAAAATTAAGAAATTTAATGTAATTTAAATCTTGCTTTTTCCCCTTCAAAGAGTCCTCCTTTTACACTACCTAATAACCCAACTAAATATTATTATAATCTTACTTTTCTAGTCTTTTCAATTATCCCTATTCCTGCACTAGCTCTCTGGGAAAGTTTCTCCCTCCAGAGTGTGGTAGAGGCAAGGGACTGACACTACAGCTGTGTTCCCAGAGAAATTTTAAATTCTTTCCCCATTAAATATAGGGAACACTAATCTTATTGACTTTTAACCACTTAGTCATTGTCTTTCTGAAATGTCCCCAGTTTAAGAAGAATCCCAACTCCAAAAGAGAAATAACAACAACCTTTCTCCAGCTCTAATGAAGAAGTAGTATTCTTGGAGACAGTGAAAAGTAAAGTTAGAAGCTCTTAAGAACATAACTCTGAAATGAAAGTAGACCAAAGAAAATAACAGAATTGATGAACCTGAGAATTCAGTTCTCTTTGGAGTTAGTAAGAAATATGCAAATAGAAGGAAGCAAAGTTAAAGGGCTTCCTTGGTGGCTCAAGAGGTAAAGAATCCACCTGCAATGCGGGAGACCTGGGTTCAATCCCTGGGTCAGGAAGATCCCTTGGAGAAGGAAATGGAAACCCGCTATAGTATTCTTGCCTGGAGAATTCCATGGACAGAGAAGCCTGACAGGCTACAGTCCATGGGGTCGCAAAGAGTCAGACATGACTGAGCGACTAACACTTTGAAAGTTAAAGGAAGCACATTTCCAGAAACTGAGTTTATGTCAATGGTGTTTTATGAAAGCATTCTGCTTTATTTGAACTGTGAAACTGAAAATCATAGCAATAAACTCTTTTATAGTATGTTGGGCTGTTATAGAAAAGGCTATTACTATGAATATTGTACTTAGTTAATAAGACTCACAAGGTACTGCTGATTTTGCAACATGTACTATAATGTCAACACATTTCTTTTCTTCTACAAGCTTGTTACCAAAAAAAAAATTAAAAGTTATCCATCATAGAGAGGGGTGAAAAAGAGTAGGTCTTACTTAAGTTGCTGGGACCTGTGCCATCATTACTAGTTTGGTGACAATATTTTCAACAGTGTAATGGCTTTCAGATGGCTGGAATGTATATAATTTTGGAGGATAAAGTCAGAATTCAAAAAACCCTCAAATAGGGGAATAGAGAGTATAAGAACATTGAAAAACATACCCCAAAACAAATCATAACAAACATTAAAAAAATCTAAATCATGTATCAGTTTTGTGCTTCTTAGTAACTTTGAGGCCTTAAGAAATTTAACTTCTATGAGCCATAGTTTTCTCGTGAGTAAAATGGAAATAATAATATCTGCCCAATGTATCTCATATATTTGTTGTGACAGTCCATTTGAAAGGAAAAATGTTTGAGAGTAAAAATGTAAGGGATTATTTTTTATGTTTAGAGAGAAAATGATATATGTATAAGTGGGAAAAAGTATATGACAAAGACATGACAGAAAATAATTGAATGGCCCTTGTTAGTCTTCTTGACCTCCTCTTCACTTCCCCTAAATGTTAACAATTCCTGCAATACTAGCCTTGGTTGTCACTTCAAACTACTCTTTCCAAAGGGGTTCTTATTCACCTGCCATTTACCTACCCACCTCAAACTGTACTCTTTAGCCATATTGAACTTCTTTCACTTCCTGAGTGTAGGCTCTCTCCCTCTCAGATTCAGGCAAGTCTCTCTTCTTTTGCACTTATCCACCTCCCCACCCCCAAATTCCAATTGCCTAGTTAGTCCTGACTCATTGTTCAGGTCTCAATTTAGACATACTGTTCGCAGAAGTCTTCCTTAACTCCCTTTAAACAAACTTACTGCCACATACATACTCCCTATTGCTCTTCTTCTGCCTCTATATGTCGCCAAAATAAAATACTCCAGTTGGAGCCACCTGGGAGCTTATTAAAATACAAATTCCTAATATCTACTCTCCAGATTTAGTGGGTCTGGTGTAGGACCAGACTGCAATTTGGCGAGAATCCCAAACGACTGTGCTGTGCACTAAAGTTTAAGAGTCACATTCTGTCATACTACTCATCACCTTGAGTTAAAATTGTGTATTTGTCTCTTCTCTTTGGGGTTCTTCCCTTTAACCTATAAGGAGACCAAGGACTGTGTCTGTCTTGTTCATGATTATATTCCTAGTGCCAGACATATTGTAGGCACTCAATACATATTGGAACAAATTAATATGTGAGTGACTGTAAGAGAGGAAGAAAAAGGAAAAGAAAAGGCTTCCTTAAGTAGGAAGTACCATATGAAATCTGCATGGCCCTTTGAACCCTGCATGTAAATTATTACAAAGACATGCTCTGAGAAAAAACACACTAAATGAAAAACATTTACCAACACCTGGATTCACTGTCATAATAACTGCCAATTGTGAGTTTCATAACAGTCTTTTAGTGGAAATTGTAGATATTTTTTCAGAAACCAAAATACATGTTCACAACACATCAAATTATTAAATCTGGTTACTGCTGGAGAGTGAGATTGGGAGGGAGGTTAAGGTGATTTGGAGCTTTACTTTATAAGCTTCTGTATTGTTTTATTTTTTCAAATAGGAGTACATATTACCTTTTTACTGATGGCTCAGTGGTAAAGAATCCACCTGCAATGCAGGAGACACAGGAGACATGGGTTTGATCCCTGGATCAGGAAGATCCCGTGGAGGAGGAAATAACAACCTACTCCAGTATTCTTGCCTGAAAAATCCCATGGATAGAGGAGCCTGGCGGGCTACAGTCCAAAAGGTCATAAAGAATCAAACACGACTGAGTGATCTGAGCACAGCACATTGTTGACTTACAATATTGTGTTAGTTTCAGATATATAGCAAAGTGATTCAGTTATAATTATATATACATATTCTTTCTCATATTCTTTTCCATTAAAGGTTATTACAACATACTGAATAGAGTTCCCTGTATTATACAGTAAATCCTTGTTGTTTATCTGGTTTATATATAGTAGTACATATCTATTAATCCCTACTCCTAATTCATCTCTCCTCCCCTTTGGTAACCATAAGTTTGTCTCTGTCTATGTGAATCTGTTTCTGTTTTTTAAATAAGTGCATTTGTATTTTATAGATTCCACATATTAAGCGATATCATATACTTGTATTTCTTTGTCTGGTATACTTCACTTAGTATGATAACCTCTAGGTCCATCCATGATGCTGCAAATGGAATTATTCCGTTCTTTTTATGGCTAAGTAATATTCCATTGTATATATGTACCACATCTTTACCCATTCATCTGTTGATAGAAACTTAAGTTGCTTCCATGTTTTGGCTATTATAAATAGCACTGCTATGAACATTGGGGTGCATGTATCTTTTTGAATTATGGTTTCCTCTGAAAATAAGCCCAGGAGTAGGATTGCTGGGCCATATGGTAGCTCTTTTTTTCTCATTTTTTTTAAGGAACCCCCATACTGTTCTCCATAGTGGCTGCAACAGTTTGCATTCCCACCAATCTTGTAGGAGGGTTCCATTTTTTCTAACCCATGTTCAGCATTTATTATTTGTATACGTATTACCTATTAAAATTTAACATACCCAAAATAAAATATGTTTTAAAAATTTCAGGGGTGTGCTGTTGACACCCCAATTTATCAATATGTTACTTTACAAAAATTCATTTGTATAGTTGTTTGTAATCCAACTTTCTCTGTGATATTTAGATATTTGGAATTGAAGTGAAAATATTTAGCTTCAAATATTTGTCTTATTCCTTCCTTCTGTTTCTTTTATTTTTTTTAATTTTTAAACTTTACATAATTGTATTAGTTTTGCCAAATATCAAAATGAATCCACCACAGGTATACATGTGTTCCCCATCCTGAATCCTCCTCCCTCCTCCCTCCCCATACCATCCCTCTGGGTCGTCCCAGTGCACTAGCCCCAAGCATCCAGTATCGTGCATCGAACCTGGACTGGCATCTCATTTCATACATGATATTTTACATGTTTCAATGCCATTCTCTCAAATCTTCCCACCCTCTCCCTCTCCCACAGAGTCCATAAGACTGTTCTATACATCAGTGTCTCTTTTGCTGTCTCGTACACAGGGTTATTGTTACTATCTTTCTAAATTCCATATATATGTGTTAGTATACTGTATTGGTGTTTTTCCTTCTGGCTTACTTCACTCTGTATAATAGGCTCCAGTTTCATCCACCTCATTAGAACTGATTCAAATGTATTCTTTTTAATGTCTGAGTAATACTCCATTGTGTATATGTACCACAGCTTTCTTATCCATTCATCTGCTGATGGGCATCTAGGTTGCTTCCATGTCCTGGCTATTATAAACAGTGCTGCGATGAACACTGGGGTACACATGTCTCTTTCCCTTCTGGTTTCCTCAGTGTGTATGCCCAGCAGTGGGATTGCTGGATCATAAGGCAGTTCTATTTCCAGTTTTTGAAGGAATCTCCACACTGTTCTCCATAGTGGCTGTACTAGTTTGCATTCCCACCAACAGTGTAAGAGGGTTCCCTTTTCTCCACACCCTCTCCAGCATTTATTATTTGTAGACTTTTGGATCGCAGCCATTCTGACTGGTGTGAACTCCCTGGTACATCCTTTACATCATTGAGTCAATAGGGAAGTCACAGTAAACAGATATTGAAGTAATGTAGTAAAGGGCTGGGGGATGGAGGACCTGGGGAGATGTTGTTTAAGGGTAAAACTTGCAACTAGTAAGTAAATAAATTCTGGAAATCTAAGGCACAACATAGTGATTATAGACAACAAAACTGTGTTATACAATTTAAAGTTGCTAAGAAACTAGATCTTTTTTTACATTAATTAATTTATTTTTTTGGAGGCTAATTACTTTACAATATTGTAGTGGTTTTGCCATACACTGACATGAATCCATCACGGGTGTACGTGTGTTCCCCATCCTGAAACCCCCTCCCACCTCCCTCCCCATCCCATCCCTCTGGGTCATCCCAGTGCACCAGCCCCAAGCACCCTGTATCATGCATCAAACCTGGACTGGCAATCCATTTCACATATGATAATATACATGTTTCAATGCCATTCTCCCAAACCATCCCACCCTCGCCCTCTCCCACAGAGACTAGATCTTAACTGTTCTCAACACAAGAAGAAATAATTATGTGACATGAGAGAGCTGTTAGCTAATGCTCCCGTAGTGATCATATATATATATATATATATATATATATATAATTTCACAATGTTGTATATCGATTATATCTCAATTTACAATAAAAGAAGAAGCAATGTGGTAGAGTGAGAGCACTAGCTTTGAATTCAAAGTATCCTCAGTTTGAATCCTGATGCTGCTAGCTAATAATGCTGTGATATTAGGAGAGTTATATAGTGTCTCTGACTTTCATCCTCTTAAAAATGTGCTAATAATTCCTTCCTCACAAAACTGTTATAAGGTATAAATGTGAATTTATGTGAATGTGTCTAGCATGAGGCTAAGTGTTAAATAAATGCCAGCTTTCTTCTCTACTTTGTTCATTAAACAAATAGGTACTGAGCACCTGTCTGCCAGACATCACTTTATGTACTGGGAATACACTGGTGTATAAAGACAACATGGTCATCAGGGGAGACAAACATTAAATTATATCTATCTGTCTAGAGGAAAAAGTGTGATACATGCTGTGAAGAATAAGCAAATATGAGAGAGCAGATGTCATACCAGTACAATACAGATCTTTGGCCCATTGGGATCATACCAATGGTAGATTGGTTAGCTGCTGCTGCTAAGTCTGCTGCTAAGTCGCTTCAGTCGTGTCTGACTCTGTGCAACCCCACAGATGGCAGCCCACCAGGCTCCCCCATCCCTGGGATTCTCCAGGCAAGAACACTGGAGTGGGTTGCCATTTTCTTCTCCAATGCATGAAAGCGAAAAGTGAAAGTTAAGTCGCTCAGCTGTGTCTGACTCTTTGCGACCCCATGGACTGCAGCCTACCAGGCTCCTCCATCCATGGGATTTTCCAGGCAAGAGTACTGGAGTGGGGTGCCATTGCCTTCTCCGAGATTGGTTAGGGTTACCTCTAATTCATTAACATGTATGACCTTAAATTCATGAGAATCCCAGGCTACACCTTCGTATCCATTCCTGTAGATGTGAAAGGCACAAATTAGTGCCACAAATCCACTGAGTTACATGCCAATCACTCTCTCTAAGGGTAATAATAGACATAGTTCATAAAGCACCCAGCCTTGTCTCATAATTACCAAGTTGATCATTTTAGTATGGTTTAACCCTTCCCAACATAGAGGAGCTTTTAAACTTAAATAACCATAGCCTGGTGTTAACCATGTAGATCCACCCCATAATTGTGGGAGTCTTCCTTTTAATAGATGAGAAGTTAATTTTTTATTGAGACTTAGCTCATCACTCTGACTGAGTTTAAATGACCCTAAGAAAAAACTTAAATCTATCGCCAGCATCAGAGCAGGTATTATTAATTGGCCAGGTGGGAGGATCCCATCTAGTAATATCATAAATAGAACAGGACTGAACACTCATCTAAAATAAATTTCCTAGGGGGTGTCCAATCAGAGCCCTAGAGAACAGAAATCTACCTAGAGAACAGATAGCCCAGAAGTACTAGGCACAGGTAATTGGCCATAACCCAACAATTGGATTGAGTTTTTAAAACATGTAATTGATAGACATAGGTCCAAGGAATCAAGAAAACATTACAAATGATCATAAAAATCAGATCAGTAGCTTGGGCAAGCTGTCTACTTCTGATGTCATCTTCTTCTCATCCTAGTGTAGTTTAGTTTCCTCCGTTTGAGCATTGTTTTAAAGTGAGTTTGAGGTCATCAGGCCTCACTATGGACCAGTCCAGCTTAGGGGCCTTTGGAAGCGGGAGTTAACCAAAGAGTCAATTTCCCTTCAATTTCGCTGGGCATGAGCTAGTTAAGACTACCTGATAGAAAGTTCATTCCATACAGGTTAGAGACAGTTCCTTAAATTATGTCTTCTTCCAGTCTTGATTGAAAGTAATGTGTGAGGCATCTGATCTTCATCTAAAGAGAGATTACTGAGATGGCTTCAGAAACAACCCTAGAGTGTCCTTTAATAATTCAATTAAATTTTACATTAATATACCCTAACAGCAAAGAACTATCCAGGAAATGAGTCTTAGTAGATACAGACCTCCATTAACAAACTGGTATTTAACATTCATTGAAACATCTTTTTCTCCCTAAAATCACCATCATTTTTAAGAAATATAACAAATTAATACTTGTTTGTAATATAGGTCTGGTCGCAATAAACTTGGCTTGATGATTTATATAACCATAATTGATCATAGACTTTTTTGCTTTGCTGAGACTATAAAAGTCTCAGACTGAACTTTTAAAATAAAACCTTTCAGGGCAAGAAAAGTCATGCCAAAGGTTTATCATAGATTTTGTCTAACAGATCTAAGTAAATTCCTCCCTTCTCAAGGTCTCAGATTCCTTCAAGTTCTTTCAGATTTCTGTACCTGCTAGTACGATAACCTTCCTAACTTTTCTGATAAAGTTACTGGAAACTAAGAGTTTCTAATCTCTGGAGGGTTCAGATAGAAAAGATAGATGTTTCAATTTGTTTATAAAATATAATTTTACCAAATTACCATCATAATTAGTTTGAGGGGAAGGTTTTTCTTAAGCTTGGAAAACTAAAAACCATAAAAGTAATAAGCATATTCAGTTCTAAGCAGTTCATTCAATCTTTTTTGTTAACCTTTGTGACATCATCAGGTTTTTCATTAGAATTTTTACCCAGTTCAAAAACTGGTATTTATCCAAAAGTCCTTTTTATAAATCTTGAAGAGGAAGCATTTTTTTCAAAACTTGGTTAGTGCTATGACAATATTTTGAGTTGGTAACTAGAATTATGCTTGATAACATTTTACCCAAATATATCAAACTTTTAGGAACTCCATACAGTTTCTAGGATATCTATATTAGTAACATTTACCATACAATATAACCCGAGACTTACTGCTCACTTGACAATATCCCCCATGTAATTCTGTATACAAAATGAACCTAATTAGTGTAATATCTCTCTTTGGGATGCTTCAGGAGCCCTCTGAAGCATCCCAAAGTTAGCTAGAAATCTTCATTAGAATTATTTAGGAAGCTTTGTCAACAAATATAAAAAAAATCAGAGGGATGGTATAAGGAGGGAGGAGGGAGGGGGGTTCAGGATGGGGAACACGTGTATACCTGTGGTGGATTCATGTTGATGTATGGAAAAAGCAGTACAATATTATAAAGTAATTAACCTGCAATTAAAATAAATAAATTTATATTAAAAAAACACATTTAGAACACTCAGTCAGATAGGACTATAGGTCATTGTGAAACAATAGCTGTTCACCTAGCCAAAGTCACAATAAAGAATTTCAGAACAGAACATTAAAGAGACAAAGAAACTTAAATCTATTATCAAAGGCAGTCCAATATCTGAAGACAAAGTGTCCTCTTAACAGAGAGAAAAGCTAAATTCAAGTTTTGGCATCAGCTTACTTTACTTAAAAGGTAAACTTGATTAACTTTATTTTAAACTTAGTCCTAACCATATACAAAACTCTTTCCTCATGGTTCACTTTTCACAAACCTTATCACTTTCTGTACCCATTACTGTGTTCTTCCATCCTAAAAAGCCACCTATAAGTCAGGGTTACTTCCTTTTCCCTTAACAAAAAGGTAATTCCATTCCTCATACCTTCTTTATCGAAAAGACACTTCCTACTTCCCTTAAGCAACCAAGAACTGACTTTTACATCAGCATTTTATAGATCGGTGAGCATAAATACCAGTGATAATTTCTAAAACCTTTGTTTTCTTGGAGATAACATTTTAGGATGGCACCAAACATTTCTTTTTGATCCCAAATCTCTTTAGTTTCTCTGTAAGAGGTAGTGTTTAGTAGTAAATGTTTCAAAATCTTTTTATTTATTTTATTTGGAAATGACTTAGCTATTCAATAGGCTTCCAACACTTAGTTTAGCACAACCCTTAGAAGTTCAAGTTACCCCAATCTGGATAGACTATTTAGACAGACATTCCTAAAGCATAATTATTCTTAATAGAGTTTGTCTAAAGGCTCATATCTCATTTACAGTTTTTTAGAAGTTTCTTCACTCAGCAAGGTAATTTCCTCACTAACAAACTTGTAACAGATATAATATTTAATTTATATTAAATCTAGGTACAGTGAAAATATTCTGCTTAATGTTAATTACTCTTAAACATGTCTACATTATTCAGATCAACAAATAAACATTAATATCAGGTGTTTAACACTGAATATTTTCCAATTCACATGAACCTGAAATTCATTTAGGTTAATTTCTCTTGTATTTAAAATTATTTGATTTGTAAGCATTTACTTTTTTTTTTAAGGCCAATTAGATTAGAGCTCATTTACAAACTGATCCCAGCAATCAGCAATATTATTGAAAGAAATAAAGACACACACTGAGGCATACTGGAGTCTAAAAATATTATGACCACATTGTCAAAAATTGTATATTTTTTGTGTGTGACCATAGTTTTAGAGCCAAAATTTAGACCAGGTAGTACTCAACTTGGCCCTGAAAACAAGGGCAGATTGGTCCCAGCAGGGATTGTCCCTCTGAGGAAGTAGGGGTCTTAGTTTGATCAGCTCCAGGCTGTTGATTACAGGAGGAAGTCCTGGACAAAAGGGAACTTCAGTTCATTTTCCTATCCTATGTCAATAAAGATCTAATAGTTTTAGGCCATTTTCTTTGTCACTGGATCATAGCTATAGATTGACCAATCATTTAAAAATTTTTTTCCAAGGGATTCCCAGGTAGAGTGTGGAACCTTGGAGTGAGAAATTCACATATTAGCTCGAATAGTTTGTACCAGATGTCTGTGCAGTCAAACTAAACCAACAAACCAATCCGAACCAGAACTTCACCAGCCAGGAGTCACACTCCAAATGAAACAAAAGGCAAAGAGATGCCCAGAAATCAAAAGCCAAAAGGCATAAATGCCAAACGTGACTTCCCAGTTCAATTAGACTTGCGACCTGGCAAAGTCAATGCTAGCAGCCTTGTTTTAGTTTTGATATAGTTTCAAGCAATTTCTTGTTGATTTTCTGCAAAGAAGTTACTCTATCATTTTCTGTTTTAGAAGCTTCTAGGTACCAGTCAAACACGGCCGGCCTTTTCTAATTGTACATGCAAAAATATCAATTTTAGAGTATCAAAAGAACCCAAATTTGGCCATTTTAGGTTGAGATCTCTTTTAGTATAATTTCTCCAATTAACTAGGTACTTGCAAGTGTGAGCTTCATATGTATTGTACATGAATCTGGCGAGAATGTTAGTCAGAGGCTGGCTTTATGACACGCCTTTGTGTCTGTTGAGAGATTCTGTTTCCCATTTTAAGCTGAATTTGTCTGGGATAAAAATCACTAGTGAACTTGTGTAGTGGGCCAAAGTGCTGCTTGTGAACTTAACTCCTCCAGGAGTCACTCCAGAGTCGTTTCAGCTCGTCTTACGTGTCTCGGATTCTGCCTCCAGCAATCTAAGACCACCATGGCTGCTCAGGTCACTGAATGGCCAGTTCTTATGTGCGGCCCCCGGACAAGCAAGTGTTTTAATTAATGAGTGGGTTTCCCTATGGGACCACTGCCCGGCATGAGGACTAGGCCTCCACCATGCCCATAAAGTTCTCAGTCACCTGAGAAAACCGAAACCAGCCAGGAGGAGTCTTGTCCTTTTTCTTCAGAGCAATGCTCTCATGTATTTTCCTCACTTTTATCCTGACAAATTCTATAATGGCAGTCAAATTGAGGAAAAGTGTCAGATCAGCCTCTTAACCACTCAGCCAAGACAACTGAGTGCCCTACAACGCAGCAACCTTGGCATCTATCAGCCAAGCCCTGGATATTCTTTGATTTTTTTTTTTTTCAGTCGATCCCCCCCTACCCAGTACCTTTCCACTGGATGGGCAATTCTCCTGGCATCTTTCAGCCAACCCCCTACCCAGCATCTTTTAACTGTTTGGGACTTTGGTATCTTTCAAACGAGTCCCACTCAGTGTCTAGACCATGAGTGGGTATACCCCAGATGTTTCACCCGGGTTCCCCCTAGTATCTTTCCTACTAGGAGGGGGCAGGTAACCTGCTCAACCACCAAATAGAATCTCAACCATTATGAGAGATTCAAGAACCAGGAAAGACTTACCCAAATTCGTCTGTACTCCCCAAGGAGGCAGATGGGCACAAGGGGCCGCCGCTGATACCAAAGCTCCAGTTCCTTGTAGAGTCCAGTTGAAGGAAGGAAGTGCATTCTGGGTCACTTCATCGGTAGCCATAACTGTCGACTAAAAAGGGTGTACAACGTAAGAGTTGTGAGTTAAGTTTTATTTGGGGCAAAATGAGGACTGCAGACCGGGAGGCAACATCTCAGATACCTCTGACAAACTGCTCCAAAGCAGCAGTGGGGGAAAGTCAGTATATAAAGTTTTTGTGAAGGGGGAGTTCAATACCATGAAGCACTCAATTTACAAAAGGTTTTTTGTTAGTCACGAGGGTCTGATGTCACCATGAAGGAATTTAGTGCTTCTCTAGATATGAGGAGATGCAAGGATGGAGATCATAAAATCTGTTCCTAAAAACATCCAACTATCTAAAGACCTGTCCCACCAGATTCCCTGGACCACAGAGTGCCTCACTCCACTCTGAACTTCCATGGGGGTTGCTGAAGGTCACCAGCTGTAGCAGCATGGTGTTCAATCTCAGTAGATGTAGATGGCAAGTGCCTTGTTCAGTCATTGGGAATGCTCTTGGTAAGTGCCAGTCTGTAGTTGACAATGGAAATTCCATCCTTTCACTTGCTTAGGCCAAAAACCTAAAGTCATTCTTCAGTCCTCTTTTTCTTACACAATCTCTTTCTTGTCCATCAGGAAATCTTGTTGGTTCTGTCTTTAAAAAGATAAGCAGAAATCAACTGCCCTTTCAGTTCAGTTCAGTCGCTCAGTTGTGTCCATCTCTGTGACCCCATGAATCACAGCATGCCAGGCCTCCCTGTACATCACCAACTCCCGGAGTTTACCCAAACCCATGTCCATCAAGTCGGTGATGCCATCCAGCCATCTTATCCTCTGTCGTCCCTTTCTCCTCCTACCCCCAACCCATCCCAGCATCAGAGTCTTTTCCAATGAGTCAACTCTTCGCATGAGGTGGCCAAAGTATTAGAGTTTCAGCTTTAACATCAGTCCTTCCAAAGAACACCCAGGATAGATCTCCTTTAGGATGGACTGGTTGGATCTCCTTGCAGTCCAAGGGACTCTCAAGAGTCTTCCCCAAAACCACAGTTCAAAAGCATCAATTCTTCAGCACTCAGCTTTCTTCACAGTCCAACTCTCACATCCATACATGACCACTGGAAAAACCATAGCCTTGACTAGATGGACCTTTGTTGGAAAAGTAATGTCTCTGCTTTTCAATATGCTATCTAGGTTGGTCATAACTTTCCTTCCAAGGAGTAAGCGTCTTTTAATTTCAAGGCTGCAATCACCATCTGCAGTGATTTTGGAGCCTCCCAAAATCAAGTAAGCCACAGATTCCACTGTTTCCCCATTTATTTGCCATGAAGTGAAAGGACCAGATGCCATGATCTTAGTTTTCTGAATGTTCAGCTTTAAGCCAACTTTTTCAGTCTCTTCTTTCTCTTTCATCAAGAGGCTTTTTAGCTCCTCTTCACTTTTTGCCATAAGAGTGGTGTCATCTGCATATCTGAGGTTATTGATATTTCTCCTGGCAATCTTGATTCCAGCTTGTGCTTCTTCCAGCCCAGCATTTCTCATGATGTACTCTGCATAGAAGTTAAATAAGCAGGGTGACAATATACAGCCTTGATGTACTCCTTTTCCTATTTGGAACCAGTCTGTTGTTCCATGTCCAGTTCTAACTGTTGCTTCCAGACATGCATATAGGTTTCTCAAGAGGCAGGTCAGGTGTTCTGGTATTCCCATCTCTTGAAGAATTGTCCAAGTTTATTGTGATCCACACAATCAAAGGCTTTGGCATAGTCAATAAAGCAGAAATAGATGTTTTTCTGGAACTCTCTTGCTTTTTCAATGATCCACCAGATGTTGGCAATTTGATCTCTGGTTCCTCTGCCTTTTCTGAAACCAGCTTGAACATCTGGAAGTTCACAGTTCACGTATTACTGAAGCCTGGCTTGGAGAATTTCATACTAGCGTGTGAGATGAGTGCAATTGTGCGGTAGTTTGAGCATTCTTTGGCATTGCCTTTCTTTGGGATTGGAATGAAAACTGACTTTTTCCAGTCCTGTGGCCACTGCTGAGTTTTCCAAATTTGCTGGCATATTGAGTGCAGCAATTTCACAGCATCATCTTTCAGGATTTGGAATAGCTCAACTGGAATTTCATCACCTCCACTAGCTTTATTCATAGTAATGCTTTCTAAGGCCCACTGGACTTCACATTCCAGGATGTCTGGCTCTAGGTCAGTGATTACACCATCGTGATTTTCTGGGTCATGAACATCTTTTTTGTACAGTTCTTCTGTGTATTCTTGCCACCTCTTCTTAATATCTTCTGCTTCTGCTAGGTCTGTACCATTTCTGTCCTTTATTGAGCCCATTTTGCATGAAATGTTTCCTTGGCATCTCTAATTTTTTTGAAGAGATCCCTAGTCTTTCCCATTCTGTTGTTTTCCTCTATTTCTTTGCATTGATCACTGAGGAAGGTTTTCTTATCTCTCCTTGCTATTCTTTGGAACACTGCATTCAGATGCTTATATCTTTCCTTTTCTCCTATGCTTTTTGCTTCTCTTCTTTCCACAGCTATTTGTAAGGCCTCCCCAGACAGCCATTTTGCTTTTTTTGCATTTCTTTGTCTTGAGGATGGTCTTGATCCATGTCTCCTGTACAATGTCAAGAACCTCTGTCCATAGTTCATCAGGCACTCTGTCTATCAGATCTAGTCCCTTAAATTTGTTTCTCACTTCCATTGTATAATCATAAGCGGTTTGATTTAGGTCAAATGATCTACCTAAATAGTTTACCTGAATGGTCTAGTGGTTTTCCCTACTTTCTTCAATTTACATATGAATTTGGCAATAAGGAGTTCATCATCTGAGCCACAGTCAGCTCGTAGTCTTGTTTTTGTTGACTGTATAGAGCTTCTCCATCTTTGGCTGCAAAGAATATAATCAGTCTGATTTCGGTGTTGACCATCTGGTGATGTCCATGTGTAGAGTCTTCTCTTGTGTTGTTGGAAGAGAGTGTTTGCTATGACCAGTGCGTTTTCTTGGCAAAACTATATTAGCCGTTGCCCTGTTTCATTCCATATTCCAAGGCCAAATGTGCCTGTTACTCCAGGTGTTTCTTGACTTCCTACTTTTGCATTCCAGTCCCCTATAATGAAAAGGACATCTTTTTGGCGTGTTAGTTCTAAAAGGTCTTCCCTCACACTTACTGTTATCATTCTTATCTAAACTATTCTGAACAGCTTTGTGACATTTCACCCTGCTTTTACCTTTGTCCCCTATGGCCTTTTTTTCAATGCAGTAGAAAACAGAGTGATCCTTGTAAAACAACCTAGATCATGTCCTTCTTCTCAATATCCTATAACTATTCCTCATTCCACTCTGTAAAAGGTAAAGTCCTTACAATGACCTTGTAAGGTCTTCTGTGATCTTGTTGCCATACTTCTTTGGCCTTATCTTCTACCATAGTCCCTTACTGTGCTTCAGCCATACGGATTATCTTCTGTTCTTCAGACACATGGGCATATTCCATCCCTTTGCTTTGCTGTTCCTGCTGCTTGGAAGCCTCTTTTCCCAAAGTAACCTATGACTAACTCCCTCACCTACTTCAGTGTTTCTTCAAATATTACCTTCTCAATAAATCCTGCCCTTTACTAGCCTATTATGTCACTGCAGTCTCTCCCACTATCTTTTCCCCCATAATTGCTAATCCCCTTTACCATGCTCTACTTTTTCTATTTTTCCTTAGCACTTATCACCTTTAAACATTCTAGATAGTTTATTAATAATGTTGCCTGTCTTCATTCTGTTACATTTTAAGCTGCTTGAAGACATGAATCTTGTTTTATTCTCTGGTTTATCTCAAATGCCTGGCATAGTACTAGGCATGTGGTAAAGTGTTAGTCATTCAGTCGTGTCCTACTCTTTGGGAGCCCATGAGATGTAGTCTGCAAAGCTCCTCTGAACATGGAATTGTCCAGGCAAGAATACTGGAGTAGGTTGCCCTCCCTTCTCCAGGGGGCCTTCCTAACCCAGTAATCGAACCTAGGTCTCCCACATTGCAGGCAGATTCTTTACCATCTATGTCACCAGGGAAGCCCAATAAATGTTGTTGAATAAATGAACTGTTACTGTTTAATGGATAATTCCTTTGTGATTTGATCTTAGACTAAATCAGAAATGCACTTTTAAAAGTCTTTTTTTAAGGAAGAAATCCATGAGAGTTTATAAGATATATTTTTCAAACATATTTTCTTAAGTGAATGACATTATATTTTAGAATCCATGCCCCATTGAGTAGGTTACTACCTATGTGAAGCCAGTAGATACATTTTATAACAGAATCCTAGGCTATCAGAGCTATAAAAGATTATAATAATCATCTAATCAATCCCTTCATGTCATCCACGGCAGTAGTCCTTAATATACTGGAACAATAAAAACCAGGAGTAGTTGACTTATGATTTGATAGTCACTGTTTAAGTGAGTAATTCTTTATCAATTCTACAAGAGATAGTACAATTCTACAGGCAATTTCTAAAGACACTACAAGAACTAACCTCACCATTAGTCCCTCCAGAGGAGGATGTTGAGAAGTCATATTATTCCTATCCACAAACCCATAGGCATTTCTATGTGGGTGTATGCTATCAATCCAGACACTAGAGAACCACATTCAGGTTATCTGGTAAAGTGTCAAACTTTATAAAAACATGAGAAGTTTATATATGTCATTTATTTCTTTAAAATAGAGAAGGATCTGGAATCATGGGAAAGATGGAGGCAGGCAGATTTGGCTGACAGACAGTTTATTCTCACCTTTGCATGTTTATTCTTATATTTTCTGTCAAGTGGCATAGTTAGGTTGTTAACCTCATTCATCACTGTAAGTGCTGGTGAAGGGAACATCCAGCTGCAGTTACAGAACTAGTAGATTAGACTGCTTCAAACTCTTTTCATAGCATGTATAGAACTGAAGTAGTCAGAGTGAATAAAGGTGCGAGCAATGGGCAAAATATAGAGAGTTTTAAAAGCAGTCTTGAGACAACCATTCTGTGTAAGACTTTTTTTTTTTCTTTCATTTCTAACTAAGTGCTACATTTTAATTACTCAATGGTTGGGAAATCCTGACTGCCTTCTGCATGCTAACTCAATGTATCCAAACCTGTACATTTCAGCATGTTTGGTGGCTCGGTGGTAAAGAATCTTCCTGCAGTGCAGGAGATGGGGTTCAATCCTTGGGTCTGGAAGAACCTCCTGGAAAAGGAAATGGCAACCAACTCCAGTATTCTTGCCTGGAAAATTCCATGGACAGAGGAGCCTTCTGGCTACAGTTCATGAAGTCACAAAGAGTCAGACACAACTGAGCATGCACACACACTCAAGTGGAAAAAAGGACAATAGAAATTTCATAAGGACCTTAAAGGGAAACCTCATGGTTTAGTAACAAAGAAAGACTGGATTCTTTCATTGAAAACATTTTGTTTTTGTTTCTCAAATTTGTGAGATTTTTTTATTTTTATTATCTCTATATAGATGTCTAAATTTCAGAGGTCGGTGGGAAAGTTTTTGGTACATGGGAGCCAAATGTGACCAACTCTGGAATACTCTGGACCTGATTTTGGTAGCAGCATTATCTAGAATAGGACTGGCAGTACTAGTTGGTGTAAAAAGCCAGACTATCCACTACTATAAAAATAAATCAAAGAATACAAATGATCACGAATAAGAAATTTCTAAATACATGTGAGAATAATGGGAAATCTCTCGTGAGATCAGCAAATGATTCAAGAAATAATGGATATCATTTATCATGCATAGAGCTGGGTATGTTCTCTTCCATATTCATTGACATTTAATTAAATTCAAATAAAACTCAGCATAACCAAATACATTTTGTTCAGGATTTGGATGCAGCAAAAACTGGAAACCCCTTCCTCAGATAAAATCCAAGTGACCCAAGTGTAATTCACTAAAGAATTGTCCTACTTGAGCAACCCCTCAACCCCCAGCAACAATGTCAGAGAAATGGAAAGAGGGATCCAATACGCTTGACTGTAATTTGACCCTGTCTTGGAGAAATCTCTTCACTTCACTGGGCTTCAATTTTCTCAGCTATCAGTTCAGTCTAGTCGTTCAGTTGTGTCCGACTCTTTGTGACACCAAGAATCGCAGCACGCCAGGCCTCCCTGTCCACCACCAACTCACGGAGTTCACTCAGACTCACGTCCATTGAGTCAGTGATGCCATCCAGCCATCTCATCCTTTGTCATCCACTTCTCCTCCTCCCCCCAATCCCTCCCAGCATCAGAGTCTTTTCCAATGAGTCAACTCTTTGCATGAGGTGGCCAAAGTACTGGACTTTCAGCTTTAGCATCATTCCTTCCAAAGAAATCTCAGGGCTGAACTCCTTCTGAATGGACTGGTTGGATCTCCTCGCAGTCCAAGGGACTCTCAAGAGTCTCCTCCAACACCACAGTTCAAAAGCATCCATTCTTTGGCGCTCAGCTTTCTTCACAGTCCAACTCTTACATCTATACATGACCACTGGAAAAACCATAGCCTTGACTAGACGGACCTTTGTTGGCAAAGTAACGTCTCTGCTTTTCAATATGCTGTCTAGGTTGGTCACAACTTTCTTTCCAAGGAGTAAGCATCTTTTAATTTCATGGCTACAATCACCATCTGCAGTGATTTTGGAGCCCCAAAAAGTAAAGTCTGACACTGTTTCCACTGTATCCTCATCTATTTCGCATGAAGTGATGGGACCAAATGCCATGATCTTCGTTTTATGAATGTTGAGTTTTAAGCCAACTTTTTCACTCTCCTCTTTCACTTTCATCAAGAGGCTTTTTAGTTCCTCTTCACTTTATGCCATAAGGGTGGTGTCATCTGCATATCTAAAAGTCCATTAATTCTACAGTTAAGAGGATCATTTCTTTATGTAAGGATAATCTCATTTATGAATTACACATGATATGTAGTTTAGGATCCATCTACATTATGCTTGTAACTGCATGCTGCTGCTGCTGCTGCTGCTAAATCACTTCAGTCGTGTCCGACTCTGTGCGACCCCATGGACTGCAGCCTACCAGGCTCCTCTGTCCATGGGATTTTCCAGGCAAGAGTACTGGAGTGGGTTGCCATTGCCTTCTCCTCACTGTATAATTTTAAAGGATTTGATTCAGTTCATACCTGAATGCTTTAATGGTTTCCGCTACATTCTTCAATTTAAATCTGAATTTAGCAATAAGGAATTTGTGATCTGAGCTAAAGTCAGCTCCTGGTCTTTTTTTTTTGTTTCCTGACTGTATAGAGCCTCTCCATCTTTGGCTGCAAATAATATAATCGATCTAATTTCAGTATTTCATACTGTTCATGGGGTTCTCAAGGCAAGAATACTGAAATGGTTTGCCATTCCCTTCTCCAGTGGACCACATTCTGTCAGACCTCTCCATCCTGACCCGCCCGTCTTGGGTGGCCCCACATACCATGACTTAGTTTCATTGAGTTAGACAAGGCTGTGGTCTGTGTGAGTAGATTGACTCATTTTCTGTGATTATGGTTTCAGTGTGTCTGTCCTCTGATGCCCTCTCCCAACACCTACCATCTTACTTGGGTTTCTCTTACTTTGGACGTGTAGTATCTTTTCATGGCTGCTCCAGCAAAACACAGCCACTGTTCCTTACCTTGGATGAGGGGTATCTCCTCACCGTCACCTCTCCTGATCTTGAACATGGAGTAGCTTTTCTCGGCCCTCCTACGTCTATGCGGCCATCACTCCTTGGACAAGAAACCTGGAGTGTTGGGTCCATGAATCAAAGCAAATTGGAAGAGGTCAAACAGGAGATGGCAAGAGTGAACGTCATCATTCTAGGAATCACCGAACTAAAATGGACTTGAATGGGTGAATTTAACTCAGATGACCATAATATCTACTACTGCGGGCAGGAATCATTTAGAAGAAATGGAGTAGCCATCATAGTCAACAAAAGAGTCCGAAATGCAGGACTTGGATGCAATCTCAATAATGACAGAATGATCACTGTTCGCTTCCAAGGCAAACCATTCAATATCACAGTAATCCAAGTCTATGCCCCAACCAGTAATGCTGAAGAAGCTGAAGTTGAATGGTTCTATGAAGATCTAAAGACCTTTTAGAACTAACACCCAAAAAAAGATGTCTTTTTCATTATAGGGGACTGGAATGCAAAACTAGAAAGTCAAGAAACACCTGGAGTAACAGGCAAATTTGGCCTTGGAGTACAAAATGAAGCAGGGTAAAAGCTAATAGACTTTTGCCAAGAGAACGCACTGGTCATAGCAAACACCCTCATCCAACAACACAAGAGAAGACTTTACACATGGACATCACCAGATGGTCAACACCGAAATCAGACTGATAATATTATTTGCAACCAAAGATGGGGTAGCTCTATACAGTCAGCAAAAAGAAGACCAGGAGCTGACTGTGGCTCAGATCATGAACTCCTTATTGCCAAATTCAGACTTAAATTGAAGAAAGTAGGTAAAACCACTAGACCATTCAGGAATGACCTAAATCAAATACTTTATGATTCTACAGGGGAAGTGAGAAATAGACTAAAGGGACTAGATCTGATAGATAGAGTGCCTGATGAACTATGGACAGAGGTTCATGACATTGTACAGGAGACAGGGATCAAGACGATCCCCATGGAAAAGAAATGCAAAAAAGCAAAATGGCTGTCTGGAGAGGCTTTACAAATAGCTGTGAAAAGAAGAGAAGCGAAAAGCAAAAGAGAAAAGAAAAGATATAAGCATCTGAATGCAGAGTTTCAAAGAATAGCAAGAAGAGATAAGAAAGCCTTCTTCAGCGATCAATGCAAAGAAAGAGAGGAAAACAACAGAATGGGAAAGACTAGAGATCTCTTTAAGAAAATTAGAGATACCGAGGGAACATTTCTTGCAAAACGGGCTCGATAAAGGACAGAAATTGTATGGACCTAAAAGAAGCAGAAGATATTAAGAAGAGATGTCAAGAATACACAGAATGGTACAAAAAAGATCTTCATGATCAAGATGATCACAATGGTGTGATCACTCAACTAGAGCCAGACATCCTAAATGTGAAGTCCAGTGGGCCTTAGAAAGCATCACTATGAACAAAGCTGGTGCAGATGATGAAATCCCAGTTGAGCTATTTCAAATCCTGAAAGATGATGCTGTGAAAGTGCTGCACTCAATATGCCAGCAAATTTGGAAAACTCAGCAGTGGCCACGGGACTGGAAAAGGTCAGTTTTCATTACAATCCCAAAGAAAGGCAATTCCAAAGAATGCTCAAACTACCGCACAATTGCACTCATCTCACATGCTAGTAAAGTAATGCTCAAAAGTCTCTACGCCAGGCTTCAGCAATATGTGAACCATGAACTTCCAGATGTTCAAGTTGGTTTTAGAAAAGGCAGAGGAACCAGAGATCAAATTGCCAACATCCTCTGGATCATTGAAAAAGCAAGAGAGTTCCAGAAAAACATCTATTTCTGCTTTATTGACTATGCCAAAGCCTTTGACTGTGTGGATCACAATAAACTTGGATAATTCTTCAAGAGATGGAAATACCAGACAACCTGACCTGCCTCTTGAGAAATCTGTATGCAGGTCAGGAAGCAGCAGTTAGAACTGGACATGGAACAACAGACTGGTTCCAAATAGGAAAAGGAGTACATCAAGGCTGTATATTGTCACCCTGCTTATTTAACTTGTATGCAGAGTACATCATGAAAAACGCTGGGCTGGAAGAAGCACAAGCTGGAATCAAGATTGCCAGGAGAAATATCACTAACCTCAGATATGCAGACGACAGCACCCTTATGGCAGAATGTGAAGAGGAACTAAAAAGCCTCTCGATGAAAGTGAAAGAGGAGAGTAAAAAAGTTGGTTTAAAGCTCAACATTCAGAAAACGAAGATCATGGCATCTGATCCCATCACTTCATGGGAAATAGATGGGGAAACAGTGTGAGACTTTACTTTTGGGGGCTCCAAAATCACTGCAGATGGTGATTGCTGCCATGAAATTAAAAGACACTTACTCCTTGGAAGAAAAGTTATGACCAACCTAGATAGCATATTGAAAAGCAGAGACATTACTTTGCCAACAAAGGTCTGTCTAGTCAAGGCTATGGTTTTTCCAGTGGTCATGTATGAATGTGAGAGTTGGACTGTGAAGAAAGCTGAGCACTGAAGAATTGATGCTTTTGAACTGTGGTGTTGGAGAAGACTCTTGAGAGTCCCTTGGACTGCAAGGAGATCCAACCAGTCCATTCTAAAGGAGATCAGCCCTGGGTTTTCTTTGGAAGGAATGATGTTAAAGATGAAACTCCAGTACTTTGCCCACCTCATGTGAAGAGTTGACTCATTGGAAAAGACTCTGATGCTTGGAGGGTTTGGGGGCAGGAGGAGAAGGGGATGACAGAGGATGAGATGGCTGGATGGCATCACTGACTTGATGGACGTGAGTTTGAGTGAACTCCAGGAGTTGGTGATGGTCAGGGAGGCCTGGAGTGCTTCAATTCATGGGGTTGCAAAGAGTCAGACACGACTGAGTGACTGAACTAAACTGAACTGAATTTCAGTATTGATCTTCTGGTGATGTCCATGTGTACAGTCTTCTCTTGTGTTATTGAAAGAAGGTGTTTGCTATCAACAGTGAGTTCTCTTGGCAAAACTCTGTTAGCCTTTGCTCTGCTTCATTTTTTGCTCCAAGGTCAAACTTGCCTGTTACTCCAGATTTTCTACTTTTGCATTCCTGTCCCCTATGATGAAAAGGACATCTTTTGGTGTTAGTTCTAGAAGGTCTTGTAGGTTCTCATAGAACCATTCGACTTCAGTTTCTTCGTCATTAATGGTTGGGGCATAGACTTGGATTACTGTGATATTGAATGGTTTGCCTTGGAAACGAACAAAATCTCTCATTTTGTAGATTGCACCCTAAGACTGCATTTCAGACTCTTCTGTTGACTATGAAGGCTCCTCCATTTCTTCTAAGGGATTCTTGCCCAGAGTAGTAATACAATGGCTATCTGAAATAATTCCCCCATTCTAGTCCATTTTAATTCACTGTTTCCTAAAATGTCAATGTTCAGTCGTGCCATTTCCTGTTTAACCACTTCATATTTACCTTGATTCATGGACCTAACAATCCAGGTTCCTGTGTAATATTGTTCTTTACAGCATCAGACTTTACTTCCGTCACCAGTCACATCTGCAGTTGGGCATTGTTTTAGCTTTGGCTCCATCTCTTCATTCTTTCTGGAGTCATTTCTCCACTTTTCTCCAGTAGCATGTCAGGCACCTACTGACCTGGGGAGTTCATCTTTCAGTGTCATATCTTTTTACCATTTCATACTGTTCATGGGATTCTCAAGGCAAGAGTACTGAAGTGGCTTTCCATTTCCTTCTGCAGTGGACCATGTTTGGTCATAACTCTCTACCACGACCCATCTGTCTTGGGTTTCCCTACATGGCATGGCTCACAGTTTCATTGAGTTAGACAAATGTGTGGTCCTTGTGATCAATTTGGTTAGTTTTCTGTGATTGTGGATTTCATTCTGTCTACCCTCTGATGAATAAGGATAAGATTTATCTTATATTTATCTCAGTAGCACACATCCTCTAAAACAGAAGACTTGTATGGATCTCTTTAATTCACTGTACCTTACAAATAGCTCTGAAGTTAAAGGTCTGGATATCAAAACAAACCACAAGTATAAAAAGAAGCAGCAATGCTTTTATTGTTTTAAATATAACAAATAGCTAGTAAGATACTTCAAGATCATCTTTTTGTTATAGTATATTAGACCTAGAATATGCCCAGTTATGGGCTTCCCTTGTGGCTCAGCTGGTGAAGAATCCGCCTGCAATGCAGAAGACCTGGCTTCAATCCCTGAGTTGAGAAGATTCCCTGGAGGAGAGAAAGGCTACCTACTCCAGTTTTCTGGCCTGGACAATTCCATGGGCTCTGTAGTCCATGTGGTCCCAAAGAGCTGGACACAACTGAGTGGCTTTCACTCACTCACTCATGCACAATTATGATCTCTATATTTTAAGGAAGACCTAGTTTGAGACTAAAGAACACAAGCCTCAGTATAATTCTACATATGTTCTTGATTTGGTACCTTCTGAATAGTATCAAGGTCAGTGAAAATTAAAACTCATGAAAAAGTTAAGACAAAAAGTTGATAAAGGATAGATAAATGAAGGAGAGTGGTCAGATTATTTTTATTTTCTATTAAAAATCAGAACAATTTAAATTGGGACTTAAGAAGTTAAAAGTACTCTGGATGAATAGACTATAGTGAATAATGTTGATGTTATAAAAGGCTAACTATATTGTTGTTGTTGTTGTTGTCGTTCAGTCATGAAGTCATGTACTCTGTGACTCTGTGGACTGCAGCATGCCAGGCTTCCCTGCCCTTCACTATCTCCCAGAGTTTGTTCAAACTCATGTCCATTGAGTCCGTGATGCCATCCAACCATCTCATCCTCTGTCACCCCCTTCTCCTCCTGCCTTCAATCTTTCCAAGTATCAGGCTCTTTGGCAGTGTTTCAGCTCTTCACATCAGGTAGCCAAAGTATTGGAGCTTCTGCTTCAGCATTAGTCCTTGCAATGAATAGTCAGAGTTGATTGCCTTTAGGATTGACTGGCTTAATCTCCTTGTTGTCCAAGAGACTCTCAAGAGTCCTCTCCAGCACCACAGTTCAAAAGCATCAATTCTTTGTCACTCAGCCTTCTTTATGGTCCAACTCTCACATCCATACATGACTACTGGAAAAACCAAGGCTTGGACTACACGGACCTTTGTCAGTAAAGTGATCTCTGCTTTTTAATACGCTGTCCAGATTTGTCTTAGCTTTTCTTCAGAAGAGCAAGTGTCTTTAAATTTCATGATTGCAGTCACTGTCCACAGTGATTTTGGAGCCCCCCAAAATAAAATCTGCCACTTCTTCCACTTTTTCCCTATTTGCCGTCAAGTGATGGGACCAGATGCCATGATCTTCGTTTTTTGAATGTTGAGTTTTAAGCCAGCTTTTTCACTCTCCTCTTTCACCCTCATCAAGAGGTTTGTTGTTGTTGTTGTTGTTGTTTTTAGTTTTTTGAATGTTGAGTTTATTTTTTTAATTAAATTTATTTATTTTAATTAAAGGCTAATTACTTTACAATATTGTATTGGTTTTGCCATACATCAACATGAATCCACCATGGGTGTACACATGTTCCCAGAGTGAAGTAAGCCAGAAAGAGGTTTTTTTTAATACCTTTTCACTTTCTGCCATTAGAATGGTATTATCTGCACATCTGAGGTTTTTGATATTTCTCCCAACAGTCTTGATTTCAGCTTGTTATTCATCCAGCCCAGCATTTCACATGATGTACTCTGCATATAAGTTAAATAAGCAGGGTGACAATATGCAGCCTTGACATACTCCTTTCCCAATTTTGAACCAGTCTGTTGTTCCATGTCTGGTTCTAAGTGTTGCTTCTTGACATGCATACAGGTTTCTCTGGAGACAGATAAGGTGGTCTTTTACTCCTATCTCTTTAAGAATTTTTCAGTTTGTTGTGATCCACAGTCAAAAAGGCTTTAGTGTAGTCAATGAAGCAGAAGTAGATGTTTTTCTGGAATTCCCTTGGTTTCTCTATTATCCAGTGAATGTTGGCAATTTGATCTCTGGTTCCTCTGCCTTTTCTAAATTCAACTTGAACATCTGGAAGTTCTCGGTTCACATACTTTTGAAACTTAACTTGAAGGATTTTGAGCATTACCTTGCTAGCATGTGAAATGAGCACAATTTTATGGTAGTCTGAACATTCTTTGACATTGCCCTTGTTTGGGACTGAAATGAAAACCGAGTTTTTCCAGTCCTGTGACCACTGCTGAGTTTTCCAAATTTGCTGGCATACTGACTGCAGCACTTTAGCAGCAACATCTTTTAGGATTTGAAACAGCTCAGCTGGAATTCCATCACTTCCAGTAGCTTTATTCATAGAAATGCTTCCTAAGGCCTTCTTGACTTCACACTCCAGGATGTCTGACCCTAGGTGAGTGGCCACAACATGGTGCTTATTCAGGTCATTAAGACCTTTCTTTGTATAGTTCTTCTGTGTATTCTTGCCTCCTCTTCTCAGTCTCTTCTACTTCTGTTAGGTCCTTGCCATTTCTGTCCTTTATTGTGCCCATTTTTGCATGAAATATTCCCTTGCTATCTCCAATTTTCTTGAAAAGATCTCTAGTTTTTCTCATCCTGTTGTTTTAAGGTTGTCAAATTGTTTTAGTTGTCACTTTTTCCTTCAAGTGCCCGATTACTCTGTAGATGAATCCTATGTGTTAGAAAAAGTGAGCAGGGAGGTGATGCCTTTTCACTTCTAAGGACTCACTTGTTCTTAGCCTCCATAGTTACTTCAGCTACCCACCTGTTTTTCAGATCTCCTTCTCTCCTCACATTATCCCGTTTTTACTTAATGGTGTACAAGCTTTATTAGTGGGTACAATTCAGGAGAGCCAAGTATAATGCACATCATTTAGGCTATATTCAATTAATGTTACTCTCCCATTTCCAGGTCTCATATTCCCATAGCTAAATTCCTACTTAGTTTCTGTTATATCTATCTAAATACTTCCACTGTAGACACTTTCTCTTCATTGCTGTGACCATCTCCTAAACTTCCCTTTACTGGGCACACCACAAGTGAACTGCTATGCCTCGTGTCAATCTACCATTTTCTTCTCTTCCTTATGGTAGAGTCGGGGAATTAGGAGGAAGAAATGGACTGCAGATTTACAATTTAATAGAGGACTTAGGAAACTTTTGGACTGAGTTAAACTTTTTAGAATGGTGTACAGAGGTACTGTGCTCTGAGTGTACATATAAAATATTGACTTTGACGTGTGAGACTTTTCAGAAGCTAAGGCCCAGATCAGATTTCCACAGAATTGAATAATGCTTCTTCATGCAAAGTCATCACTATATTCTTTATGCAGGTAGTTCACACACAGAGAACTAGGAACTAAAAAGCAGAGCCTGAGTTAATTCTTGAGTTGTCAACATTAATCTTTTCTAATCGACTTAACAATTAGATTTGAGTGACTGGAGGTTAGACTACTACATACTTGCTACCTCTTCTTCACTTCCACCCGCTTTTACTTTTACCACAGAATAGCTTGTGGGTTTCAAAGCTGTTACAATCCTAGCATAAGTCCCAATATATTCTGTGAATCTCTAACAGGAAAATGTGTGGCATAGTTTAGTCCTGTGAGAATTCACCATTGCCTTTGTTGTTTATTTTTGGTTTTTGTTCTGATAATATTTTTTTTTTTTTTTACGTTTATCTGCCTTTAAAGCCAAGCTTACATGACATGATTGAGCGACATTCAGCTACAGGCTGTAACATGTTTTGACTACTTTCACCTTGTGAAAATATACAGCAACTATGTCAAGAGAAAAAAAAACAAAACAACCCTATATTTGTTAAGAAACTCAGGGATAGTCTGAAGAGCATAGAAATAAATACTGGTATGTAATTAAAGTATTCTTTAGACACATGAGAATATTATCATTAAATAATTTTTTATTAGAGGTTGTTAATATCATCTTGAAACAGTTAAACATTATCAAACTCCACTACAGATAGCACTGGGCAAACTGTGATAATCTCCAGACCATTGTTACATTTTCAGTCTGCATTATCATTGAATATGTTATATTCAATAAGGTATGTTATTCTACCTTATCAGTAAATGATTAGTCACAGGCTTCTGAATATTTTACATAGTTAAAGCCTTATATTTTATCACTTATCCAATCCATGAAATTAATTTGTTCAAGACAACAAATAAAATTTAAATGAACTGGAAATCAGCAAGGTAGAAATAATACGTTTGTGATTAGTTTTTTCAACAGTCCAATATTCTGCTATTTGGCTACAATCACTAAAGGAATCTTAGTAATTGAAAAAGGAATATTATTTTGAGCATTTTAACATTTATTTTATTATTTTTTTTGCTTTTTACTTTTTATATGATTTTAAGGGTTACTTTCCATTTATAGTTATTAAAAAATATTTGCTATATTCCCTTTGTACAATACATTCTTGAGCCTATCTGACACTCAACAGTTTATATCTCTCTCTCTTACCCTTTTATTGCCCTTCCTCCCCCACTGGTAACCACTAATTTGTTCTCTATACCTGTGAGTCTGCTTCTTTTATGTAGTTTATTCAGGAATTTGTTGTAGTTTTTAAATTCCACATATAAGTGATATCATACAGTATTTATCTTTTTCTGACTTATTTCACTTAGCATAATATCTTCCAAATCCATGAATGCTGCTACAAATGGCAAATTTTCATTCTTTTTATGGCTGAGTAGTATTTCCATTGTATATCACATCTTTATCCATCTGTTGATGGACCCTTAGATTGTTTCCATGTCTTGGCTATTGTAAATAATGCTGCTATGAACACTGAGGTGCACACATCTTTTTGAATTAGTGGTTTCAAAGAAAACTATGTTTTGACTAAACTCATAAGCTTCTTAAATTTTTGTTTCTATTTCTTTGCCATTTTATTTAAGACTATCAAGCATCCAGATTTTCTGGAATTTTTTTTTAAAGTATACGCTTTATTGAAGATAAAGTGTTGTTCACTCCATGTAAGTGATTGGAAATTGTAGATGGAATAGAAATGATGCTCAGGTTCAGCATCATCTCCTCTAGAAAGGATTGACTTCCCCTCCCTGGTTAGTTTCCTCCTATTGGACTTCTACAGTCCGCTCTGTGTTTACCTTAGTTGTTGCACTTGTACCACTTGATTTTAAAAGTCTGTTTATGGGATTGTCTTTCTACAAGGCGTTGACTGACTTGAAAATAGGAACTGTATTTTTTTTCTTTTTTTTATATTGTTTTTCACTTAATTTATTTTCCCATGTTATATATATATATATATATATATAATATATATATATATTATATATATATAATATATATTATAATTTTTAATGGAAGGATAATTGCTTTATATAATAATTTTGTGGTTTTCTGTTGTACATCAACATTTTAAGTTGTCATACATAAAGCAAATCTTCCAAGCCACAAGGGCAAGTAGCTAGACGAAATTTCCATCTTTACCAGTAGATGGCAATGATTAACCATTAAATACATCTTTCTAGGCCATCTGGTTTGGAGAGGAAGAGGCTTTGTGAAAATTCAAAAGCAGAAAACCTGTAGTTAAGCATTCAGGACCAAATCATTGAGAGGATTTGCCATCAGTATAGAATCATGGAGATTCTGATAAAATCTTAACTGATTTGTGTCACACAAATAGCATTGTAAAGGAAGCATCAATCAATTGGAAAATAGGAAGATAAAAATGTAATGCTGAAGGATTACAACTCTCCTTTTTCTAAAGTATACATATATGATGGAAATACTTTAGCCAAAATATTAAAAATATTTTTTCTTTATGTGGGAACCTATAGGTTAATTTTCCTTAATATATAAAAACTTCATATACATGAAGTGAAAGATCAACATTAAATGGAGAAATTAGATGAACTGACAATTCATTGAAGAGGAAATCCAAATGGCTCTTAAACAGAAAAAGATGTTAAGCTTCCTTCATTATTGTGATGGAAATGTGACTACTGAAATACCATATTTGCCTATCATTTTAGTAAAGAACCAAAAGCTTGATAATATATTCTATTAGAAAGGCTCTAAGGAAAATGGTTGGTGGAAAGGCAGTTTGGCAATTACAAATGCCATATATCATTTGATCTAGCAATATGCCTTCTGAGAGTGTATATCCTGCAAATATATTCCCACAGGTGCATACTGATACATTTGCAAGATTTTTTATTGCAGCATCAATTACCATAGGAAAGGATTGGAAACAACACAAATGCCTATCAAGAGAGGCTAGTTAATTAGTCTATAGTACATCTATATACTGAAATGTTTGGAGGCTTTACAAAAGAAGAAGTTATCTCTGATATAAAAAGCCCTCCAAGAAAGGTATAGTGAAATAAAAGGTGCAAAAGAATGTGTATGACATGTTTCCTTTTGTATAAAAAAGGAGAGGAAGTAAAAATATATATTCATGTTTGCTTATATTTACACAAAGAAACTTTGGATTAATACACAAGCAACTATAAAAATGACTACTGTTGGGGGGTTAGGGGGTGGGAACTTAGTGGTTAGGGGACAGGGTAAGAAAAAGAAAATCATTGTTTAAATTATTAGTCATTCAAAATTTTCATTGTAATTTGCTTTTAATGATGGAATAAATAAAACCTTATTTAGTTAGATTTAGTTAGTTATGCTAATTAGTTATAGCTATTAGTAATATTGTGCCATTATTCTTTTCCTGATTTTGATAATGTCCTATAGTTATGTACATATAGTTATATACAGTAGGTCTTATAAATAGCTGAGAAAAGAAGAGAAGCCAAAGGCAAAGGAGAAAAAAAAAGATATACCCATCTGAATGCAGAGTTCCAAAGAATAGAAAGGAAAGATAAGAAAGTCTTCTTAAGTGAGTAATGCAAAGAAATAAAGAAAAAAAATAGATGAGGGAGACTAGAGATTTCTTCAAGAAAATTAGAGATACCAAGGGAACATTTCATGCTAAGATGGGCACAATAAAGGACAGAAATGGTAAGGACCTAACATAAGTAGAAGAGATTAAGAAGAGGTGGCAAGAATACACAAAAGAACTGTACAAAAAAGGTTTTCATGACCTGGATAACCACAATGGTGTGGCCACTCACCTAGAGCAAGACATCCTGGAGTGTGAAGTCAAGTGGGCCTTAGGAAGCATTTCTAGAACAAAGCGAGTGGAGGTGATAGAATTCCAGCTGAGCTATTTCAAATCCTAAAAGATGATGCTGTGAATGTGCTGCACTCAATATGCCAGCAAATTGGAAAACTAAGCAGTGGTCACGGGACTGGAAAAGGTCAGTTTTCATTCCAATCCCAAAGAATGTTCAGACTACTGTACAATTGCAATCATTTCACATGCTAGCAAGGTAATGCTCAAAATCCTTCAAGCTAGGTTTCAACAGTATGTGAACTGAGAATTTTCAGATGTTAAAGCTGAATTTAGAAAAGACAGAGGAACCAGAGATAAAATTGTCAATACTCATTGAATGATAGAGAAACACATCTGTTTCTGCTTCGTTGACTATCCTAAAGCCTTTGACTGTGTGGATGGATGACAAAAAACTGAAAATTTTTTAAAGAGTTGGGAATACCAGACCACCTTACCTGCCTCCTGAGAAATATGTATGCATGCAGGTCAAGAAGCAACAGTTAGAACTGGACATGGAACAAAGGACTGCTTCCAAACTGGGAAAGGAGTACATCAAGGACGTATATTGTCACCCTGTTTATTTATTTATATGCAGAGTACATCATGTGAAACGCTGAGCTGGAAGAAGCACGAGCTGGACTCAAGATTCCCAGGAGAAATATCAATAACCTCAGATATGCAGATGGCACCACCCTAATGGCAGAAAGAGGAACTAAAGAGCCTCTTGATGAAAGTGAAAGAGGAGAGTGAAAAAGCTGGCTTGAAACTCAGCATTCAAAAAACTAAGACCATAGCATTTGCTCCCATCACTTCATGGCAAATAGATGTGGAGAAATGGAAACAGGGACAGACTTTTATTTTCTTGGGCTCCAAAATCCCTGTGGATGGTGACTGCAGCCATGAAATAAAGACACTTGCTCTTTAGAAGAAAAGCTATGACCAACCTAGACAGCACATTAAAAAGCAGAGACATCACTTTGCTGACAAAGGTCTGTGTAGTCAAAGCTTTGGTTTTTCCCAATAGTCATGTATGGATGTGATACTTGGGCCATAAACATGGCTGAGTGCTGAAGAACTGATGCTTTTGAACTCCAATGCTGCAGAAGCCTTTTGAGAGTCCCTTGGACAGCAAGGAGGTCAAGCCAGTCAATCCTAAAGGCAATCAACCCTGAATATTCATTGCAAGGACTGATGTTGAAGCTGAACTTCCAATACTTTGGCCTTATAGGAAGAGCCAACTCATTGGAAAAGACCCTGATGCAAGGAAAGATTGAGGGCAGGAGGAGAAGGGGCTAACAAAGAATGAGATCTTTGGATGGCATCATGGACTCAATGGACATGGGTTTGAACAAATTCTGGCAGATAGTGAAGGGCAAGGAAGCCTGGCATGCTGCAGTCCATGGAGTGGAAAAAGTTGAATACGACTTAGCGACTGAACAACAAATACTTATGTAAGATGTGAACATTGGAGGAAGCAGAGTCAAAGTAATCCAGGACTCACTGTGCAATTTTTTCAACCTTTATGTAATCTAAGAGGTGGGAGGGGGGTTCAGGATTGGGAACACGTGTACACCCGTGGTGGATTCATGTTGATATATGGCAAAACCAATACAATATTGTAAAGTAATTAGCCTCCAATTAAAATAAATAAATTTAAATTAAAAATAAATAAAATAAAATAATTTCAAAATAAAATGTTTTTAAAATAAACATTGGTTGAAAATCTCTTTAGTCCAAAATCTTGATGGGATGTGTGGGAAGACAGATGGACATCATTATCCCTGGTATCCAGGGAGATTATAAAGATCCATGAAACAATGGACAGGTCTGAATCAGGTTCCTTTGCTATACCCTCTTGCAGGAAGGTGTGTCTCCGTCAGTAACACATCTTTGTGACATGAGTCTGGGTGAACTCCGGGAGTTGGTGATGGACAGGGAGGCCTGACGTGCTGCGATTCATGGGGTTGCAAAGAGTCGGACACAACTGAGTGACTGAACTGAACTGATAGGTGTATATATATATATATATATATATATATATATATATATATATAGGTACTTTGCACCTATGTTCTTATCTGGGTGGTTATTTTTTTTTTTAATATTTGCATCCCCACTAGGGGCAGGGAAATATATGTACATGTTGTACATGATAGGTGTCTTAAAGCATATGTAGGGAATGTAAGTAGAAGAAAGATTATGTTTATTTTGCCTAGTTACCAAAGGCAGAACCAAAACCAATGGTGGAGATTAATGGAAGCAAACTTCAGTTCAATGTAATATATCTATTTTCTAGCAGTTAGAGCAACTAAATAATTAAACAGATTGGTCTAGTGAGGGGTGCACGCCTCAGAAATGGAAATATTCCAAAAGAGGGTAGAATGAGACAGGAGTGACATCTTCAGGTGTCATTAAAGACTAGATAACAGTTAAGATTCTATGATAGTCACTGCTAAGATTTTATATCCTTTCTAGCATATTATACTTTAAATTTGCTTCAGCTTCCTTTATATTTGAAGAATCAAAGGAGCTCTTATTTATTTTGCTATCCTTCAACTCTGTGTTTTCAGTATGTTAAATGCCAAGGTTATTGTTTGAAGCCCATTTTCTAATAAATAACATTTAGCTCATTGAAGCTTATCTGTTGAGTCCTACCCACTCACCTAGCCTTGGGAGATCTCCATGCAGATTATCCTTGTCAGCTTGTCAGTTCATTTTCATGAAGGTCAGCATCAGATGTTACTTTGGAAGGAATTTTGGAGACCAACTATTCAATGACACACTTTTAAAGGCCTTTGGTGTGGAAACTTAGAGAAGATTTTTGCAAATCTAAATAAGTTATAACCATTTCAACTCCCTTACTAAAAATGCTCAAAAAACCCTAGTTGATTTTGTCAGTCATAATTTTCCTTATAGAAATCATGATCACTTTTACCTAGTAGGTTATGCTTTCTTAAGCATTTGATGATATTGCTGTTAATCTTCTACCTCACCCACAATGTAAGAATAAGAATTATTGGTCTATAGTTCTCAGAATTCTATCCTTATTGATTGAAGTGGCCATTTATTAAAAAAAAAAAATCTTACACATTGTGGTCATCTACTGCACAATTTTAACTGTGAGTTCCTTCAAACTAAGAAATGTTCTCTAGTTCTTATGCTCCTCCTACATCTAGCACATTGACTAAGATTTGACAAGTGATTTCAAATATCTTTCTGCAATGACAGAAATGTTCTATAAATCTATGCTGTCCAATATGTGAGCCACTAGCCACGTGTGGCTATAGTGGAATTAAAATTCAGCTAGTATGACTAAGAAATGAGCTATTTTATTTTAATGAATTTAAATTTAAATAAATCTAGTTAGCAGCAATTGTATTGGATAGAAAAGGCATAGACCATCTAAACATTTAAAATATTTTTTTTCTGATACGTTTGATTTACTAAACACTTTCAGGAAAGCTTTATTATTAATTTCCCTCAGTAAAAACCAAAGAAAATAATTCATGTAATATCTTCTCTAATCATACTGTTAATTCTAAGACCTATTTTTGTGTCTTCTCTCATTTGCTTCTTTGGAGGCATATGATCAGAGCCTGAGAAATGATTCTGTGGTCTTTTTACATGCAGAATTTATAAAAAATCTGAACCTGTTAAATCATGGTAATCAAGTAGTTCAAATGATTTTTTCCAACCTTTTATTTTTTATCTTTTATTCTTTATTTATTCTTTATTTTATTATTTTGATGTATTCTTTATTTTTTATCTTTTATTCCTTATTTATTATTTATTATTTTATTTTTTATCACAACAGTCAAAAATATATTTGTAGACATTTTCAGACTCATAGTGCATTTCCCTATCCTTTTTAATTTCTCTACTTTGTAGACATACAAATGACCTACAAGCACATTAAAAGATATCCAATGTCACTAATTAATAGAGAAATGTAAACCAAACCTACAATGAGGTACCACTTCACAGCAGTCAGAATGGCCATCATCAAAAAGTTTATAAACCATAAGTACTGGAGAGGGTGTGGAGAAAAGGGAACCCTATTGCACTGTGAGTGGAAGTGTAAATTAATACAGCCACTATGGAGAACAGTATAGAAGTTCCTTAAAAAGCTAAAAAATAAAAGTTCTATATGACCCAGCAATTCCACTACTGGGCATATACCCTGAGAAAAATCATAAATCAAAAAGATACATGTACCCCAGTGTTCATTGCAGCATTATTTACAATAGCCAGGACATGGAAAGAACCTAAATGTCCATTGACAGAGAAATGTATAAAGAAGATAAGGTACATATATACAATGGAATAACACTGGGCTATGAAAAGGAATGGAATTGCATCATTGTAGTGATGTGGATGAACCTAGAGTCTGTCATACAGAGTGATGTAAGCCAGAAAGAGAAAAATAAATATTGCACATTAACACATATATATGGAATCTAGAAAAATGGTGTAATGAACCTATTTGCAGAGAAGCGGTAGAGATTCAGATATGGAGAATGGACTTGTGGACACAGTAGGGGAAGGAGATAGTGGAACAAATGGAGAAAGTAGCATCAACATATATACACTGCCGTGTGTAAAATAGATAGCTGATAAGAAGTTGCTATATAACGCAGGGAGCCCAGCCTGGCTCTCTTGATCACTTAGAGGGGTAGGTTGGGAGGAGGAGACAGAGGCTCAAGAGGGAGGTGATGTATGTATAATTATGACTTATTTGCATTGTTATATAGCAGAAACCAATATAACATTGTAAAGCAATTTTCACCCAATTAAAAATAATTTTTTAAAAAAATTGTAAAGTAAAAATTGTTTTTAATTTTTTTAAAAAATTTAAAAGAAAGAAAAAACAGATAGTGTATATTAATGCATATATATGGAATCTGGAAAAATGGTACAGATGAACCTATTTTCAGGGTAGGAATAGAGATACAGACATAGAGAATGGATATGTTAATACAATGGGGGAAGTGTAGCATGGGATGAATTAGAAGAGTAGCACTGACATATATACACTATCATGTGTAAAATAGATAGCTGGTGGGAAGCTACTGTATAGAACAGGGAACTCAGCTTGGTGCTCTGTGATGACCTAGAGGGGTGGGATGGGGATGTGGGAGGGAGGCCCATGAGGGTGGGGATATATGTATACTTATAGCTGATTCACTTTGTTGTTCAGTAGAAACTAACACAACATTGTAAAGCAAATATACTCCAATAAAAATAAAACCATAAAAAAGAGTCTATAAATAATAAGTGATAGGAGAGAAAGGAAGCCTCCTACACTGTTGATGGGAAAGTAAATTGGTGCAACCACCAAGGAAAACTGAATGGTTGTCCCTTAAAAAACTAAAAATAAAGTTAACATAAGGTTCAGCAATTTCACTCTTGAGGTCATATACCTGGAGAAAACCTTTGAAAGATCCATGCACCCAGATGTTCATAGCAGCACTATTAGCAATAGATGAGACATGGAAGCAACCTAAATGTTCATAACAGAGGAATGGATAAATAGATGTGGCATTAAGCACTAAAATAATGTGTACCTTTTTTTCTGGATTTTTTTTTTTTTTTGGTATGTTTTAAATGCATAACACTCAAAATAAAGCAAAAGTGTTTTTTATTTTTTTTTCAATTTTAATTTAAAAAAATTATACATGTGTTCCCCATCCTGAACCCTCCTCCCTCCCCATACCATCCCTCTGGGTCGTCCCAGTGCACCAGCCCCAAGCATCCAGCATCGTGCATTGAACCTGGACTGGCATCTCGTTTCATACATGACATTTCACATGTTTCAATGCCATTCTCCCAAATCTTCCCACCCTCTCCCTCTCCCACAGAGTCCATAAGCCTGTTCTATACATCAGTGTCTCTTTTGCTGTCTCGTATACAGGGTTATCATTACCATCTTTCTGAATTCCATATATATGCGTTAGCAATCCCACTGCTGGGCATACACACTGAGGAAACCAGAAGGGAAAGAGACACGTGTACCCCAATGTTCATTGTAGCACTGTTTATAATAGCCAGGACATGGAAACAACCTAGATGTCCATCAGCAGATGAATGGATAAGAAAGCTGTGGTACATATACACAATGGAGTATTACTCAGCCATTAAAAAGAATACATTTGAATCAGTTCTAATGAGGTGGATGAAACTGGAGCCTATTATACAGAGTGAAGTAAGCCAGAAGGACAAACACCAATACAGTATACAGTATACTAACGCAAAAGTGTTTTTTAAAAGTTCTAGACCTTTTAAACTCTTCTAGAAATTTCTAACCCTTACTCTATTATTGTAAAAAGAAAGCAAACTAGCACAGAATTCTAATAGTTCTAATTTGCTCATCTAAAAACTACTATGAGTCTCTGAAATTCCTCGCATATGTTTTTAGTATATGCTGCTGCTGCTGTTAAGTCACTTCAGTCATGTCCGACTCTGTGCGACCTCATAGACGGCAGCCCACCAGGCTTCCCCGTCCCTGGGATTCTCCAGGCAAGAATACTGGAGTGGGTTGCCATTTCCTTCTCCAATACATGAAAGTGAAAAGTGAAAGTGAAGTCCATTTATTATTCTTTGGAAATAAATTTTTACCTTTATTGCACCTAAAAATTGTAGTATAAAAAAGATATTTGGCCATAAAAATACACATGAAAGTGCAAAAAATATATATGTTTTAATCCAGTGGAGATATGGAGCTCTCTTTTTCATACTTTCCATAAAATAATTAACTACTAAATTTTCATGTTGGTGTGGGTTTAAAGATAGTTTTACATGTCTGTGAGTTGGGTGGCATGTGGGGAAGTAGAAAGATTTCAGGAGATGGTTAGGAAGAGTTGTGTGTGTGTCTTAATGTAAGGAATAAAAATAGTCAATATTATAAAAGGGAATGTCTAAATGAAAATAATTGTTAATATAAATTAGCCACAGCCTTTTTAATGCTTTTGAACTGCGGTGTTGGAGAGGACTCTTGAGAGTCCCTTGGGCTGCAAGGAGATCCAACCAGTCAATCCTAAAGGAAAACAGTCCCGAATATTCATTGGAAGGACTGATGATGAAGTTAAAACTCCAATAATTTGGCCACCTGATGAGAAGAACGGACTCACTGGCAAAGACCTTGATGCTGGGAAAGACTGAAGGCTGAAGGAGAAGAGGATGACAGAGGATGAGATGGTTGGATGGCATCACTGACTCGATGGATATGAGTTTGAGCAAACTCTGGGAGTTGATGATGGACAGGGAAGCCTGGAGTGCTGCAGTCCAAGCAAAAAGTCAGACACGACTGAGCGACTGAATTGAACTGAACTGAGGTTTTTCAAACACATTTGTACATGCAAAACAGTATATTTCAAATGGAGATATTATAAAATATTGGGAGGAAATATCTTCAATACTTTTCCACTTGGATTGCAAATTTCTTAAAAAATTGAATGTGGCAAAATTCATCTTGATATTCCCTTAGGCTTATATGGTTGCTATGTACCTCATGAATGCTCAATTAATATTATCTAATGATGTTAAAGGATGAATATTTAGTAAACAGTGCCACTTTTTACTTATCACTTCTAGCTCTCATACTGTATTAAAGGAAAGCATTATTTACATCAATAGTTTCCTAGTTGGTCATAAAATTTTTGGATTTTGTATTTCAGTGTAAAGAACAAATTGTTGATCATGCAATTAATTAACTCACATATGCAGCAATAAAATTCAACCATTGAAAGTGAAAGTTTTATATGCTCAGTTGTGTATGACTCTAGGCTGATCAAGGTAACCATACCAAATTCTTTCAGGCTCAAGCAATTTTAGTCATACCAGCCAAACATAAAAACTATGAAGCTTCATTTCTGTTAGCTTTGCTAAAATGTTCTATCTTTGAAAGTTTCTATCTCTGGCTCTATGGGCATGATGTCTCAGAAAACGTGCTATTAAGGGGATCCTTTTTGGAAGGAGACAAAATTTTGATGTGGCATTTTGTTGTATCCAAAAGTCTTCATCCAGATTTCAACATGGAAGCTTGTGGAATTATGAATATGTGTAGAAAAAAATTTAGATTCCCCAGAGTCCAAGGTTTAAAATGTTGTTATTGTTCAGTTGCTAAGTCATATCTGACTCTTTACGATCCCATGGACTGCAGCATAACAGGATTCCCTGCCTTTCACTATCTCCCAGAGTTTGTTCAAACTCATGTCCATTGAGTCAATGATGCCATCCAACCATCTCATCTTCTGTCACCCCTTCTCCTCCTGCCTTCAATCTTTTCCAGCATCAGGGTCTTTTCCAATGTGTCAGTTCTTAGCATCAGGTGGCCAAAGTATTGAAGTTTCAGCTTCAGCATCATTCCTTCCAATGTATATTCAGGACTGATTTTCTTTAGGATGGACTGGTTGGATCTCCTTGCAGTCCAGGGGACTCTCAAGAGTCTTCTCCTACACCACAGTTCAAAAGCATCAATTCTTCAGCATTCATCTTTCTTTATAGTCCAACACTCACATTCATACATCACTACTTGAAAAATCACAGCTTGACTAGACAGACCTTTGTTGGCAAAGTGTCTCTGCTTTTTAATATGCTGTCTAGGTTAGTCATAGCTTTTCTTCCAAGGGCAAGCATCTTTTAATTTCATGACTGCAGTCAAAATCTGCAGTGATTTTGGAGCCCCCCCCCCCAAAAAAAATAGTCTACCATTGTTTCCACTGTTTCCCCATCTATTTGCCATGAAGTGATGGGGCTGGATACCATGATCTTCATTTTCTGAATGTTGAACTTTAAGTCAACTTTTTCACTCTCCTCTTTCACTTTCATCAAGAGGCTATTTAGTTCTTTGATTTCTGCCATAAGGGTGGTGTCATCTACATATCTGAGGTTATTGATAGTTCTCCTGGCAATCTTGATTCTAGCTTGTGCTTCATCCAGCCCAGCATTTCACATGATGTACTCTGCATATAAGTTAAATATGTAGAGTGACAATATACAGCCTTGATGTACTCCTTTCCCAATTTGGAACCAGTCTGTTGTTCCATGTCCAGATCTAACTGTTGCTTCTTGATCTGCATATAGATTTCTCAGGAGGCAGGTAAGTTGGTATGGTATCCAATCTCTTGAAGAATTTTTCACAGTTTGTTGGAATCCATATAGTCAAAGGCTTTGGTGTACTCAATAAAGCAGAAGTAGATGTTTTTCTGGGACTCTCTTGCTTTTTCGATGATCCAACAGATGTTGACAATTTGATCTCTGGTTCATCTGCCTTTTCTAAATCCAGCTTGAACATCTGGAAGTTCACGGTTCACATATTGTTGAAACCTGGCTTGGAGAATTTTGAGTATTACTATGCTAGCATATGAGATGAGTGCAATTGTGCAGTAGTTTGAGCATTCAGTGGCATTGCCTGTCTTTGGGACTGGAATGAAAACTGATGTTTTCCTGTCCTGTGGCCACTGCTGAGTTTTCCAAATTTGCTTTATACTGAATGCAGCATATTCACAGCATCATCTTTCAGGGTTTGAAATAGCTCAACTGAAATCCCATGACCTCCACTAGCTTCGTTCATAGTGATGCTTCCTAAGGCCCACTTGACCTCGTATTCCAGGATGTCTGGCTATAAGTGAGTGATCACACCATCGTGGTTATCTGGGTCATAAAGATCTTTTTTGTATAGTTCTTCTGTTTATTGTTGCCACCTCTTCTTAATATCTTCTGCTTCTGTTAGGTCCATACCATTTATGTCCTTTATTGTGCCCATCTTTGCATGAAAAGTTTCTTTGATATATCTAATTTTCTTGAAGAAATTTCTAATCTTTCCCATTCTATTGTTTTCCTCTATTTCTTTGCATTGATCACTGAGGAAGGCTTTCTTATCTCTCCTTGCTATTCTTTGGAACTCTGCATTCAAATGAGTATATCTTTCCTTTTCTCCTTTGCCTTTAGCTTCTCTTATTTCTCAGCTATTTTTAAGGCCTCCTCAGAAAACCATCTTGCCTCTTTGCATTTCTTTTTCTTGGGGATGATCTTGATCACTGCCTCCTGTACAGTGTCTCAAACCTCATCCACAGTTCTCAGGCACTCTATTAAATCTAATCTCTTGAATCTATTTGTCACTTCCACTGTATAATAGTGGGGGATTTGATTTAGGTCATACCTGAATGGTCTAGTGATTTTCCCTACTTTCTTCAAGTCTGAATTTTGCGTGATCATGATCTGAGCTACAGTCAGCTCCCGGTTTTGCTTTTGCTGACTGTGCAGAGCTTCTCCATCTTCAGCTGCAAAGAATATAATCAATCTAATTTCAGTATTGACCATCTGGTGATGTCCATGTGTAGAGTCTTCTCTTGTGTTGTTGGAAGAGGGTGTTTTCTGTGACCAGTGTGTTCTTTTGGCAAAACTGTTAGCCTTTGCCCTGCTTCTTTTTGTAGTCCAAGCCCTAATTTGCCTGTTACTCCAGGTATCTCTTGCTTTCTTACTTTTGCATTCGAGTCCTCTATGATGAAAGGGACATCTTTTTTGTGTGTTAGTTTTAGAAGTTCCTATATGTCTTCGTAGATCCGTTCAATTTCAGCATCTTCAGCATTACTGGTTGGGGCATAGACTTGGATTAATGTGATATTGAATGGTTTGCCTTGAAAATGAACAGAGATCATTCTGTCATTTTTGAGATTGCACCTAAGTACTGCATTTTGGAATCTTTTGTTGACTTATGAGGGCTCCTCCATTTCTTCTAAGGGATTCTTGCCCACAGTAGTAGATATAATGGTCATTGGATTTAAATTCACCCATTCCAGTCCATTTCAGTTCAATGATTCCTAAAATGTTTATGTTCACTCTTGCCATCTCCTGTTTGACCACTTCGGATTTACCTTGATTCATGGACCTAACATTTTAGGTTCCTATGCAGTATTGTTCTTTATAGCATCAGACTTTACTTCCATCACAGAAAGTTCATATCCCTATGAATTATTATTCATATGCACTGTTCATATCCATTTGAATATTTTAATTCACATGTGCCCTAACTCAAAGAATGTTAAGGAAGTCTTCCCAGAGATAAGTACAAGTTACTCAGGCAAAAAAGCAAAATGTATAGTCCAGGTACAAGAGTCCAAAAAAAGGTATGTGAGTCAGTGAAATCGTGGCTTATTTGAAGAACTGCACACATATGCATGTTTCAATGTATCTAGAACATAGGGAACACAAGGGTGAAAAAAGGCATGGTCTTTTTCAAAGACTGATCTAAGTCATGTTAAGGGATTTTCTTGAAGTTTGTGACAGGGGTGTAGAAAATTGGGGAATAAAACTGAAGAATTTTAAATAGAAGACTGTTATGATTAGATTTGCATTTTAGAAATATTATTGGTTATTGTGTGCAGAATGAATGGGAGTAAATAGTTGGCAAGATTGGAGATAGAAACAAAAATTGTAATCAACACAAAATGTATCATAGCCTGAACTGATTTAGTAGTAATGGAGGTGAAAAAGATGTAAAACCTAGAACCGACAAGTCTGACAGGATGTGTGTGTTAAACACAAAAAGAGGACCTAGAATAAATCCTTAGATTTCAGATCTGGGTTACTGGGTGTTTGGGCTACCTATTTGAATACTGGTATTCTCTTCAGTCTGGAGAAGACAATGACAACCCACTCCAGTACTCTTTGCCTGGAGAATCCCATGGATGGAGGAGCCTGGTTGGCTGCAGTCCATGGGGTCACTAAGAGTCGGACACAACTGAGTGACTTCACTTTCATTTTTCACTTTTATGCATTGGAGAAGGAAATGGCAACCCACTCCAGTATTCTTGCCTGGAGAATCCTAGGGACAGAGAAGCCTGTTGGGCTGCCGTCTATGGGGTCACACAGAGTCGGACACAACTGATGTGACTTAGCAGCAGCAGCAGCATTCTGTTCAGTAAACTTGGGGCAAAGAAAGAGCAGATTTGGAGATAGTTTTGGCCCTATTAAATATGAAGGAAGTGAATCATGAGAGTGGAGATATATTAAACAGTTGAATGTGTAGATCTGTAGCTTAAGAGAGAAGTCTTAACTGTAAATATTGATTTGGGAGACATCACCAGAGAAATGATAGTTAAAACAATGGTAGTAAATGACTCCAAAATCTTTGCTTTTAGCTCAGGCTTTTCTTCTGGTCTCAAGACTCAGAATAAGTCGTATTTTCAGTGGACTAGTGGAGAGAAGGCAGATTGTAATAGATTGAGAAGAGAGCAGGCAGTAAAGAACTAGAGGTACCGTGGACCACACTTTTAAGAAGACTGAATGTGAAGAGCTCAAGAAGCAGTGTTATTCCTCGAGAAAATTTAGGACCAAATAGTTGATGATAGGAGTTGGGTTTCAGAAAGGACTATTTTCCATTGAAAGTGGGGCAAGCAGATAAGGATGTGTCATATGAAAATATTTTTGGCTGTGGGTACTTAGAAAATCCAGGGCATGTCCAGAACCACATTTTACAATACATTTATGTGTATTTCTCAAGGCTGAAGAAAAATAAAATAGGATTTTAGATCTTAAAAGAACAATCATAGTCATTTTAGATCTTAAAATAATAATCATAGTCAATATCTTCCTACAAATCCATACTAGTCATAAGATTGAATATAATTTCAGGTTGTATTGAGCTTGTGGTTAAAATTGAACAGGATACAAGATCAATATACACAAATCAATTGTATATACATTAGCAATGAACAATCCTAAAATCAAATTAAGAAAACAATTCCATTTATAATAGCATAAAAATAAAAATACTTAGAAACAAATTTAACAAAAGAAGTACAAAATTATAAACTACAGAACTTTGTTGAAATAAAGAAGACCTTAATAATTGGAAAGAAATTCCATGTTCATGGGTTGAAGGACCTGTTGTTTTTTAGTCGCTCAGTTGTGTCTGACTCTTTTGCAACCCCATGGACTGTAGCCCACGAGGCTCCTCTGTCCATGGGATTTCCCAGGCAAGAATACTGGATGCAGTAGGCTGTCATTTCCTTTTCTAGGGGATCTTCCCATCCCAGGGATTGAACCCATATCTCTTGCATTGGTACACAGATTCTTTACCACTGAGCCACATGGGAAGCCCAAAGACTTACTCTTGTTAAGATGGCAATACTCCTCAAATTGATATACAGGTTCAGTGCAAGTTCTAACAAAATTCCACTTACTATTGGTTTGTTTGTTTGTTTGTTTTGGAGAAAGAGTAAGTCTGACCGTAAAATGAGAAAAACACACCATGAAAATGCAAAGGAAACAGAAGTCAAAACAATAATGAAGAACAAAGCTAAAGTTCTCACTTCCCAACAAAGCTACTGTATAATCATGATGGTGAGGTGTGACAAGAGGATAGACATATCAATGGAATAGAATTGAGCATTCAGAAATAAAACTTCACATTTCAGTCAATTGATTTTTGATAAGGGTACCAATATAATCCAATAAGGGAAAGAACAGGCTTCTCAAAAATTGTGCTGGGACAACTGACTGTTCATGTGAAAAAGAACAGAACTGGACACCTATCTCACAACATATATAATAATGAACTCAACTATTAAAATAGATCAAAGACCTAAATATAAGAGCTATTAAAAAAACTATACAACTCTTAGAAGAAGGAAACAGGTGTAAATCTTCATGACTTTGTTTTAAGCAACAGTTTATTAAATATGACACCAAAAGCACAACTGAGGACACACAAAAAATAAGTAAATTCAAAATCACAAAAATGTAAACTTTTGTGCTTTAAAGAACACCATTAAGAAACTAAAAATACAGCCCAGAAAATGTTGGTAAGTCATATATCTGATAAGGGACTTTTATCTAGAATTATATAACACACTCCTCTAACTCAAAAGCAAAAAGTTTAATCACATAACTAAAAATTTGGCAAAGTATCTGAATAGACATTTCTCTAAAGAATATATAAAAATGGATAGTAAGTACATAAAAACATGTTCAATGTCAATAGCCATCATGGGAAAGCAAAATGAGATTCTGCTTCACACCCACTAGGATGGCTATAATAGAAAAGACAGACAATAAGTGTTAGAGATGATATGGAAAAATTGGAACCCTCTTACACTGCTAGTGTAAATGTAAGATGGTGCAGCCACTTTGGAAAAGAGTCTGACAGCTCCTCAAAAAGTTAAACATAAAATTGCCATATGACCCACAATTCCAGATATTTACTTAAGATAACTGAAATCTTATGTCTAATCAAAATCTTGCACATGACTGTTTATAGCAGCCTTATTTATAATAGCTAAGATGGAGTTCAACTCAAAATGTCCATCAATTAATGAACAGATAAACAAAGTGTGGTGTATGTATAGAATGGAATATTATTTGGTTTAAAAAAATGAATTAAATATTTATACACTCTATAACATGGATGTAACATTGTGCTAAGTGAAAAAAGCCAATTTTATGATTTCATTCACCTGAGAAACCTAAAATAAACAAATCCATACAATCAGAAAGTAGACTGACGGTTGCTTAGGGTAGGGGTGGGAGAGCATTTGGGAGAAATAATGAATGGTTGCTAGTGGGTACAGAGTTTCTTTGGGGAAATGATGAAAATGTTCTAAAATTAGAGTGATGGTTGTGTAACTCTGAATATAGTAACATTGAGTTATACAGTTTAAATGGATGGACTTTATGGCATGTAAATTATATCACAAAACTTTAAGTGAATAAGTGTAAATGACCAGGATCATCTTACTACACTGCTGCATTTCTCATTTTTTAAATATTTCATGCATGTTTTCCCACTTAATCCTTTATTGTCCTTTGGAGACAGAGGCTAGACTATTGACTCTTCCTTTCCCTCAAACTATAAGGTCTGTGTCTTATCCCTGTGTACAGATTCTTGACACATAGAAGTTGCTTTATAAAAAATTATGGCACAAATAATTGAAGAAGTTGTATCTCTATATTAAAATTTTTCTTTCAGACAAACCCAGTGAAAATATATGCCTTGGCAGGCATTGTGCTCAGCATTTTATACACATTATCCCCTTTAATGCTTATAACAGAAACCTATGAGGCAGATATTATTAGTCCCATTTTTAAATGAGGAAATCGGGGCTCAGAGGGGATAAACAATATATTTCTGGTAGTCAAACCCTAGGAGTATATGTGATCACTAAAGGAGAGCAAGCACATGGATGAAAAAGAGAGTAAAGACAGAAACTTGCCCTTGATCCTCTGGCTCATTCCACTAAAACTGAGTTCTCTTATTCATCACTGATTCATGAAGGAATTTCTTTAAAATAGGGGGCAATACATGAATAGTAATTATATTTTCTGATATAAACATAAGGACATATGGTCAGAAAAAGTTTTTTTTTTTTTTTAATCTGCTGTCAAAAGAACACACAACAAGGACTATAGCCTGGGAGACAGCTTCTCAGATAGCTCTGAGGCACTGTCCCCAAGAGGTAGGGTAGGAGTCATGATGTATATGAAACATTTTGGCAGGAAAATGTATGTGAGCAAACATCCATCTTGGTAAAAGATTGCATGCATGTGCAAGCTCAGTCACTTCTGTCGTGTCAGACTATTTGTGACCACATGGACTGTAGCCCACCAGCCTCCTCTGTCCATGGGACTTTATTGCTAAGAATACTGGAGTGGGTTGTCATGCCCTCCTCCAGGGGATCTTTCTGACCCAGGACTGAACCCACATCTCCTACAATGCAGGTAGATTCTTTACCAATGAGCCACCAGGAAAGCCCATTAGGTAAAAGATTCAGTTCAGTTCAGTTCAGGCTCTCAGTGGTGTCCCACCCTTTACAATCCCATGGATTTCAGAACACTAGGCTTCCCTGTCCATCAACAACTCCTGGAACTTGCTCGAACTCATGTCCATTGAGTCAGTGATGCCATCCAAACATCTCATCTTTTGTCATCCCCTTCTCTTCCTGCCTTCAATCTTTCCCAGCAACAGGGCCTTTTCCAATGAGTCACATCACGTGGCCAAAGTATTGGAGTTTCAGCTTCAGCATCAGTCCTTCCAATGAATATTCAAGACTGATTTTCTTTAGGATGGACTTGTTGGATGTCCTTTCAGTCCAAGGGTCTTTCAAGAGTCTTCAATTAGTTCAGTTCAGTTCATTTCAGTCACTCAGTCGTGTCCGACTCTTTGTGACCCCATGAATCGCAGCACGCCAGGCCTCCCTGTCCATCACCAACTCCCGGAGTTCACTCAGACTCATGTCCATCGAGTCAGTGATGTCATCCAGCCGTCGCATCCTCTGTCGTCCCCTTCTCCTCCTGTCCCCAATCCCTCCCAGCATCAGAGACTTTTCCAATGAGTCAACTCTTTGCATGAGGTGGCCAAAGTACTGGAGTTTCAGCTTTAGCATCATTCCTTCCAAAGAAATCCCAGGGCTGATCAGAATGGACTGGTTGGATCTCCTTGTAGTCCAAGGGACTCTCAAGAGTCTTCTCCAACACCACAGTTCAAAAGCATCAATTCTTTGGTGCTCAGCTTTCTTCACAGTCCAACTCTCACATCCATACATGACCACTGGAAAAACCATAGCCTTGACTAGACGGACCTTTGTTGGCAAAGTAATGTCTCTGCTTTTCAATATGCTATCTAGGTTGGTCATAACTTTTCTTCCAAGGAGTAAGCGCCTTTTAATTTCATGGCTGCAGTCACCATCTGCAGTGATATTGGAGCCCCCAAAAGTAAAGTCTGACACTGTTTCCACTGTTTCCCATCTATTTCCCATGAAGTGATGGGACCAGATGCCATGATCTTTATTTTCTTTCTTTTTTTTTTTTTAATGATCCTTTTTTTAAAATTTTATTTTATTTTTAAACTTTACAATATTGCATTAGTTTTGCAGTGAAAAAGTTGGCTTAAAACTCAACATTCAGAAATGTTGAGTTTTAAGCCAACTTTTTCACTCTCCTCTTTCACCTTCATCAAGAGGCTTTTAAGTTCCTCTTCACTTTCTGCCATAAGGGTGGTGTCATCTGCATGTCTGAGGTTATTGATATTTCTCCCGGCAATCTTGATTCCAGCTTGTGCTTCTTCCAGCCCAGAATTTCTCATGATGTACTCTGCATAGAAGTTAAATAAGCAGGGTGACAATATACAGCCTCAACGTACTCCTTTTCCTATTTGGAACCAGTCTGATGTTCCATGTCCCGTTCTAACTGTTGCTTCCTGACCTGCATACAAATTTCTCAAGAGGCCACAGTTCAAAAGCATCAGTTATTCAGCTCTCAGCTTTCTTTATAGTCCAACACTCACATTCATACATCAATACTGGAAAAATCACAGCTTTGACTAAACGGACCTTTGTTGGCAAAGTAATGTCTCTGCCCGAGAAGGTAATGGCAACCCACACCAGTACTCTTGCCTGGAAGATCCCCATGGATGGAGGGACCTGGTAGGCTGCAGTCCATGGGGTTGCTAGGAGTCGGACACGACTGAGTGACTTCACTTTCATTTTTCACTTTCATGCATTGGAGAAGGAAATGGCACGCCACTCCAGTATTCTTGCCTGGAGAATCCCAGGGACGGAGAAGCCTGGTGGGTTGCCATCTATGGGGCTGCACAGAGTTGGACACGACAGAAGTGACTTAGTGGCAGAAGCAGCAGCAAAATCTCTGCTTTTTAATATGCTGTCTAAGTTGGTCATAGCTTTTCTCCCACAGAGCAAGTGTCTTTAAATTTCGTGGCAGCAGTCACCATCTGCAGGGATTTTGCAGCCCCCCAAAAATAAAGTCTGTCACTGTTTCCATTGTTTCCCCATCTATTTGTCATGAAGTGATGGGACCAGATGCCATGATATTACGGTTTTTGAATGTTGGGTTTTAAGCCAGCCTTTTTACTCTCTTCTTTCACTTTTATCAAGAGGCTCTTTAGTTCCTTTTCACTTTCTGCCACAAGGATTGTGTCATCTACATATCTGAGGTTATTGATATTTCTCTTGGCTATCTTGATTTTTCTCTTGGCTATCTTGATTCTACTTGCACTTCATCCAGCCTGGCAGTTGGCATGATGTAGTTTCATATAAGTTATATAAGCAGGGTAATAATATACATCCTTGACATACTCCTTTCCCAGTTTGGAACCAGTCTGTTGTTCCATGTCCAGTTCTAACTGTTGCTTCTTGACCTGCATACAGATTTCTCAGGAGGCAGGTAAGGCAGTCTGGTATTCACATCTCTTGAAGAATTTTCCAGTGTGTTGTGATCTACAAAGCCAAAAGCTTGACTGTAATTTGAACATTATTTGGCACTGCCCTTCTTTGGGATTGAAAAGAAAACTGATCTTTTCCATTCCGCTGGCCACTGCTGAGTTTTCCAAATTTCATGGACCTACATTCCAGATTCCTGTGTATTATTGCTCTTTACAGAATTGGACTTTACTTCCATCACCAGTCAGATCCACAACTGGGCATTGTTTTCACTTTGATTCCATCTCTTCATTCTTTCTGGAGTCATTTCTCCACTTTTCTCCAGTAGAATATTGGGCACCTACTAATGAAACTGATCACATGGACCACAGCCTTGTCTAACTCAATGATGCTATGAGCCATGCCATGTAGGGCCACCCAAGACGGATGGGTCATAGTGGCAAGTTCTGACAAAATGAGGTCCACTGGAGTAGGGAATGGCAAATAACTTCAGTATTCTTGCTTTGAGAACCCCATGAACAGTACGAAAAGGTAAAAGATTACTGCCAATCATAAAACAACAACTACAACAATCAGAAGTTAATGATTTTAGTGCTTTTCTATGTATGGGAGGATGTAAGAATCTAAGGTCATAGAAATTCTTCCTTAGACATGCATTTTAACTGTCTAGGAGCCCTGTATATCCAAAACAGAATGCTTCCTCTTTTTCCATTCTAAATTTCTCTTAAGGAACACTTCAGTTGAGATTGCAGTGGGTTGCAACCTAATCCTTATAGAACTGGAAGGCCAGGCAACATTCTATGTTTACATCATGTATTTATTTTAATCTACGTAATTTTTGCACATATATGGTGTCATATTTAGGTAATATGTTTAGCAAATTTCCATTATTGAAAAAAATTACATGAAGTCAGTATTGTCCCTATAAAAAGTAAAAACATATGGTCTCCCTATTAGGTATAGTGCTGATTGAGGAACCTGTGACATGCATTATGCTCTCTCAGGATTTAAATTATCAACCATTGTAAAATGTATACCTTTGGCAGATGCATTAACTCTTTCCAGACTATAATACCTTGGGGTTCTGTTTTGTAGCACTAAATAGAAACCAAACTAATTGAATGCACTTTAATGTAGCTTCCAATGCACTCACATGAACGTATGCTTGTTTGTGTATATGTGTGCATGTGTGTGTATATGTTACTTAGATCAAAAGAAAGAAAGTTTTTACCCAGAACTTTAAAATACTTAATTTCATTAGACTTCTGGGCTTCTGGCTGGAGATAATTTAAACACAGCCTAGGAGAATGCTAACTAGTATGAATTTTTAAATTAATTTAATTATTTTAATTGGAGGCTAATTACTTTGCAAAATTGTGGTGGTTTTTGCCATACATTGACATGAATCAGCCATGAGTGTACATGTGTCCCCCATCCTGAAACCCCCTCAATCCTCCCTCCCCATCCCATCCCTCTGAGTCATCCCAGTGTACCGGCCTTGAGTGCCCTGTCTGATGTGTCAAACCTGGACTGGCAATCTATTTCACATATGGTAATATACATGTTTCAATGCTATCCTCTAAAGTCATCTCAGCCTCGCCTTCTCCCACAGAGTACAAAAGACTGTTCATTACATCTGTGTCTCTTTTGCTGTCTTGCATACAGAGTCATTGTTACCATCTTTCTAAATTCCACATATATGCATTAATATACTGTATTGGTATTTTTCTTTCTGACTTACTTCACTATAATAGGCTCCAGTTTCATCCACCTCATTAGAACTGATTCAAATGCATTCTTTTTAATAGCTGAGTAATATTCCATTGTGTATATGTATCAGTGCTTTCTTATCCATTCATCTGCCAATGGACATCTAGGTTGCTTTCATGTCCTAGCTATTGTAAACAGTGCTGTGATGAATGTTGGGGTACATGTGTCTCTTTCAATTCTGGTTTCCTCGGTGTGTATGAACAGCAGTGGGATTGCTAGGTCGTATGGCAGTTCTATTTCCAGTTTTTTAAGGAATCTCCACACTGTTCTCCATAGTGGCTGTACTAGCTTGCATTCCCACCAACAGTGTAAGAGAGTTCCCTTTTCTCCACACCCTCTCCAGCGTTTATTGTTTATAGACTTTTTGGTAGCAGCCATTCTGATGGGCATGAGATGGTACCACATTGTGGTTTTGATTTGCATTTCTCTGATAATGAGTGACATTGAGCATCTTTTCATGTGTTTGTTAGCCATTTGTATGTCTTCTTTGGAGAAATGTCTGTTTAGTTCTTTGGCCCATTTTTTGATTGGGTCATTTATTTTTCTGGTATTGAGCTGTGTGAGCTGCTTGTATATTTTTGAGATTCATTCTTTGTCAGTTGCTTTGTTTGCTATTATTTTCTCCCATTCTGAAGGCTGTTTTTATACCTTGTCTTCTCCTCCTAGTTTCCTTCCTTGTGCAAAAGCTTTCAAGTTTAATTAGGTCCCTTTTGCTTATTTTTGCTATTATTTCCATTACTCTGGGAGGTGGGTCATAGAGGATCCTGCTGTGATTTATGTCAGAATGTGTTTTGCCTATGTTTTCCTCTAGGAGTTTTATAGTTTCTGGTCTTATATTTAGATCTTTAATCTATTTTGAGTTTATTTTTGTGTATGGTGTTAGAAAGTGTTCTAGTTTCATTCTTTCACAAGTGGTTGACTAGTTTTCCCAGCACCACTTGTGAAAGAGATTGATTTTTCTCCATTTTATATCCTTGCCTCCTTTGTCAAAGCTAAGGTGTCCATAGGTGCGTGGATTTATTTCTGGGCTTTCTATTTTGTTCCATTGATCTATATTTCTGTCTTTGTGCCAGTACCATACTGTCTTGATGACTGTAGCTTTGTAATATAGCCTTAAGTCAGGCAGGTTGATTTCTTCAGTTCCATTCTTCTTTCTCAAGTTGGTTTGGCTATTCAAGACTTTTTGTATTTCCAAACAAATTTTGAAATTATCTGTTCTAGTTCTGTGAAAAATACCATTGGTAGCTTGATAGGGATTGCATTGAATCTATAGATTGCTTTCGGTTTTATACTCATTTTCACTATATCCATTCTTTCAATCCATGAACATAGTATATTTTTCATCTATTTGCATCATCTTTGATTTCTTTCACCAGTGTTTTATAGTTTTCTATATATAGGTCTTTTGTTTCTTTAGGTAGATTTATCCCTAAGTATTTTATTCTTTTCATTGCAATGGTAAATAGAATTGTTTATTTAATTTCTCTTTCTGTTTTCTCATTGTTAGTGTATAGGAGTTCAAGGGATTTCTGTGTGTTAATTTTACATCCTGCAACTTTACTATATTCACTGATTAGCTCTAGTAATTTTCTGGTGGAGTTTTTAGGGTTTTCTATGTAGAGGATCATGTCATCTGCAAACAGTGAGTTTTACATCTTCTTTACAAATCTGGATTCTTTTTATTTCTTTTTCTTCTTTGATTTCTGTGGCTAAAACTTCCAAAACTATGTTGAATAGTAGTGGTGAGAGTGGGCACCCTTGTCTTGTTCCTGACTTTAGGGGAAATGATTTCAATGTTTCACCATAGAGGATAATGTTTGCTGTGGGTTTATCATGTATGGCTTTTAATATGTTGAGGTACATTCTTTCTATGCCTGCTTCTGGAGGGTTTTTTTTTTTTTTATCATAAATGGATGTTGTATTTTGTTAAAGTATGAATTTTTAAAGGAGACTGAGGCTCTGTTATGCTTGTTTCAAAGGCCTGTTTAAAGACTGTATCTTGTGTTAATATAGACTTAATTTTAAGTTTACTCACAATGAATTAACTCCATTTATATATACTTTCTATATATTTATGGATGTAGGGCTTTTTTACGGTTGTGAAACTTTTCTCTGAGTTTCATGGGCCAGTCATGTAAGTTAAAAATTCATATCACAACTGACCCAAAAGAGCTCTAAGGCAGCCTAAAGTCACTATTTTCAGTGCACAAGGCTATTATTTGGGGGCAGAAGCAGGTAAAGAAACAGTTCTTTTCTCATTGTTGGAGTAATCTCAGAGTGAGGGCTAAAAAATAGTTAGCTCTTTCTCTTTCTTCCACTTCTTTGACTCACTTATTCCATGGATAGGTGATCACTGTTCATCAGATCTTAAATTCTCGATGCTTTTACTTATCTTTACTCCTGATCAAAAAGTAAGCCAAAGGAAAATGTGGATATAGTAAATCTTTAAACAAAAAAATAATCAAATTTCCTTTCAGAATATTTTCCCTTCTACCAATGTTTCATTAAAGCTGCTGATGTTTGACAACAAATTGATGAGTTTGAATATCAAATTTTATTTTTCACTATTATTCACCTTAGGAGGGCATAAATATCCCAACAGGCAAGCGGTAAGGATAGAGAAGTAAAGGATCCTACATAATCAATGCATAGGTTCTGATTGGGAGACCTCTATGCCTTATTATTGTTCAGATTATTTCTGATTTGGGCTTGATGCTCTTTCAAGATAGATATATTATGATGCCTTTAAAGTATAAGGTCACAGCAAAGGGATTGCAGACTTCAACAGGAAGGAATCAATGTTTCACTTTGGTTCTTAGCATAAAAATGCACTCAGTAGTACTCATTAGATATCATTATTCATTTAGCCACTCAATGAAAAATTACCAAATTCCAATATGTGCCTGGAATTGTTCTGTATTCTAACGATACAGGGGCTTTTGAGACTAAGTCTTGCCTTATTGATCTTAAATTAGAGAAGGGAGAGAAGGCAGATAATAAACAAGTAAATAAGATAATATTATGTTAAATTCTGTAAGTACAATAAACAGAGTGATATAGTAGTGACTTAGAGTGGGGTAACATTAGATAGGAAAGTTAGAGATGACTTTTTGAAGATTTGATATGTAAATTGAGACTGACGTGTAAGTTGAGAAAAACCCTTCCATACAAAGGTCAGGGAAAGAACTTTCTAAGCAGAGAGAAGAACAAACACAAAAACCGTAAGGGAAAAACAGGCTCGATGTGCCCAAAAAGAGAAAGTTAACATGGTTGAATTGTTGATGAGGTAAGCACATCATATTGGGCTTTGTAGGATATGGTGAGATATTTAATTTTGTTATCGGTTCAGTGAAAAGTCACACTGGAAAACTTTCTTCATGAGAATGATTCTGAATGCTGTGCAGAGAATGTTTTGGAGGGGTCCACAACTGGAAGAAAGAAGAATAGTTCAAAATCTGACTGAAGTCCAAGAGAGAGCTAATGATTTCTTGAACTAGGGTGGTAACAGTGGAGATAAAAAGAAGTGATCTATTTTACAAGTATAACAACCAAAATTTACTGATAGATTGTATATGGAGAGGGAGGTAAAGAGGAAAATGAAACATGAATTCACAGATTTTGATTTAAGCAACTGGGTGAATGAGGATTATTGGAGGAAAAGCAGGGTATTTTTTCAATGAAGGGATCACATTTTTGGTTTTGACATGATTAGTTGGATATGTCTATTAGACTTCTAAGAAGAGGTCTTGAGTAGGCAGTTGGATAAATGAATTTAGATCTCAGTAGACAAGTACAGACTAGAGATATAAATTTGATAGTAACCAAGATATGGCTCCTATTTAAAGTCATGTTACTAGACTTATAGACAGAGTATAGATATTGAGTAAAAAAGTCAGTAACAAGCCCTCAGGTGTTCTAACATTTAGAGGTCAAGTTGCAAAGGAGAAGCTGGGCTGGCAAAATGGTCTGGGATAGATCATATAGAGCAATAGGAAAAAAGCCAGGACAGTGTGATATCAAGGAAGCAAAGAGAGAAAAGAAAGTATTTCAAGAATCAGGGAATAACTCATTATATTAAATGATACTGAGAGATAAAATCAGATGAACACAGAGAAATAAGATTGGATTTGGCGATATGAGGTGGTTGGTAATCTTGACAAGAGCAGTTTCAGCAGAGTGGTGTGGACAGAAGAAAGACTGACATGGACTGAAAAATGAAAGAGAGGTGAGGGAATGGTTACAATTAGGGTGACAAATTTTCTGAGATGCTTTACAGTGATAAGAAGCAGAAAAATGAGGCAGTATATAGAAAATGATGTGGAGTTAAGAGAGTTTTGTATAATGCAAACCTGGGTGATAATAGGAATGATCCAGTTGAGAGGTGAAAAAGTGATACTGTAGGATAATAATAATAGTATGACCAAAAAAAAAAAAAAAAAGCCACAGGAGGGCAAGAAGAGGGATCCTGAGCATATTTGCAAGAGTTATTCTTTGATATAAGAAGAGACACTTCATACAGAAGAAGGTGGGATGATAAATTTGGTGATTGGAAAATGAAATAGTTGTTAGCGAAATAAAATGTGAGGTCATTAACTAGAAATAAAGAACATGGAAGAGAAGTTGGAAATTTGTGGAGAGATGAGATGGTTAAATAGTTGTCTCAGAGAATAAGAGAATAAATTAGGGAATTGTAGGATTGCTCGCCAGTGCTATTGGGCTCTTTGGAGATTTTTAATCATACATTTTAAAATCTGATATTTATCTGAGAAACTAAAATCCAGCCCTCTACTGGTGCAGTCCACTCCTGGTTCCAAATATTGCTGCCCTAGAAAGAGCCTTGATCTGTAACAACTGGGAAAAAACTTTAATGGCATTGGAGAGGAGAATTAATATGACAACTGCCTCTGTCAATACATGAGGCACCTAGTCAGGCTGTCCCAAATAGATTAGATAGAACTGTGTGTCTTCCTACACACAAATTTTCTCTTTGGAATGTCATCAGGGAGTTCCAGAGACTTCTCTTGATTTCTTTAATTTTCTCAACACTCAGATGATGTTTTGCTCTTTGATCATAGATTTAAATGAAAATCTGCTCACTTTTCTACATTTACTAATGTTTCCCTCCACATGGCTTTTTCTTTGTCTTTTGAAGTTGTCAAGGTGGACTATGGCTTAATGCTTTGGTTCCACAATGGCTTAATTTGGAATATATCAGTCCCACACTCTCACAAGGTCAACCTCGTTGTGAGTTCTGAGAAACAGAATCAATGATTGTGCCTATGTAATACCAAACGGGGTATTTCAAGGTTTTCCAAAGCAAGATATGAAAGAGGAATTTATTTTGATATAGAAAATGGAAGCTGTATTGACTGTATTTCTGAAAACAGGTTGGAGGCTCAGCTTTTCGGTCCAACAACTTGTGACTTCAAGGTAGGGTGATGAGGATAGTCTCACCTTCTGTTGGTTGTTCCAATGTAAACATGGTTACCCCTGTCATTCTATTTATAAGTGTTTTGGTTTGGGCAATAAATTAGTCAGTCTACCTGAAGAGGCTGATACAGTCACTGATTCTAGAGAGAAATGTCTTCATAGCTAGCTGTTATTCTTCTTTCTGGACCCCCATGGGCTCATAAGAGTAGAGTGTCATACTACAATCACGTAACCATCACCACTACCTCTAGTATCTGATCTTTAAAAAAGGTCACTATGTCAATCTGACCCCACCTTCTAGTCAGTTCAGTTCAGTTCAGTCACTCAGTCATGTCTGACTCTTTGTGACACCATGGACTACAGCACACCAGGCCTCCCTGTCCATCACCAACTCCCGGAGTTTACTCAAACTCATGTCCACTGAGTTGGTGATGCCATCTAACCATCTAATCCTCTGTCGTCCCCTTCTCCTCCTTCTTTCAATCTTTCCTAGCATCAGGGTCTTTTTTTTATTATAAATTTATTTATTTCAATTGGAGGCTAATTACTTTACAATATTGTATTGGTTTTGCCATACATTTTCAAATGAGTCAGTCCTTCACATCAGGTGGACAAAGTATTGGAGTTTCAGCCTCAACATCAGTCCTTCCAATGAACACTCAGGACTGATTTCCTTTAGGATGGACTGGTTGGATCTCCTTGCAGTTCAAGGGACTTTCAAAAGTCTTCTCCAACACCAAATTTCAAAAGTTCTCTATTCCTTAGGTTCTGCCTGAAACACTTTTCTACATCTATCTAGTTGAATCAAGGCCCAGGTCTGGGTTAATGAGTTTAAATAGGCCAAAAATGGACAAGTGGGAAGTACAGAACATCCCTCCATGTGCTGAGACTTACTTACTGCTTCCTATGGGATTCTTTTCCCCAAATATATCTACATTGCTAAAGCTAGAAAATCTGGTTTGTGATCCTCATATCCAAAATTTTAGATAGGTCTCATTAAATTGCATCAGACATGCTAGTCTCTCTTGCCTGCTAGAGAAAAAGTCCTGGACCAATGGAATTAAGTCCATGGATGGAAAAGGTAGCCCCTTTAAGAAATTATGCACAGAATAGTCAGGAGCCTGTGATTCTGTCTACTATGACATCAGGCAGCAAAGACAAGAAGGACTGGCTATAGACAAAAGAGAAGCTTTCTTGCCAAGCTTCACTGAAATCACATTTTCAAGAGTCATGGTTTTCTTTTTGTGTTTTGTGGTGGCCTTTTATTTCATTTTAAAGAAGATTGCAAAAACAAAGCAGAAGAGGAAAGCCCAAAGACAGAAGAAAAATATTTAAACAACGGAGGAAAAATACTGGGTCTGTTTCATTCTTCCTGTTTTTATCAGTTTCTCTTTCCAGATGATGCCTAACCTTTATCTTATGTCTAATATTATTACCAAACCAAGGTTCCCCCCTCTCCAGAGTGGTTGTGGATTGACATGAACTGAAACTTAGGGATGAGTTTTGGTATATATTTCACATCCAACTTAATCTTCTGTTAATCAGAAAGTACAGTGAATTATTTTACAGTCTGTATCAAATTTCGCCATGTCAAAATACCTCTGTCAAAGTAGCTATGTTAAAATATTCTTGATTTCTGTATGGCTCATCAGAATGGCTATGTCACAATGTTATGAACCCACTCATAACTTGCATGGCTATAAGAATAGGCTCTGAGTAGATCTGGTCTGCACCCACTTATATGCCTCATGTCTGTGTTATAAGGTCAATTTCAAAGTCCATTATTACTAGAATTTACTCTTTGCTTATGCACTTACTGAAACTATGGTCTTTAAGAACAAAGTTTTTATCAGTTAAGGTTTATATGTATTAGCTTCCCTCCAAAACTCTGTTGTATAGTGTATCTGTTTAATGCTGCAACTCTCTATATTCAGCCTCAGTATTCTGTAAGTTATTTTTTGTCAACTTTGTTTTCTCTGGGAATAAGCATTTTTTCACACTATAACAATGGGAAGGGGAGTTTATATTTAATTATTTTGGCTGGAAGGTTCACTCACTTCTTACAGTAACAGCTGAAATGAATCTTCCATTTGCATTTCCCCTTCTATAAGCCATTCTATATCATAGAAAGATAGATAAATGTAAATAGATGACATAGATACAAAGACCTGTTAAGTTACTACCATAATACCCAAACATTTGCCTTTTAAAAATATATTTGTTTATTTGTCATCATTTAGGGGCAGGCCTAGAGATATCTTGATATTTACATACTTAGCATGTGGTATCAATATATGTCACCTTCCCTGGTAGCTCATTGGTAAAGAATCTGCCTGCCAAGCAGGAGACGCAGATTTTATCCCTTGGTCAGGAAGACCCCTTGGAGAAGGAAATGGAAACCCACTCCAGTATTCTTGCCTGAAGAATTCCATGGACAGAGGAGCCTGCCAGGCTACAGTCCACAGGAGTCAAAAAAGAGTCAGACACAACTTAGTGACTAAACAACAACAATCAATATGGGTCATTGTATTTCAAATCTCCTTAAAATCATGGCTGAACCTTTCCTTTTGCACTTAAAAAAATCTATGTACAGAATCCCTGGAGCTCATCCCTTCAAAGTGTCTTTCCTAGAAGTCCTGTATCTCCACCACAACAGCTCTCTGGAAGAAATTACAAGTAAGCAATCCCTTAAAAGGAAAATTAAAGCTTGTAAATACTGTGAGGGCTTGGGGAGAAAGCAGAATCTTACTTGGAAATAATTTTAGTAGAAACTTTTATGTATTTATTTCTCAGTAGGAGGTGGGGTTGCAGAGAGGGAGGGGCATTGTCAGAGATAACAATATTTCTAACTATGAATATATACATAATTTTTTCATGCCAGAAGATGACTCTATTTCCTGAGTAAAAAAGCACTGACCTAAATTAATCTGTAATATTTTTAAAATTGTATTTCTTTCATTTATCTAAGTATCCTAGTGATTTCTTAGATACTCTTAGACACAGTAAATAGTCCCTAACTAAAACCTTAGTTTTAGTGAGGAGTAGAATAAAAGGAGAATGATTTCTTTGTTTTCTGAAAGATGCCATTATATTAATATATCTGTCATCTAATGTGCTTTCTGGATGATTTCATTTATTTGCTTCCTAGAGAATATATGATAACAGTCTAGGTGTGTTTGATATTTTTTTAATATCCTAAAATATTTCATGTTTAATTTTTCATTTAGCATTATGACTCATGAACCCAAAGAGGACAATCCTTATATCTACCTGTCTTTTAACTGGGATGGCTTCCTGGGAACAGCTAAACCTGAAGCAAACTATGGGGGCAAGTATTCCTTGGCAATGCACATGAAGGCACTTTTTGTGTGTATCATGTATTTCGTTTTCTATATATAATTATTATCACAATTCATATAAAAGTATTATAATGAATACTAAGGCTTTGCTATAGCAAAATTATATGACAGAATCAGTTAAGATAAAGATACAGAAAGTTTAGCTTATAACTAATACAATTATGTAAAGTTTAAAAATAAAATAAAATTTAAAAAAAAAAAAAAAAAAGACTGTCACCATTATTTCATTTTGTAAAATGGGATTAGGAAATATGAGTCCAAGGTATAGTATATGTAAGACTTCATATGAATTAATATGCTATATATATAGCTTAAATTTGCAATATTTAGAAAGGAGATTTGGGATCAAAGGAAGACTGGTTAAATTTCATAAGACTAACTCAGAGGTCAGATTGATATTATGATAATCATTAAATTATCAAAGTGCTGCACTCAATATGCCAGCAAGTTTGGAAAACTCAGCAGTAGCCACAGGATTGGAAAAGGTCAGTTTTCACTCCAATCCCAAAGAAAGGCAATGCCAAAGAATGTTCAAAACTACTGCACAATTGCACTCATCTCACATGCTAGTAAAGTAATGCTCAAAATTCTCCAAGCCAGACTTCAGCAATACATGAACCGTGAACTTCCAGATGTTCAAGCTGGTTTTAGAAAAGGCAGAGGAACCAGAGCTCAAATTGCCAACATCCTCTGGATCATCGAAAAAGCAAGAGAGTTCCAGAAAAACATCTATTTCTGCTTTATTGACTATGCCAAAGCCTTTGACTGTGTGGATCACAATAAACTGCGGAAATTTCTGAAAGAGATGGGAATACCAGACCACCTGACCTGCCTCTTGAGAAAATTATATGCAGGTCAGGAAGTAACAGTTAGAACTGGACATGGAAGACCAGGTAACCTATATGCAGGTCAGGAAGCAACAGTTAGAAATGGACATGGAACAACAGACTGGTTCCAAATAGGAAAAGGAGTATGCCAAGGCTGTATATTGTCGCCTTGCTTATTTAACTTATATGCAGAGTACATCATGAGAAATGCTGGGCTGGAAGAAGCACAAGCTGGATCAAGATTGCCAGGAGAAATATCAATAACCTCAGATATGCAGATGACATCACTCTTATGGCAGAAAGTAAAGAGGAACTAAAAAGCCTCTTGAAGAAAGTGAAAGTGGACAGTGAAAAAGTTGGTTTAAAGCTCAATATTCAGAAAACGAAGATCATGGCATCTGGTCCCATCACTTCATGGGAAATAGATGGGGAAACAGTGGAAACAGTGTCAGACTTTATTTTGGGGGGCTCCAAAATCACTGCAGATGGTAACTGCAGCCAAGAAATTAAAAGGCGCTTACTCCTTAGAAGAAAAGTTATGACCAACCTAGATAGCATATTGAAAAGCAGAGACATTACTTTGCCAACAAAGGTCCGTCTAGTCAAGGCTATGGTTTTTCCATTGATCATGTATGGATGTGAGAGTTAGACTGTGAAGAAAGCTGAGAGCCGAAGAATTGATGCTTTTGAACTGTGGTGTTGGAGAAGACTCTTGAGAGTTCCCTGGACTGCAAGGAGATCCAACCAGTCCATTCTGAAGGAGATCAGCCCTGGGATTTCTTTGGAAGGAATGATGCTGATGCTGAATCTCCAGTACTTTGGCCACCTCATGCGAAGAGTTGACTCATTGGAAAAGACTCTGATGCTGGGAGGGATTTGGGGGAGGAGGAGAAGGGGACAACAGAGGATGAGATGGCTGGATGGCATCACTGACTTGATGGACGTGAGTCTGAGTGAACTCCGGGAGTTGGTGATGGACAGGGAGGCCTGGCATGCTGCAATTCATGCCGTCACAAAGAGTCAGACAAGACTGAGTGACTGAACTGAACTGAACAAGACAACTGCTATTTGTGTTTAAGTGTACATAATACATTAAATAGCACATTGCTCAAGCTACTGCTGAATACTAGCTAACTGCTGATCTCTAGTTACATGTTAACAACTAATATGAGGTGCAAACTGTTTCTTTGTATGTGTTTAAAATCAGAAATCAAAAAAGATGAAACATTATCACCTGAAAGTTATCTTTATGAATGTTCTTGACAAATGCAATGAATCATATAAAACTGAAACTAATACACCAAAAATGAATATCTAATGTTTGTTGACATATTGAAGTGTTGCTTTTTGTGGGGGGAAGGTCATTTTTAGTTTAATAACCACTGACAAAATGACCTCCCCCAAGAAACCCACAATGGGGAGAGTGATATCACCAAGATGGCAACATATGTCATTCTTGACTTCACTCCTCCTCAGAAGAAGAGCTAACATCTATTTAAGAATATGGCACAACTGAGAGAATTCTAGAAATAGGGGTGAGATTAGAGCATCCCCTGCACCAGAGAGACCAAGAGATACTGCATTAGAAGGATAAGAGGATCTGCTCCACATTGACTGCATTGTCCCTCCTATTGCCAGTATAGCACCACTCAGAGAGGTCTCTGTTTCCTCCAGTGGAAAAGGAGAGCCCAGTGGGTCAACCAACCTCCTAAGCTTCACGGGTTGCTTTGTGATAGCCCCTACTCTGGTATCACCACATGGGGATTTCAGGGGGACTTGCAGGGTTCAACCACTGGGAATCTGACTGTTATGGAGTGGAGGGAAGGGGCTTTCAACAAGGATCTTGGCAGACCAATTTCATAGCTGCAGTGCCCAAGTAGAAATCCTAATTAAATGGCTTTGCTCATTTGCAGAACCGAATCAGTGGTGCACTTTGACCAGGCTTAAGTGAACTGCTCAGCAGTTCTCATCAGGATGTGGATATGCCTGATTTGGGTACTCAGATGAGGAGTATTTCTGGCCATAGAGCCTGGGCCAAGGAGTCTGAGGCAAGGAGCTGAGTCCACTGAGATCCATCCACTGGGGAGAGTGTCCCCCAACCCCATATGATCAGAGAGGCTGATGAGAGCACCTGGAAGCTGTGTAGCCTAGCAACACTCCAGCTGAGAGACATGCAGAGCTGACTGCTCCCAGAGTAAAGCCAGTGGGCTTGGAGGGTTTCCTTGCTAAGCCCAGGCTGGGAGATTAACTCATAGCCAGGGCTGAGGGTAACTCCCAGCCCCTCCAGTCCAGAAAGCCTGCTTGGAAAAAATGGGCACTGCCTACAGTGACTCTTCAGTGTCCCACTCAGGCAAGTGACCTGAAACATAGCCCAACCTACTATGGATCCAGAGCTCCATCTGACCAGAAAAGCTGGCAAGAACACCTAGAAACTGTGTAATCAGCAATGCTTGGACCAAGAGGTGGGCTTGCCCAGTCAAGGGAACTGAGACATATCCCCACCTACTGTGAAGAGTATCTCCCACCTCATCTGATCAGAAAGGCTAGCAAGAATATCTGGAAGTTGTGCAGCCCAGCAACACTCAAGGCAAGAAGCAGGCAGGCAGAGCTGATAGTTTGCACAGCAAAGCCAATGAACCTGTTTGGCCAGAGAACTTGGAGTATGGGTTGGCTTAAGACAACAAACAAAGAGCTTTACTACCTTTAGAACTGCATCTGTCACTGCACCCAAGCAGGGAAACTAATTCATGGCCCTGCTCATTGCTGAATACAGCCTCTATCTTGCCTGAGCAGGGAACCTAACCAGAGCACACAGGAAACTGCATAGGCCACCCAACACCCCTGATTAGAGTGGCACTTGAACAGAGAGCACAACCCATATCTTTCCCTATTTTCAGAAAAAACAAAAACAAACAAACAAAAAAAAACTGGTGTTCTCACCTGACCAAGGAATTCAGTGCACACTATTGCCTGATTTGGGGTCCCAAACAATAAAGCCATACAGGCACTTGATACCCTACCAGGGAGGAAAACTAATTCATGTGTCCATCTACTATAGAATATAGTACCCAGTCTCAGTCATCTAGTAAGCCTGACCAGAGAATCCAGGAAAGTACAGCACCATCTAACTGCCTTACTTGTGTAAAGAACCAAGCTAACAGTGCTATCTGCATGTTCTCAGTCAGTGGCACACCTCCCCATCCCCAAACTCAGAGCTTGAATACTTGCCTCCCTCCACCCTCAACATAATAGCAGACCCCACTTGCCTAAGGACATTACCAACAGATATGCCTAGAAACCCAAACTGAGTTGACTGGTGAAGATCCGCCTCTGCCTAAATGTGCACTAAATGTGCCTCAGTGTGCAGATATCAATATAAGAAATCAAGGATAACAAAAAAACAAATAAATATAACATCAACAAGGGAAACTAATAAAGCTCCAAGAACTGACCCTAACAAAATGGAAATCTGCAAATTGTCACACAAAGAATGAAGAACAATCCTCTTAAGGAAATCTAGCAAAATAAAAGAACACAACATAGACAACTAAATGGGATTAGGAAAACTGCTTTTGTGGATGGATGGATGGATGGAGGTCAGGTCTGCAGCCAGAGGAAGATGTTGTTCTGTGGAAAGGCTGCTCCACAAGAAAGTGAGGAAAGTGAAGTCGTGTCTGACTCTTTGCGACCCCTGGACTGTAGCCCTACCAGGCTCCTTGGTCCATGGGATTTTCCAGGCAAGAGTACTGGAGTGGGTTGCATTTTCCTTCTCCAGGAGATCTTCCCAACCCAGGGATTGAACCTGGGTCTCCCGCATTGTAGGCAGATGCTTTACCATCTGAGCCACCAGGGAAGTCCACAGGAGGACACCTAGATATCAGAAAAAGCTAGAGCTGAAAAGTACCCTGCAGGTCATCTAGTCTAACCCTCTCATTTTACAGTGAGAAGCCTAAAATTCTAGGAGGAATAGGGCTCTCCAGGATTTAATTATTGGCAGAGCAGGGAAATTCCAGGTTTCTTAAGTCTTGCTTGACTTTTTTCTATCATTAACTTTGGTGAGTGCAAGGCTATCTTGGGGAAGACAAGCAGCTCTGCCCATGTTATATAGCATATATCCAAAGCATATGCATAGATATATTCAAGTGTTGTAATTGTTATAAGACCTTAATACTTTGGCCACCTGATGAGAAGAGCTGACTCATTGGAAAAGACCCTGTTGCTGGGAAAAAATTGAGGGAAATAGGAGAAGAGGGCAACAAAGGATGAGATGGTTGGATGGCACCACTAACTCAATGGACATGAGTTGAGCAAACTCCAGGAACTTCCAACTCTGTCTACAACTTAAATAGTACTGTTTTTTCAGGGTTCCATCTTTCCGGTAAATTTCAAATCTAATTTCAACTCATAAAATTCTCTCTAGATCTAGACCAGTGATTCTAATACTCTATAGGATATTTGTACACTTATATTTCTAGCAGACTCCTTAAAGACCTATGATATTTTCTCTACACTCCACCCTACTCCTCTCCTATATTCTGTATTATAGTGAATGGTGCCACTGACCCAATCATCTAAGACTGGAGTCTGTGAACACAAGGAAGTTCTTTTCTCTCCTTTACTGCTCCCTTTAAGTCTAATCATGCATGAAGTAGTATGTTTTTCTTTTTTCCCTTAAATCTAGGGTGACCAACTCACTACAGTTTGCTTGGGAAGGTCTTGGTTTTAAAAGTGAAAGGCCCACATTCCTGGAACCCCTTCAGTTCTGGGACAACTCATTCCCTCTGTCACTGACTTACTTCAGGTCTTCAGCATGTCTCTTCTAAATTGTTGGTGGTGATTTAGTCACTATATCCAACTCTTGTGACCCCGTGGACTGTAGCCCACCAGGCTCCTCTGTCCATGGGATTTCCCAGGCAAGAATACTCCAGGGAATCTTCCTGACTCAGGGATCAAACCTACATCTCCTGCTTGGCAGGCAAATTCTTTACCACTGAGCCACCTCTTCTAAATTATGGCCAGCTAATTCCTTTGCCACCTCTGTCTCTATTTCAGGTTTACCTGTCACACTGTTGCCTAAGTTATCATCTTAAAACCAAATATGATCTTATTGTAATCTAGCTTAAAAGACCATGCTTGATCCTCATACAAATAGGTCAACGTTCCTCAAGTAAGCATTATATGAGGGATTTTATCCCCCCTCATCTCTCCAACTCTCTATCTCCATCTCTTGCTGATCTTAGTCTTCCACTCTATGTTCCAGCCATACCAAATGTATGGTTTCCCAAGTACATGGTTCCCAAGCAATTATGGTTTCTATGTCTGCAAAACTCCCAGTCATCCTAGTATATACTTTGGGTATCACATTCATGAAGCCTTTCCCAAACCTTTAAGCAGAGGTAGTGCTCTATTCTCTGCCCTCCCAACAGTACTATTACTGTCTTCATTCTTATACTAAGGTATCATGTTATAAATATTTGTCTTCCTTTCTATAGTATATGTGTCTTCCACTTGATTTTTAATTCATCCAGATCAGCAACCATCACTTATTCATTATTGTATTCTGAGTGCCAAGCAGAATGCTTGCTACAGAGTGATGGTCAACATGTGTGTATGTGTGTATTTTTATCTTTGAACCATTCTCTTAAAAATGGGGAAGGTGATTAGTATAATGGTTTCCAACAAAAATAGAGACCCCTCAAAATAAAGGCCTACATCATTCATTCCTTTCTCAGATCTGTTTTAAAATAGTATTTCTAAATGCTCATGAACATGTTTTTCAAGGTCTCTGCAATATAAAAGGGTATCTGTGAGTAGAGATTTTTAACTGTTAAAAAGTAACATTAACATGTTGAGAAAGTGAGGTTTCAGTATGACCCCTATCATAAAACAATTTTATAGCACTGACAAAAGTCTGGGTTACTATGACATAAACAATGTTGTTACATTAATAATAACATATGATTTGGAAACACTAGTGATGTAGCTTAATATTTGTCAATATGATTATACAACAAAAGTGAGATACTTCATAAAAGCAACAAATTTAATTAACAGTTATATAGTACTAACATTCATCCCTGCAAGATTAGAGTGTGGACTTTGATACTGTAATTTCAGGGGAAAAAAAAAAAGAGCTGTCTGTTTTTCTTAGGTAAATTTGCTCTTGTAATATTAAATTCTTACTTTACTGTGGAGATTCTGGATTGCACTGTATCTAAACTTGTCTAGGGAAACTGTACTAAAAGTACAGTATTTAATGGTTATTTAAAGTCAGCCAACAATTCATTTGCTAAAAAATTTTGTGAGTTGTTTTAAATAATTAATTTTTTAATGGTGATTAAACAAATTCCTAAAATGATTCAGATATTGTATGTCCAATTTTCTAGTATATGAATATATCTAAACAAGAATAGAGATTTTATTAAGTATCATTTAATTATGTTTGATATTTTTAACTCCCTTGCAGAGTTTGTCCATCCCAGGAGGTCCAAAATCAAGCTACATTCAAAGAGAGAGACAATAAATTGGACATCCAAGCTCTGAGGATTCAGAAGTCCCTTATAGGATAGGACACATGCTATAAGATGAAACCCAACTATTAAGTTTCCTGCAGAAAAAAATTATATAAAATCATCTGATCAACCTCAAAGCGTACTTGGAATATTTTTATAAAGCTATGGGTGTGAGTTTCCTATGCTATAAATTATCCTTTACCTTTCTTTCTCTTTTAATGCCATTAATTCTTATCTCTAAAATTTTTTAACTTTTCCTTCCCCCCACCCCTCTCTATGACCACAGAGCAAAACTTTCATTTTCGATTACCAACTTCATTAATTCACCAGGGATGGCAAATACTTGTTATCTCCAAAATTTAGCGTAACATTTGCTTACTGATTTATGACATGTATCTTTATAACATGCTCAGTGAAATGCACAGAAGGTTGGCTGCAAATTGCCTACAGAGAACATTGAATACATTTTAGTTCCTAGATAAGCATATAGAATTTCATCAAAGCATGTAAAATTAATTTTATTTGAAATGTGTGGCTTGATTATAAATTAGTCTCTTAAAATAAACTGCTGCTGCTAAGTCACTTCAGTGGTGTCCAACTCTGTGCGACCCCATAGACAGCAGCCCGTTAGGCTCCTCTGTCCATGGGATTCTCCAGGCAAGAACACTGGAGTGGGTTGCCATTTCCTTCTCCAATGCATGAAAGTGAAAAGTGAAAAGTGAAAGTGAAGTCGCTCAGTCGTGTCCGACTCTTCGGGACCCCATGGACTGCAGCCCACCAGGCTCCTCCGTCCATGGGATTTTCCAGGCAAGAGTACTGGAGTGGGGTGCCACTGAGAATTACTAAATAATTTCTGTAAATGAGTGGTGTTGAACCCAAGATCTGGGTTCTTCCTTACCCTTTTCCTTTCTTCCATTATTCCTACTTCTCTTCCTTTATCCCTCCTTTATTTATTTTTTATGAATTTTTATTGGAGTATCTTGCTTAGTTGTTCAGTCATATCCAACTCTTTACGACCCCATGGACTGTAGCCCTCTGAAATCCTCTGTCCATGGAAATTTTCAGGCAAGAAAACTGGAGTGGTTGCCATTCCCTTCTCCAAGGCAACTTCCTGACCCAGGGATCAACCCACGTTTCCTTCATTGGCAGATGTATTCTTTACTACTGAGCCACCAGGGAAGCCCTTATTATAGTTGCTTTCCAATGTTGTGTTAGTTTCTGCTGTACAGCAAAGTGAATCAGCTGTACTCATACAATACAGCCCCTCTTTTTTGGATTTCCTTCCCATTTAAGTCACCACAAAGCATTGAGTAGTTTCCTGTGCTATACAGTAGGTTTTCATTGGTTATCTATGTTATACATAGTAGCGTATACCTGTCAATCCCAATCTCCCAATCCAGCACACCCCTCCCCATCCCTGCTTGGTATCCATACATTTGTTCTCTGTCTGTGTTTCTATTTCTGTTTTGCAAATAAGATCATCAATATCTTTTCTCTATATTTCACATATATGTGTTAATGTATGATATTTGTTTTTCTCTTTCAGACTTACTTCTTTGTATGACAGTCTGTAAGTCCATCTACATCTTTACAAATCACCCAATTTCATTCTTTTTTATGGCTGAGTAATATTCCATTGTATATATGTACCACATCTTCTTTGTCCATTCTTCTGTTGATGGATATTTAGGTTGCTTCCATGTCCTGGTTATTGTAAATAGTGTTGCAATGAACACAGGGGTGCATGTATATATTTTTTTATTTTTAAAAATTATTTATTTTCATTTTTGACTGTATTGGATCTTTGTTGCTGCCTGTGGGCTTTCTCTAGTTTCGGCAAGTCAGGGGTACAATTTAGTTGCAGTGTGTGGGGTTTCTCATTGCAGAGGCTTCTCTTGTTGTGGGGCATGGGATCTAGGCACATGACCTTCAGTAGTTGCAGTTGATAGGCTTAGTTATCCCAACAATATGTGGAATCTTCCTGGACCAGGGATAGAACCTGTGTTGCCTGCACTGGCAGGCAAATTCTTAACCACTGGACCAACAGAGAAGTCCTGTATGTATTTTTGTGAATTATGTTTTTCTCTGGGTATGTGCCCGGTAGGGGGATTGCTATGTCACATGGTATTCCATTTTTAGTTTTATGAGGAACTCCTATAATGTTTTCTACTGTTGCTTTATCAATTTACACTCCCATTAACAGTGCAAGAGGGTTCCCTTTTCTCCACACCTTCTCCAGCATTTACTGTTTGTAGATTTTTTTTTGATGATAGCCATTCTGACTGATGTGAAGTGGTACTTCATTGTAGTTTTGATTTGCATTTCTCTAATAATTAGTGATGTTGAGCATCTTTCCATGTGTTTATTGGCCATTTCAATGTCTCCCCTCCCTTCTTTAAAGGCACTTATTTCACACCAGTTGCGTGCTAAGCACTGGTTAGTTGCAAAGATACAAAGATGAATCTGAGATAGTCCTTGGAACTCAGATTAATAGAAAAGACAGAGACAAAAGCCACTTATTTTTATCCAACGTGATTAGTACAATGATAAAAATGTATACAAGAAAGTAGGAACCCAAAGAACAATTAACCAATAAACCATTAGGGAGAAGTGTGATAATACTGTTGAGAGTTAGCTTTATAAAGTGAGCTTGGGAGAGAGTTTTTAAGACAGAGGAAAAGCAAAAAGTGGAGAAGTGAAAACCAACATGGAGTACGCAGGAAACTTCCACATACTGCTGGTGTGTAAAAGTGACCAAGGGCATAAGAGATGAGGCTGGGGAGGTAGCCAAAAATTACATCACGGAGACTTTCATATGCCTTGTTAAGGAGTTTAGACTAAATTTTACTGGTTATGGGGATACTTTGAAGGATTTAAAATAATCATGAGTGAAAGTTGCTCAGTCATATCCGACTCTTTGCGATCCCATGGACTACACAGATCATTAAATTCTCTAGGCCAGAATACTGGAGTGGGTAGCCTTCCTTTTCTCCAGGGGATCTTCCCAACCCAGGGATTAAACCCAGGTCTCCCACATTGCAGGAAAATTCTTTACCAGCTGAGCCACAAGGGAAGCCCTTAAATAATCAAAATCAGATTTAATGTTTAGATTGATCACTCTGATGGTTACGTGCAAGATGGATTTAAATGAGACAAGATGAGAGGCAAAACAACCAGTTAGAAGGTAGAGATGAGAAATCCTATCACTCGAGCAGTGAGAGAAAAAGATTGAGAGGAAAGGAAGTTTGAAGCAAATTCTAACAAGTAAACTAACAGGACCTGGAGGCTCATGAGATGTTACAGATGGGAGGAAGAAATTATTATGGTTGAAAAGATATTGGCAGTATTCACGGAGGTAGGTTGTTAACAGATTAACAGGCCAATGAGCAGACTGGGTGAGGGGAAAGAGAATGAAAGAGCTGGGAGGAAAGGGGCAGATTAATGCCACTGGTTTACATGACCAGACTCAACTGGGCACATTAACACTGTCCAGCCATTTGAACGCAAGACAGGTCGCTCTCAAACTCCCCACAGTGATTATTTTATGCCTTTCCTTGAACTCTGACCCACCCCCACACTCATAATCCCATTCTCAGGAAATGACCTCAACTTGTAATGTTTTTTCCAAACTTTAAACTTTCTCTCTCTCTCTCTCTCTCTCTTTTTTTTTTTTTTTGTATTGGGGTATAGCTGATTAACAATGTTGTAATTCAAAAAATAAATAGAAACCATGAGATTGGAACTCCCAAACCAACAAATACTCCTACATCCACCCTCTTCTTTCAAAGCATCTCACATCTCATCTAAGGGAAATAACTTTTACTCTGACAGATCCTATCCTCCCCAGCCTTTACTTGGACCTTGCTGCATTAATTATCTTCCTTTTATCCTGGGTATCTTCAATCTCTCTCTCTCTAGTGGCTCCATTTAATGAGCTTAAATACACACTAAACTTTTTAAAAAGCCATGAAAATCCATCTGTGAAAGCCATGAAAAATGTGTCTCATAGACCTCTAACCAAGGGTCCATATTACTATGTTCTGAAATCCATTCCTACATTTTGCCTGGAGACTATGCTTCCCCCACACTACCCTAGCTTATGCCAGAGACAAAGAAGAATGCTACTGTGAATTCATTTCTGAAAGTCATGGGACTACTCTGATGACTGACTTTGGCTTAAGCACTCCCTAATGGCTTTGTTGAACCTCCTTAGACTAAATAGCAGTCCAAGACATTTTCTCCCAACTTTCCTCCCCTCTCTCCTTCAGTTCAGTTCAGTCGCTCAGTTGTGTCCGACTCTTTGCGACCCCATGAGTCGCAGCACGTCAGGCCTCACTGTCCAACACCAACTCCCGGAGTTCACTCGGACTCACCTCCATCGAGTCAGTGATGCCATCCAGCCATCTCATCCTCTGGCGTCCCCTTCTCCTCCTGCCCCCAACCCCTCCCAGCATCAGAGTCTTTTCCAATGAGTCAACTCTTCGCATGAGGTAGCCAAAGTACTGGAGTTTCAGCTTTAGCATCATTCCCTCCAAAGAAATCCCAGGGCTGATCTCCTTCAGAATGGACTGGTTGGATCTCCTTGCAGTCCAAGGGACTCTCAAGAGTCTTCTCCAACACCACAGTTTAAAAGCATCAATTTTTCGGCACTCAGCCTTCTTCACAGTCCAACTCTCACATCCATACATGACCACAGGAAAAACCATAGCCTTGACAAGATGGACCTTTGTTGGCAAAGTAATGTCTCTGCTTTCGAATATGCTATCTAGTTTGGTCATAACTTTCCTTCCAAGGAGTAAGCGTCTTTTAATTTCATGGCTGCAATCACCATCTGCAGTGATTTTGGAGCCCCAAAAAATAAAGTCTGACACTGTTTCCACTGTTTCTCCATCTATTTCCCATGAAGTGATGGGACCAGGTGCCATGATCTTAGTTTTCTGAATGTTGAGCTTCAATCCAACTTTTTCAGTCTCCTCTTGCACTTTCATCAAGAGGCTTTTGAGTTCCTCTTCACTTTCTGCCATAAGGGTGATGTCATCTGCATATCTGAGGTTATTGATATTTCTCCCGGCAATCTTGATTCCAGCTTGTGCTTCCTCCAGCCCAGCGTTTCTCATGATGTACTCTGCATATAAGTTAAATAATCAGGGTGACAATATACAACCTTGACGTACTCCTTTTCCTATTTGGAAACAGTCTGTTGTTCCATGTCCAGTTCTGACTGTTGCTTCCTGACCTGCATACAGATTTCTCAAGAGGCAGGTCAGGAGGTCTGGTATTCCCATCTCTTTCAGAATTTTCCACAGTTTATTGTGATCCACACAATCAAAGGCTTTGGCATAGTCAATAAAGCAGAAATAGATGTTTTTCTGGGACTCTCTTGCTTTTTCCACGATCCTCCTTCACTCAGGTCATACTTTTTCAGCTTTTTCCATATTTCTCCTAGTTTTCTCTCAACACGTGTTTCCTCTAATTAAAAAAAACCAAAAAACAAAAAACTTTGCACAGTCTAATCCCGTCTTGATGCTTGCTTCTAGGAGGGCCTACTTAAACACACTCCCTTAACAGCATTTTCCCCTGCAACTTCTCTGTTATTTCCTTCACTGTTAAGTTTCTGGAATGAGTTGTCATTACTCCCTGCCTTCATTTCTCTCTCCTTGCTCATCCCTCACTTCACATCAATTATCATCAATACCTAGTACACATGCTAGTAAAGTAATGCTCAAAATTCTCCAAGCCAGACTTCAGCAATATGTGAATCGTGAACTTCCTGATGTTCAAGCTGGTTTTAGAAAAAGCAGAGGAACCAGAGATCAAATTGCCAACATCGGCTGGATCATCAAAAAAGCAAGAGAGTTCCACAAAAACATCTATTTTTGCATTATTGACTATGCCAAAGCCTTTGACTGTGTGGATCACAATAAACTGTGGAAAATTCTGAAGAGGCACGGAACAAAGAATTGAACAGAGATAGCCGGCTGCAGACCTTCCCCCTCCGGTGACAGGCAGCCAGAGCCGGAAGGGGGCAATCGCAGCCCCAGAGAGACATTATCTATAAAACTGTAAGCAGGCTTCTTTGCTAACTAAAACTTCTTGGGGGTCTGGATGGTTAACATCTGCCTGAGAAGGTGCGCCGGTTTTACACCCAGATAACCGAGTGGCGGGGAGGCGATAAGTCGCAGCATTGGCGCTGGCCAAACACCTCATCACTTGAGTTGCTCGGACCTGGGAAGAGCACAAAACTCAGGCCCAACTGAGTCTGCGCCTCTGAGGACTACCCGAGTGCCTGAACCTGAGCGGCTTGGACCTGGGAGGTACATGCAACCCAGGGCCAGCCTCGGATTGTTCCCGGTGGAACAACCTAGAGCCCGAGCAGTGTGGGCAGGGAGGCTACACGCGCCGTGAGCAGGGGCAGACCCAGTGTGGCTGAGGCACTGCCAGCGCACGCCAGTGTTATTTGTTTGCAGCATCCCTCCCTCCCTCCCCACAGCGCGACTGAACAAAGAGAAGAAATACAGCTCCACCCATCAGAACACCGACACAAGCTTCCCTAACCAGGAAACCTTGACAAGCCACCTGTACAAACCCACACACAGCGAGGAAAAGCCACAATAAAGAGAACTCCACAAACTGCCAGAATACAGAAAGGACACCCCAAACTCAGCAATTTAAACAAGATGAAGAGACAGAGGAATAGCCAGCAGATAAAGGAACAGGATAAATGCCCACCAAACCAAACAAAAGAGGAAGAGATAGGGAATCTACCTGATAAAGAATTCCGAATAATGATAGTGAAATTGATCCAAAATCTTGAAATTAAAATGGAATCACAGATAAATAGCTTGGAGACAAGGATTGAGAAGATGCAAGAAAGGTTTAACAAGGACCTAGAAGAAATAAAAAAGAGTCAATATATAATGAATAATGCAATAAATGAAATTAAAAACACTCTGGAGGCAACAAATAGTAGAATAACAGAGGCAGAAGATAGGATTAGTGAATTAGAAGATAGAATGGTAGAAATAAATGAATCAGAGAGAATAAAGGAAAAACCAATTAAAAGAAATGAGGACAATCTCAGAGACCTCCAGGACAATATTAAACGCTACAACATTCGAATCATAGGGGTTCCAGAAGAAGAAGACAAAAAGAAAGACCATGAGAAAATACTTGAGGAGATAATAGTTGAAAACTTCCCTAAACTGGGGAAGGAAATAATCACCCAAGTCCAAGAAACCCAGAGAATCCCAAACAGGATAAACCCAAGGCAAAACACCCCAAGACACATATTAATCAAATTAACAAAGATCAAACACAAAAAACAAATATGAAAAGCAGCAAGGGAAAAACAACAAATAACACACAAGGGAATTCCCATAAGGATAACAGCTGATCTTTCAATAGAAACTCTTCAAGCCAGGAGGGAATGGCAAGACATACTTAAAATGATGAAAGAAAATAACCTACAGCCCAGATTATTGTACCCAGCAAGGATTTCATTCAAGTATGAAGGAGAAATCAAAAGCTTCTCAGACAAGCAAAAGCTGAGAGAATTCTGCACCACCAAACCAGCTCTCCAACAAATACTAAAGGATATTCTCTAGAGAGGAAACACAAAAATGGTGTATAAATTCGAACCCCAAACAATAAAGTAAATGGCAACGGGATCATACTTATCAGTAATTACCTTAAACGTAAATGGGTTGAATGCCCCAACCAAAAGACAAAGACTGGCTGAATGGATACAAAAACAAGACCCTTACATATGTTGTCTACAGGAGACCCACCTCAAAACAGGGGACACATACGGACTGAAAGTGAAGGGCTGGAAAAAGATTTTCCATGCAAATAGGGACCAAAAGAAAGCAGGAGTAGCAATACTCATATCAGATAAAATAGACTTTAAAACAAAGGCTGTGAAAAGAGACAAAGAAGGTCACTACATAATGATCAAAGGATCAATCCAAGAAGAAGATATAACAATTATAAATATATATGCACCCAACACAGGAGCACCACAGTATGTAAGACAAATGCTAACAAGTATGAAAGGAGAAATTAACAATAACACAATAATAGTGGGAGACTTTAATATCCCACTCACACCTATAGATAGATCAACTAAACAGAAAATTAACAAGGAAACACAAACTTTAAACGATACAATAGACCAGTTAGACCTAATTGATATCTATAGGACATTTCATCCCAAAACAATGAATTTCACCTTTTTCTCAAGCGCACATGGAACCTTCTCCAGGATAGATCACATCCTGGGCCATAAAGCTAGCCTTGGTAAACTCAAAAAAATAGAAATCATTCCAAGCATCTTTTCTGACCACAATGCAGTAAGATTAGATCTCAATTACAGGAGAAAAACTATTAAAAATTCTAACATATGGAGGCTGAACAACACGCTGCTGAATAACCAACAAATCACAGAAGAAATCAAAAAAGAAATCAAAATTTGCATAGAAACGAATGAAAATGAAAACACAACAACCCAAAACCTGTGGGACACGGTAAAAGCAGTCCTAAGGGGAAAGTTGATAGCAATACAGGCACACCTCAAGAAACAAGAAAAAAGTCAAATAAATAACCTAACTCTACACCTAAAGCAACTAGAAAAGGAAGAAATGAAGAACCCCAGGGTTAGTAGAAGGAAAGAAATCTTAAAAATTAGAGCAGAAATAAATGCAAAAGAAACAAAAGAGACCATAGCAAAAATCAACAAAGCCAAAAGCTGGTTCTTTGAAAGGATAAATAAAATTGACAAACCATTAGCCAGACTCATCAAGAAACAAAGGGAGAAAAATCAAATCAATAAAATTAGAAACGAAAATGGAGAGATCACAACAGCAACACAGAAATACAAAGGATCATAAGAGACTATTATCAACAATTATATGCCAATAAAATGGACAACGAGGAAGAAATGGACAAATTCTTAGAAAAGTACAACTTTCCAAAACTCGACCAGGAAGAAATAGAAAACCTTAACAGACCCATCACAAGCACGGAAATTGAAACTGTAATCAAAAATCTTCCAGCAAACAAAACCCAGGTCCAGACGGCTTCACAGCTGAATTCTACCAAAAATTTAGAGAAGAGCTAACACCTATCCTGCTCAAACTCTTCCAGAAAATTGCAGAGGAAGGTAAACTTCCAAACTCATTCTATGAGGCCACCATCACCCTAATACCAAAACCTGAAAAAGATCCCACAAAAAAAGAAAACTACAGGCCAATATCACTGATGAACATAGATGCAAAAATCCTAAACAAAATCCTAGCAATCAGAATCCAACAACACATTAAAAAGATCATACACCATGACCAAGTGGGCTTTATCCCAGGGATGCAAGGATTCTTCAATATCCGCAAATCAATCAATGTAATACACCATATTAACAAATTGAAAAATAAAAACCATATGATTATCTCAATAGATGCAGAGAAAGCCTTTGACAAAATTCAACATCCATTTATGATAAAAACTCTCCAGAAAGCAGGAATAGAAGGAACATACCTCAACATAATAAAAGCTATATATGACAAACCCACAGCAAACATTATCCTCAATGGTGAAAAATTGAAAGCATTTCCTCTAAAGTCAGGAACAAGACAAGGGTGCCCACTTTCACCATTACTATTCAACATAGTTTTGGAAGTTTTGGCCACAGCAATCAGAGCAGAAAAAGAAATAAAAGGAATCCAAATTGGAAAAGTAGAAGTAAAACTCTCACTATTTGCAGATGACATGATCCTCTACATAGAAAACCCTAAAGATTCCACCAGAAAATTACTAGAAATAGTCAATGACTATAGTAAAGTTGCAGGATATAAAATCAACACACAGAAATCCCTTGTGTTCCTATACACTAATAATGAGAAAACAGAGAGAGAAATTAAGGAAACAATTCCATTCACCATTGCAATGGAAAGAATAAAATACTTAGGAATATATCTACCTAAAGAAACTAAAGACCTATATATAGAAAACTATAAAACACTGGTGAAAGAAATCAAAGAGGACACTAATAGATGGAGAAATATACCATGTTCATGGATTGGAAGAATCAATATAGTGGAAATGAGTATACTACCCAAAGCAATTTATAGATTCAACGCAATCCCTATCAAGCTACCAACAGTATTCTTCACAGAGCTAGAACAAATAATTTCACAATTTGTATGGAAATACAAAAAACCTCGAATAGCCAAAGTGATCTTGAGAAAGAAGAATGGAACTGGAGGAATCAACCTACCTGAATTCAGGCTCTACTACAAAGCCACAGTTATCAAGACAGTATGGTACTGGCACAAAGACAGAAATATAGATCAATGGAACAGAATAGAAAGCCCAGAGATAAATCCACGCACATATGGACACCTTATCTTTGACAAAGGAGGCAAGAATATACAATGGATTAAAGACCATCTCTTTAACAAGTGGTGCTGGGAAATCTGGTCAACCACTTGTAAAAGAATGAAACTAGAACACTTTCTAACACCATATACAAAAATAAACTCAAAATGGATTAAAGATCTCAACGTAAGACCAGAAACTGTAAAACTCCTAGAGGAGAACATAGGCAAAACACTCTCTGACATACATCACAGCAGGATCCTCTATGACCCACCTCCCAGAATATTGGAAATAAAAGCAAAAGTAAACAAATGGGACCTAATTAACCTTAAAAGCTTCTGCACATCAAAGGAAACTATCAGCAAGGTGAAAAGACAGCCTTCAGAATGGGAGAAAATAATAGCAAATTAAGCAACCGACAAACAACTAATCTCAAAAATATACAAGCAAGTCCTACAGCTCAACTCCAGAAAAATAAATGACCCAATCAAAAAATGGGCCAAAGATCTAAATAGACATTTCTCCAAAGAAGACATACAGATGGCTAACAAACACATGAAAACATGCTCAACATCACTCATTATCAGAGAAATGCAAATCAAAACCACTATGAGGTACCATTTCACACCAGTCAGAAAGGCTGCAATCCAAAAGTCTACAAATAATAAATGCTGGAGAGGGTGTAGAGAAAAGGGAACCCTCTTACACTGTTGGTGGGAATGCAAACTAGTACAGCCACTATGGAGAACAGTGTGGAGATTCCTTAAAAAACTGGAAATAGAACTGCCTTATGATCCAGCAATCCCACTGCTGGGCATACACACCGAGGAAACCAGAAGGGAAAGAGACACGTGTACCCCAATGTTCATCGCAGCACTGTTTATAATAGCCAGGACATGGAAGCAACCTAGATGTCCATCAGCAGATGAATGGATAAGAAAGCTGTGGTACATATACACAATGGAGTATTACTCAGCCATTAAAAAGAATACATTTGAATCAGTTCTAATGAGGTGGATGAAACTGGAGCCTATTATACAGAGTGAAGTAAGCCAGAAGGAAAAACACCAATACAGTATACTAACGCATAAATATGGAATTTAGAAAGATGGTAACGATAACCCTGTATACGAGACAGCAAAAGAGACACTGATGTATAGAACAGTCTTATGGACTCTGTGGGAGAGGGAGAGGGTGGGAAGATTTGGGAGAATGGCATTGAAACATGTGAAATGTCATGTATGAAACGAGATGCCAGTCCAGGTTCAATGCACGATGCTGGATGCTTGGGGCTGGTGCACTGGGACGACCCAGAGGGATGGTATGGGGAGGGAGGAGGGAGGAGGGTCCAGGATGGGGAACACATGTATACCTGTGGTGGGTTCATTTTGATATTTGGCAAAACTTAAAATTAAAAAAAAAAAAAAAAGGAAAAAAAGATTCTGAAGAGATGGGAATACCAGACCACCTGACCTGCCTCTTGAGAAGTCTGTATGCAGGTCAGGAAGCAACAGTCAGAACTGCACATGGAACAACAGACTGGTTGCAAATAGGAAAAGGAATATGTCAAGGTAGTATATTGTCACCCTGTTTATTTAACCTATATGCAGAGTACATCATGAGAAACTCCGGGCTGGAAGAAGCACAAGCTGGAATCAAGATTGCCGGGAGAAACATCAATAACTTCAGATATGCAGATGACACCACCCTTATGGCAGAAAGTGAAGAGGAACTCAAAAGCCTCTTGATGAAAGTGAAGGTGGAGAGTGAAAAAGTTGGCTTAAAGTTCAACATTCAGAAAACGAAGATCATGGCATCTGGTCCCATCACTTCATGGGAAATAGATGGGGAAACAGTGTCAGACTTTATTTTTTTGGGCTCCAAAATCACTGCAGATGGTGATTGCAGCCATGAAATTAAAAGACGCTTACTCCTTGGAAGGAAAGTTATGACCAACCTAGATAGCATATTCAAAAGCAGAGACATTATTTTGTCAACAAAGGTCCATCTTGTCAAAGCTATGGTTTTTCCTGTGGTCATGTATGGATGTGAGAGTTGGACTGTGAAGAAGGCTGAGCACCGAAGAATTGATGCTTTTGAACTGTGATGTTGGAGAAGACTCTTGAGAGTCCCTTGGACTGCAAGGAGATCCAACCAGTCCATTCTAAAGGAGATCAGCCCTGGGATTTCTTTGGAGGGAATGATACTGAAGCTGAAACTCCAGTACTTTGGCCACTTCATGCGAAGAGCTGACTCATTGGAAAAGACTTTGATGCTGGGAGGAATTGCGGGCAGGAGGAGAAGGGGACGCCAGAGGATGAGATGGCTGGATGGCATCACTGACTCGATGGAGGTGAGTCTGAGTGAACTCCGGGAGTTTGTGATGGACAGGGAGGCTTGGCGTGCTGCGACTCATGGGGTCGCAGAGTCGGACACGACTGAGCGACTGGACTGAACTGAACTGAACACCTACTATTTCACCCAAAATGCTCTTACTAGTATAACCAATTACCTCTGTCTTAAAATCTAATATATGATTTCTAGTCTTTATTTCACTAGTCTAATCATCAGCCTTGATTACCAATGACCCTCCTTGAAACATTCTCTTCCTTTGGTTTTGTGAGGCTTGCTCTCATTTTATCATGCCTAACTCTGCTCCTTCTCAGCCTCCTTACTGGCCTCTTCCCCTATTCAATTCACTAACTATTGGAGTTAAGTCCTTTCTTCTTCTAAACTTATTCATTCCCCATAAGTATTTTAATTTGCTCCCATTGTTCTAGTTATCATCTGTAGTAACTCTTAATTCTGCATCTGTATTTAAGACATCTTCCTGACTTTTCCATGTGGTCATCTGCCTACTGCAAAAGCATTGAAAACTCAATATTTGTAAAAGTGAGCTCATCTATCAGGTTCCATCTTAGTTTCCTATGGCCACTGTAACAAATCACCAGGAACTTAGTTGGTTTATAACATTAATTTATTCTCCTAAAATTCTGTAGGTCAGAGTCTGGACATTATTCTCCCTGAGCTAAAATCAAAGTATGGACATGGCTGTATTTCTCCTGCTCTATGGGAAAATATGTTTCCTCTACTTTTCCAGCTTCTAAGATACTCACATCCCTCTGCTTATGGTCTCTGTCAAAGCCAGCATCGGTGGGTTGAGTTCTTCTTACACTGCATTACTCAAAATACCTTTTCTGCCCTCCTTTTCCACTTAAAAAAAATAAAATAAAATAAAATAAATTGGACCTACCCAGATAAATCCAGAACAGCCTCCCTATCTCGACATTAATTGATTAGCAACCTTTATTCCATCTATAACTTTCATTCCCATTTACTATTGAAGGTAACATTCACAAGTTCCATGGATTATGACATGGATATCTTTGGAGGAAGGACTGCTGCTGCTGCTGCTAAGTCGCTTCAGTCATGTCCGACTCTGTGCGACCCCATAGGCAACAGCTCACCAGGCTCCTCTGTCCATGGGATTCTCCAGGCAAGAACACTGCAGTGGGTTGCCATTTCCTCCTCCAATGCATGAAAGTGAAAAGTCAAAGTGAAGTCACTCAGTCGTGTCCGACTCCTAGCGACCCCATGAACTGCAGCCCACCAGGCTCCTCTGTCCATGGGATTTTCCAGGCAAGAGTACTGGAGTGGGGTGCCATTGCCTTTGGAGGAAGGGCATTATTCCATTATTCAAGACTTTGATCACATTGCTTTGATAAAAATGAAGGTTTTGTTGGCAAAAGGAAAGGAGAAAATGGGTATTGGAATGGCACCTAAAAGTGTCTGTCAGATTCTCCAAATGTAATTCTAACACATGCAGCACTCTTTTTCTTTTACAGAAAAGCAGATGGGGATGGGTAGAAGAGAGACTGCATCTCTCATTTAACTGTTTCTCCAGCTAAATTGTTATTCAAAAACTAGAGAGAAAGGATTCATATGATTATTCCAAATTTGGGAGAATTTAGCAAATTCCTTGATATCTAGTGTTGAATGTAGAATCAACTCAAATTCTGTAGATGCAGTGGGGAGGAAGAAAATACAAAGGTCTTCCAGTTGAAGTTGCAGTGAGGCAAGTTCTTCTTTAGAGTACCTAAAATCAATTTCTCTACCAAAACTAATATTATATAAGGGTGCAATTGCCCCCCCCCCCGCCATGAATTTAAGATATATTGTAAAGATACTAAAAAAAAAAAAGAAAATTATAGTCCAATATCACTTATGAATATAGATGTAAAAATCTTCATGGTAACAATAACCCTGTATACGAGACAGCAAAAGAGACACTGATGTACAGAACAGTCTTTTGGACTCTGTGGGAGAGGGAGAGGGTGGGATGATTTGGGCGAATGGCATTGAAATATGTATAATATCATATATGAAATGAGTCGCCAGTCCAGGTTCATTGCATGATACTGGATGCTTGGGGCTGGTGCACTGGGACCACCCAGAGGGATGGTATGGGGTGGGAGGAGGGAGGAGGGTTCATGGTGAGGAACACATGTATACCTGTGGCAGATTCATTTTGATATATGGCAAAACCAATACAATATTGTAAAGTTAAATAAAATAAAATTTAAAAAAAAACACAATACTTTAAAAGGATCACATATTATGATCAAGTGGTATTTATCCCAGGAATACAAGGATGTGGTTCAATATATGCAAATAAATCAATGTGATACACCACTTTAACAATTTAAGACTAAAAATCATACGATTTTTAGATGCAGAACAAAGCATTTAACAAAACCTAACATCCATTGATGATAAAAAGAAACTCTCAACGAAGTGAGTATAGAGGGCACATATCTCAATATAATAAATGTCATATATGAAAAACCCACAGTTAACATACTCAAGGGTAAAAAGGTGAAAGCATTTCCTCTAACATCAGAAACGAAGCAAGGATGCCCACTGTTGCCATTTTTACTCAACATTGCATTGGTAGTCCTAGCCATAGTAACCAAACAAAAAATAAATAAATAAATAAAAAGAATCCAAATCAGAAAGGAAGAAGAAAAACTGTCACTTTTCATAAATGACATGATATCATATATAGAAAGTCCTAAAAATACCATAAAATATACTAGAATTAATAAATGAATTCAGTAGTTACAGGACACAAAATTAATGTACAGAAATTCGTTGCAATTCTGTACACTAACAAGGAACTATCAGAAAGAAAAATTAATATTAGAGAAATGCAAATGGAAACTATAATGAGATACCACCTTACATCTGTCATAGTGCCTGTCATCCAAAAGACAACAAATAACAAGTGTTGGCAAGGCTGTGAAGAAAGGGAACACTCATACACTGTTGGTGAAATTGAAAATCAGTGCAGCCATTATGGAAAACAGAATGGATATTCCTCAAAAAAATAAAAAATAGAACTGCTATGTGATCAAGCAATTTCACTTCTGGATATTCATGACAAAAAAAACAAAAACATCTTGCAAAGATATATTCACTCCAATATTCACTGCCGCATTATCCACTATTCATAATAGAAAAGATTGGGATCAACCTAAATATTCATGGATAGAGAAATGAATAGAGAAATGTGATACTGTGTGTGTGTATACATATTGCAATACACAATGGAATGTTACTCAGCCAAATATAAAATGAAATCTTGTCAATTGCAACAATATGGATGGATCTAGAGGGTATTATGCTAAGTGAGATAAGTCAGACAGAAAAAGACAAATACTCCATGATCCAACGGATATGTAGAATTTAAAAACCAAAACAAATAAACAAAGTGAAAATAGACTAATAGATACACAGAACAAATGGGTGGTTGCCAGAAGGGTGGGGGATGGAGGTAGGTGAAATAGTTGAAGAAGATTAAGAGATACAAACCTCCAGTTATATAATACATAAGTCGCCAGGATATAATATGCAGCATAAAGAATACTGTCAAAAGTATTGTAAAAACTTTGTATGGAGACAGATGATTATTAGACTTATCATGGTGATCACTTCATAATATATGCAAACATGAAACCATTATGTAATACACCTGAAATCAACATATTTTACTTCATCTATATTTCAATAAAAAATACAAAGTAATGTTGTTACTTTTCTTCTTAAAAACATTCAATATCTTTCAAATACCCTAGAATAAAGAGTATTCAAATTCTTACTGTAGTTTACAAGGCCCTCCAAGACTCTAAGATCTAGGGTCTCTGTCTGTCTTTCTATCTACCTATTTATCTATCTACATCTGTATCTATCAAGTATGTGTTAGTGTTTAATATTTATAGAATACTTATTATGTAAGTGAAAACTGCTTTATATGCATTTTTATAGAGTCCTCGTAAAGTCCCTATGAGGTAGGTGATCTTTGGAGCCTATTATACAGAGTGAAGTAAGCCAGAAAGAAAAACACCAATACAGTATACTAACACATATATATGGAATTTAGAAAGATGGTAATGATAACCCTGTATGCGAGACAGCAAAAGAGACAATGATGTATAGAACAGTCTTTTGGACTCTGTGGGAGAGGGAGATAGTGGGATGATTTGGAAGAATGGCATTGAAACATGTATAATATCATATAAGAAACAAATCGCCAGTCCAGGTTCGATGCAGGATACAGGATGCTTGGGGCTGGTGCACTGGGATGACCCAAAGGGATGGAATGGGGAGGGAGGTGGGAGGGGGGTTCAGGATCGGGAACATGTGTACACCCGTGGCGGATTCATGTTGATGTATGGCAAAACCAATACAATATTGTAAAGTAATTAGCCTCTAATTAAAATAAATAAATTTAAGTTAAAAAAATCCAATTTTACAAATAAGCAAATTGAGTCAGTCAGTTCAGTCACTCAGTCATATCTGACTCTTTGCAACTCCATGGACTGTAGCATGCCAGGCTTTCCTGTCCATCACCAACTCTCTTCAAGTAGTTTAGTAATTTGCCCAGACCACATCATTAGTGTCAGAGCTGGGATTCAAACACAAGCAAGCTGACTCCAAAGTCTGTACCAACTGACTTATATTCTTCCCAGTTTCTTCACACACCACATTCCAGAAGACTCTCTGCTTTGATCTCACTGACTTTTGGGTTCTCTTTGAGGGCCTTCAAACATATAGTTGGTGGGCTACAGCCCGTGGGGTCTCAAAGAGTCAGACACAACTGAGTGACTAAGAACAGAAACAGAACAAAACATTTAGTTTCCTCTACCTTGATAACCTAATCAGAAGTAAGTCCCTGGCACACAAACACTTCTTCTGTGGAAGATACGGCCACAGCCTAATTTAGAGGCTGGTCCTGAAAGAGTTTTTGAGAGGCTGAATGTTTTGTATCATATGCCACATAGTCCTGAATATCAATAGTCTTCAGGTTGTTGAAAGCCTTCTTTAGTCAACCTGAAAGTCTTGTAGAAGTATACCCTGTAGATGTTTGATACCACATAAGAATAAATTCTAGCTGACTCCTATAGTTCTCAGCAAAAAAATATCTGATATTTTCATGAAAAGTCTGGCATAAAAACATCATCTGTGCAGATAGAGATTTGTCTGTATGCACTGACACATTCCCAAATTGTCAGAAGCTTCTACTGCAAGTGCTAGAGTTAGAGCAGGAAAAGACCCAGGATAATTAAAGGCATGGTTTATATATTAGAGATAATATAGCACAGTGATTAACAGCCTAGACAACTTTGTAGTCAGCCTCTTCATTAAAATCTTAGCCTCTCCACTTATTAGTTACGGGACATTGAACTAATGACTTATCTTTTATGCTCTTGGCACTCTAAGGAACAAATATCACATTTCAAATTTGGATATATCCTAGATTATACCTTCCTTAGCTGATTTTTCCAAACTTTTTATACAAACATACACACACATATATAAACTTTACTCTTTCCAATTCTGTTTATTCCCTTGGTATATACCACCGGGATTGCCTGAATTATGAAATTGTATTCAAGTCTGTTTTTTTGACTCCTACATCTACCTCACAGTGACAGAAGCAATTTGTTCTTTAATTGCTTCCTGCTAGGCACAAGGATGATTTTGGTTTGCCTTTCTGACACTGAAGCAACAATTAAAAGTCCTTATATCTTTTGTTTTTCATGACTAAAACAGACAAAAAATAACACAAATAGCAATGTAAGAAAGTTAAGTACCCCTACGAATAGGTTCTCCTCAGTTAGGACAGAATATTTTTTTACTGAATTCTTATGGAATAAAAGAGTCCATTTTACATTACTTTTCTAACTAAAAGTCTCTAGAAAATATTATTTTTAAGTTATACTCAATAGCTCTTGTTTTAGCTATCCTTGAAATGTCTACAACTTTATGACCTTGTATACAAAGTTATTCATTCTATTTTCTAAAGGAATATTCATCCCTTTGGTATTTTTAACAGTTTCATAGGAATTTAAAAATTTTTCCTCTACTGTTAAGCTACTATCTTAGTAGATGTTTGAATGCATTGTATATTTAGTTATGATTGGTCTGGGTACTACACATTCAAGGTTCATGCCTTCATATCATGTGGTTGAGATATTATCACAATAAAAATATTTTATCTTAAGAATTATCTCATGTCCCTGCCCACAAAGTTTGTGTTATGACACTTGTAATTCAGAGACTTGAAAAGATTGGGAGAGTATCTGGCTGGGGATTTTATTAGACTGTAAGAGGGATAATACTTTGAGTAAGCCAGAGAGAATTTCAAGGAGGTCATCTAAGACCAAGAGAAAAAGACAGATATAACAGGGCCAGAGAGAAAAAAAAAAAGAGGCCGAGTAGTTTACCCCTCTATAAAACAAAGTTAGACTAGATGGCCTCTCAGTTCACTTCCAGACATTAAGTTGCATCATCCAAATCCTGCAGGACGAACCAAAATAAAGTCCAGAAAGTGGATTATATCTAAGAGAACAATTAGCAGAGATCAGAAACCCAGGCTTGCTGACTGGGGAACAAAAATCCTAGACCAAAAATATCAGGGCCGCAAAAAGCTGCTATCTATTTAAGGGATCTGAGTGATATACACAGGGCGTCAGCAACAAAAGGGACACTTGATACTGAGCCAAACACATTTTCAGGAGGAATTTCCTACATACCTCTTGCCCAGGGTCACTCAGAACAGTTTGCGACATATATGCAGACTTGAATCTATAGACATGAAAGTAGGAGTGATTGTCTGAAGTAATGGCTTACAGGAGCAGGGGAAAGGATAATTCCAGGTAAAGGGCATCATAGCAAATATCTTTGCCAGGGACTGGGGATGAGTTCAAAAGGAAAATTCCTACTTAAGAATTAAATCCTGCAATATTATCTTATTTCTAGTAAGAAAACAATTTCCTTTCTTTTAGCAATAACATTCTATTGAAATATATTACAAGATGCTCTGTATTTTCATGTTCTTAAAGCTGCATCCAATCTTGTGGTAGGCCATTATGAATGGATTTGAAAAGACTGGAACTTTCAACATTAGTAAAGAAATAAGAGTATATTTTGTCTTTTCAAAAAGTTGTTTGAAACCCTGAAGTCCCGATAAACTTATTAGGATTTCCCTTCTGTGTTAAGTAAGACAAAGGTCCCATTACAGTCCTCAGATGAGAGTCAAAATCTGTGTTAGTCAGAAGCCTGCAATTCACAGAATTTTTTTTCCTTTTAAGAAAGCTGACATCTGGAAATAGCTTGTTTACTTTCCAAACACAGGACTGGAGAATATGTTAAGATTTCTGATGGGGACTCCAAATTTTAATAGTTTAGTATCTGATTAGGTACATCCATTTGACATCAGCTATAATACGTGTATATTATCTGTTTTTGAATCATATAATTAAAATGAAGTATGATACTATATGGGGCTTCCCTGGTGGCTCAGTGGTAAAGAATTCACCTGCCAATTTAGGAGATGCAGGTTCAATCCCAAGGTCGGGAAGATCCCCTGGAGAAGGAAATGACAACCCATTCCTGTATTCTTGCCTGGGAAATGTCATAGACGGAGGAGCCTAGGAGGCTGTAGTCCATGGGGTCGCAAAGAGTCAGACACAATTTACTGACCAAACAGCAATTATACTATATATTAAATTACCTTCTTGCATAAGGCTCTTTGAAACAATACTAACTCTCATTGGTGAACTCATTACTGATATTGAGGAGCTCCCTTGGTAGCTGCAGTATTTGTAGACTAGTATTTCAATGCCTAGAGCCTTAACTGAACAGATAATCAGATCTGTCACATTAACCTTGTGATATTATCCCTGTTAACACTGGAAACCTATGTATTCAGGCTGAGAGTAAAATAATATATTCTTGGGGCTTCCATGGAGGTCCAGTTCTTGGCTTAAGAATCCACCTTCCAATGCAGGGGAAGTGGGTTCGATCCCTGGTCAGGGATCCCAACTGCTGCAGGGCAACTATGGCTGGGCACTATTAACTAAAGAGTGCATGTGCTCTGGAGCCCATACCATGACTAGAGAGAAGCCCACGTGCCACAATAAAAAGGAATGAGCTACTGAAACATGCAGCAACCTGGATGGATCTCCAAAGAATTGTGTGTGAAAATGTGAATCCCAAAAGGTCCCAAACTGTATGATTCCATTTTAATTACATTTTTGAAATGACAACATTTTAGAAATAGAGAGCATATCCATGGTTGTCAGGAGTTGGGTTGCAGGAGGTAGAATAGAGGGCTGTGGCTATAAAAGAGCAACAAGAGGGATCCTTGTGGTAAAGGAATTATTCTGTGTCTTGACTGTGGTGGTGGATACAAGAACCTACACATATGATAATACTGCACATAACTAAATACACACACACAAATACAGATAAAACTGGGGAAATCTGAAAAAGATAGATGACCTATACTAATGACAACATCCTGGTTGCTATACTGTATTATAATTTTGCAGGATGTTACAATTGGGAAAAACTTCTGTGTTATGTCTTAAAACTACAAGTGAATCTACACCATCCTAATAAAATATCAATAAAAGTTTAATGTTATGATGGTATATTTATAGAATGCTAAGGAACACAGTGGGAGGAAGTACTTAAAACTGCCTCAAATGCAAGGGATAAGGGAAGACTTTGTATTAAAATAGATGCCTAAACTGAGTCTTGAAAAATGAGTAGGAGCACTCCAGTTAGGTGGGGATATTTTAGAGAATATGCCAGGAATAGAGACTTTTATAGAAAGCAACGAAATCTGAAAAAGCATACCAGACTGAGGAGCAGCAAGTAAAGGAAGTATGGCTGAAGCATAAACAGCATATGCAAGAAATATCACTTTTCCTTTTGCAAGTAGTCAAAAGGGATCCCTGGAATTCAACACTATGATACATAAGAACTGAAAGTGAATCCTAGCACTCCTTGCTCTCCAGGAGTTAGGAGGGAGCCATACCCCCTACTCTGGTCTCCATCTTTCCATTACATAAATAAAGAATTTGCCCCATATCTCTCTGTGTTCCTTGCAGGATTCCCACCTCTTCCTCAACCCCAACACTCAACAACCTCACAATCATTATCTGCTTTTATGTTATTAGGACCATCTCTTTATACCCTTTATCTCTGTTTACTTCAGTCACCTAAAGAAATCCAGAAATCCCAAGTTTCTAATCTGCATATAACTTTGCAAATTATATTTTGACCCCTTTTCTCCACTCCTCACAACCTCCTGAACTTTTTCTACATTGTCTACTGAAGCTTACAATCCATTACCAGAAAAACTACCTATATTCTCAACTTATTCATTTTACTTCTTTTTTTTTTTTCAAATATACATTCTTAACCTCTAAAGTTTAACATTATAACCTAAAATCTGGTAGAGAAAGCCCTCTATATTTTTTCAAAACAATCTTGGATATTTTCATCCCCCTAGGTCAATGATTCTCAGTTAGGGGTGATTTTGCTCACAGTGGGATGTTTGTTGATGTCTCCAGACAAGTTTGATTGACATGAAAGATAACTTGAGGACACACACCAGAGATGCTGCTAAATATCTAACAATGCACAGAATGGCATCCCACAATTAAGGCTAAACTGGCTTCAAATGTCAATAGTACCAAAGTTGAGACCCCCTGCTCTAAATGAATTTTAGAATCAGTGTGCCTGGTGATACAACCAATTTGGAAATTTGATTTCAATGCCACTAAAATTTTGGAAATATTTTTCACTCTTGATATTAAATATTTCTATTCTAAGCTAGCATATGTGTCCAGGTCCTTAGGCACATAATTTAAGATCTTAAAATGTTGAGACTGGTGTTCAACGTTTCATTAAATAATCATCAGTATCAGCCACACAATTTTTATCAGATTCTTCCTATGGGTCTATTATTTTTTTAAAAATTCTAAAAGTTATTCATTTAAATTACATTAGCTACATTTATTTTTAGAGGATGCACTTGAATTTTAAACTTACTTTTAAACACCAATCTTTATACATGAATTTATAAATTCTAATAAATTATCTGTATATTCTATTAAATTTTCTGCAAGTTTTTTTGTCCTTTCCACATAGGTAGCTTAATTTTTTTCACATTCATATGGTTATAGGTATTTTTACAATATATATTTGTTTCTTAAAAAATTATATATTTTAATTGGAGGCTAATTACTTTACAATATTGTACTGGCTTTTGCCATACATTGACATGAATCAGCCATGGGTGTACATACGTGCCCCATCCTGAACTCCCCTCCCACTTTCCTCACCATCCCATCCCTCAGCGTCCTCCCAGTGCACTAGCCTTGAGCACCTTGTCTCATGCATCAAACCTGGACTGGCAATCTATTTAACAAATTGTAACACACATGCTGCTGCTGCTAAGTCGCTTCAGTCGTGTCTGACTCTGTGCGACCCCATAGACGGCAGCCCACCAGGCTCCCCCATTCCTGGGATTCTCCAGGCAAGAACACTGGAGTGGGTTGCCATTTCCTTCTCCAATGCATGAAAGTGAAAAGTGAAAGTGAAGTCGCTCAGTCGTGTTCCACTCTTAGCCACCCCAAGGACTGCAGCCTACCAGGCTCCTCCGCCCATGGGGTTTTCCAGGCAAGAGTACTGGATTGGGATGCCATTGCCTTCTCCTTGTAATACACATGTTTCAGTGCTATTCTCTCAAATCATCCCACTCTCACCTTCTCCCACAGAGTCCAAAAGACTTTTTTATCTCTGTGTCTCTTCTGCTGTCTCGCATATAGGGTCATTATTACCATCCTTCTAAATTCCATATATATGTGCTAATATATTGTATTGGTATTTTTCTTTCTGACTTACTTCACTCTGTATATTAGGCTCCAGTTTCATCCACCTCTTTAGAACAGATTCAAATACATTCCTTTTAATAGCTGAGTAATAGTCCATTCTGTATGGGTACCATAGCTTTCTTATCCAATCGTCTGCCGATGGACATCTAGGTTGCTTTCATGTCCTAGCTATTGTAAACAGTGCTGCAATGAACAATGGGGGTACATGTGTCTCTTTCAATTCTGGTTTCCTCGGTGTGTATGACCAGCAGTTGGATTGCTAGGTCGTATGGCAGTTCTATTTCCAGTTTTTTAAGGAACCTCCACACTGTTCTCCAGAATGGCTGTATTAGTTTGCATTCCCACCAACAGTGTAAGAAGGTTCCCTTTTTGCCACACCCTCTCCAGCATTTATTGCTTGTAGACTTTTGGATAGCAGCCATTCTGACCAATGTGAGAGGGTACCACATTGTGGTTTTTATTTGCATTTCTCTGATAATGAGTGATGTTGAGCATCTTTTCATGTGTTTGTTAGCCATCTGTATGTCTTTGGAGAAATGTCTGTTTAGTTCTTTGGGCTGTTTTTTGATTGGGTCATTTATTTTTCTGGAATTGAGCTACCTGAGCTGCTTGTATATTTTTAAGATTCATTCTTTGTCAGTTGCTTCATTTGCTATTATTTTCTCCCATTCTGAAGGTTGTCTTTTCACTTTGCTTATAGTTTCCTTCGTTGTGCAAAAGCTTTCAAGTTTAATTAGGTCCCATTTGTTTATTTTTGCTTTTATTTCCATTACTCTGGGAGGTGGGTCATAGAGGATCCTGTAGTGATTTATGTCAGACAGTGTTTTGCTTATATTTTTCTCTAGGAGTTTCATAGTTTCTGGCCTTACATTCAGATCTTTAATCCATTTTGAGTTTATTTTTGTGTATGGTGTTAGAAATTGTTCTAGTTTCATCCTTTTACAAGTGGTTGACCAGTTTTCCCAGCACCACTTGTGAAAGAGATTGTCTTTTCTCCATAGTATATTCTTGCTTCCTTTGTCAAAGATAAGGTGTCCATAGGTGCATGGATTTGTCTCTGGGCTTTCTATTTTGTTTCATTGATCTATATTTCTGTCTTTGTGCCAGTACCATACTGTCTCGATGACAGTAACTTTGTAGCATAGACTGAAGTCAGGAAGGTTGATTCCTCCAGTTCCATTCTTCTTTCTCAAGATAGCTTTGGCTATTCGAGGGTTTTTTTTAATTTCCATACAAGCTGTGAAATTATTTGTTCTAGTTCTGTGAAAAATACCGTTGGTAGCTTGATAAGGATTGCATTGAATCTAGATTGTTTTGGGTAGTATACTCATTTTCAATATATTGATTCTTCCAATCCATGAACATGGTATACTTCTCCATCTATTTGCATCATCTTTGATTTCTTTCATCAGTGTTCTATAGTATTCTATATATAGGTATTTTGTTTCTTTAGGTAGATTTATTCCTAAGTATTTTATTCTTTTCATTGCAATGGTGAATGGAATTGTTTCCTTAATTTCTCTTGCTGTTTTCTCATTGTTAGTGTATAAGAATGCACGAAATTTCTGTATGTTAATTTTATAACCTGAAAATTTATTATATTCATTGATTAGCTCTAGTAATTTTCTGGTGGTGTATTCAGGATTTTCTATGTAGAGGATCATGCCATCTGCAAACAGTGAGAGTTTTATGTCTTTTCCAAACTGGATTCCTTTTATTTATTTTTCTTTTCTGGTTGCTGTGGCTAAAACTTCCAAAACAATGTTGAATAGTAGTGGTGAAAGTGGGCACCCTTGTCTTGTTCCTGACTTAAGGGGAAATGCTTTCAATGTTTCACCATTGAGGATAATGTTTGCTGTGCGTTTATTATATATGGTTTTTATCATGTTGAAGTGCGTTCCTTCTATGCCTGCTTTATGTAGGACTTTTTATCATAAATGAATGTTGAATTTTGTCAAAGGCTTTCTCTGCATCTACTGAGATAATCATATGGATTTTATCTTTCAATTTGTTAATGTAGTGTATCACATTGATTGATTTGCAAATATTGAAGAATTCTTGCATCCCTGGGATAAAGCCCACTTGGTCATGATGTATGATCTTTTTAATATGTTGTCGGATTCTGTTTGATATAATTTTGTTGAGGATTTTTGCATCTATGTTCATCAGTGGTATTGGCCTGTAGTTTTCTTTTCTTTTTTTTGGGGGGGGGGCATCTTTGTCTGGTTTCAGTATTAGGGTGATGGTGGCCTCATATAATGAGTTTGGCAGTTTACCATCCTCTGCAATTTTCTGGAAGCATTTGAGTAGGATAGGTGTTAGCTCTTCTCTAAATTTTTGGTAGAATTCACCTGTGAAGCCATCTGGTCCTGGGCTTTTGTTTGTTAGAATATTTTTATTACAGTTTCAATATCTGTGCTTGTGATGGGTCTGTTAAGATTTTCTATTTCTTTCTGGTTCAGTTTTGGAAAGTTATACTTTTCTAAGAATTTTTCCATTTTTTTCAAGTTGTCCAGTTTATTGGCATATAGTTGCTGAGAGTAGTCTCTTGTGATCCTTTGTATTTGTGTTGTCTGTTGTGATTTCTCCATTTTCATTTCTAATTTTGTCAATTTGACTTTTCTCCCTTTTTTTCTTGATGAGTCTGGCTAATGGTTTGTCTATTTTATTTATTTTCCCAAAGAACCAGCTTTTAATTTTAATGATTTTTGCTATAGTCTCCTTTGTTTCTTTTTCATTTATTTCTGCCCTAATTTTTATGATTTCTTTCCTTCTACTAACTCTGGGGTTCTTAATTTCTCTTTTTCTAGTTGCTTTAGGTGTAAAGTTAGGTTATTTATTTGATTTCTCTTGTTTCTTGAGGTAATCTTGTATTGCTATGAACCTTCAGTAAAATAACTGCTTTTACTGAATCTCATAGGTTTTGGATTGTCGTGTTTTCATTTTCACCTGTTTCTATGCATATTTTGATTTCTTCTGTGATTTGTTGGTTATTCAGAAGTGTGTTGTTTAGCCTCCATATGTTTTTTTTTTTTTTAATAGTTTTTTTCCTGTAGTTGACATCTAATCTTACTGCATTGTGATCAGAAAATATGCTTGAAATGATTTCAATTTTTAAAAATTTACCAAGGCTACATTTATGGCCCAGGATGTGATCTGTTCTGGAGAATGTTTCGTGTGCACTTGAGAAAAAGATGAAATTCATTGTTTTGGGGTGAAATGTAATTTAGATATCAATTAGGTCTAACAAGTCCATTTTATCATTTAAAGTTTGTATTTCCTTGCTAATTTTCTATTTGCTTGACCTATTCATAGGTATGAGTGTGATATTAAAATCTCCCACAATTATTGTGTTACTGTTAATTTCCCCATTCATACTTGTTAGCATTTGCCTTACTCCTTTCACTTTCTTCATCTAGGAACTCTAGTTCTCCCATGAAGACACTGCTTTGCCTAAAATCCTATCAAGTGGCAACTATTTCCTTTTCCATATCCCCCATATCAATGTTCCTAGAAGTGGGTGAGTTGTTCTATTTACAACACATTTACTCTCTCTTCCCTAAAAGCTCCTCAACTTTGAATTCCAATTCATTCATTCATTTGCTTATTAATTCATATAATATTAATTTATTGAGCACCCTACTATGTTCCAGGTATTATCCTAAGACCTGAGGATACAGTGATAAAAAATATAGACAAAAATCCTTGCCCATATGGAGTTTATCTTTTACTACCTCTACTTATTGAGTTATACCACTCCTTCCATGAGGAGTTTAGCTTCTGGCCCACTAACTGTCATTATGCTTAATGATGTCAATATCTATATTAATGAATTTTCCAATCCTTTGGCCTCTTTCTCCTTGACCTCCTCTCTTCCAGGGATCATGTCCCTTGCTCCACCTCAGCAACTTACTCCCATAGTCTTTCCTTAGCCAGAGTCATTCATTACTCTCTTCATAATCTCATTTTTTAGCTTTCCATTATCTGATCAAAACTTCCTATCCCTCTTGCACACTCTTCTTTATAGATCCTTGACTTCTTTAAATTCAACTGTTATAGAATGTACACTCCTTTGATCCTATCAGCTTTTCATTATTCCTCATCATTCTCATGCCCTCACTTTCCCCTTTACCTAGTTCAAATTCCACGGTTTATTATAATCATTCCCGTGTACATACCCTCAATATTCTTGTCCTTTTCTTGCTAGAACTCATACTCCAAAACTCAATCCTGGTTAAATCCAGTTCTTTATGAAATTAAAAGATGCTTACTCCTTGGAAGGAAACTTATGACCAACCTAGATAGCATATTGAAAAGCACAGATATTATTTTGCCAACAAAGGTCCATCTAATCAAGGCTATGGTTTTTCCAGTGGTCATGAATGGATGTGAGAGTTGGACTGTGAAGAAAGCTGAGAGCCAAAGAACTGATGCTTTTAAACTGTGGTGTTGGAGAAGACTCTTGAGAGACTGCAAGGAAATCCAACCAGTCCATCCTAAAGGAGATCAGTCCTGGGTATTCACTGGAAGGACTGATGCTGAAGCTGAAACTCCAGTACTTTGGCCACCTCATGAGAAGAGTTGACTCATTGGAAAAGACCCTGATGGGGGGCAGGAAGAAAGGGGATGACAGAGGATGAGATGGCTGGATGGCATCACTGACTCGATGGACATGAGTTTGAGTGAACTCCAGGAGTTGGTGATGGACAGGGAGGCCTGGCGTACTGTGATTCATGGGGTCACAAAGAGTCGGACATGACTGAGCAACTGAACTTAACTGAACTGAACTATCTACTTCTACCTGAACCCATGAAGCTTCAGGTTGCTTGAGTAAAAGCACACAACCACATCTATTAGTCTTATACCACATTCCTGATCATGAACCTCATCTGTGCTCTTAGTATGATTTCATTAGTCCAATCATGTTCTCATTTTCCTAGATGTCTACTTAATACCTTCTCCTCCTCAAATCTCCAAATATCTTCTCTCTCTCCTCACAATAGCTGATGACATTCCTTCCTATTTCCCTGAGAAAACTAAAGCAATAAAAATAAAACTTCCAACTGTATATTAGTGTAATTTTATCAGGAATGAGGGGAAGCTTCTTATTTTAGATGTATCCCAGCTAATTCTAGCAAGCCTTAATGAATTCATAGATCTAAGCAAAATTCATCAATTGCTGCTAACACCTTAACAAGAGAGACATCTAGACATATGTGTCTTCAGATGGTAGTACACAATGCCATCTATGAAATATTCTTGCAATAACTTGAACCCACACCTCATTAAGCCTCTAGAATGCAAGTTACAGAGAATAGAAGAACATGTTAAAAGTCACCAAGAGGATACAAACAGAAAACCTAGACTGTGGGGGACTCTGTAAGACAAATAATTCAGTTGATCAACAAATTAAGGAAAACAGATGGAAAGAGATTCTATAGATTAAAGGGACTTAAGACACACATTGGTCAGTTGCATTTCATGGTCCTTCTTTGTATCTTGTTTCAAACAAACATTGCTAAAGGGCAAATGGGAAATTTTGGATACTGACTGGATACTTAATGCACATGTGTGTGTTTGTTCAATTGCTCCATTGTGTGTTCTTTATGACTCCGTGGACCATAGTTTGCCAGGCTTCTCTGTCCATGGGATTTTCCCAGCAAGAATACTGGAGCGGGTTACTAGGCCCTCCTTCTGGGGATCTTCCCAACCCAGGGGCTGAACTCACGTCTCATTTTGTAGGCAAATTTTTTTTTTACCACTGAGCCACCAGGGAAATCCATACTTAATGCTACTAAGGAATTATTATTAATCTTTTAATTGGGGAAATGTGGACATATTTTTAAAAGATTTATCTTTTAGAGACCTTGAGTAAAATTGTTATGGTTCATAAATCATAAATATTTATAGTTCATATGGTACATATTGAGCCTGATGGCTCAGACAGTAAAGAATCTGCCTGCAATGCAGGAGACCTGAGTTCGATTCCTGGGTCAGGAAGATCTCCTGGAGAAGGGAATGGCTACCCAATTCAGTATCCTTGTCTGGAGAATTCCATAGACAGAGGAGCCTGGTGGGCTATAGTCCATGGGATTGCAAAGAGTCTGACATGACTCAACAACTATTACTTTCACTCTCAAAGAAATATAATATACAAAGAAAAACCAAATGGGAATTTTTTTTTTTTTAAATTGTATTAGTTCTGCCAAACATCAAAATGAATCCACCACGGGTATACATGTGTTCCCCATCCTGAACCCCCTCCCTCCTCCCTCCCCACACCATCCCTCTGGGTCGTCCCATTGCACCAGCCCCAAGCATCCAGCATCGTGCATTGAACCTGGACTGGCATCTTGTTTCATACATGATATTTTACATGTTTCAATGCCATTCTCCCAAATCTTCCCACCCTCTCCCTCTCCCACAGAGTCCATTAGACTGTTCTATACGTCAGTGTCTCTTTTGCTGTCTCGTATACAGGGTTATCATTACCATCTTTCTAAATTCCATATATATGTGTTAGTATACTGTATTGGTGTTTTTCCTTCTGGCTTACTTCACTCTGTATAATAGGCTCCAGTTTCATCCACCTCATTAGAACTGATTCAAATGTATTCTTTTTAATGGCTGAGTAATACTCCATTGTGTATATGTACCACAGCTTTCTTATCCATTCATCTGCTGATGGACATCTAGGTTGCTTCCATGTCCTGGCTATTATAAACAGTGCTGCGATGAACATTGGGGTACACGTGTCTCTTTCCCTTCTGGTTTCCTCGGTGTGTATGCCCAGCAGTGGGATTGCTGGATCATAAGGCAGTTCTATTTCCAGTTTTTTAAGGAATCTCCACACTGTTCTCCATAGTGGCTGTACTAGTTTGCATTCCCACCAACAGTGTAAGAGGGTTCCCTTTTCTCCACACCCTCTCCAGCATTTATTATTTGTAGACTTTTGGATTGCAGCCATTCTGACTAATTTTTGAACTGAAAAACTGAACTGAACTGAAAAAGACGATAACCAACACAATTACAAACCCACAAAATTTCAGTTTCTGGATTTAATAGCAGAATAGAGATGACAGAGTAAGAAGTTAGTGAACTTGAAGTTAGACTAATAGAAATTATCCAATTTTAACAAAAAGAAAAAAGATTGAAAACAAAAAATGAATGAAGCCTTAGGGACCTGTAGGACAGCACAAAGTGTCTAAACTTTATATAATCAAAGTCTCAAAAGGACAAGAAAAAAATGATGGTGCTGAAAGAGTATTCAAAGAAATAATGACTGAAAATGTTCCAAATGTGGCCAATTATCTGACATAAACATACAAATAAAAAGAAGCTGAGTGGACCCCAAACAGAACAAACCCAAAAAATCCAATTCTGGTCACATTATAATCAAAGAGTTTAAAGCTAAATACAAAGAACAATTGGAAATCAAATTTTAGAAGACACAACAGTTCCTCCAAAGGACTTAGGTATACATCTAACAAGGTATATATATAATAAGACATGTACAGAAGCTGAATTCTGAAAAATACAAAATGCTGATGAAATAACCCAAGAAGATGTAAATAAATGAACATACTGAGTTATATGAATTAGCAGAATCAACGCAATAAAGATGCCAGTTTTCCTCAGATGTCTATAGATTCACAAAATACCAATCAAAATCCCAGCAGAATTTTTTAATGATATAGAAAAGTTAATGTTAAAATAAAGGAGAAAAATAAAAAAATATAAGAAAGGAGAATATCTAATGCCATTTTGAAAAAGAAAAACAAAGTTCGGAAAATTACACTACCCAACTTTAGGAAATATTAAAAAAGCCAAAGTAATCAGATCAGTGTGGTATCGGTAAAGAAAAAGATACAGATCTATGGAACCTAATAAATAGAACAGATATGACCCTACATAAATATGGCCATTTTATTTTTACAAATGTGCAAAATCTCTTTGGAGAAAGGATAGACTTTTTAACAAATGTTGTTGGAATCTTTGGTTGTCAATATGCATAAAAATGAACAACTTACATCTCACACTTTATCCAAAGACTAATCCAGAATAGATCATAGATGTAAATTTAAAGCCCCAAACAATGAAACTTCTGGGAAAAAAAAAATAGGAGAAAATGTCTGTGAGCTGAAACAAGGCAAAGAATTCTTAGAATCCAAACTAAAGCATAATCTCTGAGCACCGAAGAGTTGATGCTTTTGAACTGTGGTGTTGGAGAAGACTCTTGAGAGTCCCTTGGACTGCAAGGAGATCCAACCAGTCCATTCTAAAGGAGATCAGTCCTGGATGTTCTTTGGAAGGAATGATGCTGAAGCTGAAACTCCAATACTTTGGCCACCTCATGTGAAGAGTTGACTCATTGGAAAAGACTCTGATGCTGGAAGGGATTGGGGGCAGGAGGAGAAGGGGACGACAGAGGGTGAGACGGCTGGATGGCATCACCGACTCGATGGACGTGAGTCTGAGTGAACTCTGGAAGTTGGTGATGGACAGGGAGGCCTGGCGTGCTGCAATTCATGGGGTCACAAAGAGTCGGTCACGACTGAGTGACTAAACTGAACTGAACTGATATAAGAAAATATTGATAAGTTGATAAAAAATTAAAAAATTTTTGCTCTGCCAAAGACGTGGAAAGAAAAAGAAAAGACCAGGTGACAATGGATAGAAAATATCTACAAATCACATATCTGATAAAGGACTTGTATCCACAAATATATATATTTTTAAAAATATGAAACTCAACCACATGAAAAGATGGGTAAAGAACTTGAAAAGACACTTCACCATAGAGATTATGGCAAATGAGCATGTGAAAGATATTTAGCAATATTAGCTATCAGACAAATTCAAATTAACACTGCAATGAGATATCACTACACAGCTATTAGACAAGCTGAAATAAAAAACAGTGATCGACTTTCCTGGTGGTTCAGTGGTAAAGAATCCACCTGTCAATACAGGAGACACGGGTTCTATCCCTGATTATGGAAGATCCCACATGCTGTAGAGCTACTAAGTCCGTGCGGCACAGTTAAGCCCGTGTGCCACAACTATTGAGCCTGTGCTCTAGATAGAGCCCAGGAGCTGCAACTACTGAACCCTGTATGCTCCAGAGCACGTGCTCCATGACAAGAGAAGCCATCGCAATGAGAAGCCTGCACATGGCAACTAGAGAAAAGCCCATGCAGCAACGAAGACCCAGCATAACCAAAAATAAATAAATAAAAATTATTTAAAAAAAAAACAGTGATAATGTCAAATGCCAAACAGGATGGGGAGAAACTGATTAGAGGGTTCAGGTGATGACAACATTAACTAATTTATAGTTTTCCATCCAGTCTTTCATCTAATATTTCACCCACTGATGATTACTACCTGGATCTGTGACTTCACTAAGGGTTGTAAAATGGTGATTTTCTACATTTATTTCTATGTTTATTCTATATTTATTATATTTCTTATGAAAAATAACTTTCCCTCATCAACCTAGAGTTATTTGGTTGTACTGAAATAGTCTGTATAGGAAAAACAGAATAAAATACTGAGTTCCTTTCTTTTGTTAATTGTCAGAGTAAGGGGTTGATGTTTTATTTACTTCAAATGGTATCGAATGAGATTTTTTTCTTTGATGAGGGTTGGGAGGGTGATCTCTCTATTTCTCTTTCAGTATCTTTAATAAACTCATCAGTTTTTACATATTTTACATGTTTCAGTCACTTAGTAATCATGCAGTTATTATCATTATTTGATGCTCATGTATTTTTGAAATGATCCCATTAGTCTTTGATGGCTTTTTTGCTCACTGACACAACAATATAACACAGTTTCATCTTATTTATTTCCTTTCAAATCTGGAATTAGCTATTACCCTCAAGAAGTCTTGATACTTTTTCTGTAGCATAGTATTTAGAGATTTTGTGCATCATTTTGTATATTTTTATCATGTGTGCTCAGTCGTGTCTGATTCTTTGCAATTTTTATCATAGACTAAAGGAAAATATTTGTAGCCAACGTTGATTTAAGCTGGTTTTATTATAATGTTTTTGTTTAGTCGCTAAGCCATGTTTGACTCTTTTGGACTGATTGACCCAATGGACTGTGGCCTGTCAGGCTCCTCTGTCCATGGGATTTCCCAGGCAAGAATACTGGAGTGGGTTACCATTCCCTTCTCCAGGGGATCTTTCTGACCCAGGGATTGAATCTGTGTTTCCTGCATTGCAGGTGGATATTTTACCACTGAGCCACCAGGGAAGCTCCATTATAATGTTACTTAAACATAAATAATAGTAGAGCTCTGTATAAATAAATTTCTTAAGCTAACAGTCCTGATACAATTATAAAACCAAAATGATAAACAACAAAACTAATAAATTAACAGCATTAATTTAATGTTATGCATTAGATTGTTGTGCTGAAACTAAATTACATTTCATAACAGGAATATGACTCTGCAATGGCATATTGAGCATAGCTTATCTTATTGTATGCTGTGGGATGACTCACCTCCCCTAGCACTTTATTCTGTCTACCAAGAAATTGTATTATGTACCACATACCTGGTATAGGACCTGACCACATAGTTTACACGGTCTGATTTGTTCATTGCATATCAAACCCAAAACAACTAAAGTGGTACTGTCTGGCGTTGATGTGCCTGTAAATACAAATACAAGTGTGAGTGTTGATGATGTATGACAGTGTTCATTTACAAAGTGGTCTTCTAGATGATCCTGAATATGCTTATGTTAATTTATTTTAGATTATTTCCTTGGGAGATGGTCAGGTGCCAGATAAAGTAAGAAGACTAATAGTTTTCGTAGAACAAGTTGAGGTTAAAGGGAATATATCTGATGACAAACTGTGATTCCAGAAGCACATGAGAAAGAAGAAACAGAACACGTAGTTTCTAAATGTACCATAGCAAAACACTATTAGTTGGCCATGGCTACCAAAGAAAGTAGAGGGAGTGAAGTGAGCAAATTATAAAACAAAGTAAGCTACAAAGTATTTATAGTACCTGCTGCTGCTAAGTCGCTTCAGTCGTGTCTGACTCTGTGCGACCCCAGAGACGGCAGCCCATCAGACTCCCCCATCCCTGGGATTCTCCAGGCAAGAGTACTGGAGTGGGTTGCCATTTCCTTCTCCAATGCATGAAAGTGAAAAGTGAAAGTGAAGTCGCTCAGTTGTGTCCAACTCCCAGCAACTGCATGGACTGCAGCCTACCAGGCTCCTCCACCCATGGGATATTCCAGGCAAGAGTGCTGGAGTGGGTTGCCATTGCCTTCTCCGTTATAGTACCTAATGAATATTATTGGTTAATGTGAAACAGCAAAAAGCTGAAGCATGAATATAAAAGCAGCACTTATTTAAAATAATAGCACAAACAGCCATCTGTAACATAGCATTTAATTTACCCTTCAAATAAATACTGACCAAAAAGCTAAAAGACATAACTTAGATGGTCTTCAACATTGTTGCCCAGCTGGGAGTCTTACAAGTCTCCTTCTCTCCTTGCTTGAAAGTCATCCTTGACTTCTAGTGGGAATTTTATAGCAATGTTTAAGCAGGGGAGTGAGATATCAGGTTTTTTTGTTTTGTTATGCAAGTGATCTCCGTGGTGATGTAGATTCTACATAGTAAAATATATGACTTTTAGCCGAGACTTGTAGCCGATTTCTGAAATGAGTTAGGAGGCTATTGCAGAGTCCTATTTGCTGAGGGTATCAACTGAAGTGAAAAAAGGAGTTGGGAGGCTTGATCTGAGATATTTTTTCCTGATTTGGTTATTTCTGATTTCAGGATTTGATGAGCAAATGGAAAAGATGAACAAGTTAAGAAGGTGTTACAGTAATCCAGGTAAGAAGGGATGTGAACCCAAACAAGGTAATGAGATCAGGAATGGGGGGGAAAAAAAAAAAAACAGGATGAACTACACAGATATTAAGGAAGTAGAAGTCTCAGGACATTTTGATGGAAGAGATACTTGGAGGAAGAGGGAGGAGCAAGAATGATTTTCAGTTTTTAAAAATTATCTACTACAAGTTACTGTTTGCAAAGGTTATTGATGTAAAAACCCCCCACATCTTTCTCAGATTCTTCCATGTCCTATTAGAATTGTCACTGAGAGAAGACCTTTCAAATAGTATTTACCAGGGAACCCAATATAGAAACATATCACCTAGGGGAACATACTCATAAAAAATAACTTTATCTATGAGGGAAAATAAAAGTAAACAAATAACACCTACAGGGTCAACAAACTACCGTGCACAGGGCAAATCTGGATGGCTGCCTGTATTTTTAGTGGATTGATATTAAGAATGTTTTTTACATTTTTAAATAGTTTTTAAAAATTCAAAGAATAATAATTTTTCAAGACACTTTAAAATGACCAAATTTAAATGTCAGTGCCCATAAATAAAGTTCAATGGGAACACAGCCATGCTCATTTGTGTACATACTGTGTATGGCTGCTTTGGGGCTACAGTTGCAGACTTGAATACTTGACAGAGACCTTATAATCCTCAAAGCCTAAAATACTTATTACTTGGCTCTGCAAGTAGACAGTTTGTGTACTCCCCGTCTGCTATAGCCCAGATACTGTGCCAGGGCTTTCATGCTGTGTCTCCTTTACGTTTCTCAAAACCTTTAATTGTCTATCAGGTTATAGAGACCTGGAGAAATTATCTAGCTGACCGAGAAAAATAACATGTTTTGTTTGTAAAAATATTCAAACTATTTAGGCAAATGTAGTGTTACCTTCTCTCTCTCTTTTTAAAGGAGCGTATCCTTTCCCTCCTTAAACACTGTTCAGATCAGATCAGATCAGTCGCTCAGTCGTGTCCGACTCTTTGCGACACCATGAATCGCAGCACGCCAGGCCTCCCTGTCCATCACCAACTCCCGGAGTTCACTCAGACTCACGTCCATCGAGTCAGTGATGCCATCCAGCCATCTCATCCTCTGTCGGCCCCTTCTCCTCCTGCCCCCAATCCCTCCCAGCATCAGAGTATTTTCCAATGAGTCAACTCTTCGCATGAGGTGGCCAAAGTACTAGAGTTTCAGCTTTAGCATCATTCCTACCAAAGATACCCCAGGGCTGATCTCCTTCAGAATGGACTGGTTGGATCTCCTTGCAGTCCATACTCACTCCAAATGCTAAGGTACCAAAGCTAAATTTTCAGAACATAAGGCCCTTTGCAAATGCAATCTTTTAGTCACATCGCATCACTTTTTTGCCCACCCGTTACCACTGAATTTCTCACCGTTCTCCCATTTTGTTCAGACACAAGCTGAAAGTGACACAATCAAGAGATATTTAGTATTCACTTCATTTTGGTCCCTTGTTTACCCTTCCTTTCTATGCTTTTTTTCCCTTTACTTTCTAGATCGAATTGTCTACCACTAGGAAACATAAGAGAAGGAAATGGCAACCCACTCCAGTACTCTTGCCTAGAAAATTCCATGGATGGAAGAGCCTGGTGGGCTACAGTCCATGGGGTCACAAAGAGTCTGACACGACTGAGCGACTTCACGAGGAAATATAAAAAGAATGAAGGAGGGAAACTGCAAAATACATAAGGGTTTCATTTCGGGGAAATATACTTCTTATCACTCAGGTCAACCTAACTGGTCAAATCCTCGAGGGTAGGACTGGTTTTTTTTAAACCTTATTCAACATCTACGAGAGGTTCAGTGGATGGCCATTCGCATATTGATTTCCCCACCTCTCCCTCTTCCTCTCCTTTAGAAACCCTGGAAAACAAAACATCTCCCCACGGAAACACCTCAGGGTCGCGCCAAAATCCAGGCTTGCGCACTGAGACTCGCCCGGCGCTACAGCCTCGACTCGCAAGTCCGCGGGGTCTCCGGGCAGAAACCCAGCGCGGGCTTCTCGATCGATCGCGCGCGCGTGCGCGCTCCCCCCCGCGGCCCCCTACCCTGCAGCAAGGGGAGCGTGACGTAATGCAACCTCAGCAAGTCAGGCGCGGTATAAAACAGGACTAGGCGGCGCGCCTCCCAGACGCAGAGTAGCTTGTGATTGGCTCGAGCTGCGGAACCTCGGAAACCCGAATGTGAGGAGCTGGCTGATCCACAGCTGCCGCCCCCCGCAGAAATCCGGAGCGCGGTCAGAATCCAACTGGCGGCGGCGGCGGCAGGTAAGGAGACTCCTGAGGAGAGAGTACAGGCACTTGGGTCGGCTGCTCTCAGTGTCGCTCGGTTGAGGAGAGGCTCGCACCCAGCGCGTAGTGTAGGGCGACGGGAACAATGGAAGTGGCGTCTAGTCCCTAAGCGTTCCCTCCCCTCGGGTAGACAGTGTTTCTCCTCAGCAGCGGGTGGCTGGGGGAATTGAGAGAATTACTTCTCCTTCAGCTGCCCTGTTTTTCCCCGAGGCCACAGCCCGCGGGGGCTAGAGCCGTCGTGGAGGCCGTCGGTGGTTTAGGGTGACGGGAAAATGGCGGAAAACAAAACGGTGAAGAATGCGGCGGCCCCCTGGCATTTTCTCTCGGCGACACTACCCCCCCCCCCATTCCTCTCAGCTGCACTTCCCCCATCTCGCTCCCGCCCCCGTCCCCGCCAGCAGCGGTTGGTAACCTTGGAAAGCGCGAGGGATAACGGCGTTTGCGAGAGGGTGGCACCGAATCGGGCATTTTAGGGGCTAGGGAGCCGTCAGAGCCTGCGGTGGGGGTGGGGGCCGTGTGCGGCAACTGTCGCCTTTGCTAAAACACCACCATTTTGGTTCCCTGCCGCCGTCTCCCGTGTAGCGGGGCAAAGGGAGCAGGATGGTGAGGGGTTGGGCAGCACGGCGTGGGTAGTATCGGTGGCGACTGCTGCACCAAGTGAGGGAGGAGGGGAAAGGGTATTCTTGTCTCTTCGCTTTCTGCCTTTCCACTGCGAAGGTTCTCATTTGGTTGAAGATCCAGGGAGATGGGTAATGTATGGGAGGGCACGTGTGTGCGTTCTGCTCAGAATGATTGAAACTTGGCGTGGTCGTGGGAAAGGGAGACTGATGCGGGAAGAGGGTTGCGTCCAAAGCTGCAATACTGCTACTTGCCAGGGCTCCTTTGTCTCCTATCTCTGCTTATACTACTTTCACATTCTCTTGTTCTGCCGCCTTAGGATTTTTCTCCTGTCCCTCACCCTATTTACATCATCTAGAAGCTAGGCCCTGAATAATCTGTTCAGAGAAGACGAATGAGAGTAAAATGTGTGCTTGGTGGGGGGGGGGGGGGGGTGTTTGTTTTTTGTTTTGCTTTGATTTTTGTTCTGTGATTTCTGCTCCACATAAACTAAGGGAAAGATGTTTTCTTGAAGAGTATTTGGTGGTTACCTCCATTCAATAAGGATGTGAAATATGCTCTTCAGAATACTGAGAAGCCTGGCTACTGAATCCTAACACACTGCTGTTCTCATACCCCATTCGTTATTGATCTTATTGAAACTTTCTATATGGGGAAAAAGGTGGTCCAGTTTATTTGATATTCTTAAAGTGTGATAATTCCTGTAAGAGTTGCACTGTGTTAAAATTTTTACACTTCATTGAACACTAGTGCAGATTTTTTTCCTATGGATTTGGCAAGAATAAAGCTTGCCCTTGGTTGGTTCTCTTTTACTTTCCAAAATAAAATGTTGCTAGTGATTTTTAAAATATGCTTTAGGAAAGATTTTGGCTTAATCAGATGGTTGGATTCTAAGTGAAGTAACGTTGTAGGTAGTTATTTCTGTTGGAATCCCTTTGGTTGCTTTTTAGGTTAACGGTTTTGAGCATATGAATCCTTCCCAATCTCACCCTGTACATTAAAGTGTAAAGAAAAATTCTCAAGTTGTGTCAGAGATTCAGTTTAAAATGTTTTAAGGTATCTAATTGTGAATGTATTTTTACAATAGGTAAAAAGAACGTTCTTCCAAAGAAAATAACGTAGTTCAGAAGGAAAAATAACAAAAACAAAATGCTGCAGATTTTATTTTACAATATGTAAGAAAATCTACAGTTTCTTCAGGATACTCATATTAAGGTGATTAACAAATTACTTCATGTTTTATTTAATAATTAAGCAAAATTAACTGTTTAAAACATTTTAAAGGCATTTGTAATTGTTCTGTTGGTTATGTGATAAAGCATTTATTCTAATTAAATTTAAAATAGTACACTGTTTTAAATGTTGGAAATAAGTAATTATGGCATTTTAATTTCTCTCTCTGAAGACCCAGGTAGTTTGTGAACTCTCTTGACTTCATTTTGAAGGCAGAAAACAATGTGGTGTTTAAAAAAGATAACAGAAATACAGCTCAGAATGTGCTCACACATAAAGTAATTTTGTTTGAATCATTGTAATATACAGAGATGTCACCTACTGCTGTAGGATTTTGAGATACATGACTCAAATGTTGATAAAGATTACTCTGTGAGACTTTCCTGCCTTCTGTACACCTATAGAACTTTGAGGCAAGGGAAAAAAAAAATCTTAGTGATCTCCTGTACTTAAGAATAGATTAAGCCAAATCTATTAAACATTTCTAACTAAAAATGAGGAAATGTTCTATAAAATTTACAGATTTTTTGGTTGATTTGCTTAGAAGCTTGTATCTGAGAGTAAAGTATACATATAGTTTTAAGAAATAACATTAAGTAACAGAATCTAATTTTAGGTTCCATACTATCTGTTGATCTTAAATATAGTATAAATCATTTGAAATGAAATAGGTTGAGCCCTTGCTTCCAAAACTAGCATGAGGCTAGTATAGCTTTATTAATTATTAATGAAAAAATTGACAAGTAAAAGCTATTCTGAAAGAAACAATTTGCTAAATGTTTGTATGTGATTGATCTTATCTCTACTACATTTAGGAAGCAGTCATGTTTCATGAGTCCTCAAAACTGTGAGCCAAGAGATTGTAGTAGAGTAAGGCAAGAAGTCCTTACTGGCTCAAAGAACTCCAGGGAAACTGGGATAGAACATTTTTCATTATAAGTAGAACCCCGGGAGCCAGAGGTGAAACACAAGTTTATCTGCAGAGCTACGCTGCAGGGCTGAGCTGGGTCTGGAAGAAATGGATGAGAGCCACTGGATGAAATGCACTAATACTAGACACCTGAGTCCTCTAGTAATGTATAAATACCCCAACTACTGTCTGTTGTCATCTTGTTCTTTTTCTTCCTTTTTAATAACCTATATTTTAACTGGAACCTCAATACTACAATTTTGTTCTTTTGCTTGCGTCTATCACTTCCCTGTGGCTCATCACCCTTTGTGCTTCTTCTCCATTATCTTTGGTTTACTTCCACTGACCCTTCTTTTATTTATGGTTGTCACATAAAGCATAAAACAAGGTTTCTTTTGTTTGTTTGCTTTGTTTTCCTTTGTAATGAGATTTGCACACCTGGTTGAGAGGCACATTTTCAATTGCATTTTTCTCAAAACAATTGACTTTGACCTAAATGCATTTAAACTATTTTAAAAAAACACTTCTTTTACAGAGATTTGTGAATGAACTTTACTAAGTATGGATCCAGGTGGTGGAAGTCTTGGATTGCACACATCAGACTCTAGAATGGCCCATACCATGATTATGCAGGATTTTGGTAAAGCATTTTCTTTGTTGTATTTTTTATTTGTAACTAAATATCAAAACTCTATTGGGGAAGGGGAGAATTACAATGAAAACTTGTTCCTTTGCCAGGAAAATACATTTGTAGGGCTTATTTAAGTAAATCTATGTGTCAATAGTCTAGTTAAAATCATTCTTATAATTTTGTGGGTAGATTGAAGTAAGCAAACTTGGAATATAGTGGTAATACATCATTGGAAATGAAAAACAGTTTATATAAATACTTACAGTAGTTCTCATGTTAGAAAATGTTAAAATATAAAATACATTTTAAGTTGCATTGTTAATAAAGCTGGAAATGGAAGTACTTTCATCATTTCAAAGAAGTTAGATGCTTATATAGTGATAGAGGAATATCTTGCACTAGATGATTAATTGTATTCTGATGCCATATACTTAGAAAGTTCTCACTGATAGCATTACCTTTTTCTTTTCTTGAAAAAAAAAAAAAAAATCCCTATTTTTGTGACGAGATTTTTCAGTGGCCTCTTAACAGTAGTCATTTTGATGAAAATGATAAGACACCCTCAACAGCAAATAATCTGAATTTGGGCAAGGTCAGTCTGAATGATAGAAGAGAGAGGTATCTGAAGTATAAGTGGCAGTGATAGAGTGGTTAAGACTTACACAAAAGATCAAAGTGAGTGTAGAAGAGACAAATGGTAAATTGGGATAAAATGTAAACAGAAGCATGAGATATTGTGGAATGTTAAAGATACAATTAGAAATGGGAGACTACAAAGAGGATACTTTGCTCAATTAAGAAAAGGCTATACTATTTTTAGATAATATGGTTGAATATGTTATTTTGTCTCATGTTGTAAAGCCCACTGTAATGAGACTCAGAACTAGATTCTAGTCTTGGCAGTCTTATTAATTATCTATGTAAACTTAGGCAAATTACTTAATTCACTTTTATGAGTGGGTTGGGCTAGATAACATTAAATGTCCTCTCCAAATTTAATATGGTAGGAGTTGTAGTTAATTGATGACACAAAAAGGAATCATGGATTTACTCTGCTTAAAGAGTCAGAAGTGAGTTTTTTGATTATAGATGACCTAAAAGTGATTTTAGGTGGAAAAAGTATGTGAATAAACTCTAGAAGAAGGCAAAAGACTGAGGTGTAAGAGATTTTAAAAAGAATTTTGTGAATACCTTGCAAGAGATAAGTTTTTCAAATTATGGAACACTTGAAATTCAGTATAATAAGTTTATAATAATTTTCAGTATATATTATTTTATATACTGAAATATATATTTCAGTATATGTATATATATTTTAAGTATATATTAAGTATAATCTTAACTTTTTACCTTTTAAAAATAAGGTATTTTTTAAACTTTTTCCTTTGGGGTATAGCCAATTAACAATGTTGTGATAGTTTCAGGGGAACAGCAAAGAGAATCAGCCATACATATACATGTTTCCATTCTCCCCCAAACTCCCCTCCCATCCATGCTGCCAAGTGAGCAGAGTTCCATGTGCTTTACAGTAGGTCCTTGTTGGTTATCCATTTTAAATGCAGCAGTGTGTATATGTCCATTCCAAACTCGTCAACTATGCCTTGCCCCCATCCTTCCCCCCTCAGCAGCCATAAGTTCATTCTCTTAAGTGTGTGAGTCTCTGTGACTGAAGTCAGACAGAGAAGGAGAAATATTATATGACATCTTTTATATCTGGAATCTGAAAATAAATGATGCAAAATAAGATTTTTTATGGAAGAAATACAGTATTTTGTCCATTTTATACAAAATATTACTTACCCTATGGCATCTGATACAGTCCCAGAAATCCCTCCCATCCGCACTCCTGAAGAAGTTGCCCATTAGCAAGCAAAGCTTGATTCCTTTCAAAGATTGGAAAAATGTCTGGTGCTGGTGAATTTTTACTTGGTGTTCCTCTTAGCTTTCTTTGCATTTTTCCTCCTCGCTGTCTTGAGGCTTAATTAATCCCTTATATCTAATACTAAGGTTTCCAAATTCTAAAATTTGATTAGAAATTAGATACATTCTCTTTAAATTTTTGCTAGCTTAAAAACTTAGATATCTACAAACCCAGAAATTAATGATACTTGTGAAACATGAGTGTAGCATACATAGATAGAGCTAGCTAAGTAAACACACTATGTGGTATAGAATCTCTAAATTCTCTGTTTTTGGTTGGTATGAAATGGCTACTATATTGAGTCTGAACTATTAATTTAATTCAGAAATTTATTGGACCAGTTTCTTTTCAAGGATACTTTAAATTTTACAATAGTATGCTTTATGTGATAACTTGTGCATGTCTCAGTATAATAGTTGTCCTTGGAATCTGTGCTGTTGAATCTAATTGTTTAAGATTTTATTGCTAAAAAAAGTCCATACTGCTTTGAGCGTGCGTGTGCATGTGTATTCAGTTGCTTAGTTGTGTCCAACTCTGTGACCTCATGGACTATAGACCACCAGGCTCCTCTGTCCATGGGACTTACCAAGCAAGAATACTGGAGTAGGTTGCCCTTGCCTTCTTGAGGGAATCTTCCCGACACAGGGATCAAATGTGGATTTATTACTACCGATCCACCTAGGAAGCCCATATTGCTTTGAGACTTAGTAGCAAAATAGTGGTATGTGGTGGCCCAAGACATACCCCCAAAATACCAAATATTATGCTTTCTGGTGAAATTCAGCTATTCACATTTAATTTAAGCAACTTTAGTAAGAAGGGAAATGCTTGGAATAATGACTTGTTTCTTAACTGTTATCAAGTCATCTAATTGATTTCACACTTTTAAAAGATTTTTTTTTCATATTGTTTATAGTTTGCTACCTAGCGAGATAAAATTTTAATGCCTTTTAATGCTGCTTACTAAATGCCTTGAATTTTAAATAAGTCACTATATGGTAGGTCTTTTTATTCTTTCTCTTTCAATCTATTCCTTTAGTAGTGACTCACTTGATTAGCCCTATAAATTTCTTAAAAATCAGTCTCTAGAGTAAGTAAATTCTGTTTTCCTCATTTAGGCAAGTTAAAAAAGCCAGTCTAGAGTAAAAAAAAAAAATGCATTCAGTTCCCAGCTTGAACCTTGGGCAAGCTTATTTAATCTCTCTAAACTGTAGTTTGTTTGTGTTTAAAGTGGAGATAATAACACTCCCCTTATTTCATAGTTCTGAGGCTTAAATGAGATATTATATGTAAAATACTGAGTTACTTGGTGCATAATATTCAATAATAAATATAGCTAATGTGTAGCTAAAATAAATAACTTTGTCTAGCAATTCAGTGGAATTTCAAATGAGTTGATAAGAGGAAAGAGCAGAATTTAATGAAAAGCATTTTGGATCATGGTCTGAATTTCTGCCAGTACCCTGTGGGAACTCATCAATTCTTGGTCTAAGATTCTTAAATTATTTAGTTCAGGGTAAACAAGCATGTTTGGATTTTTTTGGTTTATATCTGATTTATTTTAACATGTAAGTTCCTGCTAGAGTAAAAACTAGGTAAACTGAAAAGCACTTATTCCATCTTATTAGAATCCTCCCAAACAGGTTAATCTGAACCCAAGCCAGCACTAGCATTATTCTGTCCTTCCATCCTTCTTTAGTGTCTACCTTTAGGAAACAAACTATTTTCTAGCTGTGTTCTTAAATAAATGGAATTTCCCGCACTTTAAGTCTAATTTATGAAAAAATTTTATACAGTATTAATGTTGTCATTCATATACATAGAATTTCAATACTGTGAATTTTATAGGCTTAGCATTTAATTTTTCCTTGCTAAAAAACACATTTTCAGTCTGGTTGAATACTAAATTTGAACCCTCACTGTCTCCCTGTCTACAAAAATGACCAGTGGAGTAAAAAGTGAGTAGAAAGTTCTTATTCTATACACACTCCCTTTGTCTACTAATTTTCAAGGTTGAGGCTGTGTCCTTTTGGGTAATGTGGTTTCGGTGAGAATTTGAGAATAGTGAGAAAACTTCAGAAGGGTTGAAAAGTAACTTTGCCTTTTCACCTTATTTTTTAATGTGTTCACTGGTCTCCATCCTAATTTACCAGCAATCTTCCATAATGAATTGGTTAATAGTAGTGAACCATGTAACAAATTGCACTCTTTCAGATTATTACTGTATAGAAAGTGATCATTATGTAGAAAAGGCTTTGTACTGGATTCTTGTAGGTAATTTTCTTATAACTTGGTCCATAAACTATTAATTTGTTTACTGCATCACTTCAGAGGCAGAATGTAACAGAATTACTTGTGAAGGAATTTTACGCTCTTATAATATTTACAAGAGGGTAGGAGTTGGCGTTTACCATGCTGCTCAAGATAAATGTTATTTAAAGCTTTATTCCTACAATTTACTAGTTTAGAATTTAATACAATTCAGAGTCTATTTGTGTGTTTTTTTAAAATAAACCAAATATTTATCTAAAATGAGTTTTCTTCTCCCCAAATCAGATGTTAAAAGATGCTTTCCATTTTTAAAATAAAGAAGTCTCTGAACTTCTTTATTTTTAAGTCTCTGAACTTCTTTAAAATAAAGAAGTTCAGAGACTTTCATGTTTATAATACGTATTGTCTAATGTATTAAGCTGTCATATTTTATTAACTCAATTTAATGTATTAGCAACCTTTCATGGTTTTGTGTCCTTTTTAGTTTAACTTTAACTTTTTGAAATGCTAGACTCACAGGAAATAGAAAAACTAGTGTATAGGGTCCTATAAACGCTTTACTCATATGTTTCTGCAATGGTGACATCTTAGTACAATATTAAAAACGGGAAATTAACATTGGTGCATTACTGTTATCTAGACTACAGACCTCATTCAGTTTTCACCACTTGTGTGTGTGTGAGTGTATATGGGTCTGTGCAATTTTGTTCCATATATAAATTTGTATTGGAGAAGGCAATGGCACCCCACTCCAGTACTCTTGCCTGGAAAATCCCATGGACGGAGGAGCCTGGTAGGCTACAGTCCATGGGGTCGCTAAGAGTCGGACCCGACTGAGCGACTTCACTTTCACTTTTCACTTTCATGCATTGGAGAAGGAAATGGCAATCCACTCCAGTGTTCTTGCCTGGAGAATCCCAGGGACGGGGCAGCCTGGTGGGCTACTGTCTATGGTGTCACACAGAGTCGGACACGACTGAAGTGACTTAGCATAGCATAGCATAGATTTGTATAGACACCACCACAGTGAAGATACACAGTGAGCATGTATTTATGATGTCCATCACCGTGTATGTGCTATACCAAAATATTCACATACACCCCCATCCTTGGCAACTGTTATCTATACTCCATCTCTATGCTTTTAGAATTTTGAGAATGTTATATAAATGACTCCATTTATACATTATGCAGTATATTGTATGTTGTAATTGAATTTTTTCACTCAGCACAATTTTCTGGCAGCTGATTCAGGTTGTTAATGTATCAGTAGTTTGTCCCTTTTTTATTGATGAGTAGTATTCCATAGTGAGGATGTGCCAAAGATGGCTTAACCAATCATTTGCATGCTGTAAACATTTGAGTTGTATTTTTCTTTTGCTACTAGAAATAATATCTACTATGCGTTGTTACGGATATTCATGTTTTTTTTTGTGTGTAAACATATTTTAGTAACTATGGGAGAAATGCTGCAGAGTGCAATTGTTAGGTTGTATTGGTAAGTACACATGTTTTTTGTAAGAAAGTGCCAAATGATTTTCGAGTGGCTGCTACCATTACATATGAGAGATTCAGTTTCTCTGCATCCTCACCAACCTGTGGTGTTATTTCTTTTTTTTTAGCTGTTCAGTATCTCACTGTGGCTTTTTTGTTTTACTTCAAAATAAAGTATATTATTTTTAAGGTTTTAACTTAGATTTTACTAACATTATTTTCTTTCACTTCCCCCTCAGTTCCTGGTTGGTGGGGGTTTTTACGGCAGTTAATTATCAGTGGTTCTTTAAAATACTAATTTTCCGAGGACTATTTCTAATTTAAAAACTATTTTATGTCATCTGATATATAAATACTTTTAATTAATAAGATTACTTTCTTTGGATAATTTGTATTGTAGTTGCTGGAATGACTGGTACTGCGCATATCGATGGAGACCATATTGTTGTTTCAGTTCCTGAAGCTGTATTAGTTTCTGATGTTGTCACAGATGGTGGGATAACTCTTGATCATGGCCTTGCAGCTGAAGTTGTCCATGGGCCTGATATCATCACTGAGACTGATGTAGTAACAGAAGGTGTAATTGTTCCTGAAGCTGTACTTGAGGCTGATGTTGCTATTGAAGAGGACTTAGAGGAAGATGATGGTGATCACATCTTGACGTCTGAGCTAATTACAGAAACTGTTAGAGTACCTGAGCAGGTTTTTGTGGCTGATCTTGTTACTGGTCCTGATGGACACTTGGAACATGTGGTCCAAGATTGTGTTTCAGGAGTTGACTCTCCCACAGTGGTTTCAGAGGAGGTTCTTGTAACTAATTCAGATACAGAAACTGTGATTCAAGCAGCTGGTGGTGTTCCTGGTTCTACAGTTACTATTAAAACTGAAGATGATGATGATGATGATGTCAAGAGCACTTCTGAAGACTACTTAATGATATCTTGTAAGTGACATTTAAGTTCCATAATTACTTGGTAGAAATTTATTTATGTATAACATGAACAGGTTTTCTGGGATGGGAGATGTGTTCAATAAAAGTCATGGGGGTAATCTTTTTGAAAAATAATTTTTTTCAAAGCTGTGTTGTTCAGATGGTTTTTGAATTTGCTCATGTTTTTAAATTACTCTGAAAATTCATACCCACAATGGAGTAAATTAATGCAATTTATTAATATCTTAGAATAAAAGTATGAATTTGGAAGGTTCAAAAAGAACATTAAATGACACAAAATTTTAATGGTAAATATATGTATTTAAAAATGGGTAATTGTATGCAACCACCGCTTTCTCTTTAATTTGACAGATAGTGGAGTTGGCATTTCAGTTTTGCTTAGGAATTTAAGCATAACATGTTAAGAAATGTGTAATTAGTTTTTCTAATTAAATACTTGAAAAGTAAATAATCAACTCAGATTGTATTCTACAGTTCTGCCTGTGTTTATTTTCTGTTGTCTGTTTATGTGTGTGTATAGTCTATGCAAAATACTTAAAACAAATTTAGATCAGCCTGACTTTATGATGTTCTTAAGACATTCTACCTGAATGAAGAAGATAGAAGTATCTTGTTCTCATTTCAAGTGGTAGGTTTGCCTGAATAGCAGCAATAATAGAAATCTTATGATAAGTTATTGGTGGAGCTTGAGGAAGAAGTGGATCTATTCCTTATAAAATTTGAAAGCATCATGCTAGAAGGAGTAAAGATTAGATGACGATTTCACTTTTCAAGGGAGGATTTTTGTTCTTTTCTTTTTTTAAATAAAAAATGGTTGATTGAGAAGTGAATTAACAGGTAGAATATGTGTATGTATATATAAAATGATTGTATGTTATGTATGTGTATCAGTGAATTTAAAACTAAAAGCAAATTATATTTAATTTGTAAATATGATTCTGAAGTCTGATGTGTTAACTTTTTTCCTCTATAAGCACTTCAAAGTGAATATTTATATTGTTTTGAAGCGAATAATTTAAGCCACTAAAAGACTGTGCAAATGTTATTATTCTTTTTCAATTGATGTGGATTACTAAAGCAGCTCCATATTTACATCTTAACCTGACATTTTTTTTTTTTTAAAAAGCAAAACTGTGATTATGGTTTTCTAAAACGGTGTGGCAAAAGTCGAAAGTCTTTCTGTACCAAAACAAATTCAGTATGCCTTTAAAAGGATACTTGTCAAATTAAACTCTTTGGTATTAAAGTGGTCTAAAATTTAGACGTTATATGTATTGTGAATAGTCATATCTCAACATATCTTCTGTGATTTGATTCTGCAAAAGTTTAACTTTCTAGACTATTTTAATTTAAAATATTTATCTTTATGTTACCATATGTGTCAAGTGCAAAAGACTTCTGTCCTTCTAGTCTAATAGACTGATAACTATAAGGAACATTGTGTTACTCAAATAATACTGGAACTGCTGTGGGGTCATTTTAGGGGAATTCAGACTGGAGATTAATTACCTCCTTAATCATTAGTAAAGAAACTAACAATTTTTAAATAAATACCTTTTAAACATAAATAATTTTTATTGTAGAAAATAGGATATACAAAAATGAAATGTTTTATATCGTTTATTTTCTCACCACCCAGATCACTCTATCTTACCATTTTCATTTATTTTATTTTACTCTAGTTTGATTTAGTCTGTCCTTTTTTTTCTTCATCTCTTAATCTTTAATTCATGTTTTTACCTCTTGGGTTTTGTTGACCATTAAATCTTCAGAAGTTGAAGAATAAATTGTCTTGAGAGGTCTCAATGTTAATTTTAAAAGTTCTCTGGCTTTTTTCCAAGATATCTTCAACTACTCTAAGAGATAAAATTGAGAACTTAAAACAGACTTTTATCTTGTTCCTGAATCCCTATAAGGAAATCTCATCAGCAGCTGGGTTTTAGTGGTAGGGAGTTTGTCTTCTCTCAGTCTCTGAGGTACATCTTAAGTTTTTTCCACTTTCAGACCAAATGTCACAATTTCTTTATCTTAACAGATAGTTAGGCTATTCCACTTGTGCTAAGTAACTTGGAAATTAATATAGGATAACTGTATCTGTCTAAAGTTGTCCCACGTGTTTTCTTTAAAAATACCTAACACCCATAAGACACTTGTGGGTGATGATTTCCTTTATGAAAAACTTCATTGGAGAAAGGAGAGTCCTTTAAATAATCAACCAATATAATGCATTCAGAGTTGTTTTTTATCTATAAAATCAGTTTTTATTTCTTTCAGGAAAATAGTTTTGTGTAAAGAAAAATATATTGGTATGGTCATTATGGGAGATATCATGAAACCTTACCAATTTCAGGGATAAAAGGGAAAAGTTAATACCTTTGCATTTTTTAATATAACAACTTTATTGAGATATTCACATGCCATACAATTCACTCATTTGAGATGTTCATCAGTGATTTTTCATATATTCACAGAATTAATTGTATCACCATAATCAATTTTAGAATTTTTTCTTACCCCAAAAAGAAATCCTCATGCCCTTGAGCAGTCACTCCCCTAGTCCACTCACCCTTCAGGCAACCACTAATCCAGTTTCTGTCTCTATAGATTTGTTGTTTTCAACATTTTATGTAAATGTAATGGTATAATATATGGCCTTTTGTGTGTGACTCCTTTTACTTAGTATAATGCTTTCAAAGATCATCCATGTTGTACCATGGGTCAGTCCTTCATTCCTATATATTGATGACTATATCCATATATTTCATTATATGGATATATATTTTATCAGTTCATTGGTTAATAGACGTTTGGGTTGTTTCCACTTTTGTGCTGTTGTGAATAATGCTGCCCTGAACATTCATGTACAAGATTTTGTGCACATAGATTTTAGATCTCTTCGATATATACACATAGGAGTAGAACACCTTTGTAATTTAATTATTATTCATTTTTGTTTGTTTCATCATTGTGTAATAAAGTGAAGTCACTCAGTCGTGTCCGACTCTTTGCGACCCCATGGACTGTAGCCTACCAGGCTTCTCAGTCTGTGGGATTTTCCAGGCAAGAGTACTGGAGTGGGTTGCCATTGCCTTCTGGATCCATTATACATTGCCTTATCCCATTCCTGTGGTACATCAGTATATAGTTGACCCTTTAACAACACAGGTCTGAACTGTGTGGGTCCACTAATACAAGGATTCTTTTCAATAAATATATACTATAGTATTACATAATCTGAGGTTGATTGAGTCTGCAAATGTAGAACTACAGATATGGAGGGCCAACTCTAAAGGTATATATAATTTTCAACTGTGTATAGCTTCAGTGCCCCTAAGCCCTGCATTGTTCAAGAGTCAGCTGTACTCTATACTGATAATATCATATTCACCATATTAATTTTTTGGTAGATGTAACAAGAAAGGGGTGCATTAAAAAGCCTACTTAGTTTTTTAAAGGAATATTATATCATACATTTTACTAAAATGAAATTTTAATCAAATTGTACCAATGGTCTATAGAAGAATGTTGAATGATACCACAGTTTATGGGGACTGGTAAATAATGCACCTTACTATTTTAATGTTATATTTAGCACCAGTAGAATTCTGTGTTGTGTAAAATATTACCCACTTATTACTAGCTGGGATGACATGTAGACTGAGAAACAACACTGTGGGACTTGAATGTTGTAAACCTTATAACAAACAAAAAGGTTAAGCTTGAATTTTAGGTATTTTGAGTATTATCTGTATTAAGAAAAGACTTAGAATCTATCTCTAAAGCCTGTTGATTGCCTGTTAAGTCTTTGTTAACTTTGTACTTTCTGTAATGAAGAATATAGAATAAATCTTGAAGTTGGTAGTTTATCTCTAAAACTAAAACTGTACACTAACATATCTAATAACTTTATCATCTTCTATGAACATAAAATACAGAACAAGTTTACTCAGTACATTTCAAAATTGTTCATTCTGAGGAATCTAAGTAGAAAATAAGGTACACATTAAACTGTGGACATTAAGGAAAGGTATGAATGGAATCAGAATAGCAACAGTAATTTCAATATTTAAAGTGAAATTATGGTACAGATCTATTGAAAAGTGACAGACAAATGTCTTATTTCATTTCATGAGCTTTAATTTTGTGAATTACAGTTTTAATTCAGTTGATTGTAGGAGGAACTGTGGTCACTTTAAACCACTAAAGTGTATAAAATAGTATTTATCACATGAGACTATTTTTTTCATTAATTTACTGTAAATTATTCCAACCTAAGAAATTCATATTTTGGACACTTTTAAAATTTTTAATATTCTATGTTTTTATTTCTAAGAATGAGAAAGTACTTTTTTTTCTGAAGACTTATTACTTGACTCTTGTAATTTTTTTTAAAGATCTCATTGTTTTATTCAACGTATTTTAAAAGAGAGATTGTTAAACCAATATCAGATTCTTCATCTTTTTTCTTTCATTTTAACCTGCCCCATTGTCAAAAAAAAAAAATGTTTACCAAAAAAGTGGTAATAGAATTAGGGTCTATGATGAAATGAAAAATTTTTTTTCTATTTATTTTGATAATTTAGGTGCTCTCTTTCATAGACAGTAAACTATCTGAACTCTTAAATATTATGGAATCATTTATATTTAGTCACAAAGTTAAAGTAGCTTTACATTGTAGGAAGAATTTCTGAAATGTGTTGTTTTTCACCATCGTGAAAGACCAAAAGAATAGTTTTGAATTTGTGCATATCGAGTTTGAAACTGAGGTAAAGGCTAGACTTTGACCCATATAGATCTTAACTGAAATACATATTTTTAAGAGTACTGAGTTAAAAACTTTTAAATGTCACTGTTTTCAGTAGTTCTGGAATTGTTTAGATGTAGTCAGGACTTCATGATTTTTTATTTCGTATGTGATACTATGATACATATAATAGGGAGGAGCAGATTATCAACTTAGATTACATTTCAGTTTTTATAGGGACAGAACAAACATTGAAATGAAAAAATGGTAGGCATATGACGTTAATATTTTGGGGAATGTATTGTTTAATATTTATGTCCAAAGAACAAACTCTGTAAATATAGTATATTCATTGCATTGTTTGTGCACAATATTTACTTGAAACTAAACACTATTCTTAAAAAATCAAAAATTTTAAGTATACTTTAAGTGTAAGTAATTATTGTTGATTTTATGATGATTTTGAAGCAAAGCATACAATGGTTAAGTATAGAAGAATGCACAGTTTCTGATTTGAAGTTGTCTTCCATTGACTCAACAGGAGTTAAAAGTATTTACTAAGGTTTTATTTTTATGATTTCTAAAAAGCCCTTTTTATAAGATAATTCAGGTGTTTTCTCTTTTTTAGATACTAGATTTCATATGCTAATTGGTTTAGACATGCTGCTACTTAATTTGGAAACTTGTTTATGTCAGCTTATTTTATGAGTACTATATATTTTATGTTCTAATTTTTGGTATTAATTTTGCTGTTAGGATTTAGCTTAAAATGTTGAACATGATGGAAGATTATTTAATTTTTTCACAAATCATTTTAATTAAAGCTGAAATACAAGAGTATTACATATATATAAATTGAAATCTGTGACTAGATTTTTATATGATTATGATCATGTAGTGTATCTGTCTTGAATTATTTTTTCATAAACTATACCACTTTTAATGGTTGCATAATAGGTTATTAATTGAATACAGTGGGTAAGTTGTTAACACATTATTTCACATTGCACTAATATTAATGCTTAACACCCACTAAATGTCACTGGTACTTTTTGGCTGAAATAGTTTCCTCTTTATATTTTACAGTAGATGATGTTGGGGAAAAATTAGAGCATATGGGGAACACACCATTAAAAATCAGCAGTGATGGTTCACAAGAAGATGTTAAAGAAGATGGATTTGGTTCAGAAGTAATAAAAGTGTATATATTTAAGGCCGAGGCTGAAGATGATGTTGAAATAGGTATAAATACTAAATTTATTGCTATAATGGTTAGGAATTAGAACTTTTCTTTTCTGGAAACTATTCTAATACTGCCTTCAACGTGCAACTTTTTAATAGGTTTCTTTGGGGGTGGAATATTTTAAAATTATATATATATATATGTAATATATATATATATATATAATTGTCTATAAATATGGTACAGAACAAATCATTCTTAGATTCTTTCAAACATGTAGAAGATTCCAGTTGAGATTTCAAAACATGAGTGGAGGGAGTTTGGTTTAGAATAGGAAATTGTGAGTATTTAAGAGTAGTCTAGAGGCAGGCTGCTTGGATTTTAATCCTAGTTCTACCATTTAAGTGACCTTTGGTGAATTACTTAACCTCCTTCTATGTCAGTTTCCCCATCCATAAAATGGTCATAATGGTAGTAACTACCTTATAATAATACTATTGCGAGGATTAAATGGATAAATACATGTGAAAGACAAAGTGCACATATGTTGTTATTTCTTAGTAATGACTGATAATTTAAAGTGAAATTTATATAATAATTTTCTTGACAGTTAGAATATATAGGGGGGAGTATTTTTCTAAAGGAAAATAATATTATCTTCCTTATTATAATATAAAGTGTGCTCAGTCATGTCTGACTCTTTGTGACCCCAGGAACTATAGCCCACCAGGCTCCTCTGTCCGTGGGATTTTCTAGGCAAGAATACTTGAGTAGGTTGCCATTGCCTTCTCTAGGGGATCTTCCAAATCCAGGGATCGAACCTGGGTCTCCTACATTGGCAGGCAGATTCTTTACCACTAGAGCCACCTGGGAGGAAATTATTCCATGATGCTTACTGATTTTGATACATGTTTTAACTTTTAAGGTGGAACAGAAATTGTCACAGAGAGTGAGTACACCAATGGACATTCTGTAGCTGGAGTGCTTGACCAGAGCCGAATGCAGCGGGAGAAGATGGTTTACATGGCAGTTAAAGATTCTTCTCAAGAAGAAGATGATATCAGTAAGAAAAAAATGGCACTGTAGTGACTCATCCATAGACATCATGCATTCTTTTCTAAAAAAACCAATCTCAGATTTAAGCACTACATAGTAGCAAATATCAATAAAATAAGTCTGACCCTTTGCTATAATTAAGAGGGAAGGGTCCTTTTGACTATTCACGCATATGTGTATTGTTCAAGTGAGCAAACATATTGTGTCTCAGATACTTGGGATACAGAGATCAGCAACATATGGTTCCTGACTTTACTAGAGCTCACAAATACGTAGGTAATTACTGAGAATCTACTTTGTGTGTATTGCATATGTTGCATATATTATCTCATTTAATTCTTATAACTTATTTCTGAGGTAGGTGGTATTATCCCTGTTTAATGGAACCAGAAGATGCTCAAGGAAGTTAAGCAATTGCCTACAGTCAACTAATATTAAATGAGGAACGTAGGATTTAAATTCATGTCTGCCTAACTCTGCTGCCAGTGTTCTTTGCACATGGCAGTGAGCACTGCTGACCGCTTTCTGAGTTTAGCAGTGGAAGGGCTAACTGGTTGTTTCCTTCTGCTACTGAGGCATTGGCTGAGTAAGTAGTCTTCCAAGTCAAGCCACCAGGATTTTTACTTATTATGCTGTTGATTATCTCCAAGTAGTTGCTGCTTAAGGTTTCTTGGAGCTGAGTACCACACAGGGTGAAAAAAGCTCCTGACATTCCCTTTCCTACCATAGTCCACATTTCCTTATAAAGACATTTTACTTTCTTCCTACTTTCTCCTCACCTCAGTATAGGAATGCAGCCCTTTCCTAAGGCTTTTTCTGTCTTCTTGCCATGCTGAAACAAAAACTACTTGGTAGGCTGCAGTCCATGGGGTCGCTAAGAGTCGGACACAACTGAGCAACTTCACTTTCACTTTCCACTTTGATGCATTGGAGAAGGAAATGGCAACCCACTCCATTGTTCTTGCCTGGAGAATCCCATAGACGGAGAAGCCTGGTAGGCTGCAGTCCATGGGGTCTCACAGAGTTGGACAAAACTGAAGCAACTCAGTAGTAGTAGTAGTAGTAGTAGAGCAAAAGCCTCCCCTTGAGTGCATTACCTTGACAATACTTAGCTTTACCTATACTGCACTATGATTCCCACTCCTCAAATTTCCTTCTCTAGAATTCATAGGGAACTGAATTCCAATCCCAAACACGAATAATATACCACAGCTGAAAATGTCAAAAAACAAATGAGTCTAGAGGACTTTATTAGAAAAAGAATTTCTACTTGATCTCTAAATTCTTTACTTCTTTTTTACTTATTGGTCAGTAAGAAGGGGCACACTGGAAGATGGGAGACTGAAGCTTAAGTTAGCTGATGCCAGAATTCCATGGGGATGTGCAAAATTTAGACTAGTGTCTCTTTCTGGTTAATTGAAAGAAAGGAAACCTAGGAGAGGGATACTTTTCTCCCATATTTTTTCCACATTTTTCAAATAAGTAGAAAATACCACTGTGTGAATTAAAGGAAAAGCATGAATTCAAGCCAGTTTTCTGTTTAACAGATTAAATCTAAGTGGATTATTTCACATAAAATAAACATATTGACCCTCTAGGTTTAAATTCTTTTATACTAACTATATTTTTAAAATGTCTAACTTAATGTTTTTGTCTTCAGTAAGGTCTGTGAAAATCCTGCCTCTTAATGGGTGTCCACATAGCCTTGAGCATCAGCATTTTATATTATAACTATGTATATGCTGCTGCTAATTCACTTCAGTCGTGTCCGACTCTGTGCGACCCCAGAGACGGCAGCCCAACAGGCTCCCCCGTCCCTTGGATTCTCCAGGCAAGAACACTGGAGTGGGTTGCCATTTCCTTCTCCAATGCATGAAAGTGAAAAGTGAAAGTGAAGTCGCTCAGTCGTGTCTGACTCTTAGCGACCCCATGGACTGCAGCCTACTAGGCTCCTCCATCCATGGGATTTTCCAGGCAGGAGTACTGGAGTGGGGTGAACTATGTATATATATAGTTTTAATTTCTTTAATTTTTAATTCTTCAGTTACTAGTATTTTTGACAATTTTTTCATTGCATGTACAGTACTGCATTTAAGTTACAATATGTAGGATAGCATGGACCACTTTCTCATAATTGATTCTATGGGAAATGCTTCTGAGTTCCAAAGAATTATCAACCAGAATTATGGAATACAGTTCTTCTTATAAATTTGTAATGCCCAATGGACTGTAAAATCAGCCAGTATATTTTAAGCACACGTTTTATATAAATTGAAAGTCATTTTCATAGGATTAGGTTCTAAGAGGAAGATAAGAATTTTGATGATTTATTGTCTCCTGGTGGCAATAGCCTCCCAAATGCCTAATATAATTTTTAAATTTACCAAATTGAAATCTTAAAAGATAATTATTTGGAAATTTTTACCCATTTAGTAAATATTTGGGGTTATAAGCAAGCAATTATTTCTAAAATTTAGGTTGTGCTGAAATAGCAGATGAAGTGTACATGGAAGTCATTGTAGGGGAAGAGGAAGGAATTTTCCCTGAGACTCAACTTAAGGACTTCGATGTTAATAAAACAATTGTTCCTATTGTCTGGGCTGTGGTATATGGTCGGACACTGTCATTTTTTTAACCTGATAAGTACATAACATATATTTGATTAGCCTTTAGGTCATTATACATGCTATGCTAATGCCCCCCATGAGTTGGCTAATACTATAAAATGTTTTGCTGTGGACTGATTCATCTCAAGTTACTTCCATGATTTTTATACCACATATCTTGTGTTATTTAAAATGAACTTTGAAATAAAAGGAATCCAAATTGGAAAAGAAGAAGTAAAACTCTCACTATTTGCAGATGACATGATCCTCTACATAGAAAACCCTAAAGAGTCCACCAGAAAATTACTAGAAATAATCAATGACTACAGTAAAGTTGCAGGATATAAAATCAACACACAGAAATCCCTTGCATTCCTATACACTAATAATGAGAAAACAGAAAGAGAAATTAAGGAAACAATTCCATTCACCATTGCAACGGAAAGAATAAAATACTTAGGAATATATCTACCTAAAGAAACTAAAGACCTATATATAGAAAACTATAAAACACTGGTGAAAGAAATCAAAGAGGACACTAATAGATGGAGAAATATACCATGTTCATGGATTGGAAGAATCAATATAGTGAAAATGAGTATACTACCCAAAGCAATTTATAGATTCAATGCAATCCCTATCAAGCTACCAACAGTATTCTTCACAGAGCTAGAACAAATAATTTCACAATTTGTATGGAAATACAAAAAACCTCGAATAGCCAAAGCGACCTTGAGAAAGAAGAATGGAACTGGAGGAATCAACCTACCTGACTTCAGGCTCTACTACAAAGCCACAGTTATCAAGACAGTATGGTACTGGCACAAAGACAGAAATATTGATCAATGGAATAAAATAGAAAGCCCAGAGATAAATCCACGCACATATGGACACCTTATCTTCGACAAAGGAGGCAAGAATATACAATGGATTAAAGACAATCTCTTTAACAAGTGGTGCTGGGAAATCTGGTCAACCACTTGTAAAAGAATGAAACTGGACCACTTTCTAACACCATACACAAAAATAAACTCAAAATGGATTAAAGATCTAAACGTAAGACCAGAAACTATAAAACTCCTAGAGGAGAACATAGGCAAAACACTCTCTGACATACATCACAGCAGGATCCTCTATGACCCACCTCCCAGAATATTTGAAATAAAAGCAAAAATAAACAAATGGGACCTAATTAACCTTAAAAGCTTCTGCACATCAAAGGAAACGATTAGCAAGGTGAAAAGACAGCCTTCAGAATGGGAGAAAATAATAGCAAATGAAGCAACCGACAAACAACTAATCTCAAAAATATACAAGCAACTCCTACAGCTCAACTCCAGAAAAATAAACGACCCAATCAAAAAATGGGCCAAAGAACTAAATAGACATTTCTCCAAAAAAGACATACAGATGGCTAACAAACACATGAAAAGATGCTCAACATCACTCATTATCAGAGAAATGCAAATCAAAACCACTATGAGGTACCATTTCACACCAGTCAGAATGGCTGCGATCCAAAAGTCTACAAGCAATAAATGCTGGAGAGGGTGTGGAGAAAAGGGAACCCTCTTACACTGTTGGTGGGAATGCAAACTAGTACAGCCACTATGGAGAACAGTGTGGAGATTCCTTAAAAAACTGGAAATAGAACTGCCTTATGATCCAGCAACCCCACTGCTGGGCATACACACTGAGGAAACCAGAAGGGAAAGAGACACGTGTACCCCAATGTTCATCGCAGCACTGTTTATAATAGCCAAGACATGGAAGCAACCTAGATGTCCATCAGCAGATGAATGGATAAGAAAGCTGTGGTACATATACACAATGGAGTATTACTCAGCCATTAAAAAGAATACATTTGAATCAGTTCTAATGAGGTGGATGAAACTGGAGCCTATTATACAGAGTGAAGTAAGCCAGAAGGAAAAACATAAATACAGTATACTAACGCATATATATGGAATTTAGAAAGATGGTAACAATAACCCGGTGTACGAGACAGCAAAAGAGACACTGATGTATAGAACAGTCTTATGGACTCTGTGGGAGAGGGAGAGGGTGGGAAGATTTGGGAGAATGGCAATGAAACATGTAAAATATCATGTAGGAAACGAGTTGCCAGTCCAGGTTCGATGCACGATGCTGGATGCTTGGGGCTGGTGCACTGGGACGGCCCAGAGGGAGGGTATGGGGAGGGAGGAGGGAGGAGGGTTCGGGATGGGGAACACATGTATACCTGTGGTGGATTCATTTTGATATTTGGCAAAACTAATACAATTATGTAAAGTTTAAAAATAAAATAAAATTGGAAGAATAAAAAAAAAAAATAAAAATAAAAAAAAAAAATTAAAAAAAAAAAAAAAAAAAAAAAAAAACAACAAAAAAAAAAAAAAAAAAAAAAAATAAAATGAACTTTGCTTAATGTAATTTTTTCAGTAGGGTTTATTTTATATCCTACCTGTATAAGTGAGAAGCTTCAAAGTTTAATTTTTCTTAAATAGGAATGTCCTTTGAAAATTGGTCCCTCCTCTTTTGTACTAACACCACAAATAATAAGATATTGGGGTTTGAAAAGGAACAGAAATCCAGGTGTGCTCTTCTAGGAAGTATATGATGAAAGGTAAATTAATCAAGTTATTTTTTCCCTTTCTATTTGATCTCATTCCTACTTAATTTTTAGGATGGCCCAGATATATTCTTTATTTTGAAAAATTTTGTTGTTCAAATGCATTAATTTATCTTGATTTTTTCACAGTTTCAGTCATTCAGCAGTCATTTGTTGAGCATCTTCAATTTTGAGGGTATTCTGCAGAAATATCTACTCTTTTATTTAAATTAAATATAATTTAATTATAAATCCAGGAGTCGTGTTTTCATTTGCATAGTAAGAACAGCTCCCATTTCCAATCTTTTAATTTACTTTTTATTTGGAGGAAAATTGTTATACAATATTGTGTTGGTTTCTGCCGTACAACAAAGCAAATCAGTCATAATTATACATATATCACCTCCCTCTTCTCCCTCCCATCCCCCCACCCCACTCCTCTAAGTAATCACAGAGTACTAGGGTTGGTTCCCTGTGTTATATAGCAACTTCTCACCAGCTATCTCGTTTACACATGGCAGTATATATATGTCGAGGCTACTTTCTCTGTTCATCCCACTCTTTCCTTCTCCCACTGTGTCCACAAGTCCATTTTCTAGTCCATGTCTCCATTCCTTCCCTGTTAATAGGTTTATCAATACCATTTTTCTAGATTCCATATATATGTATGAATATACTGTATTTATTTTTCTCTTTCTGACTTACTTCACTCTGTGTAACAGGCTCTAGGTTCATCCACCTCACTAGAACTGACTCAAATTCATTTCTTTTTAAGGCTGAGTGATATTCCATTGTATATATGTACCACATCTTTATCGATTCATCTGTCGATGGGCATCTAGGTTGCTTCCATGTCCTAGCTATTGTAAATACTGCTGTTGCAAACATTGAGGGTACATGTGTCTTTCTGAACTGCGGGATTGCTGGGTCACATGATAGTTTTATTCCTAGTTTTTAAAGAAATCTCCATACTGTTCTCCATAGTGGCTGTATCAGCTTACATTCCCACCAACAGTGCAAGAGAGTTCCCTTTTCCCCACATCCTCTCCAGCATTTGTTTGTGGATTTTTTGATGATGCCCACTCTGACTGGTGTGAGGTGATACACTTACTGTAGTTTTGATTTGAATTTCTATAATAGTGATGCTGAACATCTTTTCATGTGTTTGTTGGCCATCTATATGTCTTCTTTGGAGAAGTGTCTGTTTAGATCTTCTGCCCATTTTTTGATTGGTCATTTTTCTAGTATTGAGCTATATGTGCTGTTTATACACTTTGGAGATTAATCCTTTGTCAGTTGTTTCATTTAAAATTATTTTCTCTTATTCTGAGGGTTGTCTTTTCATCTTGTTTATTGTTTTATTTGTGGTGCAAGAGCTTTTATGTTTAATTAGGTCCCATTTGTTTATTTTTGTTTTTATTTCCATTACTCTTGGAGGTAGATCACAGAGGATCTTGCTGTGATTTATATTCGAGAGTGTACTTGCTATGTTTTCCTCTAAGAGTTTTATAGTTTCTTGCCTTACCTTTTAAGTCTTTAATCCATTTTGAGTTTATTTTTGTGTGTGGTGTTAGGAAATATTGTAGTTTCATTCCAAGTAGCTGTCCAGTTTTCCCAGCACCACTTATTAAAGACACTATCCTTTCTCCATTGAATATTCTTGCCTCCTTTGTCAAAGACAAGGTGCCCATAGGTGCATGGGTTTATCTCTGGACTTTCTTTCTTGTTCCATTGGTCTATATTTCTGTTTTTGTGCCAGTACCATACTATCTTGATGACTGTAGGTTTGTAGTATAGTCTGAAGTCAGGAAGGTTGATTCCTCCAGCTGTTTTTCTTTTTCAATATTGCTTTGGCTATTTGGGGTCTTTTGTGCTTCCATGCAAATTGTGAAATTGTTTGTTCTGGTTTTGTGAAAAATATATTGGTAGTTTGATAGGGATTACATGGAATCTGTAGATTACTTAGGGTAATATAATCATTTTCACATTGTATCTCTCCATCTGTTTGTGTCATCTTCGATTAATAGTTTTCTGCATACAGGTCTTTTGTCTCTTTAGGAAGATCTATTCCTAAGTATTTTATTCTTTTTGTTATAGTGGTGAATGGGCTTGTTTCATTAATTTCTCCTGATTTTTCATGTTAGTACATAGGAATACAAGGGATTTTTGTGTATTTTATATCCTGCAACTTTATTATATTCATTGGTTAATTCTAGTATTTTCTGGTGACATCTTTAGGGTTTTCTATGTATAATATCATGTCATCAGCAAGCAGTGAGAGTTTTACTTCTTTTCCAATCTAGATTCCTTTTATTTCTTTTTCTTCTCTGGTTGCTGTGGCTAGGTCGTCCAAAACTATGTTGAATAACAGTGGCAAGAGTAGGCACCCTTGTCTTGTTCCTGGTCTTAGAGGAAATGCTTTCAGTTTTTCACCACTGAGATTAATGTTTGCTGTGGGTTTGTCATGTATGGCCTTTATCATATTGAGGTATGATCCTTCTTTACCTACTTTCTAGAGAGTTTTTATCATAAATGGGTGATTTTTGTGAAAAGCTTTCTCTGTATCTATTGAGAGATGATTATATGATTTTATCTTTCAATTTATTAATAATATATATCACATTGATTTGGGTATATTGAAGAATCCTTGCATCCCTGGGATCAAGCCCACTTGATCGTGATGTATGATCCTTTTAAAATGTTTTTGGATTCTGATTGCTAGAATTTTGTTGAGGATTTTTGCATCTATGTTCATCAATGACATGCTTAGTCACTCAGTTGTGTCTGACTCTTTGCAAACCCTTGGATTGTACCCACCAGGCTCCTCTGCAATGGGGATTCTCCAGGCAAGAATACTGGAGTATGTTGCCATGCCCTCTTCCAGTGGATGTTCCCTACCCAGGGATTGAACTGAGGTCTCCCACATTGCAGGAAGATTCTTTACCATCTAAGCCACCAGGGAAGCCCAAGAACACTGGAGTGGGTAGCCTATCCCTTCTCCAGGGGATGTTCCCAGCCCAGGAATCAAACTGGGGTCTCCTGCATTGCAGGTGGATTTTTTACCAGCTGAGCTACCAGGGAAGCCCATCATCAGTGACTGGCCTGTAATTTTCTTTTTTTTGTGATATCTTTGTCTGGTTTTGGTATCAGGGTGATGATGGCCTCATAGAATGTCTACTCAGGTTTTATATAGAAAGTAAGGTTTTCCTATAAGTTAGTAGTTCCAAGAATGCTCAAAGCAGCCCTTACTTTCAGTGTGTGAAATTATCTAATCTATGGGAGTGGAAGACCTCAACAACAAAAAGTTTAATCAAAGGAATGGTGATTGATGTAAGATTTTGTAGATGCGATCCTTTGATAATTGTTATACTCAATCAGTTTTTAATTTGTCTTTTTTTTTTAAGGAGATGAAAGAAGAGTTTCTCGAAGGTATGAAGATTGTCAGTCATCAGGTGAGAGAGCATTATATGTGAGATGTAAGTTAAGTAGCTGGTTTTGTATACTACTTGGTAGATAAAGAGTTATTAGTTTGTGTGTACAGACCCATTAGACTCTTATTTGCCTAAGTCATATCTAGTTAGTTATGAGTTTATTTCTTTAAGGAATTTTATTTAGAGGCATAATGTGTGTTATTCTGTGAATGCAGTTCATTTTAGATTTACCTCAGGATTTCCCTTGAGGTCCACTGGTTAAGACTCCATGTGTCCACTGCAGGGGGTGCAGGTTTGATCCCTAATTGGGGAACTGAGATCCCACATGCCACATGATGTGGCCAAAAAGTAAAAAAAATTTCTTTTTCAAGATACAAATGTCAGGCCACTTACTGCATGGGCCATAAAAGGTTACTATGGAAAAAATTATAAAATAGAAATTTTTCTGACATGAAAGTAAAAACTGTCCATGATATCAACCACTTGTTAATGTTCTCCTTGGGATGGAACTATTTTCTTAATTTCTGTGCAGCCAGTAGATTTATATAGATGTTACATAAAACTCATGTGTCAGCTTAAGTATTTTTTAGTTTTAATATGCTTCATATAGTGTTTTTTATTCCATGCTTGATAATTCTTTTTATTTTCTTACACAGGGAGAATAAAGTATCTGACTATCTTGTTTCTAACCTTAGGAGGTTTTTTACTCTCTAAATTTAAATATAGATTTCAGGTGAATTAATGAGAGACATACATATCATAGCATTTAAGCTAAACAGTTTCTTGGGCTACGTTTTTAAACTAAATTGCATAACACAAGAGAGTGTGAGAACTGATATTAAGTATTTTGTATACATTGAGTCCATTGAAATTTTGGTAAATTGCCTGTCACATTTATCTTAACTCTTAAAAAATCAATCTTACTACTTTTAGCATTAAGTAAACCATTTTGAAGCATAAATCAAGAAGTTGTTTTTTGTCATGTATTACACAGTTACCATGATTGTATTGGTTATCTGACATGTATAAATTAATTCTTTGCTAAATCTCTTTAATTTCATCAGCCTTCATTGGTGAGAAAATTGAGCTGATGTCAAGATTTTGTTCATGGTCATAAAATTCATTTTCTTACGTTTCATTTATCTGATCAGTTTGTTCCTTTAGAATGAATAAACTGGATATTTTAATTTCATATGGTATCATATTTTTGCATATTCACTTGAGAGATGAGTGTACTTTGTGAAATTTAGCACTTCAGTGGCAACTGAATGCCAAGTTTTCTCTAGTAATTCATCTAATCAAAATGAAAAGAGTATAAATATATATAGTTTAATGGTGTATTGATTTTTTTTCAGGAAATACTTTAGACTCAACATTAGAAAACAGAAGTAGTACAGCAGCACAGTACCTTCAAATTTGTGATAGCATCAATACAAATAAAGTACTTAAACAAAAAACCAAGAAGAGGAGAAGGGGAGAAACGAGGCAGTGGCAAACAGGTAAAATACTAATACATTGCTTTACGAATATTATAATTACTTGAAATGCAGTAGTATTTTTTGTAACCCAAGAATATAAGTCAGTTGTTTGTAGTGTAGTTAGTCCTACTTTCATATACTTGTGTTTGATCTAAGTATATGGGTTTTTTAAAAAATGTTTTACTGTTACTTAACTGTGCTTGTTTGCTTTTTACCCAGATGATGTTTTTCAAAAGAGAATTTTCAGGTTGTTACAAAGTGCATGTGATATAGCATTTTGGCAGATGAATGGTCTATAGTAGAGTGCTGCTCGTTATATTTTAGTGTGCTCAGTTCATTTGCTCAGTCACGTCTGACTTTGCGACACCATGGACTGCAGCACACCAGGCTTCCCTGTCCATCACTAACTCCTGGAGCTTTACTTTATTATACATTGCTTTTAATCAACATCTTGTCTTACAGGATTTTATTCCACTAGTATAGTTCTCACATTGTGAATGTCAGCTAATTTTGCTGCATTTGTTGTAAAACCCTTTTAAAACAGTCTGGCCAAATGTTACAACTTCTATTTTTTTTTTTTAATATAGCTGTTATAATAGGCCCTGATGGACAACCCCTGACAGTGTATCCTTGCCATATTTGCACAAAAAAGTTTAAATCCCGAGGATTCTTGAAAAGACACATGAAGAATCATCCTGATCATTTGATGAGAAAAAAATATCAGTGTACAGATTGTGACTTTACAACTAACAAGAAAGTGAGTTTCCATAACCATTTAGAAAGCCATAAGCTTATAAACAAAGTTGACAAAACCCATGAATTTACAGAATACACACGAAGATACAGAGAAGCAAGTCCACTGAGTTCAAATAAACTTATATTAAGAGACAAGGAGCCGAAGATGCACAAGTGCAAATACTGTGACTATGAAACTGCGGAACAAGGACTGTTAAACCGACATTTACTGGCTGTTCACAGCAAGAATTTTCCTCATGTTTGTGTTGAGTGTGGGAAGGGCTTTCGACATCCTTCTGAACTCAAGAAACATATGAGAACCCATACCGGTGAGAAGCCATATCAGTGTCAGTATTGTGTCTTCAGGTGTGCAGATCAATCAAATTTGAAAACTCACATTAAGTCTAAGCATGGTAACAATTTACCATATAAATGTGAGCATTGTCCCCAAGCATTTGGTGATGAGAGAGAACTTCAACGCCATCTGGATTTGTTTCAAGGACATAAGACACACCAGTGTCCTCATTGTGACCATAAGAGCACCAACTCAAGTGACCTTAAGCGGCACATTATATCTGTCCACACTAAGGATTTTCCTCACAAATGTGAGGTCTGTGATAAAGGTTTCCATCGCCCTTCTGAGCTCAAAAAGCATAGTGATATCCATAAGGGTAGGAAGATTCATCAGTGTAGGCACTGTGACTTTAAAACATCAGATCCATTTATTCTTAGTGGTCATATCCTTTCAGTTCATACTAAGGATCAGTCATTGAAGTGTAAAAGGTGCAAAAGAGGGTTCAGACAACAAAATGAGCTCAAAAAGCATATGAAGACACACAGTGGAAGGAAGATTTACCAATGTGAGTATTGTGAATACAGCACCACAGATGCATCTGGCTTTAAACGACATGTGATATCAATACATACAAAAGACTATCCACACAGGTGTGAATTCTGCAAGAAGGGATTCCGACGACCATCAGAAAAAAATCAGCATATTATGAGGCACCACAAGGAGGCTCTTATATAATAAGATCAATATAAAGAAAGAAGCTATTTAGAAACTATGACATGCTACATGGGAAGATAATTTCACAAACTGTTTCACCTGGTTACATAGCTTGATATTAAATTATAAATTTACATTCTTTTTATTAAAGATCTTAAAGTATTTGAATTGAGAGGGGATCTCAGCCCTTTGAAATTACTTAAAGAATTTAAGGAGCACCATAGAATGGTTGCAGAAAACCTTATTGTCTATTTAATGGTATAAACATAATTCAACTACAGAGGGGAAGAGCAAAGACAACCACTTTATTTGGCTGATCATACTAGAGACAGATCTTTCTGCAAAGATCATATCTAATTAAGGCAAACAAGCCTCACTTTTATGCAGTTTTATAAATGGGGTGGAAAAATAAAATGCAATCATCCATCAGTCACTTAGTCACTGAATCTTTATATGGTACCTGGAAATTTGAATTCCAGAAATGGCAAAAGTTTTGTGTATTCATTGAAAGAAATTTCACTGGAAAACAGGTTAGATTAATTCAATACTATTTAGAAGGATTTCAGAGCTACTAAGGTTTTATTACAGGATAGGATGTTTAAAATACAGCATCTGTACTGAAGTCTAAATATTAAAGTTCCCCTTTTTTCTGATGTTCAAGTTGATTGATATTCAGTATGGTATATATGACAAAAGTATATTTGAGTCAAATGTGGCTTTCTAAAATGCATGCAACAGTAATGTTGCAAACAAAGCTAGCACTATATTTCTTAATGATACTAAGATTAAATTGAGAGAACACAGTTTTCTTAAATATTTAGTTTTTTTAGGACAGTCATAGCAAGTATGATTATTCCAGCCTTACTTGCTCTAATGTTTAAAGGTGCAATTTTATGCCATTATTGAAAATTTTGATTTTTAAAATCTATATACCATATTATTAACATACATTTTCAATGTGAGGCAGTATTTATGCAGTATTTAACAAAACACTATGCTGCCAATAGAGCTTAGAGGTGGATATTCAGTTTACAGTGTATAAAATATGCATCCTTTTAACAACACTTTATGTTAGCATGCTGCAAATAAACATGGCGCTTAATATAAAAAGCTGGTTTAGGGAAATTTAATGAAAATCCTGTTCATAAATGTAATGCATATGATGTGTACTTTTAAGTTTTAGTTGCTTCATGTTTACACTCAGCTGTTCAGCATAATTAAAATGTAATTTTACTTCATGCTATATTGTGGCTTTGTGTTTTAAATAATGTTCACCTTTCTGTTTTTGCACCAGGTAAGAATCAGTTCCTTGAGAATAAATTTTTTATCTTTCTTAATTCAGAATATTAAATTTGGAAAATCTAAAGTTGTGTGTCCTGTGGTTGTAAATGATGTACACGCTGTAAGATAAGATTGTCACTGTTAATGTGGGATTATTATTTCTAAATGTTACTCATTGAAATGAGCATACAATAAAAAGCATTTATTGCACTTAAAGGCTTTATGAGTTTACTTAAAGTTGTGTTATAATGTCCATTCTTAAAAGACTTTTTACTTGAAATTGTTCTTAGGCATTTTTTGTCTGTAATTTAATGTTTTATACAATTTTGTGCATTAACAACATGAGCTAGGAATTTAAAGTTATGATGGCTATAGCATGATTATTCCTCAAATTTTTTTTGTTAAAACCATGATGGAATGCTTTAAAGTTGCTCATCTTAAGACTTGAGACTTAGTATTATAGGGAAAACTAAAAATTCTTGGCCTGCTTAAGTAACATGATCCTGAAAAATGAATCTAATTATGTTTACCGTAGGCCAATATACTTCATTAAATCAAGGCTTTGGGAAAGATTCTGCAAATGAACATAGTAGTCAATGTTCAGTAGAATTCACGTACCTAGATATATAGCACTGTTGCTTAAAACTCTTTGTCAGTTGGGTTAATTATTCTTTAATGATCACTAAGAGAAAAAGCCATTACATGTTAGACCAATGCTTTAAGCTTTAATGTCTATAGAGTTTGTCTAGGGATAGTGTTAAAATACATATTCTAATTCTATAGGTGTGGGCTGGGGTCCACTATTCTGCATTTCTATCAAGCTGCCAATGTGTTAACTACCATAGAAATAGTGAGGTGTTAGACAAAGCCCCCAGTGTAATTCTGGTACAATTTGGCAGCTTTGCTTAAACAACTACGAGTGAGTATAATGAGGAAATCCATACTGAGGACTTGGCATTTGAGCTGAGACTTGAGTGCCAAGAAAAAACCAGTCATGTGAAGATCTTGTGCAAGAGCATTCAAGGCAGAGAAACATACATGCAAATACAGACAACCTGAGATGGTACAAGCTTTGGCTGCATCATGGTGAAAGGAACTGATAAGTGATGAGACCTGTGAGAATTTGAAATAAGAAGTCATTGGAAGGGTTTAAGGAAAGGAGTGATGTGATTTACATTTTGAAAATCATTTTGGAGGCTGTGCGAAGAATGTATTGTAGAGGAGCCAAGGGAAGCAGGGAGCCATGTGGAGAGGTTATTCCACTCATTCATGGCTACAGTGGGGCTGAAGAAAAGCAAATAGATTCTCTTATTAACTGGATCTAGAAAACCTCAGCCAAGATAGAACAGATAAGAATTCAGTCCATGTTACAAACAAAAGATTGCCTTTAAAAATGCAGATTTTACCCGGACATGCCTATTTTATATGACCAAAAAAAAAAAAAGTCAAGTACCTTCACAAGAAGGAGGAATCATTTTGGAATTACTAAAAGAATAGGCACTTTTCTAGAACAGTTCAGGGTCATTACATGGAAATGGATTTGTCTGATTGTCACTTCCAAGTAGCCTATACCATGATAGAGAGGAAAATATTAAGAATTATTCAGGTAGCTCACGCAAAGAGTTGACTCATTGGAAAAAGACTCTAATGCTGGGAGGGATTGGGGGCAGGAGGCGAAGGGGACGACAGAGGATGAGATGGCTGGATGGCATCACTGACTCGATGGACGTGAGTCTGAGTAAACTCAGGGGGTTGGTGATAGACAGGGAGGCCTGGCGTGCTGCGATTCATGGGGTCACAAAGAGTCAGACACAACTGAGCTACTAATCTGATCTGATTCAGGTAGAGCTCTCAAATTCAATTAATGTCTCATACAGGAAAACCAGCAGTTTGAACCGTGACCTTCCCTTTAAGATATCTATGACATAACTTTTATTGCAGAAAACTTTCGACCATATACAATATAATGAACCCCTTTATAGCCATAGGCATTACCCAACTTAAGCAATCATTACTTACATGGTCAATTTTGATTGATTTTTTACTTTTCCTTACTCCTGCTTTAACTCACCTATACCTCATTGGTTTATTTTTATTCCCTATTGTTTTACTGGCTTATTTTGAAGTAAATCCCAGGCATAGTTTTAAGAATTTTTGAAGGAAGATATCACACAGTTCTTAAATACGCTTACTTCCAGAAAAAGAAGACATCTCACATGAAGGCAGGGGAACTAAACAATCTTCTTGGCCAGCTCTTTCTAGTTACCTTTATTGTGAGAACTGGCTAGAACTGGAATTCTGTCAAATAAAACTTTTAGGACTCATAAGATTTCATTTAGAGAAAATGCAGAACTAGATTAGAACCCTAGAATATCACAAGATAATTCCACCCTGTCTTACCAAAAGAATTAGCTTGTAAATTTGATACTGGTTAACAAAGTTCTCTTAGAACCTTGGAACCTCTTAGATAGGAACTGCCTATTGTTATTAGCGATCTAGAGGCCCTATAGAAGAACTTCTAGATTTTGTAGGGTCAAGGCTCTAGGACTAGGTATCTCAAAAATGTTTTCACCTGATTTGTTCCAGTTGCTAGGCCTCTCTCTTTGAGCATTACCCAAGTAACTATTCCAAAGGGAAACCTCCATTTTAAAATTTGGACCAGTTGGCAGTATTGGAACTATTTAACCCATAATGTAACTCCCAGCCACCCAGTCTAGATCCCAGCCTACCCATCATAACATAGCTGGCACATCAGACCCCTTTAGGAAACTACTTCAAAAAATTTATATATTGTCCCATTTTAAGAAATTGGTCTGATTTATTATATTTTGGCACACTTAGGGAAGGAGTATTCAATACTGATTCTGTTAGCAAACCAGCTATTAAAGTAATATGTTATAAAGTCTATCCCTTGACATAAAGAATGTCTGGAACATAAACTTTAATAACAAAAAAATGGGAAGGAAGCCAAACATAAAGACCCGGGACTTAATATTTCATATACAAGAGACTGATCCAAGACTACCAAGACTGCCTGGCTATCATGTAGTTATGTCATATTACTATTCCAGTGTTGTTCTGTAGGCTTAAAAGTGGTATGTCTTGTTTTGTCACTAAAGATTAATGGTTTTATAATACAGATGTGGTGGTTTATTTTGTTATTTATTTTTTAAATATATTTTATTTATCCTAAGATGGATAAAAAAGTACTTTTGCATTTTTTTACTGGACAAAAAAGTACTGTGGAAATCCAGTAAATTTAGTAATGGTGTCTGGTGGGGGAGAGACCTTGCAGGGAAGTCTTTTCACAGCTTATTATTTACTTTCATGGGTACTATGCCTGCACAATGTTATCTTTGTGGATTATAGTAATGAGAAAGAAGTGAGAATGACTTTGTTAAAGTGATCTAACTTGAGTGGTAGCATGCAATTTTTTGAGCTTTTATTTTGTCCCTTTTGTACTGTTTCTGTAGACAAAGTATTACAGTTAAAGTTAGCACCATTACAAAAATAGGAAGAATGTTTTATGGCATCTAGTTATGAACTTACTGAATTATGAAATTTAGAGGACTAGGTTCGTAAGCGAAGAAATTTCTCATTTTAAACAGAAAACTGCATCATTGAGAGGTCCAACTATGTTAAAGTGTTGTCTCTAGTAATCTACATCAGAGTTTTCTATTGTGGTGCTTGTTAGCCTAACATAAACATTCATGTGAATAGTAACTTTCTGACCAAAATGTACAGGTAAGCTAAACATCCATACTGCATGTTTCCTACTAGGACTTCCACAAAAACCATATAGATACATATTTTATTTATACATTTAAATTAACTTTGCATGTCATTGCACAGTCTCCCATTTTATTCAACATCTAAAGTAAAATATGCTGGAACAAAATTTAGATAAACAAGCATTCCTCACCTGACAATATCTGCAGTTTTCAGAGATAAGCTGTGTGAAACTTAGGAAAACAATCACATGTTTCTATTGAACTTAATCAAAAATTAGAAAAGAAATACATACATATAACTGTGTTAAGTATAATAATCACCTTGTTATAACCCCCCATTCTCTCGCTATGCATGGATCAAGTGAGCCCAAATTTGGGGCACTGTTATTTTTATATGAGTAGTTTAGGAAAATCACATTTATTCTAATTTTAAAAGTTATTGTAGCACTTTTCTATCAGGCTACTAAAAACTTACATAATGTATAATGGGGAGATAACAAGGCATAATTTTGTTACAGTTACATATATGAGTAGTTAGCAGAGGAGAAATTTCTGTTGTTCCTATACTAAGGGAATAAAGATAAGGACTATATAGCTCATTCTGTTACAAAACACTAATAAGATTAGAATTGTACCAACCCACATTACAGAGCTTAACATTTTAGTCAGAATATTAGGAAAATAAGGCTTTTTGCTTCGTATCAAGACTAACTTGAATATTTATATAAATATTAAAAACATTTTTCTCTTCATTTGTGGTTTGATTCAGTATAGTTCCTCATATGTTCCTATCTTAACAGTTTCTTAGTATAATGGATAATTATTAGAATATAATTATAAAGAATGACAGAATTATATATAGATATTTGCAAAGACATTTCAGTGCAAAACCTCATTCACATATAAATCCAAATTTATTTGTTACCTGAATCTATACTTTGTCAAATACAAACATTTTAATTTTTGCTAATTCTTAACTTTAACCAAAGGGGTTGAAATTTTAAAAGTTCATTCATATCTACTAATATATTTAGAAAATACTTTAGTTCACTTTATAAGATCATTAGAACCCAGTTAATCAACCAACTTCAAAGTACATTAAATATTTTATGATAAGATTTCTTTCTCCCAAGTAGAATACAGATATCAAGTGTTTCACTTTTACACAGTATTTCAATGTTGTTTTGTCTGCCACTATTTTTAAAAAAAGACCACCTTCCTTCCACTCTCTACTGCAATATAGTGTTATTTGTTTTTAAGAAAGTGGGTGTGCTCATTTGGGGCTGATATGCTTCAAAAGACAGATTTGCCAAGCCACTGACAAGTACTTAGACCCATAATACCATAATGTACAATCTAGTAGACTTATGTATTTTTTAAAATATTATCCCACTCCCCTAATAAATGAAATTAACCACCACCTTTGATTTAGTTTTATCTCAAAGAAGTATAAATGTAACTCCTTTGTACATGTAATAAATTATCTATTTTAATCACAAGGTTTAATATGAGAAAAACAAATATATTCTGTATATACCATGCACTAAACTGTTTCTTTTAATTCAATAATATTGCTTTTTGTTGTTGTCATTAAAAAATAGTATTTGCTCCTTCAGCTAAACTGCATTCTAATATCATAGGAAAACTTCTAGTGAGATAACTTGTAAAATCTCTACCCCAAAAAAATTAACTCTGTCTAGGAAGCACCCTATTGAAAAAGAGTGGATTAAGTCCTGCAGTTTGTAATTGAGTTTTAAAAATTAGTATGTTGCTATATTGAATACAAAAATGTGATAGAAAGGATTCAGGCCTTATAAATGGCTGGAGAAACTGTCATCTGTATAACTAATTAATTCCATTAGACTTGCAGGGTTATAGCATGGCTTAAATATTGATTGGCTTTTGTTATGAAAAAGTAAAATACTAATGAAGACACAAAAAAATTCCTTTGAGCTGGAGATTCATTCATGGCTAGAAAAGAAAAAAAATAATTTAGAACTGGCTTATAATTAAGACATTATAATTATATGAACAAAGTTATAAAAACTATGTACATTGATATGAATAATACCAAAGGAAATACATGGCACTGTTTGGCACTTTTTTATATGTATAGTCAATGACACAATGATTTATCTGACTTTAGTCAAGGTATAGTTTTCAAATGACTTTAAGCACAGAGGAGGAAGATTTAAGTAGATTTACTCCTTGGTGTCATATTTAGAGGTTAAATATATCCAAAAGTCTCTGTTGATAAATACACATCTATCATCTGTAAACTTAAATATATTTTGAACTTGCTAATAGTATCTAGTACCTTCAAATATCAAATTTGATGTTCATTGCCATATGCTATTAATGAAGGGAAATGTAACTACTATTATTCTGTAGACCTTTATTTGGCAGGTCCTCACATCCCAGGGACGGGGGAGCCTGGTGGGCTGCTGTCTGTGGGGTCCGCACAGAGTCAGACACGACTGATGCGACTTAGCAGCAGCAGCATATCTATGCCACCTCTGGGGAATAATAGTAATAAGTAATTCTCAATAATTAATGACCTAAGAAATACATTATATTAAAATATATTTCAAAGTTCAAATTATTTTTATTTTAGGGTTACTGAATGTTGGTTGCTTCCACTGATGATATATAATCATATATACATGATTAATGATTTGACCATAGTTAGAGAAGGGCTTCAGAGTTAACAGCTTTTTGAATTTTTTTTAGTTTATTCAAATATTTGAGCTTGTTCAACCAAAAGATAATTGTTCAAAGTGAGTTAACAGGTGTTTAATTTTATTAATTATATCTGCAGTAATTTATTAATTATACACCTCCAGTATTTTATTAACTATAAATCTACATTTAAAATTTTCCTCAAAAGGTTCTACAGAATAGTTGATTGACATATATTTATCTGTTGCTAATCATGATATACTTAGGCATTTTAAGACTTTTATTGAAATACAATAAACTTAGAAGTAGTACACATATAGGTGTACAACTAAATGAATTTTCCTAAACTCAACACATATATGCAACCATTAGTCAGATCAAGAAAGAGCATATTATTATTACCCCAGTAGTCCTCCTTATTGGAGAAGGCAGTGGCCGCCCACTCCAGTACTCTTGCCTGGAAAATCCCATGGACAGAGGAGCCTGGTGGGCTGCAGTCCATGGGGTCGCAAAGAGTTGGACACGACTGAGCGACTTTACTTTCACTTTTCCCTTTCATGCATTGGAGAAGGAAATGGCAACCCACTCCAGTGTTCTTGCCTGGAGAATCCCAGGGATGGCGGAGCCTGGTGGGCTGCCGTCTGTGGGGTCGCACAGAGTCGGACACGACTGAAGTGACTTAGCAGCAGCAGTCCTCCTTATGTTTCCTTCCAATTGGGTGCCAACCCTCAAAGAAAACCAACCACTTCCTGACTTTTAAAACCATAGATTAGTCTTACCTGCTTTCAGTACTTAAGATTTTAACATAAGAAAAAGGCTGTCGTAGTGTTAAAAATCAGATTCTATATAGTTTTACAATGTCCTACAATGTGCAGGGCAGTCACCCACATCAAATTATCCAGCCCCAAATATTAATAGTGCTGAGGCTGAGAAACTCTGCTAACCAAATGCAATGGCCTTAGGATTTTTTCTCAGTAATTATATACTCTAGAAATGTCCCATGAACTTACACAAGTCCATTTGTCTTCTGTTTTCTCAATCACAATAGTTTTTGTATCACTACCTGGCGGTATATATTCATAGTCATCATACAAGAGGCCTAGGATTGGATACTGTGTCCTATACCTATATAGAAAAACAAAAGTTAGTTTATAGGCTGGACAAGAAAATAATTTCATTACTTTTTAGTCATTCCTACTTTGTCTTTCCTTATTTAATTTGGCTCTGAATGACTTTTAACTTTTTCTAAAAAGAAAATCTCCTCTTAGTGTACACAGATTTACTACTATTATTTTCAAGAGAATAAGAGGGAAGTATTTCTGCTTCTGGCAATGATGGACCACTGGCAGCACAAGACAATGATCCCAAAGAAGGGAAACAAATGGCATAAGCCCTACAAGAGCCTACCACACTGCCTGGAGTGAGAATTTGTAGAACAGAATACCAGACAGGAGAGAGCTATACAGTTGGAGAGAGGTGAAGGGATCTGTAGAGCATTCCCCTACAAGTCTTTGGGTGAGTACTGATCAGTATAGGCATGTGAAAAAGCTACTGAGGCTGGGGTAAGAACCACTGAAAAGGAACAGTCTTAAAATATTTGGCAAAACTAATACAATTATGTAAAGTTTAAAAATAAAATTAGAAAAAAAAAAAAAAATCCTGGAGTTCACCTGGTGAAGGGAACTCCAGTCTGTGTTCCAGTAACCAGAGTGAAAAGACTTCCTAATACTTGAGGGCATCAGGCAAATACTACAAAAAACTACTACTGCCTTAGTAGTGGGATGACCTGGTCCTAGACTGCAAGTTGTTCTAAGAGTTTAAAAACAAAACTTGAAATTATTACACTGTTTCCAAATAACCTAACCTCATCTCAGAACAAACCTCCTAAATTCTTAGTGTTATAAAAAATATCCAGAACTCAAATATGTAAAATCAAAATATATGGCATTCAATATGAAATCAGTAGGTATGGAATGAAGCAGGAATATATGAATAATGATGAAGAAAAAAGTGAATTAGAAACAAACCAAGAAATGACAAATAAGCAAGGTTTCATCTACTAGAAATATAAAGAAATATATAAAGTGTATAATTAGTAAGTTGGAGGAAAGCATGAACACAGTGAGAAAGATTGAAAATACAATGATCTACATCAGATTTATAAAGATGAAATTAATGTTGTGTGGGATTAACAACAGATTAGGCACAGAAGAAAATCCTACTAAATTTGAAGACATCAGGACAAATTATCCAAAATCAAACACAAGAGAAAAAAAAAAAGACTGAAAAAGATATACAGAGTATGAGTTAGCCATGTAAAATATCAGGTGCCCTCATATATGCATAATTGAAGGATTACAGGATATAGGATTATATATCCTGGATTATAGGATTAGCAGGAGAAAAAAATAGTTGAAGAAATAACGATATAATTCTTTCCAAATTTGATAGAAACTAAACACAGAGATCCAAGAAGCTCAATGAAGAACAAGAAAAATAATGATGAAGAAAAACACATAGAGGCACATCATTATCAAATTGCTGAAAACCAGTGATAAAGTATCTCATAAACAGGAAAAAAAGCATTACTAAGAGAAATAATCATAAAATTAACATCAAACTTCATATTAGACATAATGAAAGTCAGAAGACAGTGGAATGACAGCTTTAAAGTACTGGAAGTACCAGTTACTATTCTACATACAGCAAAAATAACTTTGGATAATAAAGGCAAAATTACAACTGTTTTCAGACATAAAAAGCCAAGAAAAGTCTTCACCAGCAGAACAGTATGGTGAGAAATATTGAAGTATGGAAAATGATTATCAGATGGTAATTTTGAATCTAAGCAAAAGAATGAACAGCACTAGAAATGATACATATGTGAGTAAATTTAAAACATTGTTTTTCATGTTTTAATATTTTAAAAATAATTTTTACTATTTAGAGCAATATAATACTGTATATGAAGGTTTAAAATATATGTAAAAGTAAATATAGATAACAGAAATAGCAAAAAGATCATGGGAAAATGGAAGTATACTACCATAAAATTTCTATGCTACATGTGATGAGATACATTATTGAGGACAAACTGTGATAATATAAAAAAGAATACTTTAAAACTTACAGCAGTCATAAAAAAAGAAATATACCTAATAAACCAATAAAACAGATAAAATACAATAATGAAAATAACTTCAAGAATATCACTAAAATTGATATAGTTCTAACCAGATTGCTTAGCAAACAAAGAAAGCACACAATTTAAAGATATCAAGAAAGATATCACCTCATATCTGTCTTAAAATGGCTATTATCAAAAAGACAAGAAATAGCAGGTGTTGGCAAGGGTGTGGAAAAAAGGGAAACTTTTGCACTGTTGGTGGGAATGCAAACTGGTGCAACATGTGTATACTTGTGGTGGATTCATGTTGATATATAGCAAACCAATACAATATTGTAAAATTAAAAAATAAAAAAAAAAACAGTATTGAGGTTCCTCAAAAAATTAAAAATAGAACTATCATATGATCTAGCAATTTAACTTCTGGGTATTTAAAAGAAGGAAATCAAAACACTAAAAGGTATCTGCACTCTAATGTTCATTGTGACATTATTTACCAATAGTCAAGACATAAAATCAGTGTAAGTGTCCATCAATGTTAGAATGGATAAATAAAGTATTGAAGCAACCTAGATGTCCATCAGCAGATGAATGGATAAGAAAGCTATGGTACAAATACACAATGGAGTATTACTCAGCCATTAAAAAGAATACATTTGAATCAGTTCTAATGAGGTGGATGAAACTGGAGCCTATTATACAGAGTGAAGTAAGTCAGAAAGAAAACCACCAATACAGTATACTAACGCATATATATGGAATCTAGAAAGATGGTAACAATAACCCTGTATACGAGACAGCAAAAGAGACACTGATGTATAGAACAGTCTTTTGGACTCTGTGGGAGAGGGAGAGGGTGGGATGATTTGGGAGAATGGCATTTAAACATGTATAATATCATATATGAAACGAGTCACCAGTCCGGGTTTGATGCACGATACTGGATGCTTGGGGCTGGTGCACTGGGACAACCCAGAAGGATGGTACGGGGAGGGAGGAGGGAGGAGGATTCAGGATGGGGAACACATGTATACCTGTGGTGGATTCATTTTGATATATGGCAAAACCAATACAATATTGTAAAGTTAAAAAATAAAATTAAAAAATTAAAAAAATATGTATTGTATATTCAAGACACACAACATACACACACACTGGAATATCATTCGGCCAAAAAATAAAGGAAATCCTACCATTTACAACAGAATGGATTGACCTAGAGGGCATTATGCAAAATGAAATAAGGCAGACAGAGACAGACAGATACCATATTATCTCACTTGTACGTGGGATCTAAAAAAGAAAAACCTCATAGGTAAAGAGAACATATTGCTGGTTGCCCGAGGTGGAGGAGTGGGGGGTGGGCAAAATGGGTGAAAGTGGTCAAAAGGTACAAACTTCCAGTTACAAAATAAATACATTGGAATGTAATGACAGGTATGGTAACTATAGTTAATAAAACTGTATTGTGTATTTGAAAGTTGCTAAAAGATTAGATCTTTAAAAGTTCTTATCACAAAAAAATTTGTAACTATGGATGGTAATGGGTATTAACTAGACTTATTATGGTGATCACTTAGAAATATATACATAGTGAACCACTGTGTTGTATATCCAAAACTAAAATAATGTTATACGTTTATATCACAATTTTTAAAAATTTAAAGAGAAATCTTTTGTCTTGAAAACATAAAAAGGGGTATGATGACAAAAGAACAGTCACAGAAGACCTCAGATATCCCCAAAAAAGACTTAATAAAAACCCTCTGCATAATTGGGTAGGACTAAAAGAAAAAGAAGAAATCAGGATGAGGCCTGCACCGTTGGGAGGGAGCTGTGAAGGAAGAAAATTTCCCACACCTTGAGAAGTCTCCTCACCAGTGGAAAGATCATACTGGACAGAGGGAGACTTTTGGAGCCTAAGAGGGAGAGAGCAGCAACAGGTTTGTGGAAGGCAAAAGTAACCTATACAGAGGGTCAGCACTGCCAATCTATGTTCTCCAACTTGAGACACTCTTCTGTCAGTGAGAGGGGGGCTTGGGTGCTGAAGTTCAGATTTCAGAGCTCAATCTCAGGGAGAGGACCAGGGTTAGGTGTGGAAACTACACCTAACTAGGTTTAGGTGTACTAGGAAGAAGCCTGAGCCCACCAGAGAAAGAAGGCACCATTACTGGGAGGCACATGAGGAGAGGGGTGGGACCACCATAAGAGCTTCTTTGCCTGTGAGTGCTCCCAGGCACAGTACACTGCCTAGAGGAGGCCTGGGGACTGGCATGGGTCACCATCACCATCTTGGGCTCCAGAGGCAGACACTGGCCACCTCTTCCAGACCTGCAGGCAGATGCTGGAACTGCCCTGCTGTCCCAGGAGAGCATGGATAGCTCTTGCTACTAGGAAATCCATGAGTGAGTTCCAGGAGCTGTCCCATTGTCCTGGGAGCGTATAGGTAAACTTGCTTCTCTAGAAAATCCATCAGTGGGAGTCAGGACCTGCCTATGCTGTCCTAGGAGGACACAGATAGCTCCCCCTACTAGGAAATCTGCCCAAAGGGGCTGAAACCAGGGGATGTGTGACTAAGGAAGAAGTGGTGAAATCTCTCTTAGCAGCTGTGAAAACTTCAGTTACATCTCCACTGATAGCTTCCTAAATTCAGTGCATGTGAAACATCTGAAAGGACAAGTGTTCTTGTAGCTGGGAGGGGTCTAACTTAGCAGCTGTGGGCTTTGTGGGCATGTACATGTGAAGGTTGGGGCAGACCAGAATATGAGCTGTCTCTGTAGTTCCCATGGTGGGTCCAGGTGCATAGCTGATGCAGTCCTAGGACCTGACTTCAGTGGATCTGAGCCAATGGCCTGATGAAAACAATGCCTAAGAGTCACCAGGGCCAGTTGCTTGCATGCCCACAGTTAAGGTGGGACCAAGAACACCACCAACAATATTGTACTTTGTAAGCTCAGGCAAAAGGGGACACAACAGAGCACATTGACAGGTGAACACCTCCAGAGGAGGAATACTCAGTGGCTTCTCTCCCAGTGGGAGTGCTTCAATCCTATCTATCCTATACCACAGATCAGAAACACAGCTAAGAAACAGATCTGGGGGTCTCTACTCTGACAACTAGGGAAGAGACCCCACCCCTGACAGGGCAGTGACAACCAAATAGCAATATCTAGGACACGCAACATGTAGGGCAAGCTCTGATCACCCTATCAAGGGGATAATGGAACAAGCCTCTGGACCAACCTCACCCACAAGGAAGCAGACACCAGAAGCAAGAGGAACCATGATCATGCAGACTGTCGGAAGGAGACCATAAACAGTAAGTGACAAAATGAGATGACAAAGAAATATGTTACAGATGAAGAAGCAAGATAAACTTCTACAAAAACAACTAAATGAAGAGGAGACAAGCAATCTGTCTAAAATAGAATTTGGAGTAATAATGATAGTAAAGATGTCCCAAGATCTCGGAAAAAGAATGGGGGCAGAGATCAAGAAGATGCAAAAAATGTTTACCAAAGACCTAGAAGAACTAAAAAACAAATAAACATAGATGAACAAGACAAGAACTGAAATAAATACACTGGAAGGAAAAAATAGCAGAGTAACTGAGGTGTAAAAACAGATAAGTGACCTGGAAGACAGAATGGTGAAAATCTCTGCCACAAAGCAAAGAAAAAAGAATGAAAAGAAATTAGGACAGTCTCAGAGACATTTGGGACAACATTAAATGCAGTGACATTTGAATTAAAAGAGTTCTGGAAGAAAAAGAGAAAGGGCCTGAGAAAATATTGGAAGAGATTATAGTTGAAAACTTCCCTAACATGGGAAAGGACATAGTCACCCAAGCCCAGGAAGTGCAGAGTCACATATGGGATACACCCAAGGAAGAACACACCGAGACACATATTAATCAAACAAACAGAAATTAAATACAAAGAAAAAATATTCAAATAAACAAGGTGAAAGTAACAAACGACATATAAAGGAATCCCCATAAGGTTATCAGCAGATTTTTCAGCAGAAACTCTGCAGGCCAGAAGAGAGTGGCAGGATATATTTGTAATGAAAGGGGGAAAAAACCTACAACCAAGAATACTCTACCCAGAAAGGGTCTGATTCAGACCCAACAGAGAAATCAAAAGCTTCACAGACAAACAAAAGCTAAAAGAATTCAGCACCACCAAACCAGCTTTGCAACAAATGCTAAAGGAAACTTTCTAGGCAAGAAACACAAGAGAAGAGAACAAAAGAGGAAAGGAAGGGAGAAAAGACCTACAAAACAAACCCAAAACAATTTATAAAATATCAATAGGAACATAAAAGTTGATAATTACCTTAGATGTAAATGGATTAAATGCTCCAACCAAAAGACATAGACTGACTGAATGGATACAAAAACAAGACCCATGTATATACTGTCTACAAGAGACTCACCTCATACCTAGGGACACATACAGACTGAAAGTGAGGGAGTAGAAAAAAATGGTCCATGAAAATGGAAATCAAAAGAAAGCTGGAGTAGCAACATTCATATCAGACAAAATAGACTTTAAAATAAAGACTGTTACAAGAGACAAGGAAGAACACTACAAAATGATCAAGGGATCAATCCAAGAAGACATAACAATTGTATATATTTATGCACCCAATATAGGAGCAACTCAATATATAAGGCAAATGCTAACAGGTATAAAGTGGTGCAGCTGCTTTGGAAAAATTTAGGAGTTCTCCAAAAAGTTAAACAGAGTTACTATGTGCTCAGCAATTCTACTCCTAGGTATATACTTAAAAGAAATGAACACATATTTATACACAAATTTGAACACAGATATTTACAATAGCATTGTTCAAAACTGAAAACAGCCCAAATTTCCATCAATTGATGAATGGATAAATAAAATGGTATATACATCCATAAAATGGAATACTATTTAGTAACAAAAATCAATGAAATACTGACACATGCTAAACCACAGATGAATCTTGAAAACATGCAAAGAGAAAGATTTCGGTTTCCAAAGATTACATTTTGCATTATTCCATTTATATGAAATATCCAAAGTTGATTGTTGCTGAATGTATTCATAAAGAGTCACTTTCTATTTGATTTTGCAATGTAAGTTATGGTCATATTGATTACATAAGAAGAGATGCTGCCTAAGAATAATGATGTCTATGCAGGAAAGAACAGAGCCAAAAGATAAAGACAGATTTCTGAAGACATATTTTGATCACACAAATCCATTTGGACAACAAGCAATCCCAGTTAAGTGGATTAACCAATTCCCAGTTTAAGCTGCGTTTCTGGCATGTACAACTGAAAGAGTCCTGACTAATATGGTTGGTTAAACAATGAATTATTTGCTTTTTACTTTCATTGTATTTAATGCATTATAAATACAGTGAAAGTGTGCTGTTGAATTTTATCGTCTTTTTGTGAACATTCATTCCTCAGTAGAATTACTGGCCAGCAGAAAACATCAAATTCTGTCTAGGGGTGTATATATCAAGTAAACATGCTACAATTTGGATTATAACATAACCAAAATCATATCCAAATTTCATTAAAAATAACATTACTTTTTAGTTGTAATAGTTGTCCTTCCACCACTGGAGGGTTGGTTATGAGATGAATATATTTCTTGTCTTAACTTGGAGAGTTCCTTAGAAATAAAAGACAATATAACCATTTGAAAACAGTACAAACATGAGGTAAGAGGTATTTCTGATCATTTAACAAGGTTCTAAGAATAATTTTTCCCTTCCTTTTTAGCCTTGAGGTAAGAATATTCCAATCCTACTTGTTGAATTCCATATAATCTTGCTTCATGATACCTAATTAAGTTACATTATAAGTCTCTGCAAGAATCCACTAACTGGTATAGGATTTCTGTACTTAAGGGATAACATGAGATAGAATGGGCATGATTCTCAAGGTGAATATGTGAAAATTTCTGTGGCAAAAGATTAAAAAGTATAACTATAGCAGAAAAGCATTGAAACTGCAATATGGGAACAGATATTGTTTCCTAAAAGACAATCTATTACTGAACATTACTACAAGTACCATTTGTTCAATAACAGCAATATGATATTAACCACTATTTTGGATACTTTGTTCCTTCAGTACCTATTTTATAACAGAACTTGGGCTATATACTATACTCATAGAAAGGAATATAACAAAGTCCCTTACTGAAGAAACTCAGTCTTATTGGAAGTTTCATTGCTAATGAAGTAGAAAATCAACATTTTAAAAATATTAAAAGCATAATATTTTTTGCTTCAATTCTATCTTTCCTTTGAATTATTTCTCCTGAAATAGAGCCTTTTACTTCTTCATAGTCATTCACATTCTTCTTTATGAATAAATTAAGTCTTGGAAATATGTCTTTTCTTAGTTTGTGGAAATTATTTATCCCACATGGCTGAGTTGTATGGTTCCTCTCCACCTTGACCCCTTCTCTGTTACCTCTGACTGACGCTTTATAAGGGAATCTTTCTCTTCCAGCAAACTTGTCAGTTCATGAATCTTGAATTGAAAATCATTGCAGCTTCCTTCTCTTCTTGAAACATCTTTTTGGTACTGATTTAATTGAGTCTAAGGATTTAAAAAGAACTTAGAACTATTATAATTCTCATTTAACAAAATGGATAACTGAGTTCCAAAGAGGTTAAGTGGCAGAAAGTCATAAAGCTAGTTATGAAATGAAGAGTAAAATACCAATAGTTATAAACATTTGAAGTTTTATAAATGTTGAATACAAATTGAAATACCAATTAGGAATTTCTCACTTTTTAAAGTTGACTTTACTATTTAGGCTTAGGCATTATGTAAGTAAAAATCCTAGGCAACAGAATTAAAATAAAGCTAAGAAAACAGGTACTTTATATTCCTTCAAATACTAATTAAGGAAAAGTCAGTAACTAATATTATATCATGATTTGCACTTAACAACATATTCCTCCTGCATAACTTCTCTCAGTGCTCATAGCAGCCCTCTGAGATAAGTGTTATTATAAACCTTATTTACAAAACAGGTAAATGAGGTCCAGAGATGTTAAATCATACAAAGGAGCAACAGCTAGTAAGCAACACAGCTGCAACTCCATGACAGGTCTTCTGACTCCAAATCCTGTTCATTTCCTTCTTTACTGTATTATATATGCACAGATGACTGTTATGTTAAAGTGTTATTAGTAACATTCTGATGGAAAAGAAACCAGTGGACGAAATCTGCAAGAAAAGTTGATTTCCTTTTGAACAAATTCTATTTTGTTTCATTTTGATTTTTGGTAAAGACTATACATTATATTTGCAAAAAAAAAAACTATGTGGTCAATTTTTATATTAAAATATTTGAGTTATATAACTACAATTAGTAATTGTAATTACTATTGTAATTGTATCAGTAACTTAAGGGTTAGTCAATTTGACCTAGAATGACAAAATAAGGCAATGTACAATTATTCTCACAAATATCACTTTGATTTTGATGCCAATTACAGGTACATAATTCAACAGTTTTATCCTTGCACTTGACAAAGCTCTTGCTATGTATCACCCCTCAAAGTCAAAGAAAGATTTTTATGAATTCAAATGTGGCTTCACTGGACAATCTTGAAAGTTATTCTTGCCTGCATAGAGCAAACTTCAGGTAGGATCATAAAATGTTCCCTCTCCCCCATCACCAAATAAATTAATCAAAATTAAAAAACCAACAACCCCAACTTAACATTTTTTCTTTCCTAGAAAAGATGAAGCTAAATTAAAAAAAAAAAAAACAATTTAACAGTATTCTTTACACAATGATACGTATTTAACAAAAAGTTCTACAACATACTCCTATCAGTCTACCTTCAGTTGATTTTTGTTTGTAGCTTTAAACTTGAAAATAACATTATCTTATTAGAAAGTCTGTGCTGACCTGTACATTTATGCAGTGTAGGATCTACATACCCTTAGTTTGCAGATCTCTCTGTCTTTCTCCATTCTTAAGTTTTTTACCATTTCCATGTAATGGTTGCCAATCTCATCCATTTTAGCCTGCAGCATTGGGCCTGTGCAAGTCTCAGAAACCTACACAAGGCAAAATAATTTTCTGTAATTAGACTGTTATGAAGGAAATGCATATGATATTACAAAACATTGATAGATAAAAAACACATAATTAAACAAAACATTGAAACAATCAGATGGATTTTTTTGGAAGTTCATTATACAGCTGAAATGGCAGTGAGTTAAGACATAACTGCATGTGAAATCATGAGAAAGCAGTCTATGTGTTTTCTCGCATTGAATTGGATACACACACACACACACACACACACACACACACACACACACACACATATGGGCTTCCCAGGTGGCACTAGTAGTAAAGAACCCGCCTGCCAGTGCAGGCTAAAAGACACAGGTTCAATCCCTGGGTCAGGAGGATCCCTTGGAGGAGGGCATGGCAATCCACTTCAGTATTCTTGTCTGGAGAATCCCATGGACAGAGGAGCCTGGGGGACTATGGTCTATAGAGTCGCAAAGAGTCAGACATGACTGTAGCAACTTAGCACAGCACATAGATGTATATATAACCAATGGTATAATTAAGGCAATAGCACATGCTTAAAACAAAATTTGAATACCTGTATTCTCAGATTTTTATTCTCTTGCTCTAAATTACGCTTACAGTATTCCAACTCTTTTAGTCTATATTCTACGTCTGACAGCGTATGTCGAAGAGAGAGATTGTGTTCTTCCAATGCTTGGCATTTTGAGGTGGAGTCTTGACATCCTTGCTGTAAAGAATACATAATAAATAAGACAAATGGATTTTACTTTTTAGGAGAGAGTGCTTTTAGTTGATTAATTCAATGAAACAAAGCAAATATTTTTCCATGCCCAGTTTGCTTATATATTTATCCTTAAATGGTAAGTTAAGTCAGCTATGAAAGATATTACTCTCACTTACCTTCTTGAGTGAGAAGGAATCGAGATTAGATGAATTTTCAGTGTACCAATTTAGCAAACTCTTGCTACTCCTTGGCAATATGATAACCTACCTTCCAGTAGGTACCAAAATAACCCTATGCCTGATTATGTAACAATTGGAAACTCAATCAAAATGTGGGATTGTCACAGGAGCAAATTTTAGGAGTGGATCAGCCCTAGAGATTTACTATGATTTCCAAAGAATCATCTCTGCTCAGATATCTATAGAAAACTTTTAGAGTTCATTCATTCAATTACTCATTGCACAAACGTGTTAAGATCTACAAAAACCTTTTTAGCAATACACTAGTAGACCAAATGATTGAACTTAGATATTCAATATTTATACAGTTTTTGTCACCTAACAGCATAGAAAATTGTGAATTGTTTATACTTCATATCTAAAATACTTAAGAGAGATATATATTATATATATATATATATTAATATATATATATATATATATATATATTTTTTTTTTTCTGACAGGACTTCAGTAACTGGAAATACCCAAGGCCTCTCAATTCTCATATGAACAAATTATTTCATCATATTTTAATTGGATTATATCTCATAAATCCAGTGTGCTAACTGTGCATATGAAAAACTATCAATCTAATTTATTATCAATGAAAATGTCAATTACCTGCTGTTGGCGATTATCAGCTCTCACTGATGCCAAGAGTTCTTCATACTCTTTTATTTGAGTTTCTTTGAATGCCAAGTCTTTCTCAAGTCTTATCTTATCATTTTCCAGTGACTAGAACCAAAATTATTTGTTATGACTCAGAATTACAGAAACTTGTCAACAGTTACATAATACAAAGATCTGTTTTCATTGAAATGTTTAAATAAGCACTTATTTCATTTGCAGTTGTTTAATAAAATGGAATTCTAAAAGTTAATCAAAATATGGGATACAAAATGACTGAAACTTTAAAACCTGCATTGATAGACATTTTGATGAATTGATGAATCCTAAGTGCAATGAAGCAGAACCTTCTGATTATTTAACATTTTTTTCTTACATCCACAAAGACTCCTTGTTAATCCCAGCAGGTTGTGAATTTTCAAATTAAGAGTCTGAATGTATTCATCAGAACCCAAAAACAAAAAAACCCACTCCAAAGTCCTCAAGGAGTAATTCACTGTATGGAAAGTCTTCTGAATATAACTAGCTGATGTCATGAAAAACACCAATTAAAATAGAAATCAGAAAATGTTAGTTCTTGGAAGTTTTCAAGCATTCAAAAAAACTTCAAAGTATGCTTTATTATTACAGAAAAGGGGAAGTTCCCAATCAATGAGTCAGATTATTCTAATTTTACAAACTACTCCCTGGCTTTAAGCATTAAATTACCTTAGTGGTAAACTAAATAATAAGTGTGCACCCAAGTTTCTTTCATTTTCACACTGGACAGCTCTTTACTTCTCTCCTCCAACCCCAATTAACTGTTGCAAGAAAATAACTATATCTGGGTGAGCACAATATTATTGTATTACATTTTTAAAAGGCAGACTGAATGCTTTGATTTATATGTTAGGAAGCTAAGAACTAGAAAATCTTTGGAAAGAAAAATCAAAATAAATGTTACTGTCAAGTCATTCTGAAGATGTCCAAGCTCTTCCCGTATGTTGCTGAATGTGGACAGCACGAGTCGGAGAGATTTAGCAGACATATCCCTCATCTGGGGGAAGAAAACGATTGATGATTTATTTTTACTAGCATTTAAAACAGGCAATGTAAGTAATAGTAATCTAATTTTTCTGCTCTACAAGCAAACTTATTCACAACTTCATTTTTAATATGGCAATATTAGAATAGTGATGCAGGGCATTTGGTCAATAACATGCATAAGTAATCCAAGGAATATTCCTGAAGAGATCATAGCTATGTTATTTGAAAAGGGTCTCTTTTTTCCATGATGAAGTATCACCTTTTTCATGATAGAAATATATCAGCAAATTCTCAAATTTACTTTTTTTCTCTAAAGATTAAAAAAGATGAGACAGTCAATCTTCAAATAATAAGTTGCATCTCCCTAAGTGTGCTGCCAAATGAATTGATTTTGGCTGAGTTGAGAATAATATAATAAAAATTAAGTTTCAGCTTGAAATATAAAAATATCTCAAATTTTAAAGAGGGAGAAAAATCCTTTCACTAGGTTAAACTCATTTCTTCAGAGAAAAATGATTTTAAAACAGGCAACTTCTGTTTTTGAGTGGATGGAGCACAAATGCTTTTCTCTATTCTTTTTGCTAAGTATAACTGAAAGCCCTGGAATTTATGTATAAAACATACATAAAAAGACTCTGAAAGGTGAAAAAAAGAATGAAGTCTGGTTTAGAACATTGAGCTATGGAAAAATATAGAAGTGATTTCCTAGGCTTTCTTTTTGCTTCATTTATCAGAGCAATGTTGGGGAAATCAGTAACCCAAGAACACCAGAGATATGGACAAAAAAAGTCCCTAGGAAAGCCTGCTCTCTCTAGCCAAAGGACCATAAAAAGGGCAGCCTAGCAAGGCAGATAGCATTTAGATAATAACCACTCTACTTCAGCCAAACATCACAGAAAAAAAATGCAACTATATTCTACTCTACCCAAAGCATTAAAAGCCAAGAAGGGAAATTAGACTATCTCTCCTTCAGTCTCCCTGCTTAGTCACCTAATTGGAATTAGCGAATTCTTGGTGACTCAGACAGTAAAGCGTCTGCTTGCAATGTGGGAGACCTGGGTTCGATTCCTGGGTTGAGAAGATCCCCTGGAGAAGGAAATGGCAATCCACTCCAGCACTCTTGCCTGGAAAATCCCATGGACGGAGGAGCCTGATAGGCTACAGTCCATTGGAGTCGCAAAGAGTTGGACATGACTGAGCGACCTCACTTTCACTTTCAGTGAAGAGTCAAGACTCATCATTGTCCAACAGAAGTGAAGCTACTCACCTTACAGTGTCTGTAGAGGCCAAGAGGGGAACATTACCACAACACTCTTTCCCATCCAAACCAGGGTGTTATCAGTAGGAACCTACAATTCCTTATCCCTGCCCAGGAAGAACAATGAGATACTCCCCCAACCAATGTCAACAGAAGCAGAGTAGGGAACCTGGACTTTCATTCCCACCTGGCAGTAATAAGCAGTCGCCCCACTTCCTCTGTTTCTCAGTATCAGAGGAGGCCTGCTACAAAAGAAGATTTGATCAAAATAAGAAGTCATAACATAATCAAAATCTCCAGGTGTCAATAAAAAAATCACTTATTCTTAAAACAGGAAAATCTCAACTTGATAAAAAAGAGTTAATACATGCCAACATCAAAATACCAAAAATGTTAGAAATATCTGACAAGGATTTTAAAATAGCCATCTTAAAAATGTTTCAATAAGAATTTGCAAAGATTTATAACAAAAAATAGAAAGTCTCAGCAACACAACTGAAAATCTGAGAAAACAAATTAAGAGTAACTAAATGGAAATTTTAGAACCTAAAAGGGCAATAACTTAAATATATTAAAAAAAAAAAAAGCTCAATGGATGGACTAAAAAGCATAATGGAAAAGATACAGCAAAGAATAAGTGAACTTGAAGATAGAACAACAAAAAAATACTTAATTCTGAACATCAGAGAGAGAATAGATTAGAAGATTGAACAGAGCCTCAATGTCCAATGGGAGTATAACATATATCTAACATTTATGTCATCAGAATCCTAGAAGGGGAAAAGAAAGAAGGTGAAGCTGTAAAAGTATATGAAAAAATAATGGCTGAAAATGCCTCCAAATTAGCAAAAAACCAAACATACACATTCAAGAAGTTGAGAAAACCTCAAGCAGGATAAATCCAAAGAAATCCATTCCTGGACTTATCAGCCAAACTGGTTAAAACTGAAGATAAATTTTAAAATCTTAACAGCAGCAAAGAAACCTTAACTATTGGGAATAGCAATTCCAATGACAGTCGATTTCTCATGAGAAACCATAGAAGCCAGAATGTTTTTTAAGTGATGAAACAAGAGAATTGCCAACTAAAAATTCTGTATCCAGTGGAGGAAAAAAAAAAAAAAAAAAAAACCTTTAGGAATGAGGGGGAAATCACAGTTTTAGATGAAAAGAAAAATAATTTTTCACTAGCAGACCTATACTAAAAGAATGGTTGAAGGAAGTTTTCTGAAGAGAAAGGAAAAGATAGAAGGAATTTGGACCCTGGTGGCTCAGATGGCAAAGAATCCACCTGCAATGTGGGAGACCTGGGTTCGATCCCTGGCTTGGAAAGATCCCCTGGAGAAGGGATCAGCTACCTACTCCAGTATTGTGGCCTGGAGAATTCCATGGACTGAGGAACCTGGCAGGCTACACACAGTCCATGGGGTTGCAAAGAGTCAGACACGACTGAGTGACTTTCAATCACTTGGACTATCAAGAGGGAAGAAGTAACACAGTAAGCAAAAATATGGGTAAATACAGTAGGTTTTCCTTCCTTTTTTGCATTTTCAAAATTAAATTTGATGATTCAAGCCATAAAAATTATAATGTTTGACGTGGCTTTCAATGTACTTAGAGAAAATACTTTAAAAGTCATAAATATGGAGGCTAAAAGAAAGATGAAAGAAGAAAAACTTTATGTAGTTAACTGATACCAATAAAATGTTGCAAATTTGGAAAACTCAGCAGTGGCCACAGGACTGGAAAAGGTCAGTTTTCATTCCAATTCCAAAGAAAGACAATGCCAAAGAAAGCTCAAACTACCGCACAATTGCATTCATCTCACACGCTAGTAAAGTAATGCTCAAAATTCTCCAAGCCAGGCTTCAGCAATATGTGAACCGTGAACTTCCAGATGCTCAAGCTGGTTTTAGAAAAGGCAGAGGAACCAGAGATCAAATTGCCAACATCTGCTGGATCATCCAAAAAGCAAGAGAGTTCCAGAAAAACATCTACTTCTGCTTTGTTGACTGCCAAAACCTTTGACTGTGTGGATCACAAAAAACTGTGGAAAATTCTGAAAGAGATGGGAATACCAGACCACCTGATCTGCCTCTTGAGAAATCTGTATGCAGGTCAGGAAGCAACAGTTAGAACTGGACATGGAACGACAGACCGGTTCCAAATAGGAAAAGGAGTACGTCAAGGCTGTATATTGTAACACTGCTTATTTAACTTATATGCAGAGTACATTATGAGAAAAGCTGGGCTGGAAGAAGCACAAGCTGGAAACAAGATTGCCAGGAGAAATATCAATAACCTCAGATATACAGATGACACCACCCTTATTGCAGAAAGTGAAGAGGAACTAAAAAGCCTCTTGATGAAGGTGAAAGAGGAGAGTGAAAAAGTTGGCTTAAAACTCAACATTCAGAAAACGAAGATCATGGCATCTGGTCCCATCACTTCATGGGAAATAGATGGGAAAACAGTGGAAACAGTGGCAGACTTTTTTTTTTTTTGGCCCCAAAATCACTGCAGATGGTGACTGCAGCCATGAAATTAAAAGACGCTTACTCCTTGGAAGAAAAGTTATGACCAACTTGGATAGCATATTGAAAAGCAGAGACATTACTTTGCCAACAGTGGTCCATCTAGTCAAGGCTATGGTTTTTCCTGTGGTCATGTATGGATGTGAGAGTTGGACTGTGAAGAAAGCTGAGCACCGAAGAATTGATGTTTTTGAACTGTGGTGTTGGAGAAGACTCTTGAGAGTCCCTTAGACTGCAAGGAGATCCAACCAGTCCATTCTGAAGGAAATCAGCCCTGGGATTTCTTTGGAAGGAATGATGCTAAAGCTGAAACTCCAGTACTTTGACCACCTCATGCAAAGAGTTGACTCATTAGAAAAGACTCTGATGCTGGGAGGGATTGGGGGCAGGAGGAGAAGGGGACTACAGAGGATGAGATGGCTGGATGGCATCACTGACTTGATGGATGTGAGTCTGAGTGAACTCCGGTAGTTTGTGATGGACAGGGAGGCCTGGCGTGCTGTGATTCATGGGGTCACAAAGAGTCAGATACGACTGAGCAACTGAACTGAACTGAATACATGGGGATAAGTTATGGATATATAATATAGTGACCACTAAAAAAGTCATACAAAATGACACACTCAAAAGCACTAGAGATAAGTCAAAATGGAATTCTAAAATACACTTAAGTAATCTACATGAAAACAAGACAAAGAAAACAAAGAAACAAAAGACAGAATGAACAGAAAACACAATGGCAGGTCTAGCCCTAACATACCAATAATTACAACTTGATCTAAACACACCAGTTAAAAGATAGAGATTGACTTGACAGAGTGATAAAAAAAAAAAAAAAAACATAACCTATGTATTTTCTACAAGAAACTCATTTCAAAGATAATGAAATTTAAAATATATATATATATGATGAAAGTAAAAGATATATCATGCAAGCCTTAAAAGAAAGCAGGAGGAAAAAAAAAAAGAAAAGCAGGAGGGCTATATTGACATTAGATAAAAATGACTTTATAGACACAGATGTATAGAACAGTCTTTTGGACTCTGTGGGAGAAGGAGAGGGTGGGGAGATTTGGGAGAATGGCATTGAAACATGTATAATATCATATATAAAATGAGTTGCCAGTCCAGGTTTGATTCATGATACTGGACGCTTGGGGCTGGTGCACTGGGATGACCCAGAGGGATGGTACAGGGAGGGAGGAGGGAGGGGGGTTCAAGATGGGGAACACATGTATACCTGTGGTGGATTCATATTGACATATGGTAAAACCAATACAATATTGTAAAGTAATTAACCTCCAATTAAAATAAATAAATTTATACTTTAAAAAATAAAATAAAGAAAAGAAAAAAAAATGACTTTAGAGCAAAGAAAATTACCAGGGACACAGAGGGACATTACAGAATAAGAGTCAATCCACCAAGAAGATATAGCTTTCCTAAATGTCTATGCACCAAACAAAAGAGTTGCAAAACATATCAAACAAAAACTAATAGAATGGAAAGGAGAAACAGACAAATCCACAGCTACAACTAAACACTTTTACACTCCTTTCTCAGCAACTGATAGAACTACTTAACAGAAAATGAGCAAGAGAATATAACAATTCAACAATATCATCAACCAAAGGATGTAATCAGCATTTACAGAATACCTTATCCAATGACAGATACATGTTCCTTTCATGTTCCCATGGAACATATACCCAAAATAGACCGTATCCTTGACTATAAAACTAAACTTAACTGTTTCAAGAAAATTCATCTCATATCAAGTATATTTTCTTACCATTGTGGAATCAAACTAGAAATGAATAACGGAATGACAATAGGAAAATCTCTACACACTTGGAAACTAAACAATACACTTCTAAACATTAATAATCCACCATTCAAAACAGATAATAAAAGGAGATAAAAATACATAAAATTGAATGAAAATGAAAATACATATCATAACTTGTGGGGCACACTAAAGCTATGCTGCGAGGATATTTATAGCACTAAATGCTTACATTAGAAAATATAAAAGGTGTGAAATTAATCATTTAAATTCCCATATGAGGAAACTAGACAAAGAAAAGCAAAATAAACAAAAGCAAGCAAAGGAAGGAAATAATATAGATAAGAGGAAAAAATAAAAAAATCAATGGAAATGTAAATGGAAAGAATAGAGATCAATAAAACTAAAATATAGTTTTTTCAAAAAAATCAATGAAATTGATAAACCTCCAACAAAACTAACAACAAAAACAGAAGACACAAATCACTAGTGTCAGAAATTAAATAGGAGAGAAGAAAACAGACCCTGCAGATGTGAAAAGGATAGTCAGGAAATACTATGAATACACATAAAAATTTGACAATTTAGATGAAATGGACTACCTCCTTGAGAAAGATGGGCTATCACAACTCATCCAATATGAAACAGATCATTTGAATAGATCTGTAACTATTAAGGAATTGAATTTAGAATTTTTTAAACTAAAAAAATATACATGCATGCCATCCATGCCCAGATATTCTCACTGAAGGATTATACCAAATGTTTCAAGAATGATTAAAACCACTCCTTATACAGTTTCTTCCGGAAAATAGAAGAGACATTTCCCAATTCATTTCATGAAGCTAAATTATCCTGACACCAGAATCAAAGAGAATAGAAAGAAAACTACAGACTAATGTCTCTCAGGAACTTAGATGCAAACATTCTCAATTTTTCAAGGAAACAGGCCTTCATTACACTTTGGATGGACCTCGTGCCATCAGAAATAATATAAAGGCTATAGCCAAGATTCAGATTCTGCAGAGCATAAGTGTTCCCTATACCACTGTCTGTTTATAATACACACTTATATTTCACTTAAGTTGCACAGATAAGATGCCAGGTGCAATATGTGAATTATCAATAAAAGCTTGAGATCAAATAACAAACTTAGAAATTTGCCTCACTAGACAAAACTAGATTATCTTTAGAATCTCTTCTTGCAAACACATACACTCTTCTTTTTAGCTATATTCTTTAGCACCTATTTTGATCTATCTTGATCTGTCTCTCCCTTTCAGTGTAGGGGAATATATTGCTGCAGTGGTCTCTAACTTTCCACAATTCAGGAAAATCAATGAAATGACCTTTCCATCTGCCAGGGGTAGGGTAGGGAGGTGTAGAAAGTAGAATGGAGAAGAGGAGGGCGAAGTCTGTAAGTTAGAGTCAGTTTGTGCTACAGCAGCGAGGAGAGAATAAGGGCATTCTTTGGGAATAATATTTTGATAACAATTTCCTGAATGTTAGTCATTCAATACTAGTCTTTGATGGTCTGACCAAACTATAATTCAGCCCTTGTTTAATCAAAATGTAATCAACTGTTGTGAAACAGGATTTTTATTTAAACCTTTCTGTTATTAATTAAAGGAAACATCCTAAGCCAGCGCTTTTTTAGTTGTGAATTCACAGGCATTCTTCACTCCATCTCACCTGCAGAATATAGCGAATTTGCTGTTTTGTAAATTCTGACAATCCTTTTGGAATCAATGATTCAATGTCTTCTGACTGTAAGAAAAGAGAGGCTTATCCTTTAACAGATACACATTAGTGTTTTAATCTTAGGATCAGCAATCCACAGACTTTCATAGAGAGGGGCCTATTTTTAGAGACATCAAAAGATTATTTCACTTTTTAGGCAATAGTTCCTACAAACTTTAGTAGCCTTATCAGTTCTTACTTGTAAAAAATTGATGGTACTACAATCACCATGGAAAGAACTCTGCATTCCAGGGATTTTAGAGGAAAGTTTGGGGCAATCAATCAGATGTTCCATTTCTATTTTTTAAAAGAGTAACTTAAAAACAAAAGCGTAGTCACTTAAATCCCATTAACACTTTATTCCAGTGTATCTTTCAACAACTAGAAGTTTTGTTGGGTGGTATAACATTTTAGAGGTGGATTTTTTTAAATAAAAATTTGGGGAAATAAAAACAAAGGTTTATTGAGAATTTGCAAATTGCATGAATTTTGCATAATCTTTTGAAAGGTTATGATGTTGCCATAACAACACTAAGAAGCTTCAACAAATTTTAAGTGAGAAGCTAAATTGAAGTCAGTACTTCATAAAAGCAATTTAGGGCTACTGAATTATTATAACGGATGCAGTTTATCAATACACTGGAAATAAGGATGAAAATTAACACAAAAGAAGCCATTGTGCTTTTCATTACATTGAAATCAGTTCTTTCTCTATTTGATGACTTATTCCATTAAAAGTAATTATTAGCAAGATGTGTGTATATAATAGAATTGATATTTGAAAAAATTTACTTCAAGTCTCTGGCTATTTGGCAAGAGTAGCCAATAGTCAGAGAAAGGGATGGCACCCCACTCCAGTACTCCTGCCTGGAAAATCCCATGGACGGAGGAGCCTGGTAGGCTGCAGTCCCTGGGGTCACAAAGAGTCGGACATGACTGAGCGACTTCACTTTCACTTTTCAGTTTCATGCATTGGAGAATGAAGTGGCAACCCACTCCAGTCTGGTGGGCTGCGTCTATGGGGTCACACAGAGTCAGACATGACTGAAGCGACTTAGCAGCAGCAGCAGCAGCCAGCAACTTAAGTTAATATTTCGTTAAAAAAGTTTAGTTTTTTACTAAAATTAAAATTTAGTTACTGTAGATTTCAATTTTCTAAAACAGAGACTATGTAGTCAATGAATTTTTAAATGTTCTCATAAGGAAAGACAAATTAAATCATAAGGTGACAGCTGGTAAAACATTTTTTGTGTGTGAATGATTATTATTTTTAACAATTATCACTTTTACAGCCATTACAAAGATATAAATGGTATATCATTTCAAATGCAAAAGGATCATTGTATCTTTCACTAACCTATGTGTCGAGTCTAATAAAGATACCAAATTAAAACAATATTTTTAGTGCAAATACCAGAATCTGCTTTGTTATCAACTATATTTGATTTTCAACTCTTAGCACTTACCTCATCTATAGACTCAAAGTCCCGTTTGCTGCAAGAATTAATGAAAAACAGACAATCTTAGGAAAATATATACATTGATCATATATAAATGTTAATGTTCTAAATATTTTACCTTATTTTTTGATGTCATAATATATCCAAATGAGATTTATAATCCAAATGAAAAATTTTAAACTAACTAAAATGGCACTTCACAAAAATAAAGATAACTTTCATGGAATTAACTAATCTATTAAATATAAACAATAACAAACCAATAGAATATGCAGAATTAGTTAGTACCATCCATTAAACAAGTCTATTTGTGACTAGATGTAGAAGTCTTCAGTGTTTGGCAACAAATAACATCTGAGTGAACAATAACAGTAATAGTCAGTCATTCTCTATTTTCAACTCTTTTTCTCCTTGTATTGCTCCCTTTCAATGTTGATTTCAGCTTTTCCCTACAGTGTCTTTAAGCTATTCATACCATTTTAAGCAAAATCAAAACTTGCAAGACTACCTCTTTCAGTCTGTACTAGTGTGTGTGTGTGTGTGTGTGTGTGTGTATACGTGTGTATATATATATATATATATATATATATATACACACATATCAGTGACAAAGCTTAAAGGATATTCAAATGCTTATATAGGGACATAGGCTGGAAGAAGCACAAGCTGGAATCAAGATTGCTGGGAGAAATATGAATAACCTAGATATGCAGATGACACCACCCTTATGGCAGAAGGTGAGGAGGAACTAAAAAGCCTCTTGATGAAACTGAAAGTGGAGAGTGAAAAAGTTGGCTTAAAGCTCAACATTCAGAAAACGAAGATCATGGCATCTGGTCCCATCACTTCATGGGAAATAGATGGGGAAACAGTGGAAACGGTGTCAGACTTTATTTTGGGGGGCTGCAAAATCACTGCAGATGGTGACTGCAGCATGAAATTAAAAGACGCTTACTCCTTGGAAGGAAAGTTACGACCAACCTAGACAGCATATTGAAAAGCAAAGACATTACTTTGCCAACAAAGGTCCGTCTAGGCAAGGCTATGGTTTTTCCAGTGGTCATGTATGGATGTGAAAGTTGGACTGTGAAGAAAGCTGAGTGCCAAAGAATTGATGCTTTTGAACTGTGGTGTTGGAAAAGACTCTTGAGAGTCCTTTGGACTGCAAGGAGATCCAACCAGTCCATTCTGAAGGAGATCAGCCCTGGGATTTCTTTGGAAGGAATGATGCTAAAGCTGAAACTCCAGTACTTTGGCCACCTCATGCGAAGAGTTGACTCATTGGAAAAGACTCTGTTGCTGGGAGGAATTGGGAGCAGGAGGAGAAGGGACGACAGAGGATGAGATGGCTGGATGGCATCACTGACTCGATGGACGTGAGTCTGAGTGAACTCTGGGAGTTGGTGATGGACAGGGAGGCCTGGCGTGCTGCGTTTCATGGGGTCACAAGGAGTCGGACGTGACTGAGTGACTGAACTGAACTGCACTGAGCCTTAAGCAACGTGACCAAAATTTTAGTGAGATAATAGAATTTCCAGTATCAAAATGAGGGTTTGTCTATGAGTATTGGAAGGCTCTTTGTGGAACCATGTGAGGTAGACAAATGCTGCAAGATGATTATAAGTGGTTATACCAGTCTAGCACTGGCTTCTTGGGGAAATGTTGAAAGCTGGGAAAGATATAGTTCTAGCATTGTCAGTGGCAACAGACAAGACCTTATTCTTGCCTACTTGTTCCTTCTGCCCTTAGTGGAAATGTTGGACCCAAAATACATATGGTGAACATACTTCTCAAACAAACAAAAAAACAAGTACACACGTTCTGACAGCAAAACAAAATATTTTAAAGTAAGACAATCTTAGGAAATCATAGATACACAACTGCCATATTGTCAAGTACAATAAAAAAGTAATTTAGAGATATAAGCTAGTAATGTTAGCTCTTTACCTTCTATATAATTGTTTATGAGTATTCCTTACAAAGGTAAGTGGATCACTCACTGTGCAAAGCCTCTTGCATGCATTTATAAAAATACATAAGCTAATGTGGAGAATGAGAACTGAAGACTTCATTTCCCAAGGCATGACTGCCTATGTATGTATTGTACATATACAAAACTGTCTGTGTATATGTATGTGGTATTTCCTAGGTGGCCAAAATAGAAATTGTGGGGAGTCCCTAGTGAAAAAAATGAAATATCTTCTAATTTATTGTTGTTGTTGTGTTTTGTTAATCTCTCAGTCATGTCCGACTCTTTGCTACCCCATAGGCTGTAGCCTGTCCAGCTCCTCTGTCCATGGGATTCTCTAGGCAAGAATACTGGAGTGAGTAGCCATTCCCTTCTCCAAGGGGTATTCCCAAGTCAGGAATCAAACCCAGGTCTCCTGTATTATAGACAGATTCTTTACCATCTGAGCTCTCAGGGAAGCCCTTCTACTTTTTTTGTGTGTTACTAAAGCAGCTGCATGTGTATGGAAGATTAAACAAGTTAAAATATGAGTCATAATGCTAACTGGAATTATCACAGACCTTTTATGTTTAAAATTATAATTCCAATGCCAACTTAGTAAACACATCTCTAGTCACTTCTTACTACAAATAAGGAAACAAAACAAAGAAACAAAACAAGGAACAATCAACAGAAAATAATACTGAAATTTACAAATGTAACCAAAATGGTTTCATAAGATAACCTTTCTTTATCCTGACTCTCCAGCTTAACTCATTGCTGAATTGCAATTTAAAAAGAAGAAAAGTGGAGACCAAAGGGGTGGAAGAGAGAAAGAGAGAGAGTGGAAACAAAGAGAACAGAGCTGGGAAGTGGAAAGGTCAATGTGTATTACATTTCCATTCAGTACAAGATAACAGTGGCTAGAATTACAGTGGGCAGAAAATAAAAAAAAGTGGTGCTCATTGTATGGCATCTCATCTCCTAGGATGGAAGGAATCTAATAAGGAAAAAACAAAGAAAGGAGAGGAAGAGGATGAAAGGAGGGGAAGGAATGAACAGAAAGAAACTGACAACCTTCTGACAAGCAAACACTCTTAAGCCCCCAAATTTTATGAGATCGTCTCCACTCTGGAGTGTTTACTAATGTGGAGACACTAACTTTCTATTTTCTTTTTGATATTTTAGATACTCTAGAAATTAAGTTCAGCATTTTGAAATGTTTAATTACACATTTAGGTCACCCATGTATATTTATCAAAACCTTCAATGAGAGGAAGTTATTTCAAAACCCCAGATTATACTTTTAGCTGGAAGATCATTATAAAATATTTAACTTGCTTGCTTAGTTATTTTGTCTACTTCTAATTAGTATGAGACTAATAAATTTGGAATTTATTTATCTCTCATTCTATAAGCCTTTATTGAGTAGCAACTTTGTCAAGGCCATGACCTCTGAATGGGTTTTGGACAATCTAAACACAAATGTTAACTTGTCCTATCCTTCACAAAAACATAACTGATCTAATGCAAAATTTGAGCAGTGTAAAATTGGTCTAAATCCTGCAACCTTTTCAAATTTGATGACTCAAAAAGTTGATAATTTCTTTAAATTGTCTGCAATATATTTAACAATTTAGAGACACATAGCTAGTATAAAAGTGATTTGCCTAAGGTAAAAAGGTTCTCCCATATGTTCTAGTCCGAGTCACTTTTGTAGCCTTAGGTCAGTGATTCTCAAACCTGAGCATGTATTAGAAGCCTCTGGAGGGCTTGTTACTTGGCCTTACGCCAGAGTTTTTGATTCTGTAGGTCAATTTCCAAGTTGTCACATGATGCTCTTGTTGCTTCTAAGCACATGTCTTATATAAATCATTTATGGCTTATAACAAATCTATGAAATGAGTATCATTATTATTATAATCCCTATTTTATAGATGAAGAAACTGAAGTACAGAGAGGTTAAACAAGTTGCCTGATACTACACATCTAGTATGTAATAAAAGCTGGGACATGAACCCAGGATACGAACCCTAGATGTACAATCAGCGTACTTAAGAATGTCTCTATCTGCTGTTGATTTCACAATGTGATACTTTAAAAAAAATATTCACAGGGCATGATTAATACACAGAAGAGGAACACCTAACAGTGTTCCAAACAGTATCTAGGGAAGGCTTTACAGAAAAGCCTTTTATACTACTATACTAGTAGTATAAAAGCCTTTTATACTTTTATACTAGCTATGTGTCTCTAAATTGTTAAATATATTGCAGACAATTTAAACCAAACAGTATCTACGGAAGGCTTTGCAGAAAAGCCAAGTCATGGCTTATATGTATAAGAGTACTCAAAAATGTTTGAATCCATCTCAAGCACTTAGTAGCTATGTGATTTTAATAACTTATTCTCTTTGGGAATTCAATTTTAAACTTTCTGTGGTTACTGTGCAAACTAGATAATATTTAAAAAGCACTTAGTACAGTGTCTGGCACGACAATGAACACTCAATAGACTATTCAGAACCAGGGGAAAGCTTTTAAGGTAGTGACCTTATGCAAATGAATGAATGTGTGAAATAATTGTTTGGATAAAGGGAGAGGATATTTATTAGCATAAAACCTTGTTGAACCCAGCTAAAGATGGAAACAAATAATGACCCCAATTTAAATAAATAGCTGTGCTTGTCTCTAACTGTGCTCAACTGCATGGATGTAGCATAAAGAAACCATTTATTCATTCAACAAATATTTATTAAGTGCCACGGTAAACCAGTCATCACACTAAGCACCAAAGAAACAAGGGTAAATAAAACACCCCTCATGGGGTAGTGTCTGAATTCTAGGAGTAGTGGGCAATGAGTATTGAATGGAGGAAAAGAGAAAACAATAGATAAGGCAGAGAACTAGACTATCCAGAGTTGGAATTTTGCTAAGTGGGGGGACAATACAATAAAGAGGCAAGGCAGTTGAGGGTGAGGGTTAAGAGAACGGTTGCAATCATAAATACAAAAGCAAGAAAAGTTGGGGAGGAGAAAGCTAATAAAACAATATTGTAAGGTAATTAGCCTCCAATTAAAATAAATAAATTTATATTTTAGAAAGTTCTAATAAGTAGAAAGAAATGAGATAGAGAAGAGATTAAAGATTTCTAAGAAGTAGAAGAATCTAAAGTTGGTGAAGTCTGAACTAGAAAAATATTCTACTGACTTTCTTCTATCCTCCAGGCTTTTTGGAATTTATGAAGCTTTCCTAAGTTTTGCCTGACAGATGACCACGTATATGATGTGATTATGTAGTAAAGGCAACTTTTGGAGTATAGTTCATGAAATTCATTTCATGACAATATGCTCTCATCTACACATGAATAGTTGATAAACTGTTCATGTTTATATACCTAAATATGTATTATTGTATAATACCATGTTATAATATCAATTTATAAATAAATATTTGTATATTTATATAAAATTTTAAAATAATATGTAATATTTATAAGAATATATAATCCTAAATGTATATTAAACTCTTGTCTTCATATGTTGAACACACGTCAATGGAAGATAAACAGTAGTGTGTTAGCAATTGGATTGCATCTTATATCATCAGTGTAATATCTTAAAATGTCATAGTATGCCATGCATTATTTGAGCTCCCTGCCCAAGTGATAGCATTTGACATAAAAGTACATTAGAAAAGAAGGTCCACTTAATTCTCTTTTGACCCTAAAAGAGTTGGTATGATCTCTTCGATGATTTTCATAAAGTCCATTAACTCTTAAAATGAGATATTTTAATTAGATCCCATTTGTTTATTTTTGCTTTTATTTCCAATATTCTGGGAGGTGAGTCATAGAAGATCCTGCTGTGATTTATGTCGGAGAGTGTTTTGCCTATGTTCTCCTCTAATTAAAATTAAAAGCTTCTGCACAACAAAATAAACTATAAGCAAAGTGAAAAGACAGCTTTCAGAATGGGCTGAAAATAATAGTAAATGAAGCAACTGACAAATGACTAATCTCAAAAATATACAAGCAACTCCTGCAGCTCAATTCCAGAAAAATAAATGACCCAATCAAAAAATGGGCCAAAGAACTAAATGGACATTTCTCCAAAGAAGACATACAGATGGCTAACAAACACATGAAAAGATGCTCAACATCACTCATTATCAGAGAAATGCAAATCAAAACCACAATGAGGTACCATTTCACGTGAGTCAAAATGGCTGCTATCCAAAAGTCTGCAAGCTATAAATGCTGGAGAGGATGTGGAGAAAATGGAACCCTCTTACACTGTTGGTAGGAATGCAAACTAGTACAGCCACTGTGGAGAACAGTGTGGAGATTCCTTAAAAAACTGGAAATAGAACTGCCATACGACCCAGCAATCCCACTACTGGGCATACACACCAAGGAAACCAGAATTGAAAGAGACACATGTACCCCAATGTTCATTGCAGCACTGTTTATAATAGCCAGGACATGGAAGCAACCTAGATGTCCATCAGCAGATTAATAGATAAGAAAGCTGTGGTACATATTACTCAGCCATTAAAAAAAATACGTTTGAATCAGTTCTAATGAGGTGGATGAAACTGGAGCCGATTATACAGAGTGAAGTAAGCCAGAAAGGAAAACAGCAATGCAGTATACTAATGCATATATATGGAATATAGAAAGATGGTAATGATAACCTTGTATGCGAGACAGCAAAAGAGACACAGATGTATAGAACAGTCTTTTGGACTCTGTGGGAGAGAGCGAGGGTGGGATGATTTGGGAGAATGGCATTGAAACATGTATAATATCATATATGAAACGAGTCCCCAGTCCAGGTTCGATGCACGATACTGGATGCTTGGGGCTGGTACACTGGGATGACCCAGAGGGATGGTATGGGGAGGGAGGGGGGTTCACGATGGGGAATATGTGGCGGATTCATGTTGATATATGGCAAAACCAATACAATATTGTAAAGTAATTAACCTCCAATTAAAATAAATAAATTTATATTAAAAACAAACTTTTTCCCCACAAATAAAATAAAATAAAATAAAAAGCATATTAAGAATAAAAAAATAAATAAATAAAATGCAGTATTTCCTGATATCTGCTCATATAAAGAAAGCTGAGTGCCAAAGAATTGATGCTTTTGAACTGTGATGGTGGAGAAGCCTCTTGAGAGTCCTTTGGACTGCAAGGAGATCAACCAGTCAATCTTAAAGGACATCAGTCCTGAATGTTCATTGGAAGGACTGATGCTGAAGGTGAAACTCCAATACTTTAGCCACATGATGTAAAGAACTGACTCACTTGAAAAGGCCCTGATGCTGGGAAAGACTGAAAGCAGGAGGAGAAGGGGACGACAGAGGATGAGATGGTTAGATGGCATCACCAACTTGATGGGCATGAGTATGAGCAAGCTCTGGGAGTTGGTGATGGACAGGGAAGCCTGGCATGCTGCAGTTCATGGGGTCACAAAGAGTTGGACACGACTGAATGACTGAACTGCTCATATAATTATCTTGTTACACCATTAAATGTACTCAAGTTTTTCTGTGAACCTAAAGTTGCTTTAAAAAATAAAATCTATTAAAAAAATACCAGGGTACTGTAAAGTTTTTGAAAGCTACAACATAAAGGTAAATGATATCTTTATAGTACCTTCCTCCAATTCTCTGCAAATGTTCTAATAAACAGTGATATAGATCCGTATTTTTGCGGCTTAGATCAGCGAGCAATTCTCCAAAATATTTGGGGTCCAATTTTTCAGGGCTGTCATCCTGAATTATCACCTAAAGAAAACATCAGTTACTATTATAAACAATATTAAGTGTTTCTAAGTTCACAGATATTTTGATGTGAAATGAAAAAAGTGAAATAGCCTATTAATACAAGTAACATCACAAAGTCATCACATAAATGAAGCCACTAAAATTTCTTTGCAGCTGTCATATGCATTTTTCAATATGGGAGGAATTCAAAGAAAAAACAATGTTGTAATGGCATTTTCAGATTTTCAGTCAAGTCTAAGTGATCTAATGAATTCAATATGAGTAATTTACATGAAAATTCTTGAATATAGATGCTTAAATAAAAAGTAAAACAAGTAAATCAAAATCCCTGAATGGCTCATTATTATCACATGGCTTATTCATCTGTCCCCTGTTGGAAAAGAAAATGTGATTTATTTGAATTATACTGACTATAGATGAATTAATCTCATTTGGATTTGAATATGTCAATTAAAATCTATTTGATTACTAGCACAGCTAAAAGAGTAAATAAACTTTCTCAATTCAATGTGTTTTCATTATTTCTTATTGGATTCACTGCGTTTATTATTTGAGCTGAATATCTAGTCAACCTGACATGGGAAAAACTAGCTCACAGCTAAATGTAGAAAATTCACAGACCTCAGAGAGGTTTGAAATCCTAAACACAAATTATTATCAATAGGGTCATAGATAAGATTGTTTGGTTTTCTCAGCAACCTCTCCTACCCAAAGAAATAAACTTAAGAGTAAAGAATGAATCATACTTTCTGGTATATTCCACAGTATCCAGCACATTGCTGATTGAACACCCTATAGTTGTTCAGTAAATATCCTTGAAATGAAATAAGTCATCTACTTGGTTACGAGAGACCCAAATGCCAAATGATTCTCAAAATAATTTTTACAGGTTTCTATCTTAAAGTAGCTAGCTAAGAATGGCTAAAAAGGCCTAAAAGAGTATAAGCAGCATTTCCTCAAGAACATAATGGTGATCCCTTACAACCTGTTCCTAAATTCAGATGTCTAATCGCAGTAATGAAATTGAACTTGTAGTAAGAGTTGGAGACAGACTTTTGAGGTCTACCTAGATTTCCAAATTTTGGCAGTGAGCTCTCCTGTGACAGACCCCTCTAAGAAGTAAGGATCAAAGTTAGCCAAGTTTTTATTCTGAATAATTGTTAACTTTTGATTTCATGTTTTATTCATGCATTTCTCTCCTATGGACCTTATATATTCATCAAACTGGGAGTAGCCTAAAAACACAATTTCAAATATGATTTTAAAGATTTTAAAGTTAACTGGATAAAAGGAAAATTTAGCTGTCGTGTCAATGTCATTCCACTGACCCTCAGGTTATTTCATTGCTATAGCTAGCTAGTGAGATAACACCTTCCTGCCTTACCTTTCTGTGCCCCTCCCAAACCCGTTAACATTCCCAAGTAGAAAAGGGCATTTCTTTAGCCAAGAATATTCAAGTACTGAGCTCCTTGTTAAAATCTGCAAATTAATGTGATACACCTAGTATTTTGCCTATTTTTCTCTCTTAGCAGATTATAATGACCTAACAATGCTGCAAAAGCCTTGGAGCTTTTTTTTCCTTTCCATTTTAACTGATTTTATATTTCAAATTATCTTAAAGTATTTATTTCCTTTTTATTTTTACCCAAATATTCTCTTATCATTGCCTTGTATACTAGTAAACATGTTGGGTATAGAATTCTTTGCCCACATTAGTAATTAGTACCATTACTAAAATTTTTGCTCATATGATTTCAGTATGACACCCAAATAAAGAATCTCAGAGTCCAGGACACAGAATTACTACACAGAATTACCTCTCCAGAAGACCTTTGTGTTTGTGTTTTCAACAACTTGGGAATTACACTGTCCCTAACTGCATTGTTTTGGAGGTTAGTTGGGCTAGGTATTGAAACTGTCAAGAGTTTGATTTTCTTATTGTGAAACTGTGAAAAATATGACTCAAGTTCAGGTAACAAATTTTAATCAGCTTGAGAAAAAGTGAGAGCATTAAAATTGTAGAATGGTTCTTTTGACAAAACAGCTGTCAGGGTAGAAAAGCAGGAATCAAAATTTTACTCCTTTGTGTGTATATTCCTCCTTAGTTTTATACAGTACACAAATCATGATAACTTTTAAGTAATACAGTAAAAACCAAAACCCAGTTGGGTTCAAAAGTATGGAGGAGAAGATAGACAGAAGGCATATTCTCATTTGCTATTAAGCTTTTGATGGAACTATGCTCAATAAAATGAAATTGCCCAACCAAAAATTATGATGTACCAGGTAGCAATATTTTCATTACTAAATCACAGGTTGGTAGATGTTAGTTTTATTGGAACTGCTTGTTTTGCCATTTCCTTTAAAGTTGGCTCATAACCATGTTTTTGTTGACTTGAAAAAGCCAAGACGGAGAGCCTCCCAATGAAACAGGAATGTTTCCAGTCAGAATAATGGTAGCTCTAATGGATGCATGTTTTTTCTCTGGGACAATACTGAGTTGATAAGATACTTGAGATAAAAATATCTCACACCAACTCTTCTGCCTGAAGAATGAGAGCTATCTTGAATGTCGATCTGAGATAATAGCTTTAGATTTTCATATATTAAACAAGGAGGAATACAAACTGTGCTGAAGAATAGTTATTCCCAGATACACAAAATGTGATATTTCACAAAAAATACAAAAATTATTAAAGATTCTTTAGCATGCATCCATCAAATACCTTTAATCAGATCACAATTTGGCCATAATAATGAACAAGCCATCCAACTCCTTGTCTCTGATTGCTAGAAAAGCCTCTGATTAGAATTACTGCCGGCAAACCCAAGGCAAGGCAATAATGTTTAAGTGTGAAACCAGTGACAAATTAGTAGTCATTTTTCAGAAAACTGTAGAAAGGAAGTAGCTTGTAAAGGAAAACCATGGGCTTCATCTCACTACTGCCTTGGAAATTCTTGTCCTATTTCCAATCTGGGGTTTTATCTTTTATTTGTTGTCTATGAGATTCCAGGAGTGGAATTATTTTTCTAGCATTTACATTATATAAACTTTGATATTCAAAGATGATTCTTTTGACCAACCATATTTACAATATTAAGTGGTAGTAATCATAGAGTCCTACAGATAGTAGACACACAATAGTTGCATATTTCACCTGAATTATCTATATTTTCTTTCCTGGCCCCCTTCAAGCTTAGTGGCACACATTTTTGAGAATGCTGTTCAGGACTAGAGAGTATTTGTGATCAACGCACAAATAACACTGTAGTAGTAATATAGTAGCAGAGGGTATTCGCTTAATTAAATTTATCCCCACTAAGTACCTGGCTTAAATGTATGCATTTTTCATCTACTAAGAATGGTTCAGTTCAGTTCAGTCCGGTCCCTCAGTTGTGTCCGACTCTTTGCAACCCCATGGATCGCATGGACCCCATGGACAGGTATGCCAGGCCTCCCTGTCCATCACCAACTCCCGGAGTTTACTCAGACTCATGTCCATTGAGTCGGTGATGCCATCCAACCATCTCAACTTCTGTCGTCCTCTTCTCCTCCTGCCTTCAATCTTTCCCAGCATCAGGGTCTTTTCAAAGGAGTCAGTATTTTGCATCAGGTGGCCAAAGTATTGGAGTTTCAGCTTCAGCATCAGTCCTTTCAATGACTATTCATGACTGGTTTCCTTTAGGATGGACTGGTTGGATCTCCTTGCAGTCCAAGGGACTCTCAAGAGTCTTCTCCAACACCACAGTTCAAAAGCATCAATTCTTTGGTGCTCAGCTTTCTTCACAGTCCAACTCTCACATCCACACATGACTAAAGGAAAAACCATAGCCATGACTAGATGGACCTTTGTTGACAAAGTAATGTCTCTGCTTTTTAATATACTGTCTAGGTTGGTCATAACTTTCCTTCCAAGGAGTAAGCGTCTTTTAATTTCATGGCTGCAATCACCATCTGCAGTGATTTTGGAGCCCCCAAAAATAAAGTCTGTCACTGTTTCCACTGTTTCCCCATCTATTTGCCATGAAGTGATACGACCAGATGCCATGGTCTTAAGTTTTCTTAATGTTGAGTTTTAAGCCAACTTTTTCACTCTCCTCTTTCACTTTCAACAAGAGGCACTGGTCCAGCGCCTACCATCTTGCTGGGGCTTCTCTGCCCTTGGACATGGGGTATCTTCTCACAGTCACTCCCACACTAAGCAGAGGGCAGAACTATACCAGAAGTGGCCCCCATAGAGGGCATCCTCAGGCAGGGAAGGAATGGATATCTTTCCAACCTTGAAGTAGTGTGATGAGAAAAAGTAGACACCTCTCTCTACTAATGGCCCAGACGGGTCAAACTTCAGAGGCAGCATCCTGCACTTTGTTTTTAAGTGCAGGGAAGACAGGAAGAGTTGGTGTTCTGAGCAGAATCCCCGTGATTTGCCATAGAAAATGGTACAGACCAGACAGCACCAGTGCCAGACTTTCCATGCCATGTAGGGCCACCTAAGACAGACAGGTCATAGTGGAGAGTTCTGACAAAACGTGGTCCACTGGAGAAGGGAATGGCAAACCACTTCAGTATTCTTGCCTTGAGAACCCCATGAACAGTATGAAAAGGCAAAAAGATAAGACGCTGAAAGATGAACTCCCCAGGTCAGTAGATGCCCAATATGCTACTGGAGATCAGTGGAGAAATAACTCCAGAAAGAATGAAGAGATGGAACCAAAGCAAAAATGACACCCAGCTGTGGATGTGACTGATGATGGAAGTAAAGTCCAATGCTGTAAAGAGCAATATTGCATAACAACCTGGAATGTTAGGTTCATGAATCAAGGCAAATTGGAAGTGGTCAAACAGGAGATGGCAAGAGTGAACATTGACATTCTAGGAATCAGTGAACTAAAATGGACTGGAATGAATGAATTAACTCAGATGACCATTATATCTACTACTGTGGGCAAGAATCCTTTAGAAGAAATGGAGTAGCCATCATAGTCAACAAAAGAGTCTGAAATGCAGTACTTGGATGCAATCTCAAAAACAATAGAATGATCTCTGTTCATTTCCAAGGCAAACCATTCAATATCACAGTAATCCAAGTCTACGCTCCCACCACTAATGCCGAAGAAGTTTAAGTTGAACGGTCCTATGAATACCTACAAGACCTAGAACTAACACCCCAAAATATGTCAATTGGAATGCAAAAGTAGGAAATCAAGAAATACCTGGAGTAACAGGCAAATTTGGCCTTGGAGTACAGAATGAAGCAGGGAAAAGGCTAATAGAATTTTGCCAATTTTTACTAGTCATAGCAAACATCCTCTTCCAACAACACAAGAGAAGACTTTACACATGGACCAGATGGTCAATACTGAAATCAGATTGATTATATTCTTTGCAGCCAAAGATGGAGAAGCTCTATACAGTCAGCAAAAACAAGACCACGAGCTGACTGTGGCACAGACCATGAACTCTTTATTGCCCAATTCAGACTTAAATTAAAGAAAGTAGGGAAAACCACTAGACCATTCATGTATTTAAAATGGTTGCTTAGCAGATTCAAAAGCCCTTAAAATGCCATATTATATAAAAGGAATTATACATGATTGCCTAACCCTCTGAAAGGTCATTGACATGCTAACAAGGTCTTCTGTGCTTAGACCCTCTTGTGTAGTAACTTTTTGCTATGTGACAACAGAAAACATCACTATTAAGAAAAACTTACAATGTATATATTACTATCCTGCAAACCTTATAATGATATGGTGACACTTGTAGATAATTAAGATTACCACTTCATTAATTTTGCTTTGATTTGAGACATTTAATAGTTTTCAGACTGAAACTGTGAAGTGAAATTCATTTTATGTACCATGCCATATGGCTGACAAGGCAAAAAAGAAAACAGTAATTGTTCTCTTCCTATTTTGTAGCACAAGAAGAAATCCTAGCAGGAAAAAAAGTGTCAGGATTTTAGGTCCTGAAAATCCTTAGTGCTGTTTTAATGTCCACAGATATTTTAGTAAAGAAATGTTGCATTTATAGTACCTGGTACATAGAAGATTTTCAATAAATGTTGTCACTGAATTGAATGTACTATACAACAATCACAACTCTAAAATGAAGTCTTGACTCATAACAACAATCCTGTACTTGAAATAAAGATTTAATTTTCTATGAGTAACCCTAGGCAGCAAAGTGTTGCAATGAAAAAAGAATGGAAATTTGAGCCCAAAGTGGAGCTCCCATTTCCTAGTTGTAGGCTAAGTGTATGTATTGCTTAATGTCTCTGAACCTCAGTATTCTGAACTGTAAAATGTAGATAATTTACTACCTATTTTGTAAAGTTGCTGGAGGTATTGCTTTAGCGGGGATGAGTAAATTATTAAACTCTCATGTAAAAATCATCATAAAGATAATGTCTTTATTTAACCTAATACATATGGACAATTGGCTATTTGAATAATGATTATAAAAAAGGAGCAGGAGATGGTTATAAATTATTTGCATACTCTCAGCTACCAGAGAGTAGAGACTCAGTTTTAATATCTTTATTTAATTCCAGCTCCTACCATAGCAACTGAGCATAGTAGAGGCTCAGTAAACATTTGTTGCATGAGGAGGTTGTCATAAAATATGCCATTGGGGCTAAATATTAATTATAATAGATGGAAAAACACTAGTTGAAAGAGGTGCTTTAACAAAGCAACTAAAATTAACTTTACTGAAAGCCACTCAATGTTGTCCTTGCCCCTCTTTTGGTGTATATGTATAGGTTGGGTATTTTTTTCTTTTTTAATGAAATAAGATGATTCTTCCACTCCTAACCAATTAAAGTAGGTGGTCTGGATTGTCATTTTATAATGAATACCAGTGATTGAATTTGTAACAGCTTAATTATTTTGAATGGAAAATAAAATACATTTTCCTATGATACAAGTGACTACTGAAAATTTATTTAGCTATTTCTTGTGAACAATGAGAATTTTGTCACTAATCATGTTTTTCTTTTTTTCCCTCCCTGTGGTTTCCAGAAATCTCAGAGCCAAGTTTTTAGCCCACTTTTACTAATGGCATGGAACTCTGTGCCTGCATTTCTGTGTGCTCTTTTCTTTCTGGAGTTATTGTTCCTTTATATTTATACTGTTCCTGATATTTCTTTTTCTGATCTATTACAGCTTATTTGTTCTTTTAAGCCACTCTAAATACTTCTTGTATTGGAAGATACATATCCCAAAGAAATTAATTTTAAATGAATATGTATTTTTAATACATAACTTCTTGAAACCATCTTTTTTGCTACTTGTTCTCTTCTCCACCTCTCTTTCATTTCTTTATTCTGCCATTCCTTAGTATGTAATTTATTCAAAGAATGGAACCACTTCTTTATTATGTAAGCAGAGTCAGCGGAAAAACTCACTACACACATGACGTAGCTCTTTCAGTGTAATTTATCTTACATTCTAACTTTTTCCTTAACCCAAAGGCTAAAAGCTATACACACAAGACACAGGAAGTACTTAAAAGGTCTCAGTGGCATGATGCTTTCATTCATTCAGCCCACATTTATTGAGAACTTACTAAGTACTGTTTTAAGGTACACTTTTAAGTGCTACTGAAAAAAAGACATAAGACACTGTCTCCTCTCTCAAGGTCCTTATGGTCTTTTAGAAGAGCTAAGATATATGTCTAAATAACTTTGATATATATAATAGATTGACCAGTTGATAAGAGCTATAAAGCAGATCAAATGGTAAAAGAGTTATACAAAGGAAACACAACTTCAGCTATGTAAGAGTGATTTTATATAAGAAGAATCTTGATAACTGATTAGGTGTGAGGTGGCAAAGGAGAGGGAAAGTAAATTTTAAGTCTTGTAATTAGAGCACTGAAAATATCATTAATAGAGGGAATAAAATGAAAAGCTATATGTGGTTAATTGGAGATGACTGTGGGACAATCAAGTAGAGAGATCAATTAGTAAAAAATAATGGATTAGAGTGACTTCCCTGGTAGTCCAATGGTTAAGAATCTGCCTTGCAATGCAGGGGACACCAGTTTGATCCCTAATCAGAGAAGATCCCACATGCTTCGGGGCAACTAAGCCTGCAAGCCACAACTACTGAGTCCATGTGCCACAACTACTGAAGTTCACATGCTCTAGAGCCCGTGCTCCCCAACAGTAGAAACCACTACAATGAGAAATCTGCACACCACAACTAGAGTAACCCTCTCTTGCCACCACTAGAGAAAGCCCAAGCACAGCAATGAAGATCCAGCACAGCCAAAAACAAATAAATAAATGAATTATGGATTAGAGCTTAGCAGGGAAATGTTGAGAGTTGTCCATGTAAAGGTGATCATGTAAAAGTCATAGAAGTCAAGATTTTATACCATATAGTCAAGGGAGAAGAGATAGAGAAAGGAAAAGAAGGCCAAGGATGGGTTTCTGGGGAAGATCTGATGAAAGAAGAATGAAGTCTGAGAATTAGAAGCAGCAGTATAGTATAATGGAAAGAAAGAATATCAGGAATACAATGGATCAACAGAATCACTTATCATCAAACTGGAGTAAGATGAAAATGAAACCAAAAAAGAAAGTGAAATTTGCAACTTAGAGGTCAATAAAAGCAGTTTCAGGAGAAAGTTGAAACTAAAATCTGGTTTGCAAAGCATTCAGGAATGTGTGAGTAGTGAGGAAATGGTAGGCAGTGATTATGCCTTCCTGCTTCAGAGTGTTTGCAGATGAAGGGAACAAAGAGTGAGATCATAAATCAATAGATTGGTAGGGTTGCTAAGGGAGTCACCTTGAAGATGAAGTTAGATTCTTAATTCTTTATTTTTAGATTCTTAATTCTTAAAGATCCAAAGAATCAAAAGTTTGCTCCAAGTACAGAGAAATTTTTCAATGAAGTAGAGTACTCTTGCCTGGAAAATTCCATGGACGGAGGACCCTGGTAGGCTGCAGTCCACGGGGTCGTGAAGAGTTGGACATGACTGAGCGACTTCACTTTCATTTTTCACTTTCATGCATTGGAGAAGGAAATGGCAACCCACTCCAGTATTCTTGCCTGGAGAATCCTAGGGATGGCGGAGCCTGGTGGGCTGCCTTCTATCGGGTTGCACAAAGTTGGACGCGACTGAAGTGACTTAGCAGCAGCAGCAGCAGAGTGTTGAAGGAGTTCACATAGTAAACTCAAATTGTGGTACCTGGACCAAGTAAACTTTGGATAACCATTGAACTTGGAAATGCAAATTGTCAAGTCTCACCAATCTTTATTTAAACAGGCCTGCCAACTGATTCTGGTGCACAATAAAATCTTACTTCCACTGCCCATTCTCAGTAGAAGGCAAGGCCACCTGCAGAGAATAAGAGAATAGCAGTGGGACCTGGAGTACAAAGAGGGTGGGAAAAGTAAGGATTAGATACTGAGGACCGTGGTGGCAAAATAATTAGAATTAACTAAAAGGAGTTCCTAGCAACAGAAGGAGTCCAGCAAGATAGAGACAATATATATGAGATTAAATTAGCCTAGTTTGTGAACTTTAACACATGAAGCAGTCAAAATCTAGGGGCAAAGAAAGTGGACGGCAGTTTATCCAAAGTAAGGGATCAGTGAAGGTGAGGATTAATCAGAGAAGGCAACAACAATTTTAAGGTTTTCTAGCAAGAGCATTGTTGAATCAGCTGACAAGGGACACCAGCCTGGTTTGGAACTGAGAGTGAGAAAGCTTGCTAAGGGCAAGGTTCAATGGAAATTGGGGAGTAGGAGATGCAAGAAAGTGATGAGACATTCAGAATTCCAGATTAAACAGTTTCAAGTGATGAGGAGGTTTCAAGGAGTGGCCAAAGTCTATGAGAGTTGAAGATGTAGTAGAAATGAAGAAATTAACAGTGATGAAAAACCATGAGGGTAGAGCATAGGAAAGATCATATGGTGGTCTTTCATGGTGGTGAAGTTCTCACAGATGATTCCAGGGCAGGGGTTAGGCAAAAGTGGGAAGAAGCCTATAATCCTGCCAGTGAAACTGTTGAAGGATGGAAAGAGTGACTAGAAGATCAGTAGTAATGATAATATGAGCAATGAGGAGCGGTGTATATGGGTTGCAGGGTTTTAAAGAGAAGAAACGGTCAATCACTTAGTTGTATAAAATTGTACTGAGAAAAGAATCCAATAGATACATAGAAAACCAAACAAATGAAAAAACTTAGGGAATTATTAACACCAGCAAATAATAGTTGTACTAATAAAAATAGCAAAACAGTACACAAATTGGTTCAGCAGTGAATACTTTTTTCATAAGCAATAATAGAATAATATAAACATTGAATAATGATTTAGTCCCCCAAATGGTGATTTAACTATATTGAGATGATGAAAGGGATAGAAACAGGTAAATGGAGGGTTTATAGAACTAAATCCTTATGTATCAGAATTTCCAACAGATAATGTACAATATTTATGAATTAAAAAATAGCAGCATAGGTATATTCATACTACTTAGCTATATGAAGGTAAACACCAGAAGAAAAAAAGTTAAGGGTTGAAAATGGTTCTCTGGGGTCAGGCAGGCATGGAAAGAGTTGGGACAGGAAACTGCTGTTTGTTTTATGCCATTTAATACTATTTGAACTTTTAAGCTCTCTATATGCATTGCTTTGATTAAAAAAAAAAACAGTTTTAAGAGTAAAAAAAAAAAATTTGTTTGTCACAGAACAAGAGTTCAAAAGGGCACAAGAGCAAGAGGTAACAGGAGATAGACAAGGGTGGTGTTGGAGAAAAAAATGAGTCCAAAACAGACACCAGTTAAACTTGGGGACAGGATAGCAGTGAAGAGAATTTTACACAAAAGATGCTCATTTTCAATAATGAGATGAAGAAGGCAATAAAGATGGAGAAGGACTGGAGCCACATGTGACTGAGTGAGGGAACAGGCAGAACTGCTGAGTTTATTGAGCTAAGCAGCCCTAAGTTTCCATCATTAGTGAATGGCTTATGTTAAGTAAATATTGTAACAAGCTTCCTGGACACTTGGCAGAAACGGGAGAGAGAGTGGGATGAATTGAGAAAGTAGCATAAACATATATACACTACCATGTGTAAAACAGATAGCTGGTAAGAAGTTGCTGTTTCACACAGGAAGCCCAGCCAGGCAGTTCTGTGATGACCTAGAGGGGTGGGGTGGGGTGGGGTAGGGGAGGGAGGAGTCTCAAGAGGGAGGGGAATATAAGTATAATTATGGCAGAAACCAACACCACATTGTAAAGTAATTTTCCTCCAATTAAAAAATAAATTAAAAAGAAAGTACCTGACACTAAGATCTGTGCAGTCCTGATGTTGACAAAAATTAAATTTTTAAATGATAGAAGAAAGACATTAGAGGTTGGAGATTTTTTCTTTGGCAATAGCACTAAGTGAGCAGGACTCTTCCATTTACATCTTCCCATGACTCTAAAAATTTCCTTGGAAGTCTCAAGCCAAGTGCAAAAGAGTTGTGTGTACAATATATATAATTATTTGAGCCTTTCTTTAAGCACCACCTGTATGAAAACTTCTAAAACAAGTTCAACTGAGCTTTTTACTGTGGCTAACATATGTGGAATTATCTGTTCCTTGCTAATGGCAGGAAAATGATCACAGCACATTATTCTTAATGTCCTCGAGAAAGGAAATGTGATCAGTGATGTTCTGAATTTGAAACCAAAATGATAATGTTTCTAAGGAGAACCATGGAAAACATACAAAAATTAGTTTTATTTGAAATATTTTGAAGCCAGGTTTTTGGACACCTGATTTTTAAAAATATTTTAATGCTTCTTGGAAGATACTTTAAAGGTGATTTAGTCATGGAAAATAGATGGGGAAACAATGGAAACAGTGACAGACTTTATATTTTTGGGCTCCAAAATCACTGCAGATAGTGACTGCAGTCATGAAATTAAAAGACACTCGCTCCTTGGAAGAAAAGGTATGACCAACCTAGACAGTATATTACAAAGCAGAGACATTACTTTGCCAACAAAGGTCCTTTTAGTTAAAACTATGGCTTTTCCAGTAGTCATGTAAGGATGTGAGGTTTGGACTATAAAGAAAGCTGAGCACCAAAGAATTGATGCTTTTGAACTGCAGTGTTGAAGAAGACTCTTGAGAGTCCCTTGGACAGCCAGCCAGAGATCCAACCAATCCATCCTAAAGGAAATCAGTCCTGAATATTCATTCACTGGAAGGGCTGATGCTGAAGCTGAAACTCCAATACTTTGGCTACCTGATGCAAAAAACTGACTCACTTGAAAAGACCCTCATGCTGGGAAAGACTGAAGGTGGGAGGAGAAGGGGATGACAGAGGATGAGGTGGTTGAATGGCATCACCGACTCAATGGACATGAGTTTGAGTAAACTCTGGGAGTTGGTTATGGACAGGGAGGCCTGGCATGCTGCATTCCATGGGGTTGCAAAGAGTCAGACACAACTGAGAGACTGAACTGAACTGAAAACTATTACAATGGGAATCAATTTCCTATTGATGCTTTGAAGGATTTGGGGCCTCAGTATGAGGAGGGAAAGGTAAAGATTCAAACATTCATTTGAACATCTGCTATGTGCTTGGCACTGAGCTGGATACTTTACATATTTTATCTCATTTAATTCTATTGTAGATATACTGCACGTTAAGTGTGATTTTCCCTGTTTATAGATATGGAAACTGATGTTCAGCCCAGTTAAAGTCAATTACCTAGGATCACGCAGCTCAGCAGAATCAGGTTTTATAAACCCAAATAATTGTATTTAAAGTCTGTGTTCCTTGACCTCTGAATTGCAATTTAACTCTAAACACAAACTAAAAATGGGTCAACATTTAGTATAAGAAAAAAAGCCTAACTGACATCTGCTCTATTACTCTTCAAAGACTCTTCCACTCATGTGAAAGACTAACGTGTAAACACCAAAGACCTTAGGTGAGACAATTCATTTTCTGCCCTGCTTTGCCCATGGGATCTGCACAATCAGGTTACCCCATCCTCACTTTGACCAGAAATGGAGCCAATTCTATATTATCCACATAGGTGAAAATTACTAGCTTTGAGCTTCCTAGGGCTATTCTGTATATCATAGCATTACCATTGCTTTTGGATAAGATGCTTAATCCTATGATATTGTTCCCATCTCTGATAATTGTCCCTCACTTCAATCCTACTGTCATTATCTTAGCTTAAGTTTTACACTTTGTATGGTAAAAGATTATAATATCATAATTATCCTACAATTAAAATAAATAAATTAATTAAAAACAAAACAAAAACAAGTTTTATACTTTGCTGAAATATCTTTTAATAATCTTCTCTCTGCAAATCCTTCTCTGTGGTATTTTTCATGTTGTAGACTTTATAGTTTATGAAGCACATCAAACATATTTTCATTTAGTCTTTACATCAACTCTGTGAGGTAGACATTACTAACAGAATTTTATGGATAAGGATATTTCTGAGAGATTTAATATTTATTAAGAACACACAGCTTGAAAAGGACATAGCTGGGACTTGAACTCAGATCTTCCTACCCTGAAGCTAGTCCACTTTCTGTTATAACACCAAAGCCTCTCCAGTGGCAGACTCTTAATCCATTGGCCTACTCATGTTTACATTATTGACCAAGGACTCTCCACACTGCTGACTCAACTTCCAGAAGGAACTCTCAGTAAGCTCTGGAGTCAGGCTAACTATGTACAAATCCTGGCTCTATCACATGCTAGCTATACAAAGCCTTTGCAAGTAAAAACTTCTGTGAACCTCAGTTTTCTTAACAATAAAGTCAATAATGATATCTTCTTCATTCTGAACACTGTGAAGATAAAACTAATCAATATTTCAATTTATCTTGCACAAAGCTTCTAGAATTAATCTAATCATAGCTATCAATATTTTCCTACTTAATAACCTTCAATCATTCTCCATTGCCTGCCAAATAAAGTTCAAAATTTTAAACTTAACCTTCAGAAATTCTCTGGTTGCCCAGTGATTATGATTCCATGCTTTCACAGCTGAAGGCCCAGGTTCAATCCCTGGTCAAGAAACTAAGATCATGCCACGGCAATGGCCTCATGATCTGGCCTTAATATATCATTTTAATCTTACACTCTAATAGTCTTCATCCCATGTCTCCTTTGTCATACAAACCGAACCACTATTCCTGAAACCCCAAATGTACTTTCCAAAATATATCACTTTTTTCATGTGACTCCCTGTACTTAGGATGTCCATGCCACACACCACCATACCACATATAGAAATTCTATTCACTCTTTAATACCCAGGCCAATCTCTTCTTCCTCAACAAAGCTTTCCTACATCTTCCAGCTGAAATTAATTTCTTCTTTCTTCTATTCCCAAAGCTCATTGCAGGTTCCTTTTATAACAGACATACTTTGCTTTGTATAATATTTTATATGTTTGCCACTTCCCCTTATTATACAATAAGTACCTAAGAGAAATGTGACAATGTCTTACTGATGTTTGTATTTTTCATAGTACCTGGTGTGAAGATTTAATGCTTACAAATAATAATTATTCCTGTAAACTAGTAATTACCATTTGTTAAGTACTTACTGTCAGCACTCAACAATCTTTAAGTGCTTAACATACAAGACATGATTTATTCTTACAATAACCCTGTAAGAAATGGATGATGAATCTTATGATGAGGAAACAGAAGCAAAGTAACATATTGAACTGATGAACTTTGACCTACAAAAATGAAAATTTCAAATAATTTAACCTAAAAAAATGTCTTTCTAATTGTCATTACTAACCCATTTAAGAAATTCAACATCATCTGGACCGTATTAGAGTAATTCTAAAGCCAGTATTTCCATACATGATATGATATTCAGGGAAAAAATAATTTTAGGCTTTATCAGTTGGAAAAAAAATGTGTTTTAAATCTTTCGTGGTTCTTTTTTGTTTGTTTTTACCAATATTGCCAAAGTGCATATCTCAAAGTTTCAGTGTTTAGAAATAACCTCATGCATATTTAATATAAAACAATCATATTCTTATATGGGCAGGGTCCTTTATTTTTTCTTATTATTTTTATTTTGTCTTTCAGTTGCATATGAGTTGCCTATGAGAGAGGTCAGTTGAGCAAGTTATTTTTTACTGGGAAAAAATATTAAAACATACAAATGATGATTTATTTCCCATAGTTCCAGTTATTATTGCTAGTTTTCCCAAGATTCAAGACCATCTTTTTTTCCGTTAACACCTATATAACAGATGTTTACAAGTTTCCAAAGTATTCAGAACATAAATTAGTCACTGATGATTGCATCCCAACAGATTTCTTCTTAGCAACTAAGTTTTAGTTTCTGTCTTGTTAATGAAACACACAATAAAATGTATGCCTATTATAACCTGAGTTAATATACCAAATTTGCAAAGAAAACATAAAAGTTACCAGCTTGTGAAATGTTACCATTACAATCATCTTAGAAATATCAACTCTAATTCATTTAAATATCATATCTCATGAAAATATTTAATGTTGTACAACTGTTGAATCCATTCAGCTAGAAATTAGGTATTCATTTATCAGTTCCTAACTTCCCTCATAGATTTAACGTATTAACATACCTGAGTTATTTTGTGTTCTGAGAAGAGATGGAAAATTTTATTTTAAAAATGCCATAATAAAACACAAATCCCCATGGTATAACCCATCAATATTTTGATGAAAATTTAATGTGGGTATCTATACAGAAGTGTGAAAAGGGTTTAAGAGATTATTTCAATTTTACAAGGAATCATTTCATTAATCTTACCTGCTCATGTGTATGGTTTGAGCCACCATGACACAGTTCAATTCCAGTGTTTGTAGAAACTGAATCACTTCCTGTGATGGTTTGGATTTTCTGACTAGAATGGGATTGTTCACAGTGAGGAGAGTGGATGATCTGGGGCTGTTGAACAATGTGATGATTGCACTGAATCTGAGGATAGCTTTCCTAAAATACATACACAAGCCAAAAATATTTAGAATAAAAATTATTAATAAAAGAAAATCCATTTTAAAAAATTGAATGTGTTCTTTCACAAGATAAATTAAGCCCCAGGATTTATAGTTTTAATAAGTGATATATTAGTTTTCCAGTTATTCCATTGGAAAAAAGTTGTACTGAACTCTATTTTTATTTGATCAGGTGGCTGTGACAATCCAAATACTTACCTAAGTTGGCCATGGAATTGCATGTTTTGATTAAGTTAATATTCCAGTTACACTTAACACTAAAACTATAATGAATATTAATTTTAATTAATATTAATTAATAATTAATTAATTCAATATTCATGATTCAATAGGCACTTCAGGATCTAATTGCATAATACTATAATACTGAAGATATTGATGGATATAAATTAGAAAATAATATATTGTAGTGACTTTCAATGTCAGAAGCATAATAGAATCACAGTGGGGGCAAGTGAAGTTCTTATGCTTATGAAAATCAAGCATAAATTAAGAAAAAAGATTGGAAAACAGTAACTGAACCTTCATATCCAGAAAACATAGATTCTAACTCTGATTCTACCATTAACTCTGTGATCTTGAGAAACTGTACACACATTTTTATAAGCCTCAGTTTCCTCATGTGTAAAGGGGAGATAGTATGTACCTCATTGGGTTGCTGTGAGGAGTAAATTAACTAATGTTTGCAGAGTGCCAAGTATAAAGTAGGTGGGAATTAACATTTATTATTATCATTATCAAATTTTATCATTGTCATCATCATCATCATCAACTTAATCATCAATCACCCCATTAGTTTTGCAGGTAAAAAAAAAAAAAATGACCATGAGGTCCAGAGAGGTAGGATAATTTACTTATGATGATATAATTAGTGGCAAAATTGGGTCTGGAACTTATGACTTCTTGCTCAGAGTTCTTTCAGACCATTAGACTGAATTTGTACTGTCTTCAAAGTATTTTGGAACTTGTTTTAAACTAAATCTTTGTTATCTGTTTGCTTATTTACTGTGATTTTGTTTCTGATAAGTGTTGAGCACAGAATAAGAAAAGATATTTGGTTATTTTAGTTTTGAAGATTTCAGGTATGTTTGAATTTTCTATGTTATTTTGTTCTATTCTATTTTGGAAACAGATACCTGAAAACCAGTTTTCAAAAAACTTTCACCCAAAGAAAAAATGCTCTGTTTGAATCATAATGCTACATTCATGCACATACAATTAACTTTGAAAGTATAAATTCAATGCTCTATTTCCTTTTGACTGTGAAAAGGTGACCTATGTTAATGAAATAAGGCACTTCAAATTTTAAAATTTTTATATGGAACAATTTTCAAACTGTATTAATTGAAGAAACAATATGCATAAGAATGAATATAGTATACTCCTTGTGTATATTTTTAATGTACACACATGTATACTTACAAACATATACAACTGCTTTTAAATACATGCATGAAACAAAAACACATTAAGAATGACTGCTTCTGGGAAGAGGAACTGAGGGAAAAGAGGATCAGGACAGAGAGGATTTTTTGCACTATATATATTTTCTCTTTTTGCACTTTTTTTGTACCTTTTATATTTTTATGCTTTGAAATTTTATCATGTTTACAAATATCTTTTCATGTATATAAAATATTTTGGAAAAAATATGTATTAAGAAACACATTTTACAAGTAGGAACTGCCTTGTTAAACATATAAATACAGGTCACAGAATCAGTTCATAGAATCATTTTCTTCAAGCTGTTTTCAAATAGAATCTTCTTTACAAATATACTAGCACTAAGATCTCTACAGTTTAGAAGTCTGACTGTGTATTATCTAGCTTTTGTACAAATTTTTGGTATGAAAATTTTGTTCTTTTATGTTACAAAATACCTTTATACACTAGATTAGGAAAAGTCAGGGTGATAGTTGGAGAAAAATTTCACCCAGTGAGGAGCTAGTACATTACTGAAATAAAATTCCTCCTGGTGGGGGGAGGGGATGGAAATGTGTCCTTTAACAGATGAGGAAAAACTTTGAAATGACAGTAAAGAAAACAAAACCCATTTCTCAACCATCTTTCCTTATTAATGTATCAGTTGACTCTTGAATGGAATGCTGACAGTCTCTCCATCTGAGATGTCTTGTGGTTTTCCTAAACCTATTTGGCCTGTGAACCACTACCTGGTACCACTGAAGTCTTAGCAGGTTTTCAGTTTTCAGTCCTCATATCTGACTGCTAAAATTATTTTTCCGAAGCAAGATATTCATGTTTCTCATACTTTTGTGACATATCACAAGCTGAGTTTTTAATGTACAAAAGTTCAAACATTTCTGATTTACCATATATCTTACCATATATTTCTCTTCTTTGCTTAAGAAAAAAATACACAGAGTACAATTTATAGACTTCCCTTGTGGCTCTGATGGTAAAGAATCTGCCTGCAATGCAGGAGACCCAGGTTTGATTCATATGAATTGGATAATTATCTTGCCACTGGCATTACTTTACCATCCTATTATAAAGACCTCTTTTTTGGACAGGTTCCATCTTCTAAAAGCTAGTCCTATTTGAATTAGTCTCATGATGACATTGGCTTCCCTGATAGCTCAGTTTGGTAAAGAATCCACCTGCAATACAGAAGACTCCAGTTCAATTCCTGGATTGGGAAGATCCCCTGGAGAAGGGAAAGGCTACCTACTCCAGTATTCTGGCCTGGAGAATTCCATGGACTGTATAGTCCATGGGGTTGCAAAGAGTCCAACATGACTGAGTGACTTTCACTTCATTTCACTTCAAGATGGCATTAAGCAGATTCATCCAGACTCTAGCTTTATCCAGTTCATCCCATTATGTTTCTGTCACTGAGGAAACTAAGCTAGGTCAGAGCAATTGTATTTTCATATGCATGGTTCCTTTTTACCTTAGGCAGTCTCCTATGGCAGTTCCAAAACTCCCAAATCATTTAAGTCATTAATAAGAATAGTGGACATATAAAAGTAAATAGTCAAGTTAATAGTAATTTAGCTATTGATATTATAGTAACTAGCAGCAATGTTCACTGAACACATCTTTAATTGTTCCAGATATGTAGCAATAATAATGTACAGGATATTCAATATTTTTTCTAGGGCCAAGATTTAGAAAAGCTGTATATTCTTTTTGAAACAAGAAGTTGGAAGCAGTGTGAAATGATGTATCTCAGAAATTCCTTACTGTATCTTGCATCGAACCTGGGGAGGGAGGTGGGAGGGGGGTTCAGGATTGGGAACACATGTACACCTGTGGCGGATTCATGTTGATGTATGGCAAAACCAATACAATATTGTAAAGTAATTAGCCTCTAATTAAAATAAATAAATTTAAATTAAAAAAAAAAAAACAAATTCCTTACTATTTAAAATTGTCAAGCTTACTGTTTTGGGAGTTCAGTTAGATAAAGAATAGATGTTATAACCCAGTAGCTTAAAGAAAGTGTCTTTTGAAAAACTGACATTTCATGAAATGTTTCTGTTTTGTCTCATAATATACAGAAACTGGAAAATATGTGTTTAATATATACTATACTAAGTCCTTCAGACTATATCCAATTTTTGAAGCAGACCAGAATCTTAAAGATTTGGATGTTTATGATTCTGAGAGCTTACTCTATTTCATTATTACTGGGTATCAAATGAATAAATAATATATTAGTTCCAATGAACTGGGTAACAACTGCCCCTAAATGATAATAAAAACAAAATATGTTCTCATGCCAAGAAAAATGAAAAAGGAGAATTTAGTATATTGTAATGTTTCATTTGTATATGAGAAAAAAATGATTTTGTCATCAAAATTCATTTGATAATATTTAACTACCTGTTATGGGTTGAATTGTACCTCCCCCCAAAAAATCGTTTAAGTCCTAACTCCCAGTACTCCCAGTACTTCAGAATGTGAACTTACTTGGAAACAGGGTCTTTACAGAAGTAATCAAGTTAAAATGAGGTTATTAGAATAAGTCCTAATCAAGCATGACTGGTGTCCTCATGAAAAGGGGAAATTTGGACACAGAGACAAACATACACAGAGGGAAAACCACATGAAGACACACAGGGAGGATGCTATGTGACAATGGAGAATTAAAATTATGCATTTACAAGCCTGAGGCCAAAGAAATGGCCTCCTCTTAGGAATGGCGACAGAGGTTCCTACAAAGACAGTAAAAGTTGCATTTTGCTTTGCAAGTTAACTTTTTGGAGGAAACTGAACTTAAGCAAATATGCATTCTCCAAGCTTGAAACTAGGAGATAGGAAGGGAAGAGTTCCTTCCATAGAGGTTTTAGAGGAATCATGGCCCTTCCAATGTGGTTATTTCATAGTTTTGGTCTCCAGAACTGTGAGACAATAAATTTCTGTTGTTTCAAGCCACTCAGATTGCAGTACTTTGCTACCAAAGGCCTAAGAAGCTATTGCACTAACCTAGTTCAAGAGATAAATCCCAGGCTTTGTCTGGCCTGAGCATGGTTGTACCCATTGAGCAGGTCAATGTGAAACCTCTACTGGTTTCAGTAACAACTCTGTTTTAAGGATGGAAGGGCACAAGGAGGGAGGAGCTCTAAATGCCATGGAATTACCATCACCCTGTTGTAGTTTTCTACTCTGTACTTGGTCTCAGTTAAGATTAATGGAATTTCAAAAACCTGACTTCAAGCTTTCATTTTCTAGATCTTTTACAGTATACAGTATTTTCCCATCTGTTCATAGTGTTCATTTAGAAATTCATTTCATATTAAGTTAATTAAGAAAAAATTACAATGTTTTAAATTATTATTTTTGTGAGCCTAGTTTAAAAGAAATGTACAAAACACTGAGATATCTATATTAAGTTCAGATTCTACCATTAATTTTTTCCATGACTGGGCATGTCTTCATTTCAGTTTCTCTTTTAGTAAAATGGGGACAATACTTTAAATGAAGAAATGGAAATGAAATTGTTAAGGATGATATGAAGGGCTGTAAATATAAAGAAGTATTATTATGACTAATAGTGGTCTCACCTGGCACTTGAAAATTGAATGTCATTTTAACTCTATTAAAATATTTATAATTCAAAAGTACACACTTATAAAATAAGCCTTAAAACAAATTTCACATACCTGATCCATATTTAGCTTCTCCACTTTTCTTATGGTTTTTTCATAAATAACATTATTTCCTGGAAAGAAATGGCCTCCTCTTAGGAATGGCGACAGAGGTTCCTACAAAGACAGTAAAAGTTGCATTTTGCTTTGTAGGTTAACTTTCGGAAGAAACTGAACTTAAGCAAATATGCATTCTCCAATAAACACCAAGGTAGTGGCAGATGTTAGGAAAAAAGGAAATCACATCCCAATAAGGTTCTGAGAAATATAAGGATGTAGTAATAAAAATAATATATTTTCTCAAACAGAATAATCTGTATTTCCCACTACATTTTACTAGGCCTAACAGTGTTTGGGGGAAGTTGGAAAGGGGTGGGAAAGATTTTTTTTCTGTTTCTAAGCCGAAATATAATGTTTCCTATGGAGGTAGACAGGCATGAGGTCAACCACATCTAAACTGGGTTTACTGGAAAGTTTCTTTTGATGTGAAACTATCTTTGGGGAAATGCAAAATAAACATAATTTAGCACCACTGAGCCTATATTAAAGTTTTTTTTTTTTTTTGAAATTCAATCTGGGTGCCCTTGAAATGAAGTGTAGTGTACAATTCTTTCTTATGATTATAATATGTCAGGCAATGGAACAAAGGCTGGTGACATGTCCAAGACCTGAAAGAAACCAGGGAAGGGCTAATAAGAATCAGACCAGGAGTCCAAAATAATTGTAATGTGTACTATACTCTTCTCTTTTCTTTTGGCTTTCATTACTTTTCACTTATATGGGGGTGGGGGGTGGGGGGTGGGTATGGTTATTTTGTTACAAACGAAAAATTGCATTCTTTTTTTTTTTTTTGCAATACAGAGGAACAGTATAGAAGGGGATTGGCTAAACCCATTACCAGTTAATGTGTTTAGGACCATTTTGAAATCAACAAAATATGACAGCATTTTTGTGGTCAGCTATTTAAAAAAAATTTAGAACAATTGAACTAAAATACTGGTTGTTCTGGTTATTAGAAGGCAAGGCACTCTTGAACCCACAATATATATTTCTTGTATTCAAGTTTGGATAAAGAGTGCTCTATCTAAATGTTCCTGAGATACTTTGGTAAAACAAACGTATAAGTGATTCATTTTGGCTAACTAATAAATTATTAAATCTAAAAATGGATATTATTAAATAAAAAAATGGATATGGTCTGTCACAGCTGGCGCAGGAAGGCCTAGAGGAGCTACTCCACGTTCAAGGTCAGGAGCGGGGACTGTGAGGAGATACCCCTTGTCCAAGGTAAGGACCAGCAGCTGTGCTTTGCTGGAGCAGCTGTGAAGAGATACCCCACTTCCAAGGTAAGAGAAACCCAAGTAAGACAGTAGGTGTTGCGAGAGGCATCAGAGGGCAGACACACAAACCATAATCACAGAAAACTAGTCAATCTAATCACATGGACCACAGCCTTGTCTAACACAATGAAACTAAGCAATGCCATGTGGGGCCACCCAAGACGGGCAGGTCATGGTGGAGAGGTATGACAGAATGTGGTCCACTGGAGAAGGGAATGGCAAACCATTTCAGTATTCTTGCCTTGAGAACCCCATGAACAGTATGAAAAGGCAGTATGATAGGATACTGAAGAGGAACTCCCCAGGTCAGTAGGTGCCCAATATGTTACTGGAGATCAGTGGAGAAATAACTCCAGAAAGAATGAAGGGATGGAGCCAAAGCAAAAACAACACCCTGTTGTGGATGTGACTGGTGATAGAAGCGGGGTCTGATGCTGTAAAGAGCAATATTGCATAGGAACCTGGAATGTTAGATCCATGAATCAAGGCGAACTGGAAGTAGTCAAACAGGAGATGGCAAGAGTGAACATCAACATTATAGGAATCAGCAAACTAAAAGGGACTGGAATGGGTGACTTTAACTCAGATGACCATTGTATCAACTACTGTGGGCAGGAATCCATTAGAAGAAATGGAGTAGGCATCATGGTCAACAAAAGAGTCCAAAATGCGGTACTTGGATGCAATCTCAAAAATGACAGAATGATCTCTGTTCGTTTCCAAGGCAAACCATTCAATATCACAGTAATCCAAGTCTATGCCCCAACCAGTAATGCTGAAGAAGCTGAAGATGAACGGTTCTATAAAGACCTACAAGACTTTTTAGAACTAACACCCAAAAAAGATGTCCTTTTCTTTATAGGGGACTGGAATGCAAAAGCAGGAAGTCAAGAAACACCTGGGGTAACAAGCAAATTTAGCCTTGGAATATAGAATGAAGCAGGGAAATGGCTAATAGAGTTTTGCCAAGAGAATGCACTGGTCATAGCAAAAACCCTCTTCCAACAACACAAGAGAAGACTCAACACATGAACATCACCAGATGGTCAACACCAAAATCAGATTGATTATATTCTTTGCAGCCAAAGATGGAGAAGCTCTATGCAATCAGCAAAAACAAGACCGGGAGCTGACTGTGGCTCAGATCATGAACTCCTTATTGCCAAAGTTAGACTTAAATTGAAGAAAGTAGGGGAAACCACTAGACCATTCAGGTATGACCTAAATCAAATCCCTTATGATTATACAGTGGAAGTGAGAAATAGATTTAAGGGACTAGATCTGATAGATAGAGTGCCTGATGAACTATGGATGGAGGTTCGTGACATTGTACAGGAGACAGGGATCAAGACCATCCCCATGGAAAAGAAATGCAAAAAAGCAAAATGGCTGTCTGGGGAGGCCTTACAAATAGCTGTGGAAAGAAGAGAAGTGAAAAGCAAAGGAGAAAAGGAAAGATATAAGCATCTGAGTGCAGAGTTCCAAAGAATAGCAAGAAGAGATAAGAAAGCCTCAGCGATCAATGCAAGAAATAGAGGAAAACAATAGAATGGGAAATACTAGAGATCTCTTCAAGAAAATTAGAGATACAAAGCGAAAAGTTCATGCAAAGATGGGCTCAATAAAGGACAGAAATGGTATGGACCTAACAGAAGCAGAAAATATTAAGAAGAGGTGGCAAGAATACACAGAAGAACTGTACAAAAAAGATCCTCATGACCAAGATAATCACAATGGTGTGATCACTCACCTAGAGTCAGACATCCTGGAATGTTAAGTCAAGTGGGCCTTAGAAAGCGTCACTACGAACAAAGCTAGTGGAGATGATGGAATCCCAGTTGAGCTATTTCAAATCCTGAAAGATGATGCTGTGAAAGTGCTGCACTCAATATGCCAGGAAATTTGGAAAACTCAGCAGTGGCCACAGGACTGGAAAAGGTCAGTTTTCATTCCAATTCCAAAGAAAGACAATGCCAAAGAATGCTCAAACTACCACACAATTGCACTCATCTCACATGCTAGTAAAGTAATGCTCAAAATTCTCCAAGCCAGGCTTCAGCAATATGTGAACCATGAACTTCCTGATGTTCAAGCTGGTTTTAGAAAAGGCAGAGGAACCAGAGATCAAATTGCCAACATCTGCTGGATCATGGAGAAAGCAAGAGAGTTCCAGGAAAACATCTATTTCTGCTTTATTGACTATGCCAAAGCCTTTGACTGTGTGGACCACAATAAACTGTTGAAAATTCTGAAAGACAGGGGAGTACCAGACTACCTGACCTGCCTCTTGAAAAACCTATATGCAGATCAGGAAGCAACAGTTAGAATTGGACATGGAACAACAGACTGGTTCCAAATAGGAAAAGGAGTATGTCAAGGCTGTATATTGTCACTCTGCTTATTTAACTGATATGCAGAGTACATCATGAGAAACGCTGGGCTGGAGGAAGCACAAGGTAGAATCAAGATTGCTGGGAGAAATATCAGTAACCTCAAATATGCAGATGACACCACTCTTATGGCAGAAAGTGAAGAGGAACTAAAAAGCCTCTTGATGAAAGTGAAAGAGGAGAGTGAAAAAGTTGGCTTATAGCTTAACATTCAGAAAACTAAGATCATGGCATCTGGTCCCATCACTTCATGGCAAATAGATGGGGAAACAGTGGAAACAGTGTCAGACTTTATTTTGGGGGGGTCCAAAATCACTGCAGATAGTGATTGCAGCCATGAAATTAAAAGATGCTTTCTCCTAGGAAGGAAAGTTATGATCAACCTAGATAGCATATTCAAAAGCAGAGACATTACTTTGCCAACAAAGATCTGTCTAGTCAAGGCTTTGGTTTTTCCTGTGGTCATGTATGGATGTGAGATTTGGACTGTAAAGAAAGATGAGCACCAAAGAATTGATGCTTTTGAGCTGTGGTGTTGGAGAAGACTCTTGAGAGTCCCTTGGACTGCAAGGAGATCCAACCAGTCCATCCTAAAGGAGATCAGCCCTGGGATTTCTTTGGAAGGAATGATGCTAAAGCTGAAACTCCAGTACTTTGGCCACCTCATGCGAAGAGTTGACTCATTGGAAAAGACTCTGATGCTGGGAGGGATTGGGGGCAGGAGCAGAAGGGGACGACAGAGTATGAGATGGCTGGATAGCATAACTGACTCAATGGACATGAGTTTGGGTGAACTCCAGGATTTGGTGATGGACAGGGAGGCCAGGCGTGCTGCAATTCATGAGGTCGCAAAGAGTCGGACACAAATTAGTGACTGAACTGAACTGAACTGAACTGAAAAATGGATATATTTTTTTTAAATTACCCTAGGAACTATTTTGTGTTTGTTTTTGTAAAAAAAAAAAATCCTCTTTGGTGATACACATAACACATGTTTACATTCATGTAACACGTTTCAGAGCTTACTATGCGCAACATAGTTTTCTAAGTATTATAAGGAATGAATCAAAGTTAGATTATTATTAGGAGGACTGAATATTGATCAGGGTTCAAACTGTAGGCAGCAGCCTATATTTATAATAGGCTTTCCTGGTGGCTCAGATGGTAAAGAATCTGCCTGTAATGCAGGAGACCCAGATTTGATCTCTGGGTTGGGGATATCCCCGGGAGAAAAGAATGACAACCCACTCCAGCATTCCTGCCTAGTGATTCCCATGGAGCCTGGCGGGCGACAGTCCATGGAGGTGCAAAGAGTCAGACACGACAGAAGCAACTTAGAATGCATGCATGCAAGCTAAAAATGATATTTATATTTTAAACGACTATGAGTAAAAGGAAAGAAGACCAAGACCCTCTGTGGGCAACAAAGCCTGGAATACATACTATATGGCCTTTTATAGGAAAAGTTTGCTAATCCCTGGTCTAGATAATATGTGAACACAAATATTTATAATACAAGGTAAAAAGAGACAAGTGACAATAAAAAGTACAGAGAAATAATATGGGATGGAATTCAGGAGAAGAAAAATCAAGTTGCATCTGGTAACATTCGGGGTGGTTACTTGGATCAGAAAGCATTTGAGAGAAGGTTTAGGTGGGCTTTGAATATAAGGAGATGAAAGAAAATGGTATTTGAAATGGAGACAATAGAATAAGTCAGGACATCAAGGTTGGAAAAGTGTAAATTTAAATGTAGGGGATATACTTGGCAGATGGAGCATGGTTCTGTAGACAGTGAGATACCTTTGCATGCTTTTAAACAGGGCTGTGATTTGAACTGGAGAAGGAAATGGCAATCCACTCCAGTATTCTTGCCTGCAGAATCCCAGGGACAGAGGAGCCTATTGGGCTGCCGTCTATGGGATGGCACAGAGTTGGACATAAGTCCACTTTAGAAACCGTAATCGGTAAATGGAAATAAAACAGATAAAGAGACCAATTAGAAAATTATCCTACATAATTAAGTACAGTACTTTTCAACTATGACTCTGAGATCTTGAACCTGAGGAATCTACTATATGGCCAACAGTCTCAACAACAACAACAACAACAAAACAGTAAAAGTGGAGACACATGGAGTTTTATGTGCTCCAGGTAAGAATCTAGGTCTGATTCACGTTTGTATTCCTCATATGTGCATGCATGCTAAGTCGCTTCAGTCCTGTCCAATTCTCCAGGTAAGAGTACTGGAGTGGGTTGCCATGCATGCCCTCTTCCAGGGGACCTTCCCAACTTAGGGATCAAACCTGTGTTTCCTGCATTGTAGGCAGATTCTTTACTTCTGAGCCACAGGGGAAGCCCAAACACACGTTAACTTACTGCAAATAACTAGTAAAAAGACTTTTTTACACCACACAGTTGAAAACACATGTCTGGAAATGGGTGGGGATTTCATGACTACTGTTCTAGATTTCAGAATCATATGCATAGAAGTTGTAGTTAAAACCATGCAATTGCTGAGAAGGCAAAAGAATATCAGGGACATAACTAGACAAATCTTCAGAAGTATGAGAATCATAAGTGAAAAATGCCATATAGTCAAAAGAAGAGAAATTTTCAGGAAGCAATAAGGTGAGTGAAGGTATAAATGCTTCAGGGAGGTCAACAGGTAAGAATTACAAAGTAGATTGTATTTGAAGTACTACAAATCTATTGGATTTGATTATTAAAATTAGTGAAAATATCCCTGGTAGCTTAGATGGTAAAGAATCTGCCTACAATTCAGGAGACCCAGGTTCAGTCCCTGGGTTGGGAAGGTCCCCTGGAGAAGGGAATGGCAACCCACTCCAGTATTCTTGCCTGGAGAATTCAATGGACAGGGAAGCTTGGCAGGCTCTTTTTGCAAAGAGTTGGATGTGACTAAGTGACTAACACTTTCACACTTTCACTTTCAAAGTGTAATAGAAAAAATTCTGCACTAATAAAACATGTATTCAGTTCTGCCTCTCTTACCTACATTACCTTCTCTGAAGCTCAGTCCCTTTTTCATAGGGATAGTAATGCAGGGTACTACTTTATGCTAAACAAAATAATGTATGCTAAATTACCTTTAATCTGTCATTGCAATGTACAAAAAGCATTGATTTTGATTAATACAGTAATATTTAAAATCAATACTGAATTTTAAAATAATTTATGAAAATCTTGATAGAACTTTTCTAAGATATCAAGTTTAAAAATATACAAAAGTAAGCTTGTTGAGTGTAGGAACTTTATCCATCTTGAATACTCTATAGTGAATGAACAAATGATTAGATGAAAAAGGATGATATGAACTTCTATCTTAAGGATATAAGCATCTTACTCCTTGGAAGGAAAGTTATGACCAACCTAGATAGCATATTCAAAAGCAGAGACATTATTTTGCCTACAAAGGTTCATCTAGTCAAGGCTATGGTTTTTCCTGTGGTCATGTATGGATGTGAGAGTTGGACTGTGAAGAAGGCTGAGTGCTGAAGAATTGATGCTTTTGAACTGTGGTGTTGGAGAAGACTCTTGAGAGTCCCTTGGTCTGCAAGGAGATCCAACCAGTCCATTCTGAAGGAGATCAGCCCTGGGATTTCTTTGACTCCAGTACTTTGGCCACCTCATGCGAAGAGTTGACTCATTGGAAAAGACTCTGATGCTGGGAGGGATTGGGGGAAGGAGGAGAAGGGGATGACAGAGGATGAGATGGCTGGATGGCATCACTGACTCGATGGACGTGAGTCTCAGTGAACTCCGGGAGTTGGTGATGGACAGGGAGGCCTGGCATGCTGCGATTCATAGGGTCGCAAAGAGTCAGACACGACTGAGCGACTGATCTGATCTGATCTGATCTGAAAAGGGGGAAAATTTAGCAAAAGTATAAATTTTCTTCTCTGTGAACTAAAATTTACTCTGAAAGCTGAGCCATTATTATTTTTTAAGAAGAAAAATGACTTGGGTGCTAGCAGTGTTGAGTCTCCCTAAACTGTAAGTTGGACTTATTTTAAATGACCTACTGAAAAAAAAACTTCTAAATTTATGGAAATATATTTTCATCAAATCAATCAGAGTGTGTGCATGCATGCTCAGTCATTTCCGACTCTGTGATCCCATGGACTGTAGCCTGCCAGTCTCCTCTGACCATGGGATTTAACCCGGCAGTGTTACTGGAGTGGTTGCCATTTCCTCCTCCAGGGGATCTTCCTGACCCAGGGATCTAATGTGCATCTCCTTGGCTCCTGCATTGGCAGGTAGATAGATTCTTTACCACTGAGCCACCTGGGAAGTCCCAATCTATTAAAAAAAAAAAAAAACAAATATTAATATTAATAAATCACTTTGCATAAAACAGGTCAGCAAAATTTATCAAAAGTCTTGGATTTCTAACAGATGAGTTGATAGTTTTACTATTTTGGCAGCTTTTTTTTTTTTTTCCTACCTGTATATTTGAATTGGTGCCAAATCCACCTGAAAAATTAACAGGTGTTTTCAAAGGTGTTTAATTGTTACTTTTAGGACCTCTGAGAATAATTCTCACATCTAACAAAGTACATAATCCCCAGCATCTACTTTACTGTTCCCAGGCCATGAAACCTTGCTGGAGAACATTTTAATAAAGATTTGCTGATGTGGCTCAGTACAAAGTTAACGAATTTTAAAAGGCTCTCCAACATTCATGGTCATACTTGTATTCACTAAGTTCTCTGTAACTATGGTTACAAATCATTTTCTTTTCCTCAGTGCCCCATGTTCATGTTCCTTCATTCTCCTTTTACTCGCTGAGAAAACCAAGCCAATCTATCTGTAGGGGAAGCACACTGAAACCTCCCACCCTGTCCAGGCACCATAGTAACCATTTGCACAAGCTGTTTTATGACAGGAGGTCCTCGTAAGGAACACATAACTAATAAGCCACCACCAACTGGAAGAGTTAGAGAAAGGTCAATAGGAGACAACACATGTCCGACCAGTTCCCAGAATCCTTCTCGCTGGCATCCATCTTAGCTGCACCACTAGGAAGGACTCTGAGTTAGAATGATGGGCTAAAGACAACCAGGAAACTAATCCCCCTTCCTGCAGCATATCCAATGAAATTCCTCCATTTTCTGCCCCACTTCAAAAATCTCAGTTTCTGCTCCTTCCACTCATTATATAATAACATATACCTCTTTTATCTGGAAGTCACTTCTCTATCTGTACCTGGAATCCTATCCACTCAACTCTTCCAGAATTGTTTCACCTTTCTTCCCTTTCTCTGTTGCATCTTTACTTTTCCTTCCTATTAGTTATTTCTTTCTGTCTATAAATCTCGGGTCTCCAAGATTCTATTTACTCCTTTAGCTACTATCCTGTCTCTCTTCCTTTGACCAATATCCTTTTTAGGAAAGTAACCTCGCTTATTATCTCCATTTCCTGATTTAGTCATCCACTAACATTTTGCATCTGGACTTTGCCTCCATGTATATACCAAAACTGCTCTCTCAAACATCACCATTACTTTCTTATTGGTCAAACTCTATTTTCAAACCTCACCCTTCTTGGTCCTTTGGTCATTTGAGATGGTCGACCACCCCTTTACTCTATTTGCTTCAATTATTCAGCATTCACATTCTTCTCTGACAGATTCTCTGCCTGTGAAAGTGTCTCCTTCCTTCTGTTCCTTTAGAGTAGACATTTTAGGTTCTGACCTCAACCCTTTCTATTATCCCTCATTGATCTTACTCATTCCCATAGCTATGAAGGTAACTTTAAGAGGAAGAACTCCTATGTCTCTATCACAAATGTGACCTTTCTCAAGTCCATTTTTAACTGCCTTTTGGGAATCAACTCCTGTGTCTCTATCACAAATGTGACCTTTCTCAAGTCACTTTTTAACTGCCTGTTGGACATCTTCCCTGGCATGCACCTCAAATGTTACTGGTCCAAACAGAGCTGACAATCTTCCCCTTTTTGAAACCAGCTTCTCTTCTCCCCTACTTCTTACTTTTTAATTGGGCTACCATGTTCCCAGTGTCTCAAACTGAAAAATTTGTCATATTTGACTTTCTTCTTTTAATCCCAAATCCACTCCAGTGTTCTTGTCTAGAGAATCTCAGGCATGGCGGAGCCTGGTGGGTTGCCATCTATGGGGTCGCACAGAGTTGGACATGACTGAAGTGACTTAGCAGCAGCAGCAGCAGCAGTATCTGTTCTCAAAATTTGTCAAAACTACCTTGAGTATAACTATCAGAAAAGATAGTGATATTTAGTCAAAAGACCTAAGCAAGTCACATTTACTTAAGCTTTTGTTTCCGTACTAGTAAAATGATACTAATAATAATGTTCATTGTAATAATTCCTTAAATACCACAATAAATCCTTCTCTGATTGCCCCCCAAACAAATATTACCTCCAGCCTCTGAACTTCAATAAGACATCATTTGTATTTCTCTCATGGAATCTATCATACACCCCACTGTATACTTTATGGAGTTGTATATGGACATATCTTAGTCCCTTTCTGAGAGGAAATGTAAGCACCTTTGGTTCAGGAACCATGTTTTATTTTCCTTGTATTTTCCAATTTGAAGTCTATATAAACCTTTCCCACAGTAGGAGCTCTGCAAGTGGAAAATTAATGAAATTGATTAACATCAATTGGTTTCTATCTACTGACGGAACAAACGTATTTCCCCATTTCTGAGTCATGATATATACCAGAATGGATAAATTGCTTGACTAAAATGACAAGAAATGGAAAATAAGAAAGATCAGGTACAATCAAAAATAAAAAGGCTGAACAGAATTAAAAGGAAATCATGAGACAAACGATTGATATCAGTTTAATTACAGGGAGAAGAAGTAAAGATTAGACAAACTGGAAGGTGAAAGAGAATGAAGTTACCATTTAAGAGGTTCAGATCATTATAAATATTGTAATTAAGCAAGAATCTTCTCCTGAAGGAATTTAAAAGAACAAACAAAAAAGCATATACTTAGGTAAATAAAATATATCTAGACAGGATTTTCAAGCCGTTCTGCAAAACCAGTTAGATTATTTTTGTACACAAAGTATGGGGATTAAAATTTTTTTTATCTCTAAATAATGGAAAGAGTTAAAAGCTTAAAATGTTAAAGCTAAAATGATCATTTTTCTTTAACCTGCTGCTGGATCTTCTCCCTGAGCAACTATTTACTTCTTTACAGTTGAACACAACCATAATAAGAGGCAGGCTTCGTGTTACAAATATGCACTTGCATACATTCTTCGAATTTCTCTGCTTTTTTGATTACAGTGTAGCTGGGGAGGATGGGGGAGGGAGATGGTACATGTGTGGGTCTCTGAATCTTAATTCACTTAGATCATCAATGGTCTTTAATTTGCAAATATTTCTTTCCTACATCTTCATTGTTAAATTTCAGTTGCAACTCTGCTGTTTTCTAACTAATGGTTTGGGGCCAGTTAAGAACTTGTTTTGTTCACTGCTCTATCTCCAGGGCTTGGGGCCACTGTTTGTACATACTAGGCAATTGATAAAAAGTCACCGAATAACTGTCAACCTCTCTGCTTCTGTTTTCTCACTTTTTTATGACCAAATGGGATAAAATATGTAAATTGCAGAGCATGGAATGTATAGCCAATAAATATTAATTCATTAACTAAAGAACAAGAATGCATTCAGAGTCACATAAGAATCGCTGGCAAAGAGGGTTGGAATTCAAATGATTCAATATTTAAAACCTCTCTGTCTATGTCTTAGGCAAGCACAACAATTCTCACATCATGGGAAAAAAAAAAAAGTGCTATCTAGAACTAATTCTTTTAGAGCCAGGGATATCAAGTGTAATATGCATCCAAGTATGCATATTCCCCAGTTTGTTTGTGAAAAGAAAATAGAGTGAGAGTAAAAAGAGGAAAGCGTAAAGTGATTAGCCAATTTGTAAAAAGAGGCACAGTCTAATCTCCAAGGCCCTCCTGATGTCTCCCTTTCCCCACACATATTTTTCAGATTTGTTGCTTAAACACTTGATTCTTGATGAGAAAGCAGATGCTTTACTGTAATCACATTCTTTCTTGATATTTACATAGATATTTGAAAACTCAAGCAAATATCCAAAACAGTCACCCCCTCCAAAGCCTGTATGCTGGTAGACTCACACAAGCACACATGCACAACTAACAGCCTCTCTAGTTAAAGAGACGTGAGAAGATGATTTTTAAATGAATAAAGAAGAGAGGAGATAGAAACAAGCAGGAGAGTAGTACATCCTCCCCACCCAACTAGACTAGTACCAACTGTATTACCTTGATTTAACACCTTGCTTTCCACAGCTGAAGCAAATAATCAGTTTTATTTTGTGAGAGAATTATTTCCTGCAGTAGTAGGAAAATAAAGAGAAAAGCAAAAAAACTCCTACAGTATTATCTGGGGCACTCTGTGAACCTTATGCGCTTATAACCCTATAGTAGAACTTCCTGTTGCAGCTAAAGTAAGGCTGTGTGTGTGTCTGTGTGTGTGTTGAGCAAGGCTTATTACTGTGGGGAAAATTGTTTTCTTAATTTTCTCCTCAAAACGAGACTGAAAATAATATCCTAGTTTGTATAATATAAAGTTATATATCTTTATAGAAAATATAATAATGTAATTTTTAGAAGACCTCATTGCTAGGCACAAAAGTTCATACACCATAGTAAACAAACACATGGAGATATTTTTGAACTTCTGAATTTGCATTTTCTTCTTCCTAGCAAATATCTCAATGGCAAATCTAATTTGACTAAATACTGCAACCCCCAATGCAACCGGTGATAGTTTTATATGAAGCCTGTGGACCACTTTGTCCCTTTTTACTTTGGTTCAAAGTGCACAAAAACCCTTAGTAGCACAAGAATATAGAATATAGAAGCACAATGGAGTATTATTCAGCCATTAAAAAGATTACATTTGAATCAGTTCTAATGAGGTGGATGACACTGGAGCCTATTATACAGAGTGAAGTAAGCCAGAAAGAAAAACACCATTACAGTATACTAATGTATATATATGGAATTTAGAAAGATGGTAACGACAGCCCTGTATGTGAGACAGCAAAAGAGACACAGATGTATAGAACAGTCTTTTGGACTCTGTGGCGGGGGGTGGGGGGGGGATGATTTGGGAGAATGGCATTAAAACATGTATAATATCATATATGAAACAAATCGCCAGTCCAGGTTCGATGCAGGATACAGGAAGCTTGGGGCTGGTGCACTGGGATGACCCAGAGGGATGGTATGGGGAGGGAGGTGGGAGGGGGATTAAGGATCGGGAACATGTGTACACCCGTGGCGGATGCATGTTGATGTATGGCAAAACCAATACAATATTGTAAAGTAAAAAAAAGAATAATAATAATAAAAAATAAAAAAAAAATAAAAAAAAAAGAATATAGAAGCAGAAAACTTTATAACCCAAGAATTTCCATGCTACTTAGAACTGTTGCATCTCTGAGGCAAATGGCTGTCTGGAACTAATGATGAATTTTTTATAATAATAATTAGAAATTAACTTTATAACTGAAAGAAAGTCCAACAATCTGATTTTAGGAATCTAGTAACTAACTCACCCTTCTTGTTTAAGTTATCAACTTCTGAGGAATTATAGATTGAGATAAGAGTTTGCATGATATAGTTTACCTGTTCAGGACTTTGCACTATATATCGCCTTATAGTGGTTTGAGGATATGTAGTAACTTTCACTGTTGGAGAATGGAGTTCCTGTGAAGAAAAGATAAAAGCCACATATAATCAGAGTTATTTAGTGACCTTGGAGCCATGAATAATAATACAGAGCAATTTTCAAAGTGAAATTTTAAAAATTGCTTACATGAGTGATGACATATGAATTTATATTTTGGTTAATTTTGGTCTCAAAAACATACATGAAAGCAAATGTTTATGTGCTCAGCAACATGCTAGGTATTTCTGCTATACTCATTGCCTAGTAATTCATCACACATTTCAAACTATTAATATGTTTGATGAGACTTTTAAAATATTCTTTTCATTTAAAATGCCCCCACATGATTAGAAGAAAATATAGTTTAGTATTTATTAATCAGATCTTCTGTTTGGAAAGGACATGAAAGGAGACACAAAGAAAAAACTGACTGTGTGTACTCTGAAACATTTAAATCTTCAATGTGGTGACAGGGGAGGGCCACAAATAAAGTTAAAAGGGAGACAAAACACTAGAACAAAGTAATTTGAAAGCTTTTGAAGGAAAAAGAGTTGGTATCAATATAAAGGTTTTTATACCTTGGTGAGAAAAAAATCTTCACACTGTTAGAAAAATGAACAGATGGTATGAAAACAGAAAAGAAAAAAGCAAATGATTAACAAACAACAAAAATAAGCTATATTCCAAGCTATAACAAACAATATTCAAACAAGCTAGGAATCAAATAATCATAACAAAAGAATACCATATTTTAACTGGAAATGTTAAAATAATAATGCTGATGAGAGTGCAGTAGAAGGAGCATTTTCCTACGGAAACAGGAAAGATTAAATGATCATTCTCAAGCTGAAATATGTAGCCATCAAAATAATGGTCTTGATACTACAAATTTACATTAAAAAACTCATGGTATATAAAGTTAAGTGAGAATGAAGATATAAAACTACATATAAGGTATGATCTTAATTTTTTATTTGAACAAAAGAAAACACAGCAAAATACTGAGAGTAGTATCTCTGAGTAGGGGAGGGAATCATAAGTGAATTATATTATTTCTTTATATGCTTTTGTGTTTCCTAATTTTTCTACCATAAACATATTTTTGTTATCAGAAGTAAAACAAACAGCAAACCTAATTCTAAAGTCCTTCATTATGAAAAATAGCAATAAATGGAATTTTATGACTGGGTTTGAGTGTAGTAAACAGCTTTGTGATTTAAGTGGACTTAGTTTTCTGAGCTAATCCTTTCTTGGTGGTCCTGTGGGGCTAAACTTCTAACTCAACTGTGGCCTTTATTCCACTGCTATATGTTTTGTTAGGTGTGTGACCCGTGCTAGTCTGTGAGTTCTTTGAGAATAGTGACTGGTTCTAATTCATCTTTGTGCAATATTTAGTACATATTTGTCACTCAGCAAATGTTCGCTGAATAAATGCATGACTCTAACTGACCTAGGTCTAAGCTAGACTGAATTGGGACATGGTAAGCAAACTTTTCTTCAATAATCTTATGTGTTCTGCATAATATAACCTTTTCCATACTGTATCCCAGACCTAGAGAACAGTTTTTGTCCATTTTTCCCTTCACTATTCAAGTTCACATCGTGATACCTCAAGCTGGGTAGGCATGCTTTCTAGAACAGTATCTTTCTCCTTCCTATCCTCCAGATCCTGAAAGCTTTATACTCCCCTCCTATGTACTAACAAACTTAGGATCTTTTATGGTTTATTTGCTTAGAATTTACTTTTTAATATATGGGACTCACTTGTTAAACACATATTTGCTAATACAGCATTTAATTATTATTACAGATACCTTTTGCAGATATAATATATACATTCAAAAATAATCTTAAAAAGTATTATTATTATGTCATAAAGATTAAGGGAACATGATCTTGCGTGTCTTTCAAATCATGCACCTTGGAGAAGGGCGAGTTCTAATCCTGTAAATTATTCTCTCTAGATGTCAAAGTACAGTAGTATCATTCACAAAGCCACACCCTCAATCAATCCAAGAACTAGGTACTTTATTTCTGCTCAAATCAAGGATCTTTAAAATATGTATAATTAGTGGGATATCGTTGGCTAAAAATAAACTTCACTCAAACCAAAAGCAATCAGATTGAGTAGACAATAAAGTTGAAAAATCTCAATTCACAGACTTTTTTAGCACTTGTTTCACATTCTTTTAAAACAGGTTGAACTGATTTTCATATGTGACTCTCCTTTCCAGTTTATGCTCCTGATTTTTGGTGAATGTGTAAAGCTTTATGGAGGGTGCTGCGATTCATGAGGTCACAGAGTCGGACACGCCTGAGAGACTGAACTGAACTGAACTGAAAGATCAATTAAACATTCAAGCAGGGTTTATGCAAAAAGAAAATAATCTAACATAATACATAATTAATTTTACCTGTTCAGTATTTGGGGTTATATGTAGAGTGCCTGGGACACAAGTAGATATTTTCAGAGTTGGAGAATGAAGTTCCTGTGGAGAGAAACAAAAGAGGGTTCAGAAATCATTACTGAGCAGTGTCATTTAAACGTCTTAGGTTGTTAAAGTATTATTATTATTTCCTTTATTTTTACAATAACCCAGTTTGCCAGAAATAAGAACTTTATTAAGTGCTTACTTAGACACTGTCCATCTTTACAAAAGCACATTACTGAATTCCTTTGTCACTATTCCAAGTAATCTAATGAAATATAATTTCTAGAATGCTTTCATAACAATACACACTTCTTGCACTTTTAGTTTGCATTCTTTTTTTACTTTTTTGAGAACTCTACATAACATCCATCAATGTTATTATATGTCTGCAATTAACAACATTTAAAATTTATCAAAAACATTAAATGTAAAAAAATCCAAAAACCAATATAGGAAATTATCTTTGAAAACTCAACTAAGACTACTGCTGTTAGAGTACTTCAAGCTGATTTTAAATTATGCTTTGTGTGATCTGCTTCTAGTTTAATCTCAAAGAGTAGGTTCTGATGTTAAAAAATGATCCATAAAAGTAAGAGTATGATTTTTAATAATGACTAGATAAAATGATCACTCCATCAATTATGCTGGTATTCATTATATTTTCCCCAAATCAACAAACTGCATAGCTTTATAAGTGTGCAAAAAATTGATAGCATTACTCGATTTCATCTAATTGACACAACTCCAGGATATAGTTCTTAAACGATTAAAAATATTTTGTCTTCAAATCAGATCAGTCGCTCAGTCATGTCCGACTCCTTGCGAACCCATGAAACACAGCACGCCAGGCCTCCCTGTCCATCACCAACTCCCGGAGTTCACTGAGACTCACGTCCATCGAGTCAGTGATGCCATCCAGCCATGTCATCCTCTGTCGTCCCCTTCTCCTCCTGCCCCCAATCCCTCCCAGCATCAGAGTCTTTTCCAATGAGTCAACTCTTCTCATGAAGTGGCCAAAGTACTGGAGTTTCAGCTTTAGCATCATTCCTTCCAAAGAAATCCCAGGGCTGATCTCCTTCAGAATGGACTGGTCGGATCTCCTTGACTCTCAAGGAGAAGACTCTCAAGAGTCTTCTCCAACACCACACTTCAAAAGCATCAATTCTTTGGTGCTCAGCCTTCTTCACAGTCCAGCTCTCACATCCATACACGACCACAGGAAAAACCATAGCCTTGACTAGACGGACCTTTTTTGGCAAAGTAATGTCTCTGCTTTTGAATATGCTATCTAGGTTGGTCATGACTTTCCTTCCAAGGAGTAAGTGTCTTTTAATTTCATGGCAGCAGTCACTATCTGTAGTGATTTTGGAGCCCAGAAAAATAAAGTCTGACACTGCTTCCATTGTTTCCCCATCTATTTCCCTTGAAGTGATGGGATCGATGCCATGATCTTCACTTTCTGAATGTTGAGCTTTAAGCCAACTTTTTCACTCTCCACTTTCACTTTCATCAAGAAGCTTTTTAGTTCCTCTTCACTTTCTGCCATAAGGGTGGTGTGATCTGCATATCTGAGGTTATTGATATTTCTCCTGGCAATCTTGATTCCAGCTTGTGTTTCTTCCAGCCCAGCGTTTCTCATGATGTACTCTGCATATAAGTTAAATAAACAGGGTGACAGTATACAGCCTTGACATACTCCTTTTCCTATTTGGAACCAGTCTGTTTTTACATGTCCAGTTCTAACTGTTGCTTCCTGACCTGCATACAAATTTCTCAAGCGGCAGGTCAGGTGGTCTGGTATTCCCATCTCTTGAAGAATTTTCCACAGTTTATTGTGATCCACACAGTCAAAGGCTTTGGCATAGTCAATAAAGCAGAAATAGATGTTTTTCTGGAACTCTCTTGCTTTCTCCATGATCCAGCAGATGTTGGCAATTTGATCTCTGGTTCCTCTGCCTTTTCTAAAACCAGCTTGAACATCAGGAAGTTCACGGTTCACATATTACTGAAGCCTGGCTTGGAGAATTTTGAGCATTACTTTACTAGCGTGTGAGATGAGTGCAATTGTGCAGTAGTTTGAGCATTCTTTGGCATTGCCTCTCTTTGGGATTGGAGTGAAAACTGACCTTTTCCAGTCCTGTGGCCACTGCTGAGTTTTCCAAATTTGCTGGCATATCAGGAGGTATTAAAACTTAGAATCACAGACTTACAAGGGGAAAACTGACAAACTCATACCAAAGTATAGCTATATTATATATATATATTGGGGCTCCCCTGGTGGCTCAGAGGTTAAAGTTTCTGCCTCCAATGCGGGAGACCCAGGTTCAATCCCTGGGTCGGAAAGATTCCCTGGAGAAGGAAATGGTAACCCACTCCAGTATTCTTGCCTGGAGAATCCCATGGATGGAGAAGCCTGGTAGGCTACAGTCCATGGGATTGCAAAGAGTTGGACATGACTGAGCGACTTCACTCACTATATAATATATATAATGTCTATATAAAATATATATTTTATATATATATATATATATATATATATATATATATATATATATAATGTTTAACATTCTGTTCTTAAAACAATACACACACACACACATTTGCTGTTCTTAAAACAAAACTATGTTATATATACCATGCTGTTCTTAAAACAAAATGATGTATTTACTCAAAGGGCCAAACTTTCCACACACTATGGGTTTTCTTTTGGTTCAACTTGTAACATTTTCATCTCTCCTCCCTCTGTTACATCAACAGCAATACTGCAAGCTTAATACTTCAAGGCAGCCTTTGAACATGTTCCCAGATTTCCTGCTGGTAGCTAAGGATAATTGCTCAAACAAATGCTGAGAATTAAAGATTGTAGACCAAACAGGTACATGGTCTTCACTTTAGGAAAATGGTTACAAATACAACCAAGTACAGGTGGAGGTGGCACACAGATCAAATAGGAGCAGGTTCAGAAAAACAAAAAAAGGTGATTTTTAGTTATACAATAGTACATGAAAACATTCCAACATAAAAATTATACAAATAAAGTCAAAGATCTTCCCTTAACCATCCTCCCTTCATTAAATGATATTTACTGCTTGTATTATTCTGCAATGTAAGCCAAATAATATATAAATATATATGTATAAATGATATTTACTGCTTGTATTATTCTGCAATGTAAGCCAAATAATATATCTTATAGATTAGATGTGTCTTAATTCATTATTACTCAGCCATTAAAAAGAATACATTTGAATCAGCTCTAATGAGGTGGATGAAACTGGAGCCTATTATACAGAGTGAGGTAAGCGAGAAAGAAAAACACCAATACAGTATACTAACGCATATATATGGAATTAGGAAGATGGTAATGATAATCCTGTATGCAAGACAGCAAAAGAGACACAGATGTATAGAACAGTCTTTTGGACTCTGTGGGAGAGGGAGTGGGTGGGACGACTTCGGGGAATGGCACTAAAACATGTATAATATCATATAAGAAATGAGTTTCCAGTCCAGGTTCGATACAGGATGCTTGGGGCTGGTGCACTGGGATGACCCAGAGGGATGGTATGGGGAGGGAGGTGGGAGGGGGGTTCAGGATGGGGAACACGTGTATGCCTGTGGCGGATTCATGTCTATGTGTGGCAGAACCAATACAATATTGTAAAGTAAATAATAATAATAATAAAGAGTTTAAAATATTTAAAAATAAATTAATGAATGAATATATATATATATTTATTATAGTGTTGCATAATGTTCGTTTGATAGTTTGTTTACCTATGCATCTTAAAATTGTTTCCAGGTTTTCACTGTGCTATGGTGAGTATTTCTCTAGAATCCCACAAAGTGGGATTGCTAGGACACAGAGTATGTGCATTATTCATGTTAATATGCACTGTCCAACTGATTTCCCAAAATGCCATACCAATTACACATCCATCAGCAGTGTAGAAATGCTCTCATGTCTGAAAGATGCTTTTATACCAACTTTTAGTGTTTTTAGGCTGGAGCTAATAATACTAGAATCATTTTGAGAATATAGTTAGTGCACACTGTCTTGTTCCTGGTTCTGAATATAGGCTAGTTTTTTCCCCTTCCCTTTACCCTATTCAAGTCTGATGACATCAGCAAATGAAACAGAATGAAGCTTACTAGGTAAATGGATTAGCTTTTAAGATAAAAGCGTGTACTGAGAAGTTTTATAAACTGGCTGAAATTCACCCAAGTAGGAATACACACACACACACACACACACACACACACACACACACACACACATATATCTTATATCTTTAGCATCCTTATTGATAGTAATATAGGTAGTCACTTGATTCAGATGCCCAGATGGTAGATATTCAAAAGGCAAATTGGTGTATTTGCACAAAGACTAGTCTGGTGCTACCATAAAGAAATTATTCAGTCTTATTATATTTGGAAGGCTGGTAAATTAATTTAATAAATTATGCTTTATTTAGTTGTTTTGAGCCTTCATTATTAGAACTGACCTAGGCAAATATGGCTTTCTCATACAACCCTTATGAAAACAAAGGGAAAATGGAATAACTACAAAAAGTAAAATATTAAAGTGGTAGCTTTGTATGGGTCAAAGAGATTACGATATATGGTAGTGATCAGCATGAATTTAAATTGCAGCAGTATTAAATTGTCATAAGGGGGAAAAGCCTATCTGAATATAAGGTTTATTAATTAAAGAAAGACTTGCTAAAGAAAACTCTTTCCCCTTGAAAGTCTACAGAATTAGGTAAGTCGTGTGAGTAAATGTCCAAAATGAACATTGTCTTGATGATGAAAGATATTTTCAGTGACATCTAGCTCTAGGCAGAATTGCAGCAAGTCATTCCACAAGTGAAGTGAAGTGAAGTGAAGTGAAGTGAAGTCGCTCAGTCGTGTCCAAGTCTTTGCGACCCCATGGACTGTAGCCTATCAGGCTCCTCCATCCATGGGATTTTCCAGGCAAGAGTGCTGGAGTGGATAAGGAAGTGATCAAAAATGTTTATAAATTAATGAATGAAGATGTCAATTTTAAAGGCATCTCAGGAATAGAAATCTAAATCTCTCTCTTGATAGCCTACATTAATATTTAATTTTCAATGTCACTTATTTGTATATAGTTAACATAAATCCTTATATCTTTCCTTTTCTCCTTTGCTTTTTGCTTCTCTTCTTTTCACAGCTATTTGTAAGGCCTCCCCAGACAGCCATTTTGCTTTTTTTCATTTCTTTTCCATGGGGATGATCTTGATCCCTGTCTCCTGTACAATGTCACGAACCTCATTCCATAGTTCATCAGGCACTCTATCTATCAGATCTAATCCCTTAAATCTATTTCTCACTTCCACTGTATAATCAAGGGATTTGATTTAGGTCATACCTGAATGGTCTAGTGGTTTTCCCTACTTTCTTCAATTTAAGTCTGACTTTGGCAATAAGGAGTTCATGGTCTGAGTCATAGTCTTCTCCCGGTCTTGTTTTTGCTGACTGTATAGAGCTTCTCCATCTTTGCCTGCAAAGAATATAATCAATCTGATTTTGGTGTTGACCATCTGGTGATGTCCATGTATAGAGTCTTCTCTTGTGTTGTTGGAAGAGGGTGTTTGCTATGACCAGTGCGTTCTCTTGGCAAAACTCTATTAGTCTTTGCCCTGCTTCAATACTCCTGATTAATAACCCTGTTGGCAACATTCTTTACGTAAAGTTTTGTTGGAAATTAATTATGTTTATAATTAAGTAGGTTCAAGCTTAATATGAAAGCCAAGACTGTTTTCCCCACAAAGTTTAAAGTCATTTTCTACTTTGGGAAAGTTGTAGCAGTGCTCTTCCCTTTCCTCCTCCTCCCTACCCTTTTCCTTCTCCTTCTCTTCCTCACTCCTCCCTCTTCCCCTCTTTCTTCTCCTCCTCCTTTTATAAAGTACACATGGCATTACCAATTTTTGATCAGAGTGTATTAAAATCAATCTGCTTTTTTGGAGCTTTCCAGACAAGCAAAAGTTAAAAGAATTCGGCAAGATCAAACCACTTTTACAGCAAATGCTAAAGGAACTTCTCTAAGCAGAAAATAAGGAAAAGCCCTACCTACAGAAAATAAACCCTAAACAATGGAGAAAATCATAATAGGATCATACTTATCAATAATTACCTTAAATATAAATGATTAAATGTGCCAACCAAAAACACAGACCAGCAGAATGGAAGAAAACATGTGCATGTATGCACTTCCACACCACATCACCCTGCTTGACCCCCCAAATTGTATGTAAGTATTTTGTATTGTTAGGTTAATCATGTTTCCGTTATGGCTTGCAATTGTAATTTATCTTTTATTTTTTGTCTTGTTATTGATTGTGAAACTGATAAACATCTTTTACTATTGTGAATATGCAACTGTTACTTAACACTACTGTATCATGATTGGTCAACAGAAAAATTACAGAATTCTATATCTCCAAAACTACCATTTAATAGAAAAATCCATAATAGAAAAAAACTTTTAAAAATTCATATGTATATCAGAATTATCTTGGAATTTTTTGAAAAATACAAATGCCCAGGTATTACTTTTCTTTGGCCAGAACTCCAGATATATTTCCAATGAGCAGCAATGTTTAAAAACAATCAGATTATATGAGCATCTTTTACTTTCATCTAGTTTGTTTCACTTTTTCTATTTCATAGTCAGTGCTCCCATTTCATTTAGTTTATGTTCTCCAATTTCTCCATTTCTTTTTTTTTTTTATGTTCTTTCTCAAACCTTTATCAACCATAGTAGAAAAGTTTTTGTATACAAATATATAAATAATATGTATAATATATATATTTTAGAAAAAGTATGAAATTTTGCCTAACTAAAAAATGTGACATTTGATTCCACTTGTTTGACTTTGTATGAAAATAGTGCTGAATTTCTAATTTTAAAATATATATAGAGGGGGTGGTCCTAAGATGGCAGAGGAATAGGTTGGGGAGACCACCTTCTCCCCCACAAATTCATCAAAAGAACATTTAAACGCTGAGGACATTCCACAAAACAACTTCTGAATGCCGGCAGAGGACATCAGGCACCCAGAAAAGCAGCCCATTGTCTTTGAAAGGAGGTTGGAAAAAATATAAAAGACAAAAAAAGACACAAAAGAGGTAGGGACGGAGCTCCATCCCAGGAAGGGAGTCTTAAAAAGAGAGGTTTCCAAACACCAGGAAGCACTCTCACTGCCGAGTCTGTGGCAAGCCTTGGAACCACAGAGGGCAACATAACTGGGAGGAAAAATAAATAAATAATTAAAACCCACAGATTACGTGCCCAACAGTATCTCCCCCAGTGGAGAAGCAGCACAGACGCTTGCACCCGCCACTAGCAAGCGGGGGCTGAGCAGGGAGGCACGGGCTGCATTGCTTAGAGTAAGGATCGAGCCTGAATGCCCTGAGGGCAATCTGAGGGAACTAACTTGGGCTAGCAAAACCAGACTGTGGGATAGCTACCACGTGAAAAGCCCTAACCTAAGACACCGCCAGGCCTGCTCACAGAACAAAGACCTGAACAGAGCTAGCCCGCTGAAGACCATCCCCCTCTGGTGACAGGCAGCCAGAGCTGGAAGGGGGGAAACTAAGCCCCAGAGAAACATTATCTACCAAACTGCAAGCAGGCTTCTTTGCTAACTAAGACTTCTTGGGGTTCTGGACAGTCAATATCCACCTGAGAAGGTGCGCTGGTTATACACCCAGAAAACCTTGCAGCAGGGACAGGGGAGGCAATAAGTCCCAGCGACAACGCTCACCAAATACCTCATCACCTGAGCTGCTCGGACCTTGGAAGGGCACAAAACTCAGGCCCAACAGAGTCTGCGCCTCTGAGGACTACCTGAGTTTCTGAACCTGAGCGGCTTAGACCTAGGAGGTGCAGGCAGCCCAGGGCCAGCTTCAGACAGTTCCCGGTGGACCAACCTAGAGCCTGAGCAGTATAGGCAGGGAAGGCACATGCGCCGTGAGTGGAAGCAGGTTCAGTGTGGCTGAGACACTATGAGCACGCGCCAGTGTTATTTGTTGGCAGCGTCCCTCCCTCCCCACAGCACGACTGAACAAGTGAGCTTAAAAAAGTGTCCACCACCGCCCTCTTGTATCAGGGTGGAAATCAAACACTGAAGAGACCAGCAAACAGAAGAAGCTAAAAAGAGGGAACTGCCTTGGAAGTGACAGGTGCAATAGATTAAAACTCTGTAGTTAGTACCGACTACATAGGAAGGTACCTATAGATCTTGAGAAATATAAGCTGGACCAAGGAACTATTTGAAAATGAACTGACCCCACACTGCCCACAACACCAAAGAAAGTCTTAGATATATTTTTACTATTTTAATTATCATTCTTTTTTTTAATGTTTTTTTAAATTTTAAGTCCTCTATTACTCTTTTAATTTTCATTTTTATAACCTACTATTACTTTGCAAAAAGAAAAAAGAGACCCTATTTTTTAAAGCAAACTTCATATATATATATATTTTATAATTTTTATGACTTTGTTTTTTGTTTTTTGTTTTTTTTTCTTTTCTTTAATATTGTATTTTTGAAAATCCAACCTCTACTCTAGATTTTTAATCTTTACTTTCTGGTATTTGTTATCAATTTTTTACCTTTAAGAACCAAATCTTCAGTACCCATTTTTACTTGGGAGCGAGATTATTGGCTTGACTGCTCTCTCCCGCTTCGGACTCTCCTTTTACTCCACCAGGTTGCCTCTATCTCCTCCCTCCCCCTTCTCTTCTCTACTCAACTCTGTGAATCTCTTTGTGTGTTCCAGATGGTGGAGAATACTTAGGGAACTGATTACTGGCTAGATCTGTTTCTCTCCTTTTGATTCTCCCCCTTTATCCTCCTGGCCACCTCTGTCTCCATCTTACATTTTCTCGTCTCTGTATAAATCTGTGAACATCTCTGAGCAGCCCAGACTGTGAAGTGCACATAAGGAAGTGATCACTGGCTAGCTTGTTCTCTCCTCTTTTGATTCCACCTCATCTCATTCAGGTCACTTCTAACTCCCTCCTCCCTCTTCTCTTCTCCATGTAACTCTGTGAACCTCTCTGGGTGTCCCTCACTGTGGAGAAACTTTGCATCTTTAACCTAGATATTTTATCAATGGTGTTGTATAGATGGAGAAGTCTTGAGACTACTGTAAAAATACAACTGAAAACCAGAAGCAGGAGGCTTAAGTCCAAATCCTGAGAACACCAGAGAACTCCTGACTCCAGGGGAACATTAATCGACAGGAGCTCATCAAACACCTCCATATGTACACTGAAACGAAGCACCACCCAAGGGCCAACAAGTTCCAGAGCAAGACATACCAAGAAAATTCTGCAGCAACACAAGAACACAGCCCTGAGCTTGAATATACAGGCTGCCCAAAGGTACTCCAAACCCACTGACATCTCATAACTCATTGCTGGACACTTCATTGCATTCCAGAGAGAAGAAATCCAGCTCCACCCACCAGAATACCGACATAAACTTCCTTAACCAGGAAACCTTGACAAGCCACCTGCACAACTCCACCCACAGCAAGGAAACTCCACAATAAAGAGAACTCCACAAACCTCCAAAATACAGAAAGGCCACCCCAAACTCAGCAATATAAACAAGATGAAGACACAGAGGAATACCCAGCAGATACAGGAACAGGATAAATGCCCACCAAACCAAACGAAAGAGGAAGAGATAGGGAATCTACCTGATAAAGAATTCCGAATAATGATAGTGAAACTGATCCAAAATCTTGAAATCAAAATGGAATCACAGATAAATAGCCTGGAGACAAGGATTGAGAAGATGCAAGAAAGGTTTAACAAAGACCTAGAAGAAATAAAAAAGAGTCAATATGTAATGAATAATACAATAAATGAGATCAAAAACACTCTGGAGGCAGCAAATAGTAGTATAACAGAGGCAGAAGATAGGATTAGTGAAGTAGAAGATAGAATGGTAGAAATAAATGATGAGATTTTCCTCTGATGAGAGGAAAAAAGAAAAATGAATTAAAAGAAATGAGGACAATCTCAGAGACCTCCAGGACAATATTAAACGCCCTAACATTCAAATCATAGGAATCCCAGAAGAAGAAAAAAAGAAAGACAATGAAAAAATACTTGAAAACTTCCCCAAAATGGGCAAGGAAACAATCACCCAAGTCCAAGAAACTCAGAGAGTCCCAAACAGGATAAACCCAAGGCTAAACACCCCAAGACACATATTAATCAAATTAACTAAGATCAAACACAAAAAACAAATATGAAAAGCAGCAAGGGAAAAACAACAAATAACACACAAGGAGATTCCCATAAGGATAACAGCTGATCTTTCAATAGAAACTCTTCAGGCCAGGAGGGAATGGCAAGACATACTTAAAGTGATGAAAGAAAATAACCTACAGCCCTGATTACTGTACCCAGCAAGGATCTCATTCAAATATGAAGGAGAAATCAAAAGCTTTACAGACAAGCAAAAGCTGAGACAACTCAGCACCACCAAACCAGCTCTCCAACAAATGCTAAAGGATATTCTCTAGACAAGAAACACAAAAAGGGTGTATAAACTCGAACCCAAAACAATAAAGTAAATAGTAACAGGATCATACTTATCAATAATTACCTTAAACATAAATGGGTTGAGTGCCGCAACCAAAAGACAAAGACTGGCTGAATGGATGCAAAAACAAGACCCCTATATACTTTGGCTACAAGTGACCCACCTCAAAACAGGGGACATATACAGACTGAAAGTGAAGGGCTGGCAAAAGATAATCCATGCAAATAGAAACCAAAAGAAAGCAGAAGTAGCAATACTCATATCAGATAAAATAGACTTTAAAACAAAGTCTGTGAAAAGAGACAAAGAAGGACACTACATGATGAAAAAAGGATCAATCTAAGAAGAAGATATAACGATTATAAATATACACGCACCCAATATAGGAGCACCACAATATGTAAGACAAATGCTAAAAAGTATGAAAGGGGAAATTAACAATAATACAATAATAGTGGGAGACCTTTAATACCCCACTCACACCTATGGACAGATCAACTAAACAGAAAATTAACAAGGAAACACAAATTTTAAATGATACAATGGACCAGTTAGACCTAATTGATATCTGTAGGACATTTCACCCCAAAACAATGAATTTCACCTTTTTCTCAAGCACACATGGAACGTTCTCCAGGATAGATCACATCCTGGGTCATAAATATAGCACTGGTAAATTCAAAAAAACTGAAATCATTCCAAGCATCTTTTCTGACCACAGTGCAGTAAGATTAGATCTCAATTACAGGAGAAAAACTATTAAAAATTCCAACATGTGTAGGCTGAACAACACGCTGCTGAATAACCAACAAATTACAGAAGAAATAAAAAAATAAATCAAAATATGCATAGAAATGAATGAAAATGAAAACACAACAACCCCAAACCTGTGGGACACTGCAAAAGCAGTCCTAAGGGGAAAGTTCATAGCAATACAAGCATACCTCAAGAAACAAGAAAAAAGTCAAATAAATAACCTAACTCTACACCTAAAGCACCTAGAAAAGGAAGAAATTAAGAACCCCAGGGTTAGTAGAATGAAAGAAATCTTAAAAATTAGGGCAGAAATAAATGCAAAAGAAACAAAAGAGACCATAGAAAAAAATCAACAAAGCCAAAAGCTGGTTCCTTGAAAGGATAAATAAAATTGACAAACCATTAGCCAGACTCATCAAGAAACAAAGGGAGAAAAATCAAATCAATAAAATTAGAAATGAAAATAGAGAGATCACAACAGACAAGACAGAAACACAAAGGATCATAAGAGACTGCTATCAGCAATTACATGCCAATAAAATGGACAACTTGGATGAAATGGGCAAATTCTTAGAAAAGGACAGCTTTCCAAAACTGAACCAGGAAGAAATAGAAAATCTTAACAGACCCATCACAAGCACGGAAATTGAAACTGTAATCAGAAATCTTCCAGCAAACAAAAGCCCAGGTCCTGACGGCTTCACAGCTGAATTCTACCAAAAAGTTAGAGATGAGCTAACACCTATCTTACTCAACCTCTTCCAGAAAACTGCAGAGGAACCTCAACTTCCAAACTCATTCTATGAGGCCACCATCACCCTAATACCAAAACCTGACAAAGATGCCACAAAAAAGAAAACTACAGGCCAATATCACTGATGAACATAGATGCAAAACTCCTTAACAAAATTCTAGCAATCAGAATCCAACAACACATTAAAAAGATCATACACCATGACCAGTTGGGCTTTATCCCGGGGATGCGAGGATTCTTCAATATCCGCAAGTCAATCAATGTAATACACCACATTAACACATTGAAAAATAAAAGCCATATGATTATCTCAATAGATGCAGAGAAAGCCTTTAACAAAATTCAACATCCATTTATGATAAAAACTTTGCAGAAAGCAGGAATAGAAGGAACATACCTCAACATAATAAAAGCTGTATATGACAAACCCACAGCAAACATTATCCTCAATGGTGAAAAATTGAAAGCATTTCCCCTAAAGTCAGGAACAGGACAAGGGTACCCACTTTCACTGCTACTATTCAACATAGTTTTGGAAGTTTTGGCCACAGCAATCAGAGCAGAGAAACAAATAAAAGGAATCCAGATTGGAAACGAAGAAGCAAAACTCTCACTGTTTGCAGATGAGATGATCCTACATAGAAAACCCTAAAGACTCCATCAGAAAATTACTAGAGCTAAACAATGAATATAGTAAAGTTGCAGGATATAAAATCGACAAACAGAAATTTCTTGCATTCCTGTACCCTAATAATGAGAAAATAGAGAAATTAAGGAAACAATTCCATTCACCATTGGAATGAAAATAATAAAATACTTAGGAATATATCTAAAGAAACTAAAGACCTATATATAGAAAACTATGAGACACTGGTGAAAGAAATCAAAGAGGACACTAATAGATGGAGAAATATACCATGTTCATGGTTTGGAAGAATCAATATAGTGAAAATGAGTATACAACTGAAAGCAATCTATAGATCCAATGCAATCCCTGTCAAGCCACCAACGGTATTTTTCACAGAGCTAGAACAAATAATTTCACAATTTCTATGGAAATACAAAAAATCTGGCATAGCCAAAGCAATCTTGAGAAAGAAGAATGTAACTGGAGGAATCAACCTGCCTGCCTTCAGGCTCTACTACAAAGCCACAGTCATCAAGACAGTATGGTACTGGCACAAAGACAGAAATATAGATCAATGGAACAAAATAGAAAGCCCAGAGATAAATCCACACACCTATGGACCTCTTATCTTTGGCAAAGGAGGCAAGAATATACAATGGAGAAAAGACAATCTCTTTAACAAGTGGTGCTGGAAAAACTGGTCAACCACTTGTAAAAGAATGAAACTAGAACACTTTCTAACACCATATACCAAAATAAACTCAAAATGGATTAAAGATCTAAACGTAAAACCAGAAACTATAAAACTCCTAGAAGAGAACATAGGCAAAACACTCTCTGACATAAATCACAGCAGGATCCTCTATGACTCACCTACCAGAATACTGGAAATAAAAGCAAAAATAAACAAATGGGACCTAATTAAAATAAAAGGCTTCTGCACATCAAAGGAAACTATAAGCAAGGTGAAAAGACAGCCTTCAGAATGGGAGAAAATAATAGTAAATGAAGCAACTGACAAACAACTAATCTCAAAAATATACAAGCAACTCCTGCAGCTCAATTCCAGAAAAATAAATGACCCAATCAAAAAATGGGCCAAAGAACTAAGCAGACATTTCTTCAAAGAAGGTATACAGATGGTAACAAACACATGAAAAGATGCTCAACATCACTCATTATCAGAGAAATGCAAATCAAAACCACTATGAGGTATCATTTCACGCCAGTCAGAATGGCTGCGATCCAAAAGTCTACAAGCAATAAATGCTGGAGAGGGTGTGGAGAAAAGGGAACCCTCTTACACTGTTGGTGGGAATTCAAACTAGTACAGCCACTATGAAGAACAGTGTGGAGATTCCTTAAAAAACTGGAAATAGAACTGCCTTGTGACCCAGTTATCCCACTACTGGGCATACAAACCGAGGAAACCAGAATTGAAAGAGACACATGTACCCCAATGTTCATCGCAGCACTGTTTATAATAGCCAGGACATGGAAGCAACCTAGATGTCCATCAGCAGATGAATGGATAAGAAAGCTGTGCTACATATACACAATGAAGTATTACTCAGCCATTAAAAAGAATACATTTGAATCAGTTCTAATGAAGTGGATGAAACTGGAGCCGATTATACAGAGTGAAGTAAGCCAGAAAGGAAAACATCAATACAGTATACTAACACATATATATGGAATTTAGAAAGATGGTAATGATAACCCTGTATGCAAGACAACAAAAGAGACACAGATGTATACAACAGTCTTTTGGACTCTGTGGGAGAAGGAAAGGGCGGGATGATTTGGGAGCATAGCATTGAAACATGTATAATATCATATAAGAAATGAATTGCCAGTCCAGGTTCAATGCACGACGCTTGGGGCTGGTGCACTGGGATGACCCAAAGGGATGGTATGCGGAGGGAGGGGGGAGGTGGTTTCAGGATGGGGAACACGTGTACACCCGTGGTGGATTCATACTGATGTATGGAAAAACCAATAAAATATTGTAAAGTAATTAGCCTCCAATTAAATAGATAAATTTAAGTTAAAAAAAAATATATATATATATAAGCAACAAGCCAAAAAAGTTTACTGTATAGCACAGGGAACTATAGTAAATCACCTGTAATAACTTATAATGGAAAATAATTTCAAAAATATTATATGTATATACGTATAACTAAATCACACACACAAAAAGAATTCTGCTTTTTTAAATTTAGTACTGTTTATTTTTTGCTAGTTTTTCTAAACACCCCTCAGTTCAGTTCAGTCTCTCAGTCGTGTCCGACTCTTTGCCACCCCACAAACTGCAGCATGCCAGGCCTCCCTGTCCATCACAAACTCCCAGAGCCTACCCAAACTCATGCCCATTGAGTCAGTGATGCCATTCAATCATCTCATCCTCTGCCATCCCCTTCTCCTCCCACCTTTACTCTTTCCCAGCATCAGGGTCTTTTCAAATGAGTCAGCTCTTTGCATCAGGTGGCCAAAGTATTGGGGTTTCAGCTTCAACATCTGTCCTTCCAATGAATACCCAGGACTGATCTCCTTTAGGGTGGACTGGTTGGATCTCCTTGCTGTCCAAGGGACTCTCAAGCATCTTCTCCAACACCACAGTTCAAAAGCATCAATTCTTCGGTGCTCAGCCTTCTTCACAGTCCAACTCTCACATCCATACATGACCACAGGAAAAACCATAGCCTTGACTAGACGGACCTTTGTTGGCAAAGTAATGTTTCTGCTTTTTAATATGCTATCTAGGTTGGTCATAACTTTCCTTCCAAGGAGTAAGCGTCTTTTATTTCATGGCTGCAATCACCATCTGCAGTGATTTTGGAGCCCCCAAAAATAAAGTCAGCAGCCACTGTTTCCACTGTTTTCCTATCTATTTGCCATGAAGTGATGGGACCAGATGCCATGATCTTGGTTTTCTGAATGTTGAGCTTTAAGCAAACATTTTCACTCTCCTTTTTTAGTTTCATCAAGAGGATCTTTAGTACTTCTTCACTTTCTGCCATAAGGGTGGTGTCATCTGCATATCTGAGGTTACTGATATTTCTCCCAGAAATGTGATTTCAGCTTGTGCTTCTTCCTGCCCAGCGTTTCCATGATGTACTCTGCATATAAGTTAAATAAGCCATATGGACATCTAATAAGAAAGTATGAGATACAAAATTTTAAATGTATTTGTGTAGAATATGATTAATATGTTAAGTATAATATCATTATATTTAAACTATCAGTGACATCATTCAAGATGTTCCTATTCTTATTTTTTCTGCACTTCATAAAATATTCTCGGAGAAACATTAATATGTTGCACTATGATTATATATTTTTCTTTCCCTTATACTTCTTCTGATTTTTGCTCTATGTATCTGTGTTTTTTGTTGTTAAGGTGTCTAATGGTTTATGATGTCTATCTTCTTTGTGAATTGTACCTTTTATCATTAAAAATATTAATCTTTGTTTCATTTAAAATAAATAAATTTTTAAAAATAAAAGACAAGAAAAAAGAGGAGAAATTTTTAAAAAGAAAATTAAATTTTGAATGAGAAAGAAAATATTTAAAAGAATCAGAAATGTAATAAAGTATTCAATACTCTTCAGAGAAGGCGATGGCACACCACTCCAGTACTCTTGCCTGGAAAATCCCATGGACGGCGGGGCCTGGTGGGCTACAGTCCATGGGATCACTAGGAGTTGGACATGAGTGAGTGACTTCACTTTATTTTTTCACTTTCATGCATTGGAGAAGGAAATGGCAACCCACTCCAGTGTTCTTTCCTGGAGAATCCCAGGGACGGGGGAGCCTGGTGGGCTGCTGCCTATGGGGTCGCACAGAGTCGGGACACGACTGAAGCGACTTAGCAGCAGTAGCAGTATTCAATACTCTTAGGTAGCACTCTAAGACAGCAAATTGTTAAAATAAGCTATTGGCATCTGAAAGAAAGATCAGTCTGCTTTGGGGGTATTATTTCTCTACGTCCTTGGATAATTGTTCTCTAAATGAGAGCTGGGAAACTCTAGTCATCTTAGGGAGAATTCGCTAGTCACAAAACATGTATTTTATTTCTGTATGTTAAAATAGCTATTAATTTAGAGTTAAAAAATCACATGAAATGCAAATAGTGCCAATTTCTTACTTACCTCAATGAAATAGCTTCTGAATAGTTCAATGCAGTGGAGATAAAAGGGAAAGCAGAAGCTGGAGAGGTGTTATTTTCCTTTAGGTTAGAAGGGAAACTTTAAAATCTTAAAACATACTCTGTATTCCCCTTCATGGAACACTGTTTTGTCTTGGCAAAGGGGCTTGAGTAACTCAATGAAGCTATGAGGCATGACATGCAGGACCATCCAAGATGGATAGGTCCTAGTCAGGAGTTCTGAAAAAAATGTGGTTCACTGGAAGAGGGAATGGTAAACAACTCCAGTATTCTTGCCATGAGAACACCATGAACAGTATGAAAAGGCAAAAAGATAGGACACCAGAAGATGAGTCCTAAGGTCAGAAGGTGTTCAATATGCTACTGGAGAAGAGTGGAGGGAAATAACAGCTCCAGAAAGAATGAAGCATCTGAGCCAAAGTGCAAACAATGATCAGTTGTGGATGAATGTTAGGTCCATGAATCAAGGTAAATTGGAAGTGGTCAAATAGGAGATGGCAAGAGTGAACATCAGCATCTTAGAAGTGAGTAAACTAAAATGGATGGTGGTGGTGGTTTAGTTGCTAAGTCATGTCTGACTCTTGTGAACTCCCTGGACTGTAGCCTCCTAGGCTCCTCTGTCCATGGGATTCTCCAGGCAATACTGGAGTGGGTTGCCATTTCCTTTTCCAGGGGATTTTCCTGACCCAGGAGTCAAACCCAGGTCTCCTACACTGCAGGCAGATTCTTTACCAACTAAGCTATGAGGGAAGCCCAAAATGGATGGGAATGGGCACATTTAATTCAGATGACCATTATATCTACTACTGTGAACAAAAATCCATTAGAAGAAATGGAGTAGCCCTCAGAGTCAACAAGAATCTGAAATGTAGTACTTGGATGCAATCTCAAAAGTGACAGAATGAGATTGGTTTGTTTCCAAGGCAAACCATTCAACATCACAGTAATCCAAGTCTATGCTCCAACTATCAATGCCAAAGAAGCTGAAGTTACCTGGTTCTATGAAGACCCAAAACATCTTCTAGAACTAATATTAAAAAAAAGATGCCCTTTTCATCATGTGTGTGAAGTTGCTCACTCGTGTCCGACTCTTTGCGACCCCATGGACTGTAGCCCGCCAGGATCCTCTGTCCATGGTATTCTCCAGGCAAGAATACTGGAGTGGGTTGCCATTTCCTTCTCCAGGGGATCTTCCCAACCCAGTGATCTAACCCGGGTCTCCTGCATTGCAGGCAGACACTTTATCCTCTGAGCCACCAGGGTCATAACAAACACCCTCTTCCAACAACCCAAGAGATGACTCTACATATGGACATCACCAGATGGTCAATATTGAAATCGGATTGATTATATTTTTTGCAGCTGAGGATGGAGAAGCTCTACACAGGCAGCAAAAACAAGACCTGAAGCCGACTGTGGTGCAGATCATAATCTTCTTATGGTAAAACTCAGGCTTAAACTGAGAAAGTACGGAAAGCCACTAGGCAATTCAGGTATGACCTAAATAAGATTCCTTATGATTATAGAGTGGAGGTGACAAATAAGGGGTTAGATCTGGTAGACAGAGTGCCTGAAGAACTATGGACAGAGGTTCCTAACATTGTACAGGAGTCACTGACCAAAACCATCCCCAAGAAAAAGAAATGCAAGAAGTCAAAATGATTGTCTGAAGAGGCTTTACAAATAGCTGAGGAAAGAAGAAAAGTGAAAGGCAAGGGAGAAAGGGAAAAATATACTCAACTGAATGCAGGGTTCCATAGTATAGCAAGAAGAGATAAGAAGGCCTTCTTAAATGAACAATGCAAAGAAATAGAAGCAAACAATAGAATGGGAAAGACTAGATATTTCCTTAAGAAAACGGGAGATATCAAAAAAATATATCGTGTAAAAATGGACACAATAAAGGACTGAAACAGTAAAGACATAATAGAAGCAGAAGAGATTAAGAAGAGGTGGCAAGAATACACAGAACTATATTAAAAAGTTCTTAATGACCCAGGTAACCACAATGGTGTGATCACTCACCTAGGGCCAGACATCCTGGAGTGTGAAGTCAAGTGGGCCTTAGCTTCCTAAGCATTACTACAAGCAACGCTAGTGGACATGGTGGAATCCCAGCTGAGCTATTTAAAATCCTAAAAGATGCTGCTGCAAATTAGGAAAACTCAGCAGTGATCACAGGACTGGAAAATGTTAGTTTTCATTTCAATCCCAAAGAAAGGCAGTGCCAAAGAATGTTCAAACTACTGCACAATTGTACTCATTTCACATGCTAGCATAATAGTGCTCAAAATCCTTCAAGCTAGCCTTCAACAGTACATGAACCAATAATTTCCACATGAACAAGCTGGGTCTCCAAGAGGCGAGGAACCAGAGATCAAATTGGCAAAATCTGTTCGATCACAGAGAAAGTAAAGGTATTCCAGACAAACATCTACTTCTGTTTCATCAACTACGTGGAAGCCTTTGAATGTAGCAATCACAACAAACTGTGGAAAATTCTTAAAGAGATGGGAACATCAGACCATCTTACCTGTCTCCTGAGAAATCTGTATGGGGGGCGTGAAGCAACAGTTAAAACTGGACATGGAGCAACGGACTGGTTCCAGATTGGGAAAGGCGTACGACAAGGCTGTATATTGTCACCCTGCTTCTTTAACTTATATGCAGACTACATCATTGGTAAAGACCCTGATGCTGGGAAAGATTGAAGGCAGGAGGAGAAGGGGATGACAGAGGATGAGATGGTTGGATTTCATCACCAACTTGATGGACATGAATTTGAGCAAGCTCCGGGAGTTGGTGATAGACAGGGAAGCCTGGTGTGCTGCAGTCCATGGGGTCACAAAGAGTTGGACACAACTGAATGACTGAACTGACTAACTGACTGACAGACATCATTCAAAATGCTGGGGTGGATGAACCACAAGCTGGAATTTAGATTGCCCAGAGAAATATCAAAAACTTTAGATATGCAGGTGATACCACTCTAATGGCTGAAAGTGAAGAGGAACTAGAGAGCTTCTTGATGAGGGTGAAGGAGGAGAGAGAAAATGCCAGCTTAAAACTCAACATTCAAGAAACTAAGATCATGGCATCCGGTCCCATTACTTCTTGCAAATAGAAAATGAAAAAGTGGAAGCACTTACATGTTTTATTTTCTTGGGCTCCAAAATCACTGTAGACGGTGACTGCAGCCATGAAATTTAAAAAGCCTTATTCCTTGGAAGGAAAGCTATGATAAACCAAGACAGTCTATTAGAAAACAGAGATATCACCTTGCCAACAAAGGTCCACGTAGTGAAAGCTGTGGTTTTTCCAGTAGTCATGCATGGATACGAGAGTTGGACCATAAAGAAGGTTGAGCACTGAAGCACTGATGCTTTTGAACTGTGGTGCTAAAGAAGATTCTTGAGTCTCTTGGACTGCAAGATGATGAAACCAGTCAATCTAAAGGAAGTCAACCCAGAATATTTATTGGAAGAGCTGATGTTGACGCTGAAACCCAATACTTTGGCCACCTGATGAGAAGAACTGACTCATTCCAAAAGACTCTGATGCTGGGAAAGATTGAAGGTAAAAGGAGAAGGGGGTGGCGGAGGATGAGATGGTTGGATGGCATCACCAACTCAATGGACATGAGTTTGAGCAAATTCTGGGACATAGTTAAGAGCAGTGGAGCCTGGCATGCTGCATGCAGCTTGCCATGAGGTGGCAAGTCATTCACGACCTAAAAGCTGAACAACAACATAAGGGAAACCTTAAAAAGTTAAAACATACTCTAAATTCCAGGATTATTTCAGGGCAACACCTTGAAAGTCAGAACAAAATCTACTTTGTCCTTTAATACATTTTTGATACTTTCCCCTCTGATAATAAAACATTAGAATGGAAAAAATACAGTAATGGTAACTGTGAAATGATCTGCTGAAACTAAAAAATATTAACTTGTTTTAACTAAAAATTCTTTAATATCTAGCTAAGGTTAATTAAGGGAGATAGCTGATAAAGAGCTGATATTTAAACTCAGGACATTCATTAACTAGCTTTTCTAACTTGGACAAGTTATTTTGAGCTGTTTACACTTCAATATTTTTATTTGTACAACAAATAATACCCAATGTATGTTGTTCTATTTATTTTTTGGAGTTCTAGTAAGTAATGTATATAAAATTTTTGAAAAATAAAACATAGCATCTATTAATATGAGGCATTATTTTTAATAGATTGGTAACATATGTAACTAAGATATTTGTTCAATACTTGTTATGTAGTGGTAATGAAAGAGACAGAAAAGACAGAATACACTTTCTACCCTCACCAAAGTTACAATCAGTTAGGGGTAAAAACTCGGAGAAGGCAATGGCAACCCACTCCAATACTCTTGCCTGGAGAATCCCATGGACGGAGGAGCCCGGTAGGCTGCAGTCCATGGGGTCGCAGGGAGTCAGACACAACTGAGTGACTTCACTTCCACTTTTCACTTTCATGCATTGGAGAAGGCAATGGCAACCTACTCCAGTACTCTTGCCTGGAGAATCCCAGGGACAGCGGAGCCTGGTGGGCTGCCGTCCATGGAGTTGCACAGAGTCGGACACGACTGAAGCGACTTAGCAGCAGCAGCAGGGGTAAAAACTATTATTGTAAATAACAATAAAGTATAGTACCATAAAAGCTACAAGGAACTTACTCTGGGAGTTTCCAGCGCTAAGAGGTAACTTCAGCCTGGGACAACTAAAGATTTCATCACAAGGTTACACTTCAGGAAAATTTCTTGAAAAATTACTATAATTTCAACATATCTAGATTGGTGAGAATAGAGAATAGGGACATTTCAAATGTAAGAGTATCATGCACAAAGACATAGTTGTGGAAAATGAGGGGCTATATTTAAAGAACAACAGTTTACATTTTGGCTGAAACATAGAACACTAAAAGAGGAGTTCCCGGAAACAAGGTCCCTTGAGAGCCAAATAATTGGAGGGCTTTGAAAGTCAGACTAAGAAATTCATAGACACTGAGTATCACTGAAGTTTTATTGAGCAGTAGAGTGATATGAGGTGTTTATAGATAATTTAAGTAACTAAAATATTCTTAGGTGCAATAGAGTTTGTGAAGATTTTAAAATAATTTTATTCAGAGATATATACATCCAAGCTGAAGTCTATGCTAAGGAGAAATGGGTAAATACTATGCTTGAAGATAAAAATATTTCCTTGGAGAGTTCTAAATGTATTTTCATATGTGGATGAGTACTGAACAGTAGAAGTAGCTTTTATGAAACAATCTCAGGGCACATAACTGATATGCTAAACCAATTACAAGGTCATTGAGTAAGATTCAGTAAATAAAAACATTTCCCTTAAATATACAGGAAAGGTAGAAAGAATATTCCTATAAGCAGTGTAATTAACAGCTCTAAGTTAATTTGGTTAAAGGAAGAATCACAACAATATTCCAGGGAAATTACATGACAAATCAGAATGACAAACCCTTCAACAATATTTGGCATATTAAATAATGATAAATATTTGTCCAAAGGGAAAAAAAAGTTTTAACCAAATATAAACAAGTCAAATCCAGATGCTTAATAAGATCCAAGAACTAAAATAGAAAACTGATTGACTTATTAAATAACTTTCTTATATTTCTGTGTTGTTCATGTTTTTAAAGAGGCAATTTGTGCCATGCTGTGGAGCAATGAGGCTGGTGCACCACAACTACTGAGCCCACACTCTAGATGCCACACACCGCAACTAGAGAAAGCCTGAACACAGCACTGAAGACCCAGCACAGCCAAAAAATGAATAAATAAATAATTTTTTTTAATTTTTCTCTCAAAAAGTAAGGTTCTGGGGAAATTATATAAAAGATAGATAGTCAGCCCTCCGTATCCATGGCTTCTGCATCTGCAAATTCAACCAACAGAGGACTGAAAATATTAGGAAAATAAAAATCTGGAAAGCTTCAAAAAGCAAAACTTGAATTTGATGTGTTCTGACTACTATTTATACAGCATTTATATTGTATTTACAGATCTAAAGACGATTTAAAATACATGGAATGCTATGCATAGGTTATATGTAAATATTAGGCCATTTTATATAAGATATTTGAGCATCTGTGGATTTTGGTATCTGGAGTGGGGATCCAGGTACCAATCCCATTTGGATAACAAAGGGTGACTGTATGTACATATATAAATAAAAATACTTCATTTCACTTTTTAAAGAAGATTCATGAATTTAATTCTTCTACTGAAATAGTCTTTCTAAACATATACTTTGAAAGTTCATGGCTTCATATTCTGTTTCATTCCTATGTGTCCATTAAAGCTGATCAGGTACATTGGCAGCAGTTTGATGGCACACCTGCACCACCATGAATTTCTTTGAATGTGATGACTTTAGATATATTTCTACATTTAAATGAGCAGCTTGAATGTATGTATGTATGTATGTATATATACATATGCATATATATATATATATATATATATATATATATATATATATATATCTGCAGTGTCCAGTAGAACTCTCTGCAGTGGTGGAAATACCTTATATCTTTGCTGTACAGATAGTAGTCATTAGCCACCTGTGGCTGTTGAGCACTTAAACGTGGCTATTGTGACTGAGGAACTGAATAATTAGTTTTAATTTTAATTAACTTAAATGTGAAAAGAAAAGAAAGAAAGTGAATTCACTGTCTTGTCCGACTCTTTATGACCCCCATGGACTGTAGCCTACGAGGCTCCTCAGTCCATGGACATTTTCCAGGCAAGAGTACTGGTTGCCATTTCCTTCTCCATGGTATTTCCTGACCCATGGATCAAACCAGGGTTTCGAGCATTGAAGGCATACGCTTTACCATCTGAGCCACCAGCAAAGCTCATATTCATGATAGACTATTCATATATTATTTAATTTATTATCATATTTTATCTGTGCAGCTAGTGGTTTCTGTTGGCTATATTTTTATAAATCAATAATATGAATGGAAAGAATTATAAAGTGATAACTCTGTGCTGGACACCTTCACATGTTATCTCATTTGATACTCATTACAACTCTGCTTGCTTCCCTGGTGGCTCAGATGGTAAAGCGCCTGTCTGCAATGCAGGAGACCTGGGTTTGATCCCTGAGTTGGGAAGATCCCTGGGTTGGGAAGCTACTTATTTGTAGCTCTCCCTGAGACATTACACATAGATTCACTTGTACAGCCATTTTCTCCACACAATGTTCTCTGTGACTGATCTTTAGGCTCCACAAAATATAAACATCTTTAGTCAATACCTATTGGTTTTCATTTTCCTATTGATAGGTCCTATCAAATAGTTCAAGACTTTGGTGCAATGCATAAAGGAGAGACAGCAAGACTGTTGGGATGAGAATTAAATAATAAAAATTACATACATAGTACAGGACTTTGTTTGCTAAATATTTGGAAACTTGTTGAACACAACTCTTTCATGTTGCCTAATTTGAATTTTAAAACTTTACTTATAATTAATAAGTAATACACTGTTCCAAGAAAAAAAACCATGGGAGCCTTATAGGTGCTTCTGTCAGTTTTTTTTTTTAATTTAATTTTTTTAATATAAATTTATTTATTTTAATTGGAGGTTAATTACTTTACAATATTGTATTGGTTTTGCCATACATCAACATGAATCTGCCACAGGTATACACATGTTCCCCATCCTGAACCCCCACTCCTTCCTCCCTCCCCGTACCATCCCTCTGGGTCGTCTCAGTGCACCAGCCCCAAGCATCCAGTATCATGCATCGAACCTGGACTGGTGATTCGTTTCATATATGACTATGAGAATCACTGACTGTAATAATGGTGACTGAACAGTTTCAAAAGAAGTAGTATCTTTAAAAACCACCTGACATTTATGCTGACAGAATTTCCCAAGGCAAACTGTCATTTGAATAAATTGTCTGAATAGTATGGGAGATGCTTTACCTAGAACCTTTTAAAGCCAGCAACATGGTTAAACACCTGTCTTAGGTTATTGTTGAGATGCTGTTCTGAACTTTGTACAGAAAGAAACAGATTAAGTTGTAATGATCTCTGTTTAGATGAAACAAACACTTCCTCAATTTAGGATAAAATTTGTGATTCTGTTCCCATGTAAAGAAAGCTATAGAATGCAAGGGTAATGGAATTCCTTCCCCTCACAGCTTCCCTCCAAGGAAACTCTGACACTCAAGAGACCCATTCTTGGATTCTTTCTCTTTTACTGAAGGAAATACTAGGAGAGAAAATAAAGTATCCAGTCACTTTGCAGTGCATGTTTTTTTGTTTTTAAGAATTAGAAATGTATATGTTCCATTGGAAGTCAAAAAGGGATGGCTATTAAGATGGCTTCTGTTGTGAAGAAAATGTTGGCTCAAATTTGGATTCTTTCTCTTTTACTGAAGGAAATACTAGGAGAGAAAATAAAGTATCCAGTCACTTTGCAGTGCATGTTTTTTTGTTTTTAAGAATTAGAAATGTATATGTTCCATTGGAAGTCAAAAAGGGATGGCTATTAAGATGGCTTCTGTTGTGAAGAAAATGTTGGCTCAAATATACATGTTTAGAAAGGTTTTCACTTTGAAATAGGCTTTAAGAGCATGGCAAATCTTGCAGTTATTTTACCAAGAATTGTCAAGAAAAAAAAATTTGAATCACAACAGTTAAAAGTCACCTCCCTCCCCATTTCCCCCACCACCTTCACACACACACACACACACACACACACACACAATTATAGCTTGTTAGTGCTATTGACTGAAAACAGGCCCAGCAATTTATCAGACTTCCCTTATACAAAAGACAGTTGGCAAGGGCATTTTCACCTAGCAATTAGTTGTACTCAATTTCTATCAGATCAGATCAGATCAGTCGCTCAGTCGTGTCTGACTCTTTGCGACCCCATGAATCGCAGCACGCCAGGCCTCCCTGTCCATCACCAACTCCCGGAGTTCACTGAGACTCACGTCCATCGAGTCAGTGATGCCATCCAGCCATCTCACCTCTGTCGTCCCCTTCTCCTTTTGCCCCCAATCCCTCCCAGCATCAGAGTCTTTGCCAATGAGTCAACTCTTCGCATGAGGTGGCCAAAGTATTGCACTCAATTTCTATAGCTTCATTTAATTATAAGCACAAAAGGAATGACCAAAGCTGAAAACTCAGGGCTCTTTATCCTATGACCTCATTCCTTTTTCAGGCAACCTACTTCCCTGAACAATCATTCACTTTAGTGACCACGCCTTTGAACAACAATTTATCAAAACAACACACCCATCCCCACAGAAGAGGAACATTTTCTGATAGTGTATAGAAATCCTGGCATAGTAAAGGAGCTATCCACAATCTTTGTTACCAAAGAAAAAGAAAAAAAAAAATCATGTAAACAAAGAAAAGCCCAAGCTGAATAATTCTGAGAGCAGAGATCATTCATAAACTCATATTCTTCCCCAAGTTGCTTTCTGGAGTTAAATTTTGTTGCAAGCTTAAAATTTAAATGAATGGTCATCCATATAAGACAATTTCTAAGAGGTCTTTTCTTGCATCAAAACATTTTATTCAGTAAAATATTGATGGCTAAAGCACAAAATAATATTTTAAAATGAAATATAGACATACAGAACACCTACAGACTAGATCATGTATGCATGCATGGATTCTAAGTTGCTTCTGTCTTGTTCGACTCTTTGTGACCCTATGGATTGTAGCCGGCCAGGCTTCTTTGTCCATGAGATTCTCCAGGCAAGAGTACCGGAGTGGGTTGCCATGCCCTCCTCCAGGGGATCTTCCCAACTCAGGGATCAAACCCACATCTGTTATGTCTCTTGCATTGGCAGCAGGTTCTTTACCACTAGCACCACCTAGGAAGCCCCCAGATCATGTTTTTCTGTCCTCAATAATGACTCTCCCTAAATAAGCAAATGGGTATTTAGATAATCATGGTGCTTCCTACATAACAGGCACTTAATAAATATGTGCTCAATGAATGATGGGTATTAAAACTATTTTATTTTGATCAATTTCTCTGTCATAACAGAACTGTTCTGTATGCATGGAAAATATCTTGAACATCATAAAAAGCTAAAATTAATGAAAGAGAAATATTTATGTCCAACGTGTATTAACATCAATGCTGTTCATTTGAGGCAGTATTTCATTTTGAATTAATGATGGGTGTTTAACATTCAAGCCTTTTAAAAGGTTGAGACAAAAGGTTTTTGTTCTCTTTAGTTTCATGTATTTTCTAGAACTCCATTTATTTATAAGACTACATTCAGTTCTAAAATTCACCTATGACCTTGATTATATCTGCTTCTGATTCTTCCAGTTCATATGAATAAACTTAGTAATTTTAATTCTATCATCAATTTAGATAATTTCACCTGCAACTGGTTTCTATGTTCAATTTTTTCTGAGAAACATTCTATCAGTCAGACAAAATAATACTGAGAGAATCATAAAATATATCTGATCAATTGTAGATAAGAAACAAACATTATATTTGGAGAAATTTAAAATATGTTTATGTCTATAAACACTATTTTAGTTCATAAGAAAGCAATAAAGGAAAAACGTGTGCTAAAAAGCCAGAAATAGAAAATATTAAAGTCTTGCACAAAGCATTTGTTTAAATCTAAAATGTCTACTACACAAACTAAAAAAGAAAAGCAGCACAATATCATTTCAGTTTCTCAAAGGGATCATATTTTACTACTGGCAACGATATATATTTTTAATCTTATGAATTCTTTTAATATCATCCAAACACAAAAATGCTAAAAACAATTAAAGTAAAAGTTTAATTGAATTCATGATAACCAACCCATTTTCCTAGCTGCCATGGTCACAAACTCAAGCATCAGAATAATTGCTATATACCAACTCAAAATGTCTTTGAAACATGGCATATTAAGGAGAGTATTTAAAAAAATAAAGCTAAATGAAAAAGGTATTAAGTAATGTGTACTTCTTTCTTGTGCTAGGCATGGTATATAATAAAGCTGCTACCACATCTTACCCATTTCATTAACATGAAGGTAATTTCAGGTCAATTTTAGATCTTACCTTATACAATGCCATCCTGTCACTAAACAGGAAGAAAGTAAATAAAATAATAGTTTCTTAGTCACATTCTTTGTGACAGGTATCTTAAAGCTTTCTTGCCAAATTATCTTTTAGAAGATTTATGAATGCCCTTTGATATGTAACTCAGCTTGAAATTTTACCTCCCTCTTCCTCACCCAGCCCTTTTCTTTCTTGTCAACTATAAATAACTTCAGACTTCACCCTCTATTCCAATCTCTTTTCTCAGTTTCTGTGGTGATACTTTCTGTCCTTAAGGCTCTTTGTAAATTCCTTTGGGGAACTACATTTCAGGATGGAGCTAGTTCTATGAGGATCACTTAGCAAATATCTGGTAGAAAGAAGGTGATTCTTGTAAAAAGCTCAACCAGCGTGGGCCAGGTTTATTTAAAAGGAAAGTTAAACTATGAAGTATACAATAAAGTGTGACCCTAAAAGCTGTTCTGTGGTCAATGTTTATAACTTGCCAAATTTCAGCTTTAATTTTTTTTCCTATTTATTTTTCTTTTACTAGGAAGTTGATAAGATGTTAATAATAACGTCAGGGTAATTTTAGCATACCCATGATAGTGGCAACTTGCTGTTTCCAACTTTTGCATTGTTTTGAGGCTACTCAGGAATATAGGTGACAGCTACTATGTTGTTCATTAACATCCTAATGCTTAATATTTGAATGCACATTTGCATTATTATTATCACAAAATAATAGTTTTGACTTTTTCTTCCCTTTGACTTCAATGCAGGTGGCATTTTTCTCAAATAGGTAATTATTGCCAGTAAATGCTTGGGTTTTTCTTCTTAATTTCCCCCTCAATTTAAGCTAGGAGTGAAGTAAAACAGTAAAATTGTGGCCCTTATAGTTGTTCATTTACCTATATCTTTAAAAACTTCTTTTTAAAAGAGCTTTATTATATCCCTTATACATGTTCTTTCACATACAACTTAAAATTGTTGTTTTGGGGAAAATAATCCATATTATTTCAAATCAGCATTAAGGATATCATTCTGATGGTTACTTTTTGAGCTGTACTTTTTGATACAGTACTACTTGTACTTTTTGATACAGTACTACTTATATCTTGAAGCATAATTTCAGTTTGGACAGAAGTTTCCAGAAAGCTTTAAGACATGAAACTTTAATGTAAAGACAGTCAAAGATGAAAACAGACATAGAGCTGTTATTTTTATATTGTCTTGCAATGTTCTTTCACATTCATTGGCAAGATTATTAGCACAGATATTAAACTAACCCCTTTTAAAACAAATTTATTTTATTTTAAAGGGTGTCTTAGACTTCCACTATTTTTAGCTTTCATATAACAACTGCTTATATCGTGCCTTCCTCAATTCTATATTCACTTTCAATATTCCTTCTACTAAGACATAAATTATCCACCTTGACTATACAAGAACCAGTGTGTCATTTTCAGAAGACTAAACACATATAACAATTCAAATAGACATTTGTGCCTGTCACTTATCCTGGAGCAGTATACTATTTGCTAAACACAAATAACTGCGTGTCACTCCATACATACCATTTTCCCTGCATCACCATATTTGATTTTTGAAAAAAGCTGTTTACTTTTGATATGAAGTGAAGCAGTGAGAACTCATTTTATAAAAAGTTGAGGATTGCTTTATGGTAGGAGGAAAAGAATACCTCAGATTAGATATTCCAATCTAATTCCACAAAAATGAATCATCCTATATTCTAGTTAGATTGTGAAAATCATTGGAACTGATAAACAAATGGTTACAAGCATTAGTAAACTGATAAACAAATGGCTACAGCACTAGAAAAGGACAGCCAGGAGATGGAATTTGGATGACCTTATATTGAATATAAAAGTGCAATCCAAGAGATAATATTCTGTAGAACAGAGCCAGAGAAGCAGGAAGAGAATAAACGAGTTCAAGATTTCCCCCTCTTTGACATAGCTGCCTTTGTGGTACCTGGGAATGGTCGCTCCAAACCAAGCTTTGGTAGGAGGAGGCAGTTTTGAGAGGGGAGAGCACTTCTCCTGAGCCGACAGGGTCCAAAGTCTGAACCACCTTGTTCATGGGCCCACTGTAAGTCCTCACTCGCTGGTACACTATATTTTTTTCTGGAGGCTGCTGAGCTTGGCTTGACTGACGGTAGCAGTGGTAATGCTGGGGCTGGCATGGCAGCACCTCTGGGGACTGCTGAGTCCCACAGCTGCTGCTGCTCATCTCACTCGAATAGCTTGAGCTCATCATCTTCTCAGTGGTCTGCAAGGTAATCCCCAGATGCTCTCCCTAAGGAATAAACAAAGAAAGATCATGAAAGAAAGTGGCAGGAAAGCAGACAAGAAGGCACATGTTGAAACCTTTTATTAACCACCGCGGCCTATTCTGGTGCCAACAAGAGACTAGAGTTACCTGAGCAGCAGCAGAAGCAGGTCCGGCAGCTGCAGAGGAGGCAGCAGAGTAGTCGAGTGCAAAAGCAAAGTGGAGGCACCCCAGTGAGATTGTTCCAGGAAATAGTACTGCCACGCCCCTGAGGGGCGGAATCACCAGGCAGGTTTACCTGCCGGGAGAGGCCCTGCTTTGCTATGGAGATAGCTACAAGGCGGCTCAGTAGGCTAAGGAAGTCTAGGAAGAGCAGGAATGTGGAATTTCAGGGCTAAAGTCAGAGCTTCCAAATTCCACTGTCTTGGAAATTCACTTGAACTGTAAATAGGTAAAGACATGCCCATGCCAAAATTTACTACAGAAAAAAAGTCACAAAAGTCACATGAAGGTAACTTTCCCATGGTTCTTAACCTTAGGAAAGGTAATTTACAAGCACGAATATTACCATTTCAGAGTCTCAGACCAAAATAAGGGATATTAGCATAGGCACCACACTAGTTTTCCCAGATAAATTTGCATTCTTTGTAAAACCCAGCTGGTAACTGCAGTTAAGGGGAATTGCTGTGGGGTCTCCTTCTAGCAACTCTCTAATTTTGGACCTGTTTAATTTGCCCCAGGCCTCATGTGGCTTTCTAATTTAAATTGAGGAAGATTTGTCTAAATGATGAGATCCATTAAGAAAAATCTAACCAGTCCATAAATGCTTTGCATTTTTGCACTTATATATTGTTTTGCATTTTTACAAAGAACTGTATCCTGATTTAATGCTTTTTAAATATCTAGTTCTTAAGGGAGCTGCAAGTCTTAAGAGGTGCCTTAATTGATATAATGAGATTTAAATATCCTTAGCACTTATATTCGGAGAAGGCAATGGCACCCCACTCCAGTACTCTTGCCTGGAAAATCCCATGGGCAGAGGAGCCTGGTAGGCTGCAGTCCATGGGGTCGCGAAGAGTTGGACACGACTGAGCGACTTCCCTTTCACTTTTCACTTTCATGCATTGGAGAAGGAAATGGCAACCCACTCCAGTGTTCTTGCCTGGAGAATCCCAGGGACGGGGGAGCCTGGTGGGCTGCCATCTATGGGGTCGCACAGAGTCGGACACGACTGAAGCGACTTAGCAGCAGCAGTAGCACTTATATTTATAACTACCTGAAGTCACAATCATATTGCCTACTTATCCACCAGAGTTTGCCTTGCAAAATATTTCAGCACTACAGAATTATAGAATACTCTCACTGAGGGTGTCTTCAGAAAATGGATGTCTTCATAGTGTGTATATATACCATAGAACCCAGGACACCACCACCATTCTGGAGAGGAAGAAAATATCATCAAACTGGCTAGCCAGATTTTTATCTGCTGAGTGTACAAAAGGCAGTGATTTACTGGTCATTCACCCTGACTATGTGAGGAGCTTTACGTGGAATATCTTCATCCTTACAAATGTATGACGGCTTAGAGGGGAGGAACTGAGGCAGAGACACAAAGAGGCTGAAAATCTTCCCAAAGTTAAACTACTAGTAAATAATGAGTCTGTGATTTGAGCAGACAGCTAACTTTAAGCTCTTAGCTACTGTATTATAATGCTAAGTAAAATTTTAAATTATGTTCTGTATCTGGACATCCAATACATCTTCCAAGTGGAAAAATAAAATAGTTTTGAACCATTAGTACATAAGTGATTTTAAAAATAATCTTTGGGTTTTCACGGGAGAAAGGTAAGAAAATGCTGAAAATGGGCCTTAAAATTTTTAAAATAATTAAAATAATTTATTGTATATTTACATTTATATTTATATGCTGTGTGCAGAGCTTTCAAATCTAATCCTTGTTCATTACAATGCTGTTTCTCAAGGCTTAAAATTTAATTAGGAACATGTGATCTGCTAAACAGCCTGGCAAAATGTCATATCACTAACTTGTTAAAATCATTAATAGTATCATTTTGAATCAGCTTTATATGTGAATGGGGAATGGGTATTACGTGGCGTCATCCAGTTAGCTCTGATTGTTGAAATCTGAATTGGAAATACACACAAACACATACACACAGTGTCATTAATGTCTGCATCCAGTGCTACTAATATCTGCATTCTAATAACTACAGTAAGAGATTGAGATGAAAAATAAAAATTCTTTCATCCATACCTGCCCTTCATATTTCTTGGATATATGGCATTTTGAGGCAACCACCTTAATGCAATCAGTAAAAATTAATGTGTGAAACTGACACCTTCTTTTAATTCCTGAGCCTCATCCATCAGTTTTCTACATGCTTGGGTACGAAGAAGAAAGAGTTTGAAGCTCAGGGATAGTATTAATACAAAGAAAGGAAATTAGACACTCTCTGGCAGACAAACCACATCTAAGTATGAAATAGATGTTGACCACCCTTGCTCACCTCAGAGAGGTTTATCAATCATTCTCACCAAAGTTTGTGCTCCTTCTCTGAGACGTCATTATGCCTTCATTGATCTGCTTAGACAATTCTTTTATTTCTCCTTTATGAAGATAATGTTAAAACTCACCTATTTTTGATTAATAAATGCATATAAATATATTTGACCATTTAATTACTGTACTTGTTCTGTTTTATGCTGGAAAACCCAAGGAACTGACACTTAAACAAGCTTCATGATTGTGCTATGCTTCTTATATTAGTGGATGAAATAGTAAGAGTTGATTTCTTATTCTCAGCTGCAGACTTATTCAGAGAACACTTAATTATATTTCTAGCAGTTATTTTGTTTCACTCAGTAATATAGATACTTTATATGTAGTACTGAAAAAACTTAATTTATCATGATGGCTTTGATTTCCCCTTAGAAGCTAATTTGGTTCTAACAGACCTTTAAAAATCTTTAGTGTTTTTTATTATAAAAATAATATATTGATTCTTTAAAAAATAAAATAAAGACATGAAAAAGTAGAAAATGAAACTTCCCATATTGATGGTGAGCAAGGGATAGAGTAAGGATGGGGAATGTCTACCTTATGTATTATTGGTAATAAAGAAAGTGATTTACATCTTGACTAAGCTGTTTTGACAACCATTTGAAAATTTCCTGATTTTACCTTTTGCATAAAATTGTTACTAGATTTAAATACCTGCTAACTGTAATATGCTACCCAGATATAAAGTTTTAAAATATATTATTCAGTCTATGTGGTGTGTTACTTTGCCAACAAAGGTCCGTCTAGTCAAGGCTATGGTTTTTCCAGTGGTCATGTATGGATGTGAGAATTGGACTGTGAAGAAAGCTGAGCACCGAAGAATTGATGCTTTTGAACTGTGGTGTTGGAGAAGACTCTTGAGAGTCCCTTGGACTTCAAGGAGATCCAACCAGTCCATTCTGAAGGAGATCAGCCCTGGGATTTGTTTGGAAGGAATGATGCTAAAGCTGAAATTCCAGTACTTTGGCCACCTCATGCGAAGAGTTGACTCATTGGAAAAGACTCTGATTCTGGGAGGGATTGGGGGAAGGAGGAGAAGGGGACGACAGAGGATGAGTTGGCTTGATGGCATCACTGACTCGATGGATGTGAGTCTGAGTGAACTCTGCGAGTTGATGATGGACAGGCAGGCCTGGCGTGCTGCGATTCATGGGGTCGCAAAGAGTCGGACACGACTGAGCGACTGAACTGAACTGAACTGAGTCATGGAAAAGCAATTATGAATGTCCCAAGAGGTTACAGGTCTGATTTCTGTAAAGCTTAGCTACCTAAAACCATTCAGTTCAGTTCAGTTGCTCAGTCGTGTCTGACTCTTTGTGACACCAAGAATCGCAGCACGCCAGGCCTCCCTGTCCATCACCAACTCCCGGAGTTCAGTCAGACTCACGTCCATTGAGTCAGTGATGCCATCCAGCCATCTCATCCTCTGTCATCCCCTTCTCCTCCTGCCCCCAATCCCTCCCCGCATCAGTCTTTTCCAATGAGTCAACTCTTCGCATGAGGTGGCCAAAATACTGGAGTTTCAGCTTTAGCATCAGTCCTTCCAAAGAAATCCCAGGGCTGATCTCCTTCAGAATGGACTGGTTGGATCTCCTTGCAGTCCAAAAGACTCAAGAGTCTTTTCCAACACCACAGTTCAAAAGCATCAATTCTTCGGCACTCAGCCTTCTTCACAGTCCAACTCTCACATCCATACATGACTACAGGAAAAACCATAGCCTTGACTAGATGGACCTTTGTTGGCAAAGTAATGTCTCTGCTTTTCAATAGGCTATCTAGATTGGTCATAACTTTCCTTCCAAGGAGTAAGTGTCTTTTAATTTCATGGCTGCAGTCACCATCTGCAGTGATTTTGGAGCTCAAAAAAATAAAGTCTGCCACTGTTTCCACTGTTTCCCCATCTATTTCCCATGAAGTGATGGGACTGGATGCCATGATCTTCGTTTTCTGAATGTTGAGCTTTAAGTCAACTTTTTCACTCTCTACTTCACTTTCATCAAGAGGCTTTTTAGTTCCTCTTCACTTTCTGCCATAAGGGTGGTGTCATCTGTATATCTGAGGTTATTGATATTTCTCCCGGCAAACTTAAATTGAAGAAAGCAGGGAAAACCACTAGACCATTCAGGCATGACCTAAATCAAATCCCTTATGATTATACAGTGGAAGTGAGAAATAGATTTAAGGGCCTAGATCTTATAGATAGAGTGCCTGATGAACTATGGACGGAGGTTCGTGACATTGTACAGGAGACAGGGATCAAGACCATCCCCATGGAAAAGGAATGCAAAAAAGCAAAATGGCTGTCTGGGGAGGCCTTACAAATAGCTGTGGAAAGAAGAGAAGCAAAAAGCAAAGGAGAAAAGGAAAGATATAAGCATCTGAATGCAGAGTTCCAAAGAATAGCAAGAAGATATAAGAAAGCCTTCCTCAGCAATCAATGCAAAGAAATAGAGGGAAACAACAGAATGGGAAAAACTAGAGATCTCTTCAAGAAAATTAGAGATACCAAGGGAACATTTTATTCAAAGATGGGCTCAATAAAGGACAGAAATGGTATGGACCTAACAGAAGCAAAAGATATTAAGAAGAGGTGGCAAGAATACACAGAAGAACTGTACAGAGAAAATCTTCATGACCCAGATAATCATGGTTGTGTGGTCACTCATCCAGAGCCAGACATCCTGGAATGTGAAGTTAAATGGGCCTTAGAAATCATTACTATGAACAAAGCTAGTAGAGGTGATGGAATTCCAGTTGAACTATTTCAAATCCTGAAAGATGATGCTGTGAAAGTATTGCACTCAGTATGCCAGCAAATTTGGAAAACTCAGCAGTGGCCACAGGACTGGAAAAGGTCAGTTTTCATTCCAATCTCAAAGAAAGGCAATGCCAAAGAATGCTCAAACTACCGCACAATTGCACTCATCTCACATGCTAGTAAAGTAATGCTAAAAATTCTCCAAGCCAGGCTTCAGCAATACTTGAACCGTGAACTTCCTGATGTTCAAGCTGGTTTTAGAAAAGGCAGAAGAACCAGAGATCAAATTACCAACATCCACTGGATCATGGAAAAAGCAAGAGAGTTCCAGAAAAACATCTCTTTCTGCTTTATTGACTATGCCAAAGCCTTTGACTCTGTGGATCACGATAAACTGTGGAAAATTCTGAGAGATGGGAATACCAGACGACCTGACCTGCCTCTTGAGAAATCTGTATGCAGGTCAGGAAGCAACAGTTAGAACTGGACATGGAACAACAGACTGGTTCCAAATAGGAAAGGGAGTACGTCAAGGCTGTATATTGTCACCCTGCTTATTTAACTTATATGCAGAGTACATCATGAGAAACGCTGGAGTGGAGGAAACACAAGCTGGAATCAAGATTACCTAAAACCATTAAGGTAAAACAACTCAGTAATTTATCAAAATTAATGTACAGAACTATCTTAGAATATTAAATAATAAAGCTAATTATAAATTTAACACCAAATGAGTTTAATCAGCATCAGCAGTGGAGTTTTTATTTGTATAACTAATCCTGAATCTCCTGTTTCATGGGGCTCGTGCTCAAATCTACTTTAAGCACTGGCCCATTGCTTCAGGCTAATGCTGTAATGGCTAAAGGTAGAATTAAAAGCAAAGTTATTTAGGTTTTTACTTTTCCTTACTCTATGTTCAGGGAGAAGTATGTTCATAAAGAAAGGGTCAATGAACAATGGTCAGAGGAAGCTAAAGGCCAAGGTAGTGAGATGATTGTGGGAAAGCACCTATGTTTTACTAAATGGGTCCAAGTCACTTGATTCAGCAGAACTCCTTTCCACCCTCTGACAGAACTTACAGTAGAGCTTGCATAACTGCTATTGGGAAACTTTAGACTAGGCAATGTTTCAGAATATCAAATATGAAAAATCATTTTCTTGGTTTTTAAAAAATGAATGGTGAAGTTTACATACTGAGCAGTTTTGTCTGCTATCAAGTCAAAAGTCTATTTCAAATTATCAAGTGTCTGATGATGTACATACTTAGAATAGAGATAATCAATCCTTGAAAGCCCCTTGATATCTCCTACTATGATATCTGAATCTCTGCCCATAAGTAAATTTTAAGTGTGCATAATTTTTCTCAGAACTCACTAATTCCAATGTTCCAGGAGCCACACTAGAGAAAATCAGACTTGGATCCAAGACAGAGTAAATAACTCCTCTGTATGATTTGAATGCTGCTGAACAGGCACCAAACCTCTATGATTCTGGCAGATCCCCAGAGATACCTGACCTTTCCTGTAAAAAAGATTACTTTAGAGGAGCATTTCTCAAACTGTGTCCTAAATAACACTAGTCTACTGTGCTATATCTGGAAAAGTTATTTATGACCAAGTAAGTCTAAGAAATACTTGATGTAGGGAAAGAGCAAATTAGCCAAGATAGTGTGATCAGGCTCTCTCACCCCACAGCCTCCTGCTCTTGCCCCACATTTTGTAAATAATGTTTATGTAACAGCTAAGATCACTTATAGAACTGTGCATGCACGTTACTAAGTACTCACTTGACCATGAGCTGTTTTGTGTGGTACGCCTGTATGATCTTCACCATGAAAGCACTGGCTACTGCTCCATTGGGGCTACACTGGAACGACATCATGATTATGTTATATAAGGTAATGTTATGGCTCCATTATGGTTATCCTGTGGCTACTGCTACGGTTGCCGGGTCAGCCAAAAGAGAGGCTGTGTAATGTTTGCCCCGCCAACCAGGAGAGAATAAACGTATCTGCAGTTCCTATGGCTCCTCAAATCTCCTTCCAGCCTCTTAGCCCACGCTTTGCCTACCCTGGGTTCAGCAAACAGTGTGAACAGCATGAACAGAGAGACAACCAGTGTCACCAACAGGATGAAGAGCAATGATACACTTGGTTAACTATAATTTGAGAAGTAGCTTTACTGACATGGGCTTCCCTATAGCTCAGCTGGTAAAGAATCTGCCTGCAGTGTGGGAGACCTCGGTTCAATCCCTGGGTTGAGAAGATCCCCTGGAGAAGGGAACTGCTACACACTACAGTATTCTGGCCTGGATAATTCCATGGACTGTATACAGGGGTTTCAAAGAGTCTGACATGACTGAGTGACTTTCACTTTCACTTTACTGACATAATTCTTATAGCCTTTCATAAGCTAATGGACATTGTAATCTTTTTAATGGATCAATGCTACATAGAAATTTTCAAGTTTTGTTGGTGATGAAATACATTTTGTGTGGAATAACTTTAGTGACCAGTGCTCTTCAGACCTTTTTCTTCCATATGTTTCAAGCTAAGCTCATTAAGTGGGAATTCATAACTAGGTTATAATTCTACAATATAATAAAAACATACAAAGACCATTTGATCAGTCATATAACTATATCAGTGATACTTGAACCAGAAGCAGCAGCTTCCTTGGCAGAATTTTTAGAAATGGAAATTCTTTTTTAAGAAATTTATTTATTTTAATTGGAGGCCAATTACTTTACAATATTGTAGTGGTTTTTGCCATACACTGACCCCACCCCACATTAACTGAGTCAAAGATTCTAGGAGTATGGCCCAACAATCTGTTTAACAAGAACTTCTGGTGATTCTGGGCTTCCCTGGTGGCTCAGATGGTAAAAAATCTGCCTACAATTCTGGAGACCCGGGTGTGATCCCTGGGTTGGGAAAATATCTTAGAGAAGGGAATGGCTACCCAATCCAGTATTCCTGCCTGGAGAATTCCATGGACAGAGAAGCCTGGCAGCAGGCTACAGTCCATGGAGTCACAAAGAGTTGGACACTACTGAGTGACTTTCACTTTTTCACTTTTTCTGGTGATTGTGTTCCACAATACAGTTTGAAAATCCCTGAATTATATCAGTGTGTTGGGGACAGGCTTGGACAAAAGAGGAAGGTGGTAGTGCCAGAGAGATGAGACTTCCTATGTATTGGATAAGAAACTGTAAACATCTGAGGAGTGAGTGACATAGAGGTGAACTACAACCCTGGGTAATGGTCACGTTGTTCTATATATAGGAAGAAGGTAGGAGGAGAATGAACTACAGTGTAGTACATTAATTATAGCTAAGATGTCTTGATATTAAGAATATTTTCATTTTAATAAAAAGAGAATATTGAAGGCTAAGTGGTATAGTATCAATGAGCATAGCTTAGCAGTCAGACAGACCTGGATTTAAATTTTTACTCCATCACATTTTAGCTCCATGGCCTGGAAAATTATGTTACTTTTCTTTTTTTTTTTCTTTTGTTTTATTTTATTATTTTTTATTTTAATTTTATTTTTAAACTTTACATAATTGTATTAGTTTTGCCAAATATCAAAATGAATCCGCCACAGGTATACATGTGTTAGCTTTAATGATTCTCAATGAAATGGATAATAGCCCCTAACAACTGGCTTGTAGTGTAGATTAGATAAAATGCATGTAAAGTGTTTAGCATGCTGTCTGGTACCTAGTAGCTACACAATAAATGGGAGTTCTTAACATTATGATCTAGATTTGGCTTGAGATAAAGAAAGGGCTTGCTCTGGCTTTGAAGATATAAATCTGCCTATAGTAGAAAGTATCATATGAAACAGGTCTGACTTGAGAAAAGGGAAAACATCAGAAGTGGGGAAATGTCAGATGACACAGTTACAGAGAAGCCTCAATCAAATTAACAAGAAGGAAAGAGAATGAAGCTTGATTGCAAAGCTTTCGCTTATAATTTTAAAAGCTTGGGTAAGATGGAAGAGCTTAGTTAGAAGGTAAAGTCCCGAGGTGTCTGCTCTAGGTATCTGTGTTGTAATGTAGAGAAGTTTTAAGGAGTAATTTTAATGTAATCAAATTATTTAAAAATAAGTTACAAAAGTATCAAAAGCAAATATAAGACAGGAAATAATAAGTATAAGAACTGAAATTAATGAGATTCAGAACAGAGAAAGAATAGAGAAAATAAATTTAAAAAAAGATGGTTCTTTGAAAAAATCAATAAAAATTGATAATCCTCTAACAAATGAAGGTTAAAAAAAGCACAGATAACCAAAATAATGAATTAAAGAGGAGATATCACTACTGACTCTACAGCCATTAATAGGATAATAAAGTACCTTATGAACATGCACATACATCCTCCAACTTAGATAAAATGGACCAGTTCCTTGAAAACCATAAGCTACCATAATTCACACAAGGTCAATTCTATATCTATAAAAGAACCAGAATTCATAATCCTAAACCTTCCAAAAAGAAAAATACTGAGTTTCAACAAATATTTAGGGGGGAAAAATCAATATATTTTCTATACAATCTCTTCCAGAAAACAGAAGGGGAAGGAACAATGTGTTTTAAGACCAGCATTAAAAGCAAAAAAAAAAAAAAAAAAACTATAAAATATTAACCAACATGAGCATAAACTCAAAAATCCTCAATGAAATATTAACAATTCAAATCCAATAATAATATAAAAACAATAATATATTATCAACAAGTGGAATTTATCTCAGGAATGCAAGACTTTTCAACATTTGAAAATCAATCAATATAATTCACTGTATCCACAAATCAAAAAAGAAAAAAAAAATATGTATAATCATTTCAGTCAATGAGATAAAGCAGTTAACAGAATCCTATATTCATGACTGATGATAAATCTGATGGCGGACATCTGAAAAAAAAAAAAAAAAAAACCTACAGCTAATGGTGAAGGACTGTTTTCCACTACAATCAGAAACTAGGATTTCCCGGGTGGCACTAATGGTAAAGAACCTGCCTACCAATGCAGGAGAGGCTGAAGACAAGGGTTTAATCTCTGGGTTGGAAAGATCCACTAGAGGAGGGCATGGCAACCCACTCCAGTATTCTTGCTTGGAGAATCCCATGGACAGAGAAGTCTGGCATGCTACAGTCCAGAAGGTCACAAAGAGTTAGACATGACTAAGGTGACTTATACACACACACAATCAAAAACTAGCAAACATATCTGCTCTTACCACTTCTTGAAGCCCTTGATGGTGAAAAAGGGAAGAAAACAAAATAAAATGATTTCAAATTTGAAAGGAAAACAATAATGAAACTGCCCCATCTGCAAATGACATGTTTGTCTATGTACACAATCCCAAGTAGTCTACAAAAAGCCTCTGTAACTAATATAAGTGAGTTTGGGATGGCTTCAGGTTATAAGATGGACATGTAGAAATCAATATTTCTACACACCAATATCAATACACACCAATGAACAAATGGAAATTGAAATAGAAATAAACAATATCTTTCACAATATACCCCAGGGAAATATTAAAGTCTATATCAAATAATACATGAGCTATATGATAAAAACTACAAAACATTGATGAAAGTAATCAAATAAGGCAGATTCTTTATTGTTTAAGCCACCAGGGAAGCTCAAATAAGGCCTAAGAAAATAGAAAACACTCCATACTCATGGACTGAAAGTTTCCAAACAGTGATAATGCCAATTCTCTCCAAATTTGTTTGTGAATATAATGCAATACCAATTAAAAATCCCCAAAAGATTCTTTGTATATATAAACAAGTAGTTTCCAATAATTACATTGAAGGATAAGGGTACTAAAATAGCCATAGTCATATTAATTTTGGGGAAAAAAAAGCAAAGTTGAAGGACACACACTACTCAATATGAAGATCTACTGTAAAGCTACAATAATCAAGACTATGTAGCATTGGAGAAAAGATCGATACTTAGATCAGTGAAATCAGAAGAGAGATTCCAGATACAGCCAGATATGGTCACAAATATGGTCAACCAACCTTTGACAAAGATGTAAAGACAATTCAATGGAGAAAGGCAAGTCTTTACAACAAATGGTACTGAAAAAACTGAATATACACGTGCAAAAAAAAAACTGATGAACTTAATCCTAAACATTTCACCATATGCAAAAGAGCCCATAATAGAGCATGGTTGTTGTTCACTCTCCAAGTCATGTCCGACTCTTCACTACCCCGTGGACTGCAGCATGCCAGAGCTCCCTGTCCCTCACCATCTCCTGGAGTTTGCCCAAATTTATGTCCATTGCTTCGGTGATGCCATCCAACCATCTCATAGATCATAGACCTAAATTTAATACTATAAAACCCATAGAAGAACACATAGGCACAAATTTTCATACCCTGGGGTTGAATAAAGACCTCTTAATTATGACATCAAAAGCAAAATTCATAAAATCCTCACTAACTTGTATTTCACCAGAATTAATTACTTTGCTCTGCTATGGAAACCAAAAATACAATTAGAAGACAAGCTACAGTCTGGCAAACAAGGTTTGCAAATTGCTTATCTGATCAAGGGGTTTCCCTGGTGGCTCAGATGGTAAAGCGTCTGCCAGCAGTGTGGGAGGCTCGGATTCGATCTCTGGGTTGGGAAGATACCTTGGATATGGAAATGGCAACCCACTCCAGTACTCTTGCCTGGAAAATCTCAAGGATGGAGGAGCCTGGTAGGCTACAGTCCATGGGGTTGCAAAGAGTCTGACACAACTGAGTGACTTCACTTTCACTTTTATCTGATAAAAGACTTGTAACCAGAATAGACTTTTAAAACTCCCAAACCAAAACAATAAGAAACAAGTTAATTTCTTTTTTTTTAAATCTCAGTTTTATTTATTTATTTTACTTTACAATATTGTATTGGTTTTGCCATACATTGACATGAAGCCACCATGGGTGTACATGTGCTCCCCATCCTGAACCCCCCACCCACCTCCCTCCCCATCCCATCCCTCTGGGTCATCCCAGTGCACCATCCCCGAGCACCCTGTACCATGCCTCGAACCTGGACTGGCGATTCGTTTCACATGTGATAACTTACATGTTTCAATGCCATTCTCCCAAATCATCCTGCTCTCGCCCTCTCCCACAGAGTCCAAAAGACTGTTCTATACATCTGTGTCTCTTTTGCTGTCTCGCATACAGGGTTATTATTACCATATTTCTAAATTCCATATATATGCGTAATACTGTGTTGGTGTTTTTCTTTCTGGCTTCCTTCACTCTGTATAATCGGCTCCAGTCTCATCCACCTCATTAGAACTGATTCAAATGTATTCTTTTTAATGGCTGGGTAATAGTCCATTGTGTATGTGTACCACAGCTTTCTTATCCATTCATCTACTGATGGACATCTAGGTTGCTTCCGTGTCCTGGATATTATAAACAGTGCTGCGATGAACATTGGGGTACATGTGTCTCTTTCAATTCTGGTTTCCTTGGTGTGTATGCTCAGCAGTGGGATTGCTGGGTCATATGGCAGTTCTATTTCCAGTTTTTTAAGGAATCTCCACTCTGTTCTCCATAGTGGCTGTACTAGTTTGCATTCCCACCAACAGTGTAAGAGGGTTCCTTTTTCTCAATACCCTCTCCAGCATTTATTGAACAAGCCAATTTCTAAAAACGGATAAAAGATTTTGACAAACACATCACCAAAGAAGATAAATGGATTACAAGTAAGCATATGAAATGTCTCTGCTTTTCAATAGGCTGTCTAGGTTTGTCATAGCTTTTCTTCCAAGGAGGAAGCGTCTTTTAATTTTGTGACTGCGGTCACCATCTACAGTGATTTTAAAGCCCAAGAAAATAAAGTCTTGAGGGGTGGTCCTAAGATGGTGGAGGAAAATGACAGGGGGACCACTTTTCCCCCCACAAATTCATTGAAAGATCATTTGAACGCTGAGCAAATACCACAAAACAACTTCTGAACAATGGAGGAGGACATCAGGCACTCAGAAAGGCAGCCCATTGTCTTAGAAAGGAGGTAGGACAAAATATAAAAGATAAAAAGAGAGACAAAAGAGTTAGTGATGGAGACCCATCCCGGGGAGGGAGTCTTAAAAGAGAAGTTTCCAAGCACCAGGAGACCCTCTCACTGGCGGGTCTGTGGGGAGTTTTGGAATCTCAGAAGGCAACATAACCGGGAGGAAAAAATAAATAAATGAAACCCACAGATTACGCGCCTAACTGCAACTTCCAGCAGAGAAGCAGCCCAGATGTTCGTGTCTGTCACCAGCAAGTGGGGGCTGAACAGGGAGGTGTGGGCTGCACTGCTTAGGGTAAAAACTGGGCCTGAATGCCCTGAGGGCAATCTTAGGGAGCTAATGTGAGATAGCAACCCAAACTGTGGGATAGCCAGAGAGGAAAAAAAAAAGGAATTAAGAGAGAGAGAACTTTCCTGTGAAAAGCTCTAACCTAAGGCACTGCTGGGCTGCTCACAGAACAAAGGACTGAGTTAATACCAGAGGAGAGCTAGCAGGCTGCAGACTGGCCCATCCCCTGCTGGAGGTAGGGAGGCAGGCGGGCGCCAGCCAGAGCCAGAAGGAAAGAGGTAAACTCTGCCCCAGAGACGGAATCCCCTGCCAAACTGCGAGCAGGTTCTCAGTTGTTAACCAAGTCTTCCTGGGATATTAGATAGTTGACATCCATCAGGAGGGTCGCAGCCAGAGATCAGCTCCCCAGAGGAGACACAAGGCACACCTGAGATGCAGCTGCGCACCAAGGAAAGCAAGCGGCTGGGACCAGGGAGGGGATAAGACGCCCTGCACCTGGTGAGTGTGCTCTCACCAAGCACCTGGTTGCCTGAGCTGCTTGGACCTGGGAAGGGCACAAACCGCGAGCACGAAACACAGGCCCAACTGAATCCGTGCCTTTGTGGAGTACCCAAGAACCTGAAGGGTGTAGATCTGGGAAATGCATGCAACCCAGGGCCCACCCAGAAAGTTCCCCAGCAGAGCAACCTGGAGCCTAAGCAGTGTAGACCAGGAAAGCACAAATGCCGTGAGCGGGGACAAACTCAGTGTGACCCCGACACTGCAAGCACTCCACACACCCGCCAGTGATATTTGTTTGCAGTGTTCCTCACTCCCAGCAGCACAATTGAACAAGTGAGCCTAAATAAATGACCACCTTCGCCCCCTTGTGTCAGAGCATAAGTTAGATGCTGAAGAGACGTGCAAACTGCTGCTGCTGCTGCTAAGTCGCTTCAGTCGTGTCTGACTCTATGCAACCCCATAGATGGCAGCCCACCAGGCTCCCCCGTCCCTGGGATTCTCCAGGCAAGAATACTGGAATGGGGTGCCATTGCATTCTCCCTTGCAAACTGAGGAAGCCAAAATAAACCAAGAAGAGGGAACAGCTCTGGAAGTGACAGGTGCAACAGGTTAAAACCATGTAGTTAGCACTGATTACATTGGAAGGGACCTATAGACTTTGAGAAGAAGTATAATGTGGAGCAAGCAACTATCTGAAACTGAACTGACCACACACTGCCCTCAACAGCTCCAGAAAATTTCCTAGATATATTTTACTATTATCATTTTTTAATTTCTTTTTAATTGTTTTTATTTTTAGGTTTTATTAATCCTTTAATTTTCATTTTTAAAACCTACTATTACCTTGAAAAAAAAAAGACCCTATTTTTAAAGCAAATTTCGTATTTTTTAATATAATTTTTGTGATTTTTGTCTTTTTTTAATATTGTATTTTTGAAAGTCTAACCTCTACTCTAGATTTTTAATCTTTGCTTTTTGGTAATTGTTATCAATTTTGTATCTTTAAGAATCCAATCTTCAGTACTCATTTTTACTTAGGAGTGTGATTACTGGCTTGATTGCTCTCTCCCCTTTTGACTCTACTTTCTCTCCCCCAGGTCACCTCTATCTCCTCCCTCCCCCTTCTCTTCTCTACTTAACTTTGTGAATCTCTTTGGGTGTTCTGGGCTGTGGAGAAAACTTAGCGAATTGATCACAGGCTAGATTGGTCTCTCTCCTTTTGACAGCCCCTCCCCTCCTCCTGGTCACCTCTATCTCCTTCCTCCCTTTTCTCTTCTCTATGGAACTTCATGAACCACTCTGAGTGTTCCAGACTGTGGAGAGCAAATAGGGAATGGATTACTGGTTAGACTGCTCTCTCCCCTTTTAATTCCCCCTCTTCCTGGTCACCTCTATCTCCCTCCTCCCTCTTCTCTTCTTCATGTAACTCTGTGAACCTCTCTGGGTATCCCTCACTGTGGAGAATCTTTTGACCATTAAACTAGATGTGTTGTCATTGGTGCTGTATGGATGGAGAAGTCTTGAGGCTACTACAAGAATAAGACTGAAAGCCAGAGGGAGAGGCCTAAATCCAAAACTTGAGATAACCAGAAATCTTCTGACTCCAGGGACCATTAATCGACAAAAGCTCATCCAAAAGCCTCCATACCTACACTGAAACCAAGCTCCACCAAAGAGCCAACAAGTTTCAGAGCAAGACATACCAAGCTAATTCTCCAACAAAGCTGGAACATGAATCCAAGCACAAAAATGCAGGCGGCCAAAAGTCACACCAAACCCACAGACACCTCAAAACTCACTACTGGACATTTGATTGCACTCGAGACAGAAGAAATGAAGCTCCACCCACCAGAACACTGACGCAAGCTTCCCTAACCAGGAAACCTTGAGTGACAAGCCACTCATCCAACCCCACCCACAGGGAGCAACCTCCACAATAAAGAGGAACCACAAACTTCCAGCACACAGAGAGGCCACCCCAAACACAGCAACCTAAACAAGATGAAAAGGCAGAAAAATATTCAGCAGGTAAAGGAACATGATAAATGTCCACCAAACCAAACCAAAGAGGAGGAGATAGGGAGTCTAACTGAAAAATAATTCAGAATAATGATAGTAAAAATGATCCAAAATCTGGAAAACAAAATGGAGTTACAGATAAATAGTCTGGAGAGAAGGATTGAGAAGATGCAAGAAAAGTTTAACAAGGACCTAGAAGAAATTAAAAAAAAGTCAATCAATAATAATGCAATAGCTGAGATCAAAAACACTGTGGAGGGAACCAATAGTAGAATAACTGAGGCAGAAGAGAGGATAAGTGAAGTGGAAGATAGAATGGTGGGAAAAAATGGCAGAGAGGAAAAAAGAAAAAAGAATTAAAAGAAATGAGGATAACCTCAGAGACATCTGGGACAATGTCAAATGCCCCAACATTCGAATCATAGGAGTCCCAGAAGAAGACAGAAACAAAGGCCATGAGAAAATATTTGAGATAATAGTTGAAATCTTCCCTAAAATGGGGAGGAAATAGCCACCCAAGTCCAAGAAACCCAGAGAGTCCCAAACAGGATAAACTCAAGGTGAAACACCCCAAAACACATATCAAATGAATGAAGATCAAACACAAAGAAAAAATATTAAAAGCAGCAAGGAGAAAACAAAAATTAACCCACAAGGGGATCCCCATCAGGATAACAGCTGATCTTTCAAGAGAAACTCTTCAAGCCAGAAGGGAATGGCAGGGCATACTTAAAGGGATGAAAGAGAAAAACCTACAACCCAGATTACTGTACCCAGCAAGGATCCCATTCAAATATGAAGGAGAAATCAAAAGCTTTACAGACAAGCAAAAGTTGAGAGAATTCAGCACCACCAAACCACCTCTTTAACAAATGCTAAAGGATCTTCTCTAGACAGGAAACAAGAAAAGGTTTATAAACTTGAAACCAAAACAATAAAGTAAATGGCAATGGGATCATACTTATAAATAATTACCTTAAATTTAAATGGGTTGATGCCCCAACAAAAAGACAAAGACTGCCGGAAGGGATAAAAAAAAAAAAAAAAAAAAAGACCCCTATATATGTTGTTCTACAAGAGACCCACCTCAAAACAAGGGACACACACAGACTGAAAGTGAAGGGCTGGAAAAAGATATTCCATGCAAATGGAGATGAAAAGAAAGCAGGAATAGCAATACTTCAATTCAGTTCAGTTCACTCAGTCGTGTTTGACTCTTTGCAACCCCATGAATTGCAGCACGCCAGGCCTCCCTGTCCATCACCATCTCCCAGAGTTCACTCAAACTCACGTCCACCAAGTCAGTGATGCCATCCAGCCATCTCATCCTCTGTTGTCCCCTTTTCCTCCTGCCCACGATCCCTCCCAGCATCAGAGTCTTTTCCAATGAGTCAACTCTTCGCATGAGGTGGCCAAAGTACTGGAGTTTCAGCCTTAGCATCATTCCTTCCAAAGAACACCCACTTAGACTTTGAAATAAGGGCCGTGAAAAGAGACAAAGAAGGACACTATGTAATGATCAAAGGATCAATCCAAAAAGAAGATATAACAATTATAAATATACATGCATCCAACATAGGAGCACCACAATATGTAAGGCAAATGCTAACAAATATGAAAGGGGAAATTAACAGTAACACAATAAGAGTGGGAAACTTTAATACCCCACTCACACCTATGGATAGATCAATGAAACAGAAAATTAACAAGGAAACACAAAGTTTAAATGATACAATGGACCAGATAGACCTAATTAATATCTATAGGACATTTCACCCTAAACAATGAATTTCACCTTTTTCTCAAGGGCACACAAAACCTTCTCCAGGAAAGATCACATCATGGGCCATAAATCTAGACTTGGTAAATTCAAAAATTGAAATCATCTCAAGCATCTTTTTTGATCACAATGCAGTAAGATTAAATGTCAACTACAGGAAAAAAACTATGAAATATACAAACATATGGAGGCTAAACAACATATTTCTGAATGGCCAACAAATCACAGAAGATATAAAAAAAGAAATCAAAATATGCATAGAAACGAATGAAAATGAAAACACAACAACCCAAAACCTACGGGATTCAGTAAAAGCAGTGCTAAGGGGAAGATTCATAGCAATACAAGCCTACCTCAAGAAACAGGAGAGAAATCAAATAAATAACCTAACTCTACACCTAAAGCAACTAGAAAAGGAAGAAATGAAGAACCCCAGGGTTAATAGAAGGAAAGAAATCACAAAAATTAGGGCAGAAATAAATGCAAAAGAAACAAAAGAGACCATAGAAAAAATCAACAAAGCTAAAAGCTAGTTCTTTGAGAAGATAAATAAAATAGACAAACCATTAGCCAGACTCATCAAGAAACAAAGGGAGAAGAATCAAATCAACAAAATTAGAAATGAAAATGGAGAGATCACAGCAGACAACACAGAAATACAAAGGATCATAAGAGACTACTATCCGCAACTATATGCTGATAAAATGGACAACTTGGAAGAAATGGACAAATTCTTAGAAAAGTATAACTTTCCAAAACTGAACCAAAAAGAAATAGAAAATCTTAACAGACCCATCACAAGCACAGAAATCGAAACTGTAACAAAAAAACCTTCCAACAAACAAAAGCCCAGGACCAGATGGCTTCACAGCTGAATTCTACCAAAAATTTAGAGAAGAGCTAGCAACTACCCTACTCAAACTCTTCCAGAAAATTGCAGAGGAAGGTAAACTTCCAAAGTCATTCTATGAGGCCACCATCACCCTAATACCAAAACCTGACAAAGATGCCACAGAAGAAGAAAACTACAGGCCAATATCACTGATGAACATAAATGCTAAAATCCTTAACAAAATTCTGGCAATCAGAATCCAACAACACATTAAAAAGATCATACACCATGACCAAGTGGGCTTTATCCCAGGGATGCAAGGATTCTTCAATATCCTCAAATCGATCAATGCGATATACCACATTAACAAATTAAGATGAAAACCAAAAGATTATCTCAATACATGCAGAGAAAGCCTTTGACAAAATTCAACATCCATTTATGATAAAAACCCTCCAGAAAACAGGCAGAGAAGGAACATATCTCAACATAATAAAAGCCCTATATGACAACCCCCCAGCAAACATTATCCTCAATGGTGAAACACTGAAGGCATTTCCCCTAAAGTCAGGAACAAGACAAGGGTGCCCACTCTTGAAACTACTAGTCAACAGTTTTGGAAGTTTTGGCCACAGCAATAAAAGCAGAAAAAGAGATAAAAGGAATCCAGTTTGGAAAAAAAAGTAAAACTCTCACTGTTTGCAGATAACATGATCCTCTACAGAGAAAACCCTAAAGACTCTACCAGAAAATTACTAGAGCTAATTAATGAATATAGTTAAGTTGCAGGATATAAAATTAACACACAGAAATCCCTTGCATTCCTATACACTAACAATGAGAAAACAGAAAGAGAAATTAAGAAAACAATTTCATTCACCATTGCAGTGAAAAGAATATACTACTTAGGAATAAATCTACCTAAAGAAAAAAAAAAGACCTATATATAGAAAACTATAAAACACTGATGAAGGAAATGAAAGATGACACAAATAGATGGAGAAATATACCATGTTTATGGATCGGAAGAATCAATATAGTGATAATGAGTATACTACCCAAAGCAATCTATAGATTCAATGCAATCCCTATCAAGCTACCAACGGTATTTTTCAGAGAACTAGAACAAATAATTTCACAATCTGTATGGAATTACAAAAAGCCTTGAATAGCCAAAGCCATCTTGAGAAAGAAGAATGGAACTGGAGGAATCAACTTGCCTGACTTCAGGCTATACTACATAGCAACAGTCATCAAGACAGTGTGGTGCTGGCACAATGACATAAACATAGATCAATGGAATAAAATAGAAATCCCAGAGATAAATCCACGCACCTATGGACACCTTATCTTTGACAAAGGAGGCAATAATATACCATGGAGAAAAGACAATTTCTTTAACAAGTGGTGCTAAGAAAACTGGTCAACCACTTTTAAAGGAATGAAACTAGAACACTTTCTAACACCATACACAAAAATAAACTCAAAATGGATTAAAGATCTAAATATAAGACCAGAAACTATAAAACTCCTAGAGGAAAACATAGGCAAAACACTCTCTGACATAAATCACAGCAGGACCCTCTATGACCCACCTCCCAGAGTAATGGACATAAAAGCAAAAATAAACAAATGGGACCTAATTAAACTTAAAAGCTTTTGCACAACGAAGGAAACTATAGGCAAGGTGAAAAGACAGCCTTCAGAATGGGAAAAAATAATAGCAAAGAAGCAACTGACAAAAAATTAATCTCAGAAACATAAAAGCAGTTCTTACAGGTCAACTACAGAAAAATAGGCCACCCAATCAAAAAACTGGACCAAGGAACTAAACAGACATTTCTCCAAAGAAGACATACAAATGGCTAACAAACACATGAAAAGATGCTTATCATCACTTATTATCAGAGAAATGTAAATCAAAACCACACTGAGGTACCATCTCATGCCTGTCAGAATGGCTACTATCAAAAAGTCTACAAACAATAAATGCTGGAAAGGGTGTGGAGAAAAAGGAACCCTCTTACACTGTTGGTGGGAATGCAAACTAGTACAGCCACTGTGGAGAACAGTGTGGAGATTCCTTAAAAAACTGGAAATACAACTGCCATACGACCCAGCAATCCTACTGCTGGTCTTACACACCAAGGAAACCAGAACTGAAAGAGATGTGTACCCGTGTTCATGGCAGCACTGTTTACAATAGCCAGGACATGAAAGCAACCTAGATGTCCATCGGCAGATGAATGGATAAGAAAGCTGTAGTACATATACACAATGGAATATTACTCAGCTATTAAAAGAATGCATTTGAATCAGTTCTAATGAGATGGATGAAACTGGAGCCTATTATACAGAATGAAGTAAGTCAGAAAGGAAAACACCAATACAGTATATCAATGCCTATATATGGACTTTACAAAGATGGTAACGATGACCCTATATGCAAGACAGCACAAGAGACACAGATGTAAAGAACAGACTGTTGGACTTTGTGGGAGAAGGTGAGGGTGGGATGATTTGAGATAATAGCATTGAAACCTGTATATTAACATATGTGAAATAGATCACCAGTCCAGGTTCGATGCAGGATACAGGATGCTTGGGGCTGGTGCACTGGGATGACTCTGAGAAATTGAATGGGGAAGGATGTTGGAGGGAGGGTCAGGATGGGGAACACATGTACACCTACGACTGATTCATGTGAATGTATGGCAAAACCACCACAATATTGTAAAATAATTAGACTTCAAGTAAAATAATTAGACTTCAATTAAAATAAATAAAAAAAGAAAATAAAGTCTGTCACTGTTTCCATTGTTTCCCCATCTATTTTCCATGAAGTGATTGGACCAGATGCCATGATCTTAGTTTTTGGAATGTTGAGTTTTAAGCCAGCTTTTTCACTCTCCTTACTCATTTCCATCAAGAGGCTCTTTAGTTCCTCTTTGCTTTCTCCCATAAGGGTGGTGTCATCTGCATATCTGAGGTTATTGGTATTTCTCCCATAAGTAAGCAGAGACATTATATTGCTAACAAAGGTCCGTCTATTCAAAGATATGTTTTTTCCATGAGTCATGTATGGATGTGAGAGTTGGACTATAAAGAAAGCTGAATGCCAAAGAATTGTTGTTTTTGAATTGTGATATTGTAGACTCTTGTGAGTTCCTTGGACTGCAAGGAGATGAAATTAGTCAATCCTAAAGGTAATCAATCCTGAATATTCATGTAAGGACTGATGCTGAAACTGAAGCTTCAATACTTTGGCCACCTGATGTGAATCACTGACTCACTGGAAAAGACCCTGATATGGGAAAGTTTGAAAGCCAGAGGAGAAGGGGATGACAGAGGATGAGATGGTTGGATGGCATCATCGATTCAATGGACATGAGTTTGAGCAAGCTCTGAGAGTTGGTGATGCACAGGGAAGCCTGGTGTGCTGCAGTCTATGGGGTTGCAAAGAGTCGGACATGACTGAGTGACTGAATTGAACTGAACCGAAGAGCATGAAATACACTCAGCATCATAAATCATCAGGGTAATTGAAATTAAAGCCATGTGATGCCATTAAATACTTATTAGATTGGAAATATATGTTATAAAAACCTGACGCTAGAAAGTACTGGTAAACAATACAATGGGAAAGACTAGAGATCTTTTTAAGAAAAATGGAAGTACCAAGGGACCATTTCATGCAAGGATGGGTACAATAAAGGACAGAAATGGTAAGGACCTAAAAGAAGCAAAAGAGATTAAGAAGGGGTGGTAAGAATACACAGAAAAACTATACAAAAAAGATCTTAATGAACAGCATAATCATGATGATGTGGTTGATCACTTAGAGCCAGACATAATGGAATGTGAAGTCAAGTAGGCCTTAGGAAGCATTACTACAAACAAAGCTAGTGGAAGTGATAGAATTCCAGCTGAGCTATTTAAAATTCTTTTTTTTTTTTAATTTCCCATTTTATTCCAAATACAAAAGGTCACAATTTACTTACTTATTCACCTATTGAATAAGTGGAATTTTTATCCTTTACAATTTTCCTACATTACAATAATGAAACGACTTCTCCAAACAATTATATATTCAGACTTGTGATTATATTTCTGGGAAATACAAATGTAAATTTCTCAATGATAATGTAGAAAAATCTCCAAAGAGCAAAAAGTGAACAGAAGCCTGAGCCTCCCATTCAGAGGATGACATTGCCTTAACATTACAGTCCAGTGATCACAGTGGGCCAAGGGCAACAGGGACTTCCACTATGAACTTATTCTAGATAAGCACCCTTGAAGATGCTTAGTTCCTGTGATACCAGAATTTCAGAACAAAGACAAATGCCTAAAATGATTCTTGACCCTAGCAGGTTTTTTTCTGGGAGGAATCCATATTAGCAGGTTTTTTTCTGGGAGGAATCCATATTAGTCTGTAAGGGACCAGGCAGACTCTTTCCTACTTTTCTTTCTTTCTTTTATTTTTTTTTTTCAGTTTTATTTATTTATTTACTTTACAATATATTATTGGTTTTACCATACATTGACATGACTCTGCCATGGGTGTACATGTGTTCCCAATTCTGAATCCCCTTCCCACCTCCCTCCCCATTCCATCCCTCTGGGTCATCCCAGAGCACCCTGTATCATGCATCGAACCTGGATTGGCGATTCACTTCACATGTGATAATTTACATGTTTCAATACCATTCTCCCTTATCATCCCACCCTCACCCTCTCCCAGAGAGTCCAAAAGACTGTTCTATACATCTGTGTCTCTTTTGCTGTCTCACATACAACATTATCATTACCATCTTTCTAAATTCCATATATATATGCGTTAGTATACTGTATTGGTGTTTTCTTTCTGGCTTACTTCACTCTGTATAATAGGCTCCAGTTTCATCCACCTCATTAGAACTGATTCAAATGTATTCTTTTTTAATGGCTGGGTAATATTCAATTGTGTATATGTACCACAGCTTTCTTAACCATTCATGTGCTGATGGACGTCAAGGTTGCTTTCATATCCTGGCTATTATAAATATTGCTGTGATGAACATTGGGGTACACGTGTCTCTTTCAATTCTGGTTTCCTCAGTGTGTATGCCCAGCAGTGGGATTGCCGGGTCATATGGCAGTTCTATTTCCAGTTTTTTAAGGAATCTCCACACTGTTCTCCATAGTGGCTGACATAATCTTGCTCCCAAGTAAAAATGGGTACTGAAGATTGGATTCTTAAAGGTACAAAGTTCATAACAAATACCAAAAAGCAAAGATTAAAAATCTAGAGTAGAGGTTAGATTCTCAAAAATACAATATTAAAAAAAGTCACAAAAATTATAAAATATATATTTATGAAGTTTGCTTTTAAAAATAGCATCTGTTTTTTTGCAAGGTAATAGTAGGTTATAAAACTGAAAATTAAAGGAGTAATAGTGGACTTTAAAATAAATTTGTTTTTAATTTAAAAAATGATAATAGTAAAAATATATCTAGGACTTTCTCTGGAGCTGTTGTGGGCAGTGTGGGGTCAGTTCATTTTCATATAGTTCCTTGGTCCAGCTTGTATTTCTCAAGGTCTATAGGCCCCTTCCTATGTAGTTGGTGCTAACTATAGGGTTTTAATCTATTACACCTGTCACTTCCAAAGCAGTTCCCTCTGTTTATTTTAGCTTCTTCTGTTTGCTGGTCTCTTCAGTGTCTAATTTCTGCCCTGACACAAGGGCGTCTGTGGTGGTCACTTTTTTTTAGGCTCACTTGTTCAGTCGTGCTGTGGGGAGGGGGAACACTGCAAACAAATATCACTGGCCTGTGCTCACAGTGATCCAGCCACACTGGGTTTGCCCCTGCTCACAGCGTGTGTGCTTTCCCAGTCTACACTGCTCAGGCTCTAGGTTGCTCTGCAGGGGAACTGCCTAAGGTGGGCCCTGGGTTGCGTGCACTTCCCAGGTCTAAGCTGCTCAGGTTCAGGTTCTCTGGTACTCCACAAATGTGCAGACTTGGTTGCGCCTGTGTTTTGTTCCTGTCCCATGTCCGAGCAGCTCAGGTGACCAGGTGCTTGGCAAGCACCGTTGCCCCCAGTTGAAGGCTGTGACTTATCTCCTCCCCCATCCCAGCTGCTTAGTTTTCTGGGTGTACAATGGGAGCACCTTCTCAGGTGTGCTGTGTGTCTCTTCTGAGGAGCTGATCTCTGGCTGTGACCCTCCCAGCAGATGTCAACCATCCAGAATCCCAAGAAGTCTTGGTTAGCAACGAAGTTACTAACTGCTTAGTAACTTAGTTTGCTTAGTTAGCAAATTGCTTGCAGTTTGGTATAGGATGCCTCTCTGGGGCCACATTGCCCCCTTCCGGCTCTGGCTGCCCTCGCCTTCCTGTCTCTGGTGGGGGATGGGCCAGTCCTCAGCCAGCTAGCTCTGCTCAGTCCTTTGTTCTGTGAGCGGACCTGGCGGTGTCTTAGGTTAGGGCTTTTCACTGGATAGCTATCCCACAGTCTAGGTTGCTATCTCAAGCTAGTTCCCTCAGATTGCCCTCGGGGCATTCAGGCCTGGTCCTTACCCTAAACAATGCAGCCCGCACCTCACTGTCCAGCCCCCACTTACTAGTGGGGGATGCGAGCCTCTGGGCTGCTGCTCCACTGGGAGTTTCTGGTAGGCACATAATCTGTGGGTTTTAAATATTTATTTATTTTTCCTCCTGGTTATGTTGCCCTCTGAGATGCCAAGGCTCGCGACAGACCTGCTGGAAAGAGTGCTTCCTGGTGTGTGGAAACTTCTCTTTTAAGACTCCCTCTCCGGGATGGGTCTCCATCCCTAACTCTTTTGTCTGTCTTTTATCTTTTATATTTTGTCCTACCTCCTTTCAAAGACAATGGACATGAATTTGTCCATTGGGCTGCCTTTCTGGGTGCCTGATGTCCTCTGCCAGCATTCAGAAGTTTTTTTTTTTTGTGGAATTTGCTTGGCATTCAAATGTTCTTTTGATGAATTTGTGGGGGAGAAAGTGGTCTCCCTGTCCTATTCCTCCACCATCTTAGGACTGCTCCCTCCCCTATTTAAAATTCTGAAAGACAATAGTGGATAGTGTTAAAGTGCTGCACTCAATATGACAGCAATTTTGGAAAACTCAGCAGTGACCACAAGACTAGATAAGGTCAGTTTTCATTCCAATCCCAAAGAGGGACACTGCCAAGGAATGTTCAAATTACAACACAATTGCATTCATTTTGCATGCTAATAAGGTTATGCTGACGGTATAGAGCTTCTCCATCTTTGGCTGCAAAGAATATAATCAATCTGATTTCGGTGTTGACCATCAGGTGATGTCCATGTAGAGTCTTCTCTTGTGTTGTTGGAAGAGGGTGTTTGTTATGACCAGTGCGTTTTCTTGGCAAAACTCTACTAGTCTTTGCCCTGCTTCATTGCATATTTCAAGGCCAAATTTGCCTGTTACTCCAGGTGTTTCTTGACTTCCTACTTTTGCATTCCAGTCCCCTATAATGAAAAGGACATCTTTTTGGGGTGTTAGTTCTAAAAGGTCTTGTAGGTCTTCATAGTACCATTCAACTTCAGCTTCTTCAGCGTTACTGGTTGGGGCATAGACTTGGAGTACTGTGATATTGAATGGTTTGCCTTGGAAACGAACAGAGATCATTCTGTCATTTGTGAGATTGCATCCAAGTACTGCATTTCAGACTCTTTTGTTGACCATGATGGCCACTCCATTTCTTCTGAGGGATTCCTGCCCACAGTAGTAGAGATAATGGTCATCTGAGTTAAATTCACCCATTCCAGTCCATTTCAGTTCACTGATTCCTAGAATGTTGACATTCACTCTTGCCATCTCTTGTTTGACCACTTCCAATTTGCCTGGTTCATAGACCTGACATTCCAGGTTCCTATGCAATATTGCTTTTTACAGCATTGGACCTTGCTTCTATCACCAGTCACATCCACAGCTGGGTATTCTTTTTGCTTTGGCTCCATCCCTTCATTCTTTCTGGAGTTATTTCTCCACTGATCTCCAGTAGCATATTGGGTACCTACTGACCTGGGGAGTTTCCCTTTCAGAATCCTATCATTTTGCCTTTTCATACTGTTCATGGGGTTCTCAAGGCAAGAATACTGAAGTGGTTTGCCATTCCGTTCTCCAGTGGACCACATTCTGTCAGATCTCTCCACCATGACCCGCCCGTCTTGGGTTGCCCCACGGGCATGGCTTAGTTTCATTGAGTTAGACAAGGCTGTGGTCCTAGTCTGATTAGATTGACTAGTTTTCTGTGAGTATGGTTTCAGTGTGTTTGCCTTCTGATGCCCTCTTGAAACACCTACCGTCTTACTCGGGTTTCTCTTACCTTGGGCGTGGGATATCTCTTCACGGCTGCTCCAGCAAAGCAGTCAGCAAAAACAAGACCAGGAGCTGACTGTGGCTCAGACCATGAACTCCTTATTGCCAAATTCAGACTTAAATTGAAGAAAGTAGGGAAAACCACTAGACAATTCAGGCATGATCTAAATCAAAGCCCTTATGATTATACAGTGGAAGTGAGAAATAGATTTAAGGGCTTAGATCTGATAGATAGAGTGCCTGATGAACTATGGAATGAGGTTCATGACATTGTACAGGAGACAGGGATCAAGACCATTCCCATAGAAAAGAAATGCAAAAAAGCAAAATGGCTGTCTGGGGAGGCCTTACAAATAGCTGTGAAAAGAAGAGAAGCAAAAAGCAAAGGAGAAAAGGAAAGATATAAGCATCTGAATTCAGAGTTCCAAAGAATAGCAAGAAGAGATAAGAAAGCCTTCCTCAGCAATCAATGCAAAGAAATAGAGGAAAACAACAGAATGGGAAAGACTAGGGATCTCTTCAAGAAAATCAGAGATATCAAAGGAACATTTCATGCAAAGATGAGCTCGATAAAGGACAGAAATGGTATGGACCTAACAGAAGCAGAAGATATTAAGAAGAGATGGCAAGAATACACAGAAGAACTGTACAAAAAAGATCTTCATGACCCAGATAATCACAATGGTGTGATCACTGACCTTGAGCCAGACATCCGGGAATGTGAAGTTGAGTGGGCCTTAGAAAGCATCACTACGAACAAAGCTAGTGGAGGTGATGGAATTCCAGTTGAGCTATTTCAAATCCTGAAAGATGATGCTGTGAAACTGCTGCACTCAATATGCCAGCAAATTTGGAAAACTCAGCAGTGGCCACAGGACTGGAAAAGGTCAGTTTTCATTCCAATCCCAAAGAAAGGCAATGCCAAAGAATGCTCAAACTACCACACAATTGCACTCATCTCACACGCTAGTAAAGTAATGCTCAAAATTCTCCAAGCCAGGCTTCAGCAATATGTGAACGATTAACTTCCAGATGTTCAAGCTGGTTTTAGAAAAGGCAGAGGAACCAGAGATCAAATTGCCAACATCTGGTGGATCATGGAAAAAGCAAGAGAGTTCCAGAAAAACATCTATTTCTGCTTTATTGACTATGCCAAAGCCTTTGACTGTGTGGATCACAATAAACTGTGGAAAATTCTTCAAGAGATGGGAATACCAGACCACCTGATCTGCCTCTTGAGAAATTGGTATGCAGGTCAGGAAGCAACAGTTAGAAGTGGACATGGAACAACAGACTGGTTCCAAATAGGAAAAGGAGTTGGTCAAGGGTGTATATTGTCACCCTGTTTATTTAACTTATATGCAGAGTACATCATGAGAAACGCTGGACTGGAAGAAACACAAGCTGAAATCAAGATTTCTGGGAGAAATATCAGTAACCTCAGATATGCAGATCACACCACCCTTATGGCAGAAAGTGAAGAGGAACTCAAAAGCCTCTTGATGAAAGTGAAAGTGGAGCGTGAAAATGTTGGCTTAAAGCTCAACATTCAGAAAATGAAGATCATGACATCCGGTCTCACCACTTCAAGGGAAATAGATGGGGAAACAGTGGAAAAAGTGTCAGACTTTATTTTTCTGGGCTCCAAAATCACTGCAGATGGTGACTGCAGCCATGAAATGAAAAGACGCTTGTTCCTTGGAAGGAAAGTTATGACCAACCTAGATAGCATATTCAAAAGCAGAGACATTACTTTGCCAACAAAGGTTCGTCTAGTCAAGGCTATGGTTTTTCCTGTGGTCATGTATGGATGTGAGAGTTGGACTGTGAAGAAGGCTGAGCACCAAAGAATTGATGCTTTTGAACTGTGGTGTTGGAGAAGACTCTTGAGAGTCCCTTGGAGATCCAACTAGTCCATTCTGAAGGAGATCAGCCCTGGGATTTCCTTAGAAGGACTGATGCTAAAGCTGAAACTCCAGTACTTTGGCCACCTGCTGCGAAGAGTTGACTCATTGGCAAAGACTCTGATGCTGGGAGGGATTGGGGGCAGGAGGAGAAGGGGACAACAGAGGATGAGATGGCTGGATGGCATCACTGACTCAGTGGACGTGAGTCTGAGTGAACTCTGTGAGTTGGTGATGGACAGGGAGGCCTGGTGTGCTATGATTCATGGTGTCGCAAAGAGTTGGACACGACTGAGCTACTAATCTGAAGGTTATGCTATAAATCCTTCAAGCTAGGCTATGGCAGTGTATGAACCAATGATGAAATTCCAGATATATAAGCTGGGTTTAGAAAGGGCAGAGGAACCAGAGATCAAATTACCAACATCCGTTGGATCATAGAGAAAGCAAGGGAATTCCAGAAAACACGAACTTCAGCTTCATTGACTATGAAAAGCCTTTGATTGTATGGATCACAACAAATTGTGAAAAATTCTTAAAAACTTAGGAATACCTAACCACCCTACCTGTCTCCTGAGAAACCTGTATGCATGTCAAGGAGCAACAGTTAGAAACTTGCATGGAAAAACCGACTAGTTTAAAATTGGGAAAGAAGTGTCAAGACTGTTTATTGTCACCCTGCTTATTTAACTTACATGCAGAGTACATCATACAAAACCCCAGGCTGGATGAATCACAAGGTGGAATCAAGATTGCTGGGGAAAATACCAACAACCTCAAATATGCAGGTGGAGTCAGTCCAGTTCAGTTCAGTCGCTCAGTCATGTCCGACTCTTTGCAACCTCATGGACTGCAGCACACCAGGCTTCCCTGTCCATCACCAACTCCTGGAGCCTACTCAAATTCATGTCCATTGAGTCGATGATGCCATCCAACCATCTCATCTTCTGTCATCCCCTTCTCCTCCCACCTTTAGTCTTTCCCAGCATCAGGGTCTTTTCCAATGAGTAGATTCTTCTCAGCCAAAGTACTGGAGTTTCAGCTTCAGCATCAGTCCTTCCAATGAATATTCAGGACTGATTTCCTTTAGGATGGACTGGTTGAATCTCCTTGCAGTCCAAGGTGGAGTACATCATGCAAAATGCCGGGCTTAATGAGCCAAAAGCCAGAATCAATACTGCAGAGAGAAATGTCAATAACCTCATACACGCATACGACACCACACTTACAGCAGAAAGCAAAGAGGAACTAAAGAGCCTCTTGATGAAGGTGAAAGATGAGAGGGAAAAAACTGGCTTAAAACTCAACATTCAATAAACTAAGATCATAGCATCCAGTCCCGTCACTTCAGGACAAATAAATGGGGAAACAATGAAAACTGTAACAGACTTTAATTTATTGTTTTCCAAATTCACTGCAGATGTTGACTGCAGCCATGAAATTAAAAGATGCTTGCTCCTTGGAAGAAAAGCTATGACAAACCTAGACAGCATATTAAAAAGCAGAGACATTACTCTGCCAGTAAAGGTCCATATAGTCAAAGCAATGGTTTTTCTAGTAATCATGAATGGATGTGAGAGTTGGACCATAAAGAAGGCTGCACACCAAAGAACTGATGCTTTTGAACTGTTGTGTTGGAGAAGACTCTTGGGAATCCCTTGGACTGCAAGGAAATGAAACCAGTCAATCTTAAAGGAAATCTACCCTGAATATTCATCGGAATGACTGATGAAGCTCCATTACTGGCCATCTCATGCAAAGAGCTGACTCACTGGAAAAGAACATGATGCTTGGAAAGATTGAAGGCAAAAGGAAAAGGAGGCAGAAGATGAGATGATTAGATATTGTCACCAAGTCAATGGACATGAATTTGAGTGAACTCTGGGAGATAGTGGAGGACAGAGGAGACTGGAGTTTGCAGTCCATGTGATCGCAAAGAAATGGACACAACTTAGTGACTGAGCAGGAAGAGCAAGTGCTGACAAGGATAAGGAACAATTGAGACACTGTACCATTGCTGGTGGAAGAATGGAGTAGGTGCAGCGACTTTGACAAACATTTTGGCAGTTTCTTATGAAAGTTAATATAGAGTTACCATGACATCCATCAACCCCATTTCCAGGTATTTATCCTAGAGAAGTTGAAACTTATGTTTACAGAGAAGAGTACCCACAAATATTTATTACAGCTTTATTCATAAGTGCCCCAAACAGAAAACAGCCCAGATGTTTTTCAACAATTACACATCCATACAATGAAATTCTACTCAGCAGTAAAAAAAGAATGGATTGTGTATTTATATATGGATGAATGAAGATTAAGTGCATTTTACTAAGGTAAAGAATCCAGACCCAAAAAGATACATGATATATTATTCTGTTTATAAATTTATGGAAAAGGTAAGTCTATAGAGACAATGAATATCATGCATTAGTACTGAGAAGAAGGTCTGAATACAAAGTGGGTAGCATGAGGGGATTCTTCAAGGTGTTGGAATTGTTCTTTATCCTATAGTGGTGGTGATTTCAATAATTCATTCATGCCTTAAAATTCATAGACCAGTTCACCAATAGAAAACTTAATTTTAATGTATGTGAACTAAAATTAATAGTGATGAGTGATGAACAATTTTTTTAAAAATCCAGATCACCATTAGCACTGGGATTATGAATTCCTGATGGGCAGGTCAGGCATATACATCCCAAAGGAAGCCTTCAGTCTCCTTGGTGAATACACTCTTGGGGCATTTTTGAAGGAGAGGGTTAGAATTAACTGTCAGACCATGAACTACTAACAGGTTTTATCCAAAGAAAACAGTTATCTATTTTCAAATAGCCATTCTTACTCTGATGATAGGGAGAAACCATTAGGAGGGTATTTCCCCTGGTTTTCTATCCTATCAGATCTTTGTTCAAGACCCACCAAATGTGCAATTGTGTAGCTATATAAAAACTTGATATTTGTCAATGTCATTCTTTAGTAGAAATTAATTACTCGTGAGTAAAGTAACCATGACTAACTTTCTATTTTCTTCTCCCTCTCCTTTTTAAAAACAAAACCAAAATATTAAAATTTTCATATGCTTCTGTATAGGTAATTCTGCAAAAGATTAAAAAAAGACTATAAATGCACATATGAATCAGAGGTGTTACAGCTCATCCATAGTATACCCTGCTAATTTTTATGATTTAAACAATAAAATCAAAGTCAAATAGACATTCCAAGTGGGCTAATACCTTTCTTTTTAAGCATGACATTTGAAACACCAAAATTTTCTATCAGCTTTATTTATATTTAAATTAGATAAAATTTGAAGTGACTCCCTTAGAAATGGCTTTTTTTTCTCTAAAAGAGATATTTTCTCTGAAAGTCCAGATAATAATAATTTAGGATTTACAGGCCATAGACTCTCTTACTCAACTACTCATAATTGTTTTGTACTGCAAAAGCAGCCATAGATAATGTGCAAAGAAATGAAAGTGGCTGTGTTAAAATAAGATTTTCTTTGCAAAAATTGTGTTGACTATAGATTGCCAACTCCTGCAGTATAGGTGATGATAAGTTTTCTCTGATGCATTTCTATTCATCTCCACAGCTACAATGGGTAGAAATGCTGAACAATGAAAATGAGTCCTATTTCACACCACTCAGAAAAATTAACTTGTAATGGGTCAAAGACTTGAACATTAGAAATGATGCCATAAAACTCCTAGAGGAAAATCTAAGGAAATTCCTCGACATTGGTCATGGCAATGATTTCTTGGATATGACACCAAAAACACAAACATCAAAAATCAACCAGTGGGACTGCATCAAACATAAAAGCTTCTGCATAGCAAAAGAAACAATCAATGAAATAAAAAGGCAACTTGCAGAATGAAATAAAAATTTGCTAAACCATATATCAAATAAGGGGTTAATATTCAAAAAAGAACTCATAGCACTCAATAACAACAACTCACAGTCTAATTAAAAATTGATGGATGAAATAAATAGATATCTTTCCAAATATGACATTCAAATGGCTAACAAATGAATGAAAAGATTCTCAACATCACTAATCATCAGAGTAATGCAAATCAAAACCACAATGAGGTATCACCTTTTACCTGTTAGAATGGTTATCATCAAGAAGACAAGGAGGCTTCCCTGGTTGTTCAGTGCTGAAGAATCCACATGCAAATTCAGGAGACACGAGTTCAATCCCTGGTTCAGGAAGATCCCTCATGTCATGGAACAACTAAACCTGTGCACCACAGTTATTGAGCTTGTGCTCTAAAGCCCTGGAGTTACAACTACTGAGCTCACACACCACAACGACTGAAGCCCATGGAGGCTAGAACTCATGCTCTGCAACGAGAGAAATGACCACAGTGAGAAACCTGTGCAGCACAACTGGAAAATAGCCCCCACTATCCACAACTAGAGAAAACCTGCACAACAACGAACACCTAGCATGGCCAAAAATAAATAAATAAAATCTTTTTTTTTTTTTTTTAAAGAAGACAAGAGAGGGACTTCCCTGATAGTCCAGTTAGACCAAAAGGGTTAGACTCCCTTCTTCTACTGCAGCAGGTGCAGCTCGATCCCTGGTTGGGGACCTGGAAGCCGTGTGGCACAGCCAAAAAAAACAAAAAAAAAAGAGAGTCCTCAAAATTTTAAAAATTCGTCTACCGTATGATCTAGCAATTTCACTTTTGGGTAAAGATCAACCCAAATATCCAAGAATGTATTACTTTATCCAGACCCCATGGACTGTAGCCTATCAGGCTCCTCCGTCCATGGGATTTTTCAGGCAAGCGTGCTGAGTGGATTGCCATTTCCTTCTCCAGGGGATCTTCCCGACCCAGGAATCCAACCCAGATCTCCCGCATTGCAGGCAGACGCTTTGCCATCTGAGCCACCAGGGAAGTCCACTTTATCCATAATATGAACTAATTATGCATCCATTAATATTACAACATTTAATTTCATGATTTAATTCTTATTACAAGATTTACTTTCATGTCTAATGTTCATAAATAATAAATTAACAAGTGGAAAAGCAGGTCATGAAAGAGGTGATTTCATTTTTGTAAAAAGTATGCCTACATAGAAAAAGGACTAGAAGGACACAACAAAATGCCATTTTGAAATAATGTATTTATAAGAATTTTTGTTTTGTGTTTTACTGTTTCCCATATTTCATACAATAACTATATGCTTATTTTATAATATGAAATATTATTTTAAAGGAACCTTTATTTTTCTTTCCTAATTCTGGAAGCAATTCATCTCTGCTGTAAAATATTTGGAAAATCTAGCAAGTTCTAAAAAAGAAATAAAGCCTCTATAATACCACTACTACCAAGAGACTGCTTTGCACATTGTATTAATATATCAGAATGATTTTACCAACAGGTAGTAGAAAACGACTCAAAGAGGCATACACAATAAGGATATTTTTTATCTTAATAAGGATACCAGAGATAGGAAGAGACTCAGAGTTGGTTGATTCAACAGCTCTAAGATACCATTAGGTTGTTAATTTTGCAGGGGCAGGGGGTTCTCGGATCTGTTCTCCACAGCATCCTAAAGTAATTTCCCGCTATGTTTATATGATACTTGCCAGTAGCAACCAGGGTTACAGGCTTCATTGTTCTCATCCAGGGACTTCTGCTGGAAGTCCCTGTTCTAAAACAGAAGATCCAATATAAGAGCTGTTTCATTGTGGTTTTAAATATTATATATATATATAAAATCAGTTCAGTTCAGTCACTCAGTTGTGCCCAACTCTGTGACTCCATGGACTGCAGTACACAAGGCTTCCCTGTCCATCACCAACCCCCAGAGTTTATTCAAACTCATGTCCATTGAGTTGGTGATGCCATCCAACCATCTCATCCTCTAGTCTTCCCCTTCTCCTCCTGCCTTCAATCTTTCCCAGCATCAGGGTCTTTTCAAATGAGTCAGCTCTTCACATCAGGTGGCAAAAGTATTTGAACTTCAGCTTCAACATCAATCCTTCCAATGAATATTCAGGACTGATTCCCTTTAGGATGGACTGGTTGGATCTCCTTGCTGTCCAAGGGACTCTCAAGAGTCTTTACCAACACCACAGTTCAAAAGCATCAATTCTTCGGCACTCAGCTTTCTTTATAGTCCAACTCTCCCATCCATACATGACTACTGGAAAAACCATAGCCTTGACTAGATGGACCTTTGTTGGCAAAGTAATGTCTCTGCTTTTTAATATGCTGTTTACTTTGATCATAACTTTCCTTCCAAGGAGTAAGCATCTTTTAATTTCATGGCAGCAATCATGTATATATTTATATATACACACTGATAATTTTTCAGCCAGGATGATTTTCTCTCTTAATAAAGGATTGACACCCAAGAAAGTCAGGCTTGCTATTGAAGAAAAATAGACAATTAAATTATTATGGTACTAGGACTAAAAGTTTCTAACTACTAGAAGCAACCGCAGACACAACCTTCTCAGGAGAATCACTAGGAACCATGTTATTTGCCACCTTTGTGCTTTCAGAAAGGGACAAAAACAGAACAGGTCTGTGTTTGGTTAAAGCTTATAGTTACAGTTCAGTCTCTCAGTCATGTCTGACTTTGCAACCCCATGGACTGCATCAGGCAAGGCTTCCCTGTCCTTCATCATCTCCCGGAGCTTGCTCAAACTCATGTCCATCCAGCCACCTTGTCCTGTGTCGTCCCCTTCTCCTTCTGCCTTTAATCAGGGTCTTTTCCAATGAGTCAGCTATTTGCATCAGATGGCCAAAGTATTGGAGCTTCAGTTTCAGCATCAGCCCTTCCAATGATGATTCAGGGTTGTTTTCCTTTAGGATCGACTGCCTTGATATTCTTTATTATTATTATTATTATTACACAAAGCTTTTCTTAAAAATTTTAATATAAATTTATTTATTTTAATTGGTGGTTAATTTCTTTACAATATTGTATTGGTTTTGCCATACATCAACATGAATCCACCACGGGTGTACACGTGTTTCCCATCCTGAACCCCACTCCCACCTCCCTCCCCGTACCATCCCTCTGGGTCATTCCAGTGCACCAGCCCCAAGCATCCTGTATCCTGCATTGAACCTGGACTGGGGATTCGTTTCATATATGATGTTTTACATGTTTCAATGCCATTCTCCCAAATCATCCCACACTCTCCCTCTCCCACAGAGTCCAACAGACTGTTCTATACATCTGTGTCTCTTTTGCTGTCTTGCATACAGGGCTATTGTTACCATCTTTCTAAATTCCATATATATGCGTTAGTATACTGTATTGTTGTTTTTCTATATATATAAAACTATAAAACACTGGTGAAAGAAATCAGAGAGGACACTAATAGATGGAGAAATATACCATGTTCATGGATCAGAAGACTCAATATAGTGAAAATGAGTATATTACCCAAAGCAATCTATAAATTCAATGCAAACCCTATCAAGCTACCAATGGTATTTTTCACAGAGCTAGAACAAATAATTTCACAATTGTATGGAAATACAAAAAACCTCGAATAGCCAAAGCTATCTTGAGAAAGAAGAATGGAACTGGAGGAATCAACCTGCCTGACTTCAGGCTCTACTATAGAGTCACAGTCATCAAGACAGTATGGTACTGGCACAAAGACAGAAATACAGATCAATGGAACAAAATAGAAAGCCCAGAGATAAATCCACGCAACTATGGACACCTTATCTTTGACAAAGGAGGCAAGAATATACAATGGAGAAAAGACAATCTCTTTAACAAGTGGTGCTGGGAAAACTGGTCAACCACTTGTAAAAGAATGAAACTGGAACACTTTCTAACACCATACACAAAAATAAACTCAAAACGGATTAAAGATCTAAATGTAAGACCCAAAACTAGAAAACTCCTAGAGGAGAACATAGGCAAAACCTTCTCCAGCAAATCACAGCAGGATCCTCTATGACCCACCTCCCAGAATGTTGGAAATAAAAGCAAAAATAAACAAATGGGACCTAATTAAAATAAAAGGCTTTTGCACAATGAAGGAAACTATAAGCAAGGTGAAAAGACAGCCTTCAGAATGGTAGAAAATGATAGCAAATGAAGAAACTGACAAAGAATTAATCTCAAAAATATACAAGCAACTCCTACAGCTCAATTCCAGAAAAATAAATGACCCAATCAAAAAAAAGGGCCAAAGAACTAAACAGCCATTTCTCCAAAGAAGACATACAGATGGCTAACAAACACATGAAAAGATGATCAACATCACTCATTATCAGAGAAATGCAAATCAAAAACACATTGATGTACCATTTCACGCCAGTCAGAATGGCTGAGATCCAAAAGTCTACAAGCAATAAATGCTGGAGAGGGTGTGGAGAAAATGGAACCCTCTTACACTGTTGGTGGGAATGCAAACTAGTACAGCCACTCTGGAGAACAGTGTGGAGATTCCTTCAAAAACTGAAAATAGAACTGCCTTATGACACAACAATCCCACTACTGGGCATACACACCGAGGAAACCAGAATTGAAAGAGACTCGTGTACCCCAATGTTCATCACAGCACTGTTTATAATAGCCAGGACATGGAAGCAACCTAGATGTCCATCAGCAGATGAATGGATAAGGAAGCTGTGGTACATATACACAATGGAGTATTACCCAGCCATTAAAAAGAATACATTTGAATCAGTTCTAATGAGGTGGATGAGACTGGAGCCGATTATACAGAGTGAAGTAAGCCAGAAAGAAAAACACCAATACAGTATACTAATGCATATATATGGAATTTAGAATGATGGTAACAATAACCCTGTATGTAAGACAGCAAGAGACACAGATGTATAGAACAGTCTGTTGGCTTGATATTCTTGCAGTCCAAGGGATTCTCAAGAGTCTTCTCCAACACCACAGTTCAAAAGCATAGATTCTTCAGTGCTCAGCTTTCTTTATGACCCAACTCCCTCATCCATACATGACTACTGGAAAAACCATAGCTTTGACTATACAAACCTTTGGTGGCAAAGTAATATCTCTTTTTAGTATACTGTCTAGGTTTGTCATAGCTTTACTTTCAAGGAGTAAGTTCATAAACACTGCAAATTAAGAGCAATATATCAGGGGCTCCCACCTGCCCATAGACAGTTTCCATTCAACTATCTCCATTTTAACAAATACTCATCTTAATTGCTGGAAAAACACTAAATTCTAGGTAGCAATCCTAATAATGTGCTGAAATGCAAACTTCTCCTTTATAATGGTGATACAGATGATTGATTACTTATTGAAACTATACCAAATAATTTACAGTATTATAGTGAAATATTGAGGCTTTTTTTTTAATGCAAAGATGGACTAGAATAAAATATTATTAGAGGGAAGAATAGAAAATTCATGACATTGATTGTAGTTTATAGTTCTATTGTAAAAAAAAAAAAATCATCTGTTAGCTGAAGACTGTCTAGGATTGGAGATATTTTATAGCCTATTCAGGGCCACTAACAGAAAAATAAATATCAAGGCCATATAAGTAGCAAATTAATCACCTGTTTGTTTTTTTAATATCATGCAGTAAAATTGAATTTTTCTTTCAGTGTACAGTTCTATGAATGTTTTTTATTGAAGTATAGTTGATTTTCAGTATTATATTAGTTTCAGGTGTACAACATAGTGACTCAATATTTTTATAGATTATACTCCATTTAAAATTATTATAAAATACTGGTTATATTCCTTGTACTGTACAGTATATCCCTGTAGCTTGTTTGTCTTTTTCATATTAGTTTGTAACTTTTAATCCCCTACACTTACCTTGCCTCTCCACTTCTCCCTCTCCTCATTGGTAACCACTAGTCTGTTCCCTGTATCTGTGAGTCTGTTTATGTTTGGTTCTGTTTCATTTTATTTGTCTCATTTTTTTAGATTCCACATATAAGTGCTAACATAACATATGTACAAGGGCTTCCCTGGTGGCTCAGTGGTAAAAAATCTGCCTTCAATGCAGAAGACCCAAGTTCGATCCCTGGGTCGGGAAGATTCCCTGGAGGAGGGCATGGCAACCCACTCTAGTACTCTTGTCTAGAGAATCCCATGGACAGAGGAACCTGGCGGGCTGCAGTTCATAGGGTCGCACAGAGTCGGACATGGCCGAAGTGACTAAGCAGCAGCAGCAACAGCACATGTATGTATTTGTGTAACCATCACAACAGTGTACAAAACTCTTCCATCACTTCCCAAAATTCTGTTGTGTCACCTCTTTATAGTTACACCTTCTTCTACTTCTGAATTCCTGGCAACCACTGGTCTGTTTTCTGTTCCTATAGTTTGATCTTTTCAACAATGTTATTAAAATAGAATCATACAGCATGTAATCTTTTGAGACTGGACTTTTTTTTTTTTTTACTCAATATGACATTCTTCAGATTTATCTAAGTCGTTCTTTCCATTTTATTGTTGAGTAGCATTTCATTGTATGAATGGACTGTTTGTATATCAATTTACCTATTGTAGTACATCCTAGTTGTTACAAATTGTTGGCATTTATAAATAGAGATGCTGTAAATATTCTTATGTGAGTAGTTGTGTGAACATGGCTTTCATTTCTCTAGAATAAATACCCAGTAATGTTCAGAATTAGGTCTACCATTTAATTATTTATTTTCTTTTGGTACTGTCTTTTTATTTTATTTTATTTTTTTGACAAAGCAAGAGAATTTATTGGGAAGGGGTGCCCAAGCATAGATCAGCAGGGTAAAGGAACCCAGGAGAACTGCTCTGCCATGTGGCTTGCAGTCTTGGATTTTATGGTAATTGGATTGATTTCCAGGTTGTCTCTGGCCAGTCATGCTGACTCATGGTCCTTGCACTCTGATTGTGTACATGGCTCAGCCAAGATGAATTCCAGCAAGAAGGATTCTGGGAAGTTGGTAGGATATATGAACTGCAGTCTCCTCTCTCCTTCTGACCTTTCCCAAATTCTTTTGGTTGGTGGTAGCTAGTCAGTTCTGCATTCCTTATCAGGGTCTCCTGTTGAAGATAACTCATGCAAGTGGCTGGGCTTTCCCAGTGGCTCAGCGACAAGAACCTGCCTGCAATGCAAGAGACGTGGGTTTGATGCCTGGGTCAAGAAGATCCCCTGGAGGAAGGCGTGACAACCTTCCACGTAGCCAACCATGGCTACAGTACATAGGGTTGCAAAGAGTCGGACAAGACTGAAGCAACTGAGCATGCATGCACACATGCAAGTGGCTACTATCTTGCCTGGCCAAGGTAGGTGGTTTCAGTCAGTGTTTCCCCTAACAGTTTTAGGTCAGTATCAACAACGTATGAGATTTCCATTTGCTCCACATCCTTGCCAGCAATTGCAGGAATTTTTATTTGAGTAATTCTTATCAGTGTGCAGTGATACAATTGCTTCCAAAATTCAAAACATTTTATTTTTTTCATCTGATTCATATTAAAATTTAAAATTTTATTTTTAATAGGATAATTACTTACAATATTATGATGGTTTCTGACATACATCAACCATACATATACATATGTCCCTTCCCTCTAAAACCTTCCTCCCATCTCCCTCCCCATCCCATCCCTCTAGGTCATCACAGAGCATAAATTTTGGGTTCCCTGTGTCATACAGCAAATTCTCACTGGGTCTCTATTTTGCATGTGGTAGTGTATATGTTTCAGTGTTACTCTCTCAAACCATCCCACCTTCTCTCTTGCCCACTGGGTCCAAAAGTCTGTTCTCTATGTCTGCATCTCCAGTGCTGCCATGCAGATAGGTTTATCAGTACCATCTTTCTTGATTCCATTTATATGTGTTTCTATACAGTATTTGCCTTTCTTTTCCTGACTTATCTCACTTTGTATAATAGGCTCTAGGTTCATCCACTTCATCAGAACTGACTCAAATGCATTCCTTTTTAGCTGAGTAATATTCCTTTCTGTATATGTACCACAACTTCTTTATCCATTCATCTCTTGTTGGATATCTATGTTGCTTCCATGTGCTAGCTATTGTAAATAGTGCTGCAATGAACATCGGGGTACATGTATCTTTTTCAGTTATGGTTTCCTCAGGGTATATGCCCAGTAGTGGGATTGCTGGGTTATATGGTAGTTTTATTCCTAGGTTTTTAAGGAATCTCCATTCTGTTCTCCATAGTCATTGTATCAATTTGCATTCCCACCAAAAGTGCAAAAGGGTTCTCTTTTCTCCACACCCTATCCAACATTTATTGTTTGCAGACTTAAAAACAATATTTATTTTAATTAGAGGATAATTGCTTTACAATATTGTGGTGTCCTCTGCCATACAACAACATGAATCGGCCATAGGTATACATGTGTCCCCTCCCTCCTGAATCCCCCTCCCTCTTCATCCCATCTTTCCAGGAGTCACAGAACACTGGCTTTGGGTTCCTTGTGTCATACATCAAACTCCCACTGGCTATATATTTTACCTATGGTAATATATATGTTTCAATGCTATTCTTTCAAATCATTCCACCTACTCCTTTCCCCACTGTGTCCAAAAGTCTTTTCTTTTTTTTCAAAAGTCTTTTCTTTATGATTGTGTCTCCTTTGCCTCTCTGGACGTAGGATCGTCAGTACCATTTTTATAGATTCCACATATATATGGATTAATATACAGTATCTGTCTTTCTCTTTCTGACTCACTTCACTCTGTATAATAGGCTCCAGGTTCATCCACCTCATTAAAACTGACTCAAATGTGTTCTGTTTTATAGCTGAGTAATATTCCATTGTGTATATGTACCACAACTTTTTTATCCATTCATGTGCCAATGGACATCTAGGTTGCTTCCACGTCCTAGCTATAAATATTTGCTGCAATGAGCATTGGGATGCATGTATCTTTTTCAGTTCTGGTTTCCTCAGGATATATGCTCAGTAGTGGAATTGCTGGGTCATATGGAAGCTTTATTCCTAGGTCTTTAATGAATCTCCATACTGTTCTCCATAGTGGTTGTATCAGTTTGCATTCCCACCAACAGTGCAAGAGTGTTCCCTTTTCTCCACATCCTGTCCAGTGTTTATTGTTTGTAGATTTTTTAATGATGAACAATTTGATGATGGCCATTCAGTGTGAGATGGTACTTCATTGTGGCTTTGATTTGCATTTCTCTAATAATGAGTGATTTTGAGCATCTTTTTATGTTTATTGGCCATCTGTATGTCTTCTTTGGAGAAGAAGGTCTTCTTCTTTAGGTCTTCTGACCACTTTTTGATTGGGTCGTTTATTTTTCTGATATTGAGCTGCATGAGCTGCTTGTATATTTTTGAGATTAATTCTTTGTCAGTTGCTTCATTTGCTATTATTTTCTCCCATTATGAAAGCTGTCTTTTCACCTTGCTTATAGTTTCCTTCATCGTGCAAAAGCTTTTACAATTAATGAGGTCCTATTTGTTTATTTTTGTTTTTATTTCCATTATTCTAGAAGGTGGGTTGTAGAAGATCTTGCTGTAATTTATGTCAGAGTGTTCTGCCTATGTTTTCCTCTAATAGTTTTATAGTATATGGCCTTCCATTTAGATTTTTAATCTGTTTTGAGTTTATTTTTGTGTATGGTGTTAGGAAGTGTGCTAATTTCATTCCTTTACATGTAGCTGCCCAGTTTTTCCAGCACCACTTACTGAAGAGACTGTCTTGGCTCCATTGTATATTTTTGCCTCCTTTGTCAAAGATAAGGTGCCCATAGTTGTATGGATTTATCTCCGGGCTTCCTACCTTGTTGCATTGGTTTATATTTTCATTTTGTGCCAGTACCATACTATCTTGATGACTATAGCTTTGTAGTAAAGTCTGAAGTAAGAAAGGTTGGATTCCTCTAGCTTCATTTTTCTTTCTCAAGATTTCTTGGGCTAGTCAGGGTCTTTTGTGTCTCCACTGAATTTTTTTATTCTAGTTCTGTGAAAAATACTATTGGTAGTTTGATAGGGGTTGCATTTAATCTATAGATTGCTTTGGGTAATATAGTCATTTTCACAATATTGATTTTTCCAGTCAAAGGACATGGTGTATCTCTCCATCTGTTTGTGTTGTCTTTAATTTCTTTTCATCAGTGTTTTATGTTTTTCTGCATATAGGTCTTTTGTCTCTTTAGGTAAATTTGTTCCTCAGTATTATTATTATTATTTTGCAATGGTGAAAGGGATTGTTTCCTTCTCTTTCTGATTTTTCATTGTTAGTGTATAGGTATGAAAGGGATTTCTGAGAATTAATTTTGTATCTTGTGATTTTACAATATTCTTTGATTAGTGCTAGTAATTTGCTGGTGGCATTTTATGGGTTTTCTATGTAAAGAATCATGTCCTCTGCAAACAGTGAGTGTTTTACTTCTTCTTTTCCAATCCGGATTCTTTTTATTTCTTTTTCTTCTCTGATTGCTGTGGCTAGGACTTCCAAAACTATGTTGAATAATGGTGGTGAGAGTGGGCACCCTTGTCTTGGTTCTGGTTTTAGAAAAAATGCTTTCAGCTTTTCACCACTGAGAATAATGTTTGCTGTAGGTTTGTTGTATATGGCCTTTATTATATTGCAGCATGTTCCTTCTATGTCTACTTTCTGGAGAATTTTTATTGTAAATGGGTGTTGAATATTGTCAAAAACTTTCTCTGCATCTATGTGTGTGTGTTAGTCACTCAGTCATGCCTGACTCTTTGTGACCCCATGGAGTATAGCCTACCAGGCTCCTCTGTCTGTGGAATCCTTCAAGCAAGGATATTGAAGTGAAGTCGCTCAGTTGTGTCCGACTCTTTGTGACCCCATGGACTGTAACCTATCAGGCTCCTCCGTCCATGGGAATTTACAGGCAAGAGTGCTGGAGTGGATTGCCATTTCCTTCTCTAGGGGATCTTCCCGACCCAGGAATCGAACCCAGGTGTCCCACATTGCAGGCAGACGCTTTACCTTCTGAGCCACCACTGAAGTGGGTTGTCATTCCCTTCTCCAGGGGATCTTCCTGACCCAGGGATCAAACCCATGTCTCCTGCATTGCAGGCAGGTTCTCTACCATTTGAGCCACAGGGAAGCTCACTGATTCTCTGCATCTATTGAGATGATCATATAGATTTGTCTTTCAATTTGTTAATATATACAAATCACATTGATTTTTGTATATTGAAGAGTACTTGCATTTCTGGGCTAAAGCCCACTTAATCATGATGTGTGATCCTTTTATTATGTTGTTGGGTTCTGTTTGCTAGAATTTTATTAAGGATGTTTGCATCTATGTTCATCAGTGATATTGATCTTTTTTTTTTTTTTGGTGGCATCTTTGTCTGGTTTTCGTATCAGGGTAATGGTGGCATCCAAGAGCCAGTTTAGGAGTTTTCCTACCTCTGCAATTTTCTGGAAAAGTTTGAGCAGGATAAGTTTTAGTTCTTCTCTAAACTTTTGGTAGAATGTGCCTGAGGAATCATATGACTCTGGGTTTTTGTTTGTTGGAAGGTTTTTTATTAGTTTCGATTTCTGTGTTTGTGATTCTGTTCATATTTTCTGTTTATTCCTGGTTCAGTTTTTTTAAGAATTTGTTTCTTCCAGGTTGTCCATTTTATTGGCATATAGCTATTCATAGTAGCCTCTTAGGATATTCTGTATGTCTGTATTATCTGTTGAAACTTCTCTTTTTTCATTTCTAATTGTATTAATTTGAGTCTTCTCCCTTTTCTTCTTGATGATTCTGGCTAATGGTTTGTCAACTTCTTTTATCTTCTCAAAGAACCAGCTTTTAGTTTAATTGATCTTTGTTATAGTTGCTTTCATTTTTTTCATTTATTCTTGCTCTGGTCTTTAGGATTTATTTCCTTCTATTAACTTTGGGTTGTTTTTTTGTTGTTGTTGTTCTTCTTTTTCTAGTTGCTTTAGGTGTAAGTTTAGTTAGTCACTTAGTCATGTCCAACCCTCTGCTATCCCATAGAATGTAACCTGATGCAAAGAGCTGACTCATTGGAAAAGGCCCTGATGCTAGGAAAGATTGAGGGCAGGAGGATAAGGGGACAACAGAGGATGAGATGGTTGGATGGCATTACCGACTCAATGGACATAAGTTTGAGCAACACTGGAAAGAGATGGTGAAGGACAGGGAAGCCTGGTATGCTGCAGTCCATGGGGTCACAAAAGACTGAAGGACTGAACAACAACAATAAGGTACATAAAAATGAGGAAAGCTTGTAACACCCCCAAATTCCCCAAATAGCAAATCAAATGCAAATTTAAAATAAGATCTTAAATCCTCCCTATTGAAAATCTATACCACCCATCATTCTCTCCTCTGTTTCCCCTTTCATGACTTCTTTTGGATTATTTGAATATTGTTCAGTTTTCCATTTTGTTTTATCTATTGTAATTTTGACTATATTTTTTGTATAACTTTTAAAGTAGTTACTTTAAGGATTACAAAATACAGACTCATCTATTTCACAGTATATCTAGAATTAATATTTTGCTACTTGAAGTGGAATGTGGAAACCTTATCACCATACATGAACTTTATACTCCCCCTTTTATGTTGCTGTTTTCATATATATTGCATCTATTTACATCAACAGTAGCATCACATAATTCTATATTTTTGCTTTCAACAGTCAAACATATTTTAAAGAACTCCAGAAAAGAACTGTCTATTATATTTGTCCATTGTTGTTCAGTTGATAAATCATTTCTGGCTCTTTGTGTCCCCATGGACTGCAGCATGTCAGGCTTCCCTGCTCTTCACTCTATCCTGGAGTTTGCTGAAACTTATGTCCATTTAGTTGGTGATGCCAACTAACCATCTCATCCTCTGTTGCCCTCTTCTCGTCTTGCCCTCAGTCTTTCCCAGCCTCAGGAACTTTTCCAATGAGTCAACTCTTCACATCAGGTGGCCAAAATATTGTGATTTCAGCATCAGTCATTTCAATGAATATTCAGGATAGATTTCCTTTAGGATTGACTTGTTTGATCCCCTTGATGTCCAAAGGACCTTCAAGAGTCTTCTCCAGCACCAAAATCTGAAAGCATTGATTCTTCAGTGCTCAGCCTTCTTTATGGTCTGACTCGCACATCAGTACATAACTACTGGAAAAAACATAGCTTTGACTATATGGACCTTTGTCAGCAAAGTGATGTCTCTGCTTTTTAATATGCTGTCTACTTTTGTCATAGCTTTTCTTTCAAGGAGCAAGCATCTTTTAATTTTGTGGCTATAGTAACCGATCGCACTGATTTTGGAGGCCAAGAAAATTGTCACTGTTTCCACTTTTCCCCCATCTATTTGCTATGAAGTGATGGGAGCACATGCCATGATCTTAGTTTTTTGAAAGTTGATTTAAGCCAGCTTTTTCACTCTCCTCTTTCACCCTCAATCAAGAGACTCTTTAATTCCTCTTTACCTTCTGCCATTAGAGTGGTATCATCTGCATATCTGAGATTGTTGATATTTCTCCTGGAAATCTTAATTCCCACTCGCAACAGTTAAAACTGGACATGGAACAATGGACTGATTGAGATATTTGCCCATAATTTTGCTCTTTCCGTTGTTTCTTCCTTCTTCATAATGTTCAAAATTTCCTCATATCATTTCTTCTCTGCTTCAAGAAATTCCTTTAGTCATACTTTCAGAGCAATCTGCTGGCTGTGAATTCCTTTAGTATTTCTTCATCTGAGAATACCTTTATTTCACCGTTATTTCTGAATAATATTCTAGTCAGATATAGAATACTGAGTTGACAATTCTTTACTTTCTAGCACTTGAAAAAAAAAAAGTGCCATTTCTTTAGCCCTCAATAGTTTCTAATGAGAAATCTACAGTTATTTGAATAATTTTTCTCCTGTAACCAATATGTCGTTTTTCTCTGACTGCTTTCTAGTTCTCAAAAGTTTGATTATGATGTGTCTGGACACAGATTTTTTTGGTTTTATCTTGTTCAGAGTTTTCCCAGTTTTTTGACTCTGCTTGTTAATATCTTTCATCAAACTTAGTAAGCAGTTAACCATATTTCTTCAACTGTTTTCATTACCACACGGTTTCTTCTCCATTTCTGGGACTCCAATGGTATGAACATTAGCTCCTCTTTCTGTTTTACAGGTTCCTGAGGCTCCATTAATTTTTTCAGTCTTCTTTCTTTCTGTTACTCTCATTGGATACTTTCTATTGATCTATCTTGAAAATCACTAACTCTTTGTTATCTTCATATTATTGGGCCTCTCCGGTGAGTTTTGTAATTTTGATTATAGCATTTTATGTTCTAAATTTTCCATTTGGCTTTTCTCTGTTTCTTTGCTGATTCTTTCTGTCTTATACTGATTTAAGAATATTTATAATTTTTTGTTTGAGCACCATAATAATAGCTGCTTTAAATACCTTGTCAGATAATTCAAAAATCTGTTTTACCTTGTCATTGGCATTTTTAAATTGTTTTTCTCCATATGAGTTGAAATTTTTGTGGTTATTCATGTGCTGAGTAACTTTGGTTTTATTACAAGCATCTTGATTAATACATTATGTGATTTTGGCTCTTATGTATATTTTATTTATAATATTTATATATATTTTTTATTAAGCAGGCACTTGGTTAAGTCAAGTGAATGAAGGAAAATGGAGAAAAAAACCCAGAGGATTTTCCATCCGTGTCTGAATTTTACTTTTTGAGCTAAAACTAGTGGGTTTCTCCTGGATCTCTATCTCTGTCTGTTTATCTTTTTCCCCATGAATTGCTCTCAGGATTTTTTTTCAGTTCTCTGATTTTCTAAATTGAATGCAGAACTTTAACACCTACTTTTATTTTGTTTTGCATAGTTGTTAATCAATTATTTGAGGCTGCATCAATCCTTTCTGCACAAGCTAATCTTTAAATTTCTTTATAAGATTGATCCAGTCACTGTTTTATCTTGAGTCTTCCATGTACCTCTTTCAAGCCTTGGTTCAAAGTAGTTTCTCAATTAAATTTATATTAATTGATCAAGCCCATCAACAAATATTTATTGAAGGTCTTCAACTTTGTCATAGTTATTTTTCTCAGTATTACATGAAAATTAGTGATTAAAGTCCTGGAAACATGTTAATAATACACTAATGGATTATCTCATTCTGATTAGAAACCAATTTATAGTTTCCAAAGTGGAATAGCTGATTGTGTTTCCTCTAAATGAGAATGCCTTTACACAGAAAACACAAACTTACACTGTATTAGTGAAATAAGAGCAAATTCTAATTTCGCCTAGCTCAAAAGTAAATATGGAATCCTAGTCTTTCATTACTCCAAGAAGGTAAAACATATTCAAACAGCAAAAAAGGAGAGTGGACATCTTTACAGGAATCTTCAGTTTGGAAAAGAATTTGGCCTGCTTTGTAGAGTTGGTCCAATCAAGGAAGAAACAACAATCCTTCCAGTGGGCCTCAGTAAGCATATCCAAAAAAAAAAAAATAGACTTGTGCCTCCATAAGCATATCTAAAAAACATAGACTTGGGCCTCCAAGGAGAAAACAAACCACAGGATCTTTTTCTTAAGTCTGAGAGTACTCATATTTTTTATATGGACTGCATATGCAAAATTCTTCTAACATTATTGTAAAATTATGTTGCTAAGTCAATCATATTCCTACATTTAAAAAATAGCATTTGCATGTAAGTTCATATCATCCTCTCACAATAAAAGTAAACTCAGCCAGATTTGAAGGATTATGGTCTTAAACTAATTTAGATTAGGTAACAATATAATAACCAAAAGCAGAAGGTAAAAGAATAATAAATGAAAGAGGTACCCAGGTCTTAAAAAGGGATTATTCCAGAGACCAGTATCAATATTTGCTTTAATTTGTTATTACTCTTTCTTGCTTAAACACATTTAGCCATAATTATAGGAAACATCCTATTCTCATGCTCCCCAAGTTAGTTATTCTGTTAAGAGCTGATGTAGAAATTATTTTTCGGTAACTCAAATCTATATCTTAAGTTTTTTAACCAGTTTGGTTGATTATTTTTGGAGCCACAGGAATAAAAGAATGCAGGAATTACCCAAATTAAGCAAAACTAACTTTCAAACCCACTAATAAATTAATAAATTAGCAGGCCAATCAACTTTCAATTTGAAATGCGATCAAATATTGAGTATTTTGATGTTTGCTGGTTTAGTTGTCTTTCCATAGTAGCAAGTTTGTTAGTTACCAAAGCCTAGCCTACAACAGTGTACTGATTATGATTTGGGGAATCTATAGTCAGACTATATGGGTTCAGAGTTTGGCTTTACAATGGCCTAATTGTATAATATTGGAAAAGTTTCTGGAGTTCTCTAAGAACAACTATAAAAAGTTCAGAACAATAACTTATTCATAGTAAACCCTCAGTGAATGCTAATCATTCTCCTTCTTTTCCTGACAAACTCTGATTCCTTTTTCAAGATCCACTTAAATGTAGTATTTGTAAAGTTTTCTTCAGACTCCCAGGTAGACTTGGTGCTCACATTGTCTTTTGTGAATTATTACACTTTAGCAATTTCTAGGAATTCTCTGAGTGTCCAATAGTTAGGACTCTGAGTTCTCCCTGCAGGAAACATGGGTTTCATCCCTGGTTGGGGAACTGAATAATATCCCACAAGCTATGTGTTGCAGCAAAAAAAAAAAAAAAAAAGTTGGCAATTCTTATGATACTGTACTTGAATTATTCATTTGTATATCTGCTTTATCATTTGAATGTAAGTTTTTAGCAGCATGTGTGGACTAGTTAATCATACCTTCCCTGAACTTAAGAAACTAGCATATACTTCAGATATCCTTTATCACATTATATGGCAATTTGTTATTTATCTATCTCTATCTATTCCATTAGAATATGCACTGTATCTTCACTGATCATATAAGAACTTAGCACACAGTAGATGCTTAATAAATCCTGGCAGAATGCATGAATGAACTTTATGTAAGTAGCAAGTGGGGTGAAATGAGGGTGTAATACTAGTGATAGCAGCAGGCATTTTACAAGCCATAAAAATTGCCATCTTTAACCCAGAAGCCATGATTTAAGACAATGGTTCTCAATTCTAGTTGCACATTATAATTACCTGGGGAACTTTTAGAAACTAATGGTGGCCAAAGCTTACCCCCAAAGGTTCTTATCTAATCAGTTTAAGAGGAGACCAGATATTCATAACTTTTAAAAAAACATTTTTATTGAGGTATAATTTACATACCATAAAATTCATTCATTCAAAATGTACAACTTCAGTAGTTTTAATAAATTTATGGAGTTGACAGCTATTACCACAATCTAATTTTTGAACATTTCCATTAACCCACCCAAAAATCTCCTATCCATTTGCAGACAATTCCTATCCCTACTCCCAGCCTGGGGAAACACTAATCCAATGTGTCTATATAGATTTTCTTTTTGATATGATATAATTCACATGCTATACAATTCATCCATTTAAAATGTGTAATTAAGTAGTTTTTAGCATATTCTTAGGTTGTGCAACCATCACCACTATCCAATACCAGAACACACCACTATCCAACACCAGAACACTTTCATCACCTTGAAAAAGAAACCCATACCCATTGGAAGTCATTCTCCATTGTCTTTCCACCCCTTGGAAACTATGAAGCTATTCCTATATTCATGGATTTGCCTATTCTGGACATTCCATATCAATGGAATCTTTCAAGCCTTTTTTGTCTAGCTTCCGTCACTTAGCATATTTTCAAGGTTCATCCATGTTGCAGCCTGTATCAGTACTTCATACATTTTTATGGTTGAATAATATTGCTTTGTATGATATAACACATTTGGTTTATTCATTCATAAGTTGATGAACAATTAAGTGTACTGTTACCACTTTTGAGCTAGCATGGACTTTTGTGTATACATTTTTGTGTGAATATTCATTTGTGTTTTCACTCTTCCTGAGTAGAGCTTTGGGGGTGAAATTCCTGGGTTAAATAGTAATTCTATGCTTAAGTTTTTGTGGAACCATCAAAATGTCTTCCAAAGTGACCATGCCATTTTACATTCCCACCAGCAGTGTAGGTTTAGTCTCTCAGTTGTGTCCAACTCTTGGCATACCGTGGACTGAGCCCACCAGGCTCCTCTGTCCATGGGATTTCCCAGGCAAGAGTGCTGGGGTGGGTTGCCATTTCCTTCTCCAGGAGATAGTTCCTGCCAGGGATCAAACCCGGGTCTCTTGCATTGCAGCAGACTCTACTGACTGATCCAACAGGGAAGCAGTATGAGAGGGTTCCAATTTCTCAACATCCATGTCAGCACTTGTCATTTTGTTTGTTTTTTCTTATAGCCATTATAGTGAGTGTGAAGTTGGATTTCATCGTGTATCAATTTACAATTCCTTAGTGACTAATAACGTTGAGTATCCTTTCTTATAGATTTTTTAAGCTTCAGAAACCTGTGTTTTCTTCAGCCAGAAGTCAAGAATAACTTACTTAGAAAATGTAGTTCCAGAAAATGAAGGAAAGCACTGTGAGCCACTGTGTCTCTGAACTGGAGTTTGTTTGGATCAAGATCAACAGTCTTCATGTGTGACGATAACTGGATGAGCGGTGATAAACAGATGCCTCCTCAGACTAAGGACGTATATAGTGAAAAAGAATAAGGGTGATCTCTTATACTCTTTCAGAATGTTGACTTAATAATGAAAGCACTGATGTACTTTGAAAAAATGAGAGTAAGATACTGAAACTTGGTTTAGAAGTCTGATGGGGGTAGCAGGTGAAGAATGCTTGTAAATGAAATAAGGTGTGTGCCAGTGAGGTCCATTTGATGGGGTTGACTTCTGGTCGTGTCCTGGGAAATAGTGACAGATCCTTAGGCAAGATGACCTGTAACTGACTAAAGGAGTAAATGAAATGAAAGCTATATCCAAGTTCTTAAAGCAGATCAGAAACAACATGAAGTGCCTTTGCTGTGTGGTCCTTTAATTGAGCAAATGATGGCTAAGAGATGAAAGAGGAAGTTTTTCTCCCACTTCAGTGTCATGATTGTTAAATAAAATCTTGGCTATCCATCTAAATGAAGCATAAAGAACAGTGGAAAGGTATCAGTATCCAAGAATGGTGATTCCATGGGCTATTAAAGAAATTTCAAGTGACCAAGAAGCCAGAATAAAAATGGCAGACAGAATGGTGAGAACCACTCATAAATGTGGGCATTCACAATTTATGAATGCATGTAAAACACCAAAGTCTCCCTGCAAGACAGATACCAGAAATAAGACACTTCCAAGACTATATTTTTAGTTAATGATCCATAGATTATGTTGTTACAAAGTTACCCTATTTTACTACCATGATGATACCACTTGAATAATAGCTATGCTGTTTTATTGCAATTCATTTAGTAAAGGCAGATAGCCTACCTTCTAGTCTGCTAATGAGTAAGAACTATTTTCTTTCTCTTTGCTTCTTCCTTCTGTCTTCCTTGAAGTATCTCAAACATCGGAGGTAAATTTAAATTTGTCTTTGCCTGTTGGGTTTTAGCTTCCTGGTGCCTATTAGGTAACTCCCAATCATAAATAACCACTCCAGACCACTTGTGTCCCAAATCCTGGCTTTGATTAAAAGTTTTTCTAGTTTTCAACAGACCTTTTCTGGACCATTCCCCCAAAGTATTCTCTGCTACAATTTTAAAGAATCTATTGATAATATACTTCAGCCACATCTTGAATGAAATTGACTGTTGTGTGCTTGCTGGAGAATATAGTTACCATTTCTGTCATTTTTCCTGGTAGAAGGTGTTGCACTATTTTAAAAACTGACTAATAAGGGATTCTTTAGAATAGAATTTTTGAGGGTTGAGATTTTTCAAAATGAAAAATATAAGAGCAACAATTAAATAAATCAACTGTAAATATTGCTGAGGACTATGTGTCAATCCAGGAAAATAAACAATCAGTAACAAAACTTTCAAATACAAAGGACAACCTTTCAGATAAAGATTTTTCCTTCTCTAGTTAATTGTAGCCCATAAGGATAAAAATCTACCTAGGTTGATCTACCTATTGTTTGAAATGAGTAGATATATTCTTGTGTAGGTGTGGATTGGCTTAATCATTCTTACTTTGTATTCTTATTCTCTTGACAGAAAATCATCCAAGTATGTGAATTGAAGGAAAAGTTTAAATTCATTCTTGCATTCTATCTTATGTTTGATTGTGATTCATTTTCTGAATTCTTTGCTGAATCATATTATTTGAAAATTAAAAAAATGCATTTCACTTTGAAGGAGACATACATTTTGCTCATTAAGAGACTGAGAACTTGGGACTATCCAATACATGGGGACAATGTGTCTCTCTAATACTAAAGTATTTAATAAATATGGAAGCAGGAGTCCTTGATGAAATTACTTAACAGAGGAGTAAAGAGGTCCCAGGTGACTTCCTCAAGGTCATATAGCTAGTTAAGCAGCAAAGCTAGTGCTAAGAACTGTGACATTCTTGACCCTTAATTAGAGTTTTCTTCCACAGTACATTGCCTATGTTCCTCCACATTTGTGAAAGATACTTAACTAGGTGGTGGTGCATTATCAGGCCTATGGTGAAAATGTGAGCAAACTCTTCCAGGTCTGAGCAGATAACCAAGTATGAGTTTCATTGTGGACAAGTAAGAAGAAATGAATTTGCAAGAAAATTACCCAAAGTCCAAAATATTAGATATTATCATGACAAAAGATTGTTGTTCAGTCACTAAGTCGTGCCTGACTCTTTGTGACCCCGTGAACTACAGCAGGCAGGTGTCCCTGCCCTTCACTATTTCCTGGAGTTTGCTCAAACTCAAGTCCATTGAGTCGATGATGCCATTCAACTATCTCATCCTATGTTGCCCACTTCTCCTCCTGCCCTCAATCTTTCCCAGCATCACGGTCTTTCCAATGAGTCGGCTCTTCAAATCAGGTGGCCAAAATATTGGAGCTTCAGATTCAGCATCAATCTTACCAATGAATATTCAGGGTTGATTTTCTTTAGGATTGACTGCTTTGATTTTCTTGCAGTCTAAGGGACTCTCAAGAGTCTTCTCCAGCACCACAATTCAAAAGCATCAGTTCTTCAGTGTTCAGCCTTCTTTATGATCCAACTCTCACATCCATACATGACTACAGGAAAAAAACATAGCTTTGACTAGACAGACCTTTGTCAGCAAAGTCATATCTCTTTTTTTAAAATTAATTTATTTTTTATTGAAAGAGAACTGCTTTGCAGAATTTTGCTGTTTTCTGTCAAACCTCAACTTTTTAATACACTGTCTAAGTTTGTCATAGGTTTTCTTCCAAGGAGCAAGCATCTTTTAATTTCATGGCTTCAGTCACCATCCCCAGTGATTTTGGAGCCCAAGAAAATAAAATCTGCCACTGTTTCCACCCTTTCCCCATCTATTTGCCATGAAGTGATGGAGCCAAATGCCATGATCTTAGGTATTTGAATATTGAGTTTTAAGCCAGCTTTGTCAATCTCCTCTTTCACCCTCAATCAAAAGACTAGCTGCTCTTCACTTTCTGCCTTTAGAATGGTATTATCTGCCTATCTGAGGTGGTTGATATTCCTCCCAGCAATCTTGATTCCAGCTTGTGATTCATCCAGCATGGCATTTTGCATGATGTACTCTGCATATAAGTTAAATAAGCAGGGTAACAGTACAGTATTGACATACTTTTTTTTTTTTTTTTACCAGTTTTTAACCAGTCCTTTGCTCCATGTCTGGTTCTAATTGTTGTTTCTTGATCTGCATACAGGTTTCTCAGGAGACAGGTAACGTGGTCTGGTACTCTCATTTCTAAGAAGTTTCCAGTTTGTTGTGATCCACACGGCCAAATACTTTTGTGTAGTTGATGAAGTAGATGTTTTTCTGGAATCCTCTTGCTTTTTCTATGATCCAACTGGTGTTGGCAATTTGATCTCTGGTTCCTCTGCCTTTTCTAAATTCAGCCTGTATATCTGGAAGTTCTTGGTTCATGTACTGGTGAAGGCTAACTTGAAAGATTTTGAGCATAATTGTGCTAGCATGTGAAATGTGTGCAAATGTGTGGTACTTTCAACTTTTTTTGGCATTGCCTTTCTTTGGGATTGAAATGAAAACTGACCTTTTAAAGTCCTGTGGCCACTACCAAATTTTCCAGATTTGCTGATATATTGAGTGCAGCACTTTAACAGCATCACCTTTAAAGATTTAAAATAGCTTAACTGGAATTTCATCACCTCCACTAGCTTTGTTTGTAGTAATGCTTCCTAAGGCTCACTTGACTTCACATCCAGGATATCTGGTTCTAGATGAGTAACCACACCATCATGGTTATCCAGGTCATTAAGAGCTTTTCTGTGTAGCTCTTCTGTATATTCTTGCCATCTCTTCTTAATTTCTTCTGCTTCTGTTAGGTCCTTGCCATTTCTGTCCTTTATTATTCCCATCTTTCCATGAAATGTTCCCTTGGTATCTCCAATTTTTTTGAAGAGATCTCTAGTCTAGGGAATCATTATAGAGATTTAGACATTATTAAGAAATGTTGGGGCTTCCGACTGGTAAAGAATCTGCCTGCAATGCAGGATTCGATTCCTGGGTAAGGAAGATTCCCCTGGAGAAAGAAATGGCAATCCACTACAGTATCCTTACCTGGAAATCCCACAGACAGAGGAGCCTGGTGGGCTACAGTCCACGGGGTCGCAAGAGTTGGACATGACTTAGCGACTAAACCACTACTAAGAAATGTGTGTCAGAAACCAACACAATATTATAAAATAATTATCTTTCAATTAAAAATAAAATTTTAAAAAAGACCTGAAGAAAAAATAAAAATGTATTAATTGGAAACTAAGTGTCCATTAATGGAAGAATGCATAAAGAAAATAAAATGTGGTATACATACATACACCACAATCAAATATTAGTGAGCCATAAAAGAGGAGGAGATTTTGTTATTTGTGACAACATAGATGAGCTTTGAGGGCATTGTACTAAGTTAAATAAGTCAGACAGAGAAAGACAAGTACTGTATGGTCTCACTTATATGTGAAGTCTAAAACAAGAACAACAACAAAAGCAAAACAAAACAAAATCTCATAGACACAGAGAACAACATTATTGGTAGTTACCAGAGGCGGGAGGTGGGGGTGGAGGTGAGTGAAATGAGTGAAAGAGATCAAAAAGTACAAACTTTCAGTTATAAGATAATTCATGAGGATGTAATGTACAGTATTATGATTATCATTAATAATACTGATATGTATGTTTGAAATTTGAGAGTAGATCTTAAAAGTTCTTATCATAAGATAAAAATGTATATCTATATGTATTGATGGATGTTAATTAGACTTATTGCAGTGATCATTTTGCAAAGTACACAAATATTGAATCATTATATTGTACACCTGAAACTAATAATAATGTTTTGTGTTAATTATATCTCAACAAAAAAAATTGAGAATAGATTGTTTTAAAAGCATAATAAATACACTGGAAAAATCTACAAAGAATTAATATCATCTAATACAAAACCATAATGTACATATCTGGAACACTGTGTCTTAGTTTAGTTACTCTATGTCAAGGAAAACAGAATAGAAACTTCCAGCAAAAGTTAGAGCGTAGATAAAAGAAAATTATTTAAGGAGTAGAGACTTCCATAAGAAGTCTTTCCAGGGTAGGAATATACATAGTGGGTAGAAATAAGACAAGTATTTATTAAATTTTATGAGTTTATAGTTTAGGTGAACATATTCTATTAGAACTGGAAACTTGAAGATGTAGTTTTAGGACTCCTTTTTTTAAAACCAGATATTTAATATGTTGAATGAATTATTTCCTGGCCCTATATTCCCTGTCCTTGCTCCAGTCCCCTCAGGGGCACATTCATCGAGGACTTAAAAAGTAGGCAGCTTTAAAGAGCCACCATAGTAATGAGGTATAACATGAGTGTAAAAATACCATTTGGAGGATCAGAGAGTAACAGACCGTCCCCGACTTTCACACCCAACTTCCTCCGCAAGTTAGTATGACACATGATATGTGAATATGGGTTTTATGGTGTGACACATGTGTAACTTAGCTAAAATGGATAGACTGATACCACAGATGTAATAGTGCTCAGATTTTATGCTCTATCTATTGAAAATGAGAATTTCACACTGTAACAGTATAAATAGAAATGTGATTTACATTAAGTACTTGATTTCAGGTACTTTTGATAAATCCATCACATTTACAACAGTTACAAAATTTTGGCCCTCTGGAAAGTGGGAGGAATGGGATGTGGTGTGGTCACCTCTCATCCCCATATTTATGGTAAGAGCAGTAAAATAATTATAAAAAGATTTATCTTTCTACATTCTTTGTTCTCTTAGTGGTAATACAGGGAGAGGCTAATTTGGTGGCTAGGGGGATGGGGGGGTGGTTATTCTATCTGCTGCTGCTGCTGCTGCTGCTAAGTTGCTTCAGTCGTGTCCGACTCTGTGCGATCCCATGGACTGCAGCCCACCAGGCTTCTCTGTCCATGGGATTCTCCAGGCAAGAACACTGGAGTGGGTAGCCATCTCCTTCTCCAATGCATGACAGTGGAAAGTGAAAGTGAAGTTGCTCAGTCGTGTCTGACTCTTAGCAGTGACCCCATGGACTGCAGCCTACCAGGCTCCTCCATCCATGGGATTCTCCAGGCAACAGTACTGGAGTGGGGTGCCATTGCCTTCTCCCAGTGACTTTAATTCTCCAGAGAGGGGAGGGAGGATCTAAGAAGAAAAGTGGGGCTTTCATGTTAGAGTTCTCCTTAAGCTCTAGAGGCTTCAGGAAGGACAGCAGAGGGAATTTTATTGACCAGCTCTGTTAAACAGAGCAGAAAAACAGACATAGTTTAAGACCGGGATCTCTATCCAGGAATAGATAGTGCAGAGGTGTAGAGGTGGAGAGGTGGAGCCAGTGAGGCATTTCTCAGGAGCCTGACTTGAATGAGGGAATAAGAGACTTAGGGCATCAACACTCCAGTAGCTTTAACCCACTTCCTCTCCCCTAGTCCACCTAATGCTCCTCTGCACCTTTTACAATACAGAGGAAGGGAGGCTGAGGAATCATAAAGCTAGAGCAATAACTTTTCCAGGCATCTTCCATGCACATGCTTTTACTGGTAAAGGGGACCAAATGCTATAGTTCCCCATTTAATTTATAAAATAATAGGTCCTTATTATAGAAAACTGGGACAACACAGGAAAAAAAATAAGAAAATCATCCATAATTCCTCTGCCTAAAGACAAATGTCACTTCAGTCATTTTTCATGCACATGCATAGGGATTTAAAATCATATAGTAATCTGAATATGCTATCTTGTTCCTTGCTTTTTCAATTAACAATAGTTCATACACATTTCAATGCCAATACATATTACATTTCAAGATTTTAATAACCATGTAATAAAATTATATCAGACTTTAGTCAATAGATTTCCTATTGTTAAACATTTACTAAGATATTATAAACATAGCTTTTATACATATTCCTACAAAGAAGTCCTTGTTCCTTTCATAATTAAGCCCTTAGAATAAATTAACTGACATGAATAAAATGGTATATATTATTTTGTTAAAAATATTTTTGGTTTATCCTTTGGAATTACACAAAATTAAAATGGTATATGCTATTTTGTTAAAAAGGTTTTTGTTTTACCCTTTGGAAATACACAAAACTGCACATCTACTATTAGAGTATGAGTGTGCCCACCTCACTGTACCTTTCCCAAAGAAACAGATTTTGTTCTTTGAGGAGAACATACAGATTTACTGAATTGGACACTACCCCATTAGACGTTAGTACTACTAACAATAGCTAGCATTTGTTGAATGTGTTTTCTAAAAAGCATATTTTTTTCTTCTAATTTTAAAAATCATCTTAAAGAAGAAGACAAATTAATGAGATACTAATATACACAGATGTATCGTGGTAAACATATATCATAATGTATACTAATTATATGTGTTCACTAGGAGAAATGGCCCAAGATGGAAGCTGAATTTGAAGGTTAAAGTTACTTCAGGGAAAGCTTCCTCCATAAGGAATAGTCATTGTTATTATCACCTTTACCTAAATAGTCACCAGGCACATTCTGTTGAATTAAGTGCTTCATATGCTTTACTTAATGAGAAAGGAAATAAATGGCTATCTATTAATTTTTCTACACCATGGAAATTGCTGTTTTTAGGAACTGCTGAAATAAATTCTAAAGACAGTATTTATCTAGCCTCTCCTTTTTCCTAGTGCCTTATCTCTAACATGATTTTATTAACTTCTTAAAATCACTGCAAAGGCAATTACTTTGAAAGAGGTCAAGGCTTATTTGATTCATTTCAGCACTGACAGTTTAAAGGCACACACATAATCAAATGTTGGGCTTAGTCAGAAAAAGCTTGAAAGAAATCTATTCTAAAAACTAAAATTCAACCTCACAAATGCATTAAGGATATTTTTATTACCATCTCTATTTGGTTTGGAAAAGTAAGCTATTTGAGAATGATTCTTATCCGTTACCATAACACGGATTGAGTAGAATGGTTGCCCATAAGGATACTGAAAATTGAGCATTAAGAAATTATCTTTTCAAGTGAAAAAATTATCTTGACTCAGTTACTATTAAAGTTAACACCAAAGGTCATTCATAGTTACTTCTATATATATAGATATTTTCTCATTTCTCTAAATTTTGAACTAAGACATAATATCTCTTCAATGTTCAGAATAACTCCTGAAACAGCTCACTAAATTTTGAGAAACTGACATATTCTCTTACTGGCTAAAAGATGAACACATAACCTGTGTAAAAATTAGCAAATAATCTTTTATTAAGGAACTAGGCAGGGCACTATTCTTTAGGGTGAGTTTCTAAATTTAAAATTTGCCTTTGTTCGGGTGAGTTTCTAAATTTAAAATTTGCCTTTGTTCTACCAAATAATTTATTAAAATCTTGTTTACAGTTGGAACACTCTACCACATTAGAGATTTCCAGACAAAATGTTAGTAATTAGCTGATGGTGTACCACACCCAAGCATGTTATCAGCCACTTTTTCTAGGTTTCTGCAAGCAGTCACACATAGACATTTATCTCAGATAGGTACAATCATAATCATGTATTTTATGAAAAGTCAGGCTGAGTCTCTATTTTTTAAGATTACTTGATCTCAAGACTTAGCAAAAACCTTTTTTGAAAGTACACCCTTAGATGAAAGGAGACAAACATGGATTAGCAGCTAAATAGTGAAGTCAGTTCTCAAATACTCCTGTTCATGGAAAAATTATGATGCAGATTCAAAAAAACAAAACAAAACAGAAGATAGAGAGCTTCTCTAGATAAGTGTGAATAACTTAGGGTAAGACAATTTTAAGAAACTGAGGGTAAACTTCAGTCAATTGGATGTGGGATCCTATAGCTGAGACCAAAAGATGATGGGGACTCTGGATGTCAGGGAAGAATTAGAAATGTATGCATTTGTGCATTTTCGTATTAGAAGGATTAAGACACCATGATTTGAGTTTTCATTGGTGGCCTGGGACCAAATGGAATAGAACAGCCTACTACATAGCTTTGGGACCATATTTTCATTATCTATTTCTTCATGTCCCCAGCATTCATCCTTATGACACACTCAGTTTTAACACATTCTTGTTTGATTGAGATTCATTTGCAGATGAATTAAGTTCAAGATAAATAAAATCATTTTCAGATACAAGACATTATACATCACTCTAGAAATTGGAGAAGAGAATTACAGGGAGAAGAAATAATAGTACTGCACTACGGAAATTGTATGGCCAAGAAGAAATTTCAGGTTTTCCTTTAATTTCTGTAAAAACTTGCCTTTATTATTCTGAAGTCCATCATTTTTATTTATGAAATATCTAAGACTTCAATTATTTTTTAATTTTATTTCATAACAGAATTGCTCCTTCCAGTGTCCATTCATCATCAACTATAGTATCTTTGTCTCCATTAGTCTCACAGTTTTTTCTTGATTATTTTGATACTTTTTGTTATTTACTGCATATTTTTCACATAGTTTTGGTGTCTCACTTTTTACTTTGTTAACTTCCCCCATTACAATGTTTTCCTCTCCTATAACCATAGATTTTGATTTATAATGTTTCACAGAATCAAATTTGTTTAATGTGCTTATGTGATTGCATAATATTAGATTTATTCTATCTTTTAAAATTACCTCACAACCCATATTCTATCTTGATTGTAAATAAAAGTGAGAGGATGACACTGCATAAATATATTTTAAAAATTGCTCTTATCTTGGGAACATTCTCAAAAAGATCTTCATGACCCAGATAATGATGATGGTGTGATCATTCACCTGGAGCCAGACATGCTAGAATGTGAAGTCAAGTGGGCCTTAGGATGCATCACTATGAACAAAGCTATTGGAGGTGATGGAATTCCAGTTGAACTATTTCAAATTCTAAAAGATGATGCTGTGAAACTGCTGCACTCAATATGCCAGCAAATTTGGAAAACTCAGCAGTGGCCACAGGACTGAAAAAGGTCAGTTTTCATTCTAATCCCAAAGAAAGGCAATGCCAAAGAATGCTCACACTACCGCACAATTGCACTCATCTCACACGCTAGTAAATTAATGCTCACAATCCTCCAAGCCAGGCTTCAATATTACATGAATCAACAACTTCCAGATGTACAGTCTGGTTTTAGAAAAGGCAGAGAAACCAGAAATCAAATTGCAAACATCCGTTGGATCATAAAAAAGGCAAGAAAGTTTCAGAAAAAAACATCTACTTCTGCTTTATTGACTACACCAAGGCCTTTGACTGTGTGGATCACAAAAAACTGTGGAAAATTCTGAAAGAAATGGGAATACCAGACCACTTTGCCTGCCTCCTGAGAAATCTGTATGCAGGTCAAGTAGCAACAGAACTGGACATGGAACAACAAAATGGTTCCAAATTGGGAAAGGAGTACATCAAGGCTGTATACTGTCACCCGGCTTATTTAACTTATATGCAGAGTACATCAAGCAAAATGCCAGGCTGCGTGAAGCACAAGCTGGAATCAAGATTGCTGGGAGAAATATCAATAACCTCAGATATACGAATGACACCACCCTTATGGCAGAAAGAGAAGAAGAACTAAAGAGCCTCTTGATGAAAATGAAAGAGGAGTGTGAAAAAGTTGGCTTAAAACTCAACATTCAGAAAACTAAGATCATGGCATCTGGTCCCATCACTTCATGTCAAATAGATGGGGAAACAATGGAAATGGTGAAAGACTTTGTTTTGGGGGGCTCCAAAATCACTGCAGATGGTGACTGCAGCTATGAAATTAAAAGACACTTGCTCCTTGGAAGAAAAGCTATGGCCAACCTATAATGTGCCAACCAGCACATTAAAAAGCAAAGACATTACTTTGCAGACAAAGGTCTGTCTAGTCAAAGCTATGGTTTTTCCAATAGTCATGTATGGATGCTTTTGAACTGTGGTGTTGGAGAAGACTCTTGAAAGTCCCTCGGAGTGCAAGATCAAACCAGTCAATCTTAAAGGAAATCAGTCCTGAATATTCATTGGAAAGACTGATGGTGAAGCTAAAGCTCCAATACTCTGGCCACCTGATGTGAAGAACTGACTCATTTGAAGAGCCCCTGATGCTGGGAAAGATTGAAGGCAGGAGGAGAAGGCAACAACAAAGGGTGAGATGGTTGGATGACATCACTGACTCAGTGGACATGATCTTGAGTAAGCTCTGGGAGTTGGTGATGAACAGGGAATCCTGGTGTGCTGCAGTCCATGGGGTCACAAAGAGTCAGACACGACTGAGTGACTTAACTGAACTGAACTGAGAACATTCTCATTTATAATCCATTTTTGCTTAAATAATTGCCAACAACATATTTATTTGTCTTCCCAGTGAAAAACAAGGCAGGACAAAAAGAGAGCTAGGAAGGCAATGCCAAAAAGCAGCCTATATCTTTGAAGTAGCGAAGGGAGTGAAGCCTAAGATGGAGAAGACAATAGCAAGATATCACCAACTCCCCTTTTGTAACTCAACTAATATCAACGAGTCCCATTTTAAATCAACTCAGACAAATTAAGTAGAAAAAACTTACTAATTGGACTGCTGACCCACTGTCAGTAATCTTGAGGAAATCATGAAAATAGGTAAAGATGCCTAAAACCTGGAAAGTTTGATTCTGGAAATCATTGACAGGTATATTTTGCCTTTATCTTTAAAAATGTCAACAGTATAATATTGTAGATTACTTATGCATACTTAGAAGAGCTCTAGGAGACAGCAAAGGTCTGTTGGTTACAAGTCATACCAAATGAGTCTCATTTTCTTTCTTGATAGGGTGACAAGATAGGTAGAGAAAAGAATACCCTAGATACAGTATATAATATTCTCTACAAGTCATTTGACAAACAGTTTCATAATGTCCTAGTCAATAAGATGAGAAAATGAAAATTGGAGTGAACAACTGAACATGAGCAGGATTAATTTTTGCTATTCTGAAAAGATCATTAAAAAGTTGTGCTACAGAACTCTGTTCATGACCTTGTTCTCTTAAGCATTTTTATTATTATTTGGATGAAAATGCAGAAGGCAAGTTTATCATGTATGTAAAAGTAACAAGGGCTTCCATGATCACTTAGTGGTAAAGAATCCACCTGAAATACAGGAGACACAGGAGACACGGGTTCAGTCCCTGGGTCTGAAAGATCCCCTGGAGGAAGAAATAGCCACCGACTCCAGTATTCTTGCCTGAAATATCCCATTGACAGAAGGAGCCTGGTGGGTTACAGTCCATAGGGTTGCAAAGAGTCAGGCATGACTGAGAGACTGAGCACACAAAAGTAACAAATCTGGGAATGATAGTTAACATTCTGAATGACAAACAATATTGTAAAAGATGTTGAATGTTTATTTAGATCAAAATGGAACTTTATGAAAATTCTAGAAAAATGCACCCACCCCAGAAAAAAGAGATGAAGCAAAACAGTATGAAATTAATAAAAAGTAATGTAATATGCACCAAAGTAAAGTCCTGTGTTCAATTTAGAAAATCAGATAACTGAAAGAAAATCCTGAGAACAATTCATGGGGAAAAAGATAAAGAATTTTATCAAACACAAGCACCCTTTGAACCAGCTAATACAACAAAATGAAGCGAAACAAAATAGTAAATAGAATCTTGGGTGGCACTAGTAAGAGCCTAAAGTCCAGATCTGTAAAATCAGTGTAATAACAATGATGATGATGATGATACCTTACCCAGGAGGCTCTTGCAAGAATTAAATGAGAAAATCCATGTAAAACACTTGGCACTGGGTTAAGTATAAGCATTCAGTACACTATTATTTTTGTTATTAACAGGAAATACAATAGTCCTACTTTAATTGTGTCAAATCACATCTGGAAGAGTATGCCCATATGAAAGGTACTGAGGAGGATAGAAATACTGGAACCAAAAGGAGGACTGGAAAAAGCTTTCAGTGTGAAAGATGAAATATGATAGTCTTTCAAAATACTAAGGATTGAAAGTAAAAGTGAACATTGCTCAGCTGTGTCCAACTCTTTGCGACCCCATGGACTATACAGTCCATGTTATTTTCTCCAGGCCAGAATACTGGAGTGGGTAATCTTTCCCTTCTCCAGGGATCTTCCCAACCCAGGGATCAAACCCAGGTCTCCTTCATTGCAGGCGGATTCTTTACCAGCTGAGCCACCAGGGAAGCCCACTAAGGATTAGTAAAGAAGAATTAAATTTACTCTTCATGACTCCAGGTGTTACCAATAGGAGAAAGAAACTGTGGTATTACCATAAGGAGGCTCATTTTTTGTTCTACAGGGACAAATTTTTTAATAATCTGAGTTATTCCAAGTTGGAAATAATTACTCAGGTGGTGATAAGTTTCTTGTCACTTGACATAGTTAGGCAAATGCTAGATGACCACCTGGCAGGAAACTCTGTAGAAGGGATTCTTGCCTGTATTATATTTATGTATTTATCCATTTATTAAGTCCATCATGAAACAAATATTTAAGGAGCCCCTATAGTAGGTCAGCATTCTGATAAGTTCCAGTGGACATCTAAGGTTCTTTTCAAGTCAATGATTACATGATTATGAAGAAACAGGTTATCTTAAGCTTTCACAGAGAAACATCTAAGCTCAATGTACAGGGTATTAGAACTTACTTCTGCTTCCCACCCCCAACAGCCCCTAACATTACTTACTGCAAAAGTAAATATCTGCTATCTTATTCCATGGTCTGCACTGGAAACCAATGCCTCATGAATCACATTAAGTTGAAGGCTTTGCCATTTCATCAGCTTGACTGTTTTTTCCCAAATCAGCAGTGCCAGAAGTGCCACCCATAGTTTTCAACTCAAGTTTTGCTGCCTCATGTTGAAATGGCATTTTCTTTTCAATGTAAACATTTTGAGAAACACTGTGAAGAGATTTCATTGAATCAAATGTACCAGAATAGCTATGCTTAGCCTGCTGGGTGAGATCCTTTTCTGAAACAATATTAAAACAAAGACATTCACTCTCTGTAAAAGGAGAGCTATAAACAATATTCACACACTGTGTTCCAGATGAAGTAGTCTCCCTGCTGCAGTCAGCAATATTTCTTTCCAAATCCACTGACTGCCTTAGCCTGACCTTGAGTGGATAAACAATATAATCCTCCATGCCACACCTCACCAACCTCTGCTAGTCAAGAAAGGCATGCTTCTTTCCTAATTACATCACAAATGCAGCTTGTTGTACTAAAACAGCAAAGCATTTGAATTAAAAATCACTTGTCCGAGACTTCGTAAATAACAAAGCAAAACAACCCCCTTCAAAGCCCCAAACACAAAAGGGAAGAACACAGCATGGGGTCATCAGTAAGAGCAGCTTGAACACACACAAAATGCCCTAGGAGGAAAAGGATGATAGCACAGAGGTGAGAAGACTGTGACAAAAATAGTCAGTGGAATGGGAGCATAATAAACAGCTTGGACAGACTTAATCCTAAGAAGAGAGATTGAAAGTAGTTTGAACGTTGGCGAATGTTCTTTTTTCAAAGGAGGCAAGTAAGAAATTTAACAAATTTTAACGTAAGTATAAAACATTAAAATAAATATAAAATAGTATGAACAGTTTACACCTTTCCTCCCCACCACACTCCCAAACTGTTTTCTATGCAGCACACACATAAGTAGTAAAATAATGGCAATTGTCATTCTTCTCTACTTGCTTGGAATAAGTTGTTCTTTGCCCTGGTGGAGTGCAAGTCTATTCTAATACATTTGCATGTCTATTCTAATACATTTTTTAAAACTGGATATATATTTGTATCCACTCAGAAACATCTGTATTGTCATCATTTCCAAGAGAAGTGGGAATGTTAAAAGGTTATCAATTTAGAAATATTAAAATACATCAACAAAGTAGAACTTTCTAGCATAAAATGAAGTGACTTAACACTGCCCCTTATTCTGTCCCTTGTATCAAAGGCTGAATGATGCCATCATTCTGTTCCAGAATGAATATTAGGATGATATAATAAAGCTGTCCTTGGTGGGAAGGTAGCATGCCTGGTATAACTTTGCCTCCTTGAGTGGACAGTAAACAAACAGAAGGGAGTATAATCAATCACAGCTACATAGAGCTTCATGGCCAACAGAGATGAGAAAAGTTAATGGTTAAAAGGTTACAAAATTCATATAACATGAAGATCAGCAGTGTGTATTTTTCTCTCAAAGACTAAAGAAATAGATTATGAGTTTTGAAATGTTGGTTGTTGAAGCCTTTTAAAAGAGCCTTGATTTAAAACATCAAATAATATGGTAATACTTAAAAATGGGAAAAATGCTTGAACAAATAATTTACAAAAGTAAATATAACTAGTGAATATATGGAAAAAATCATCCTCACTGGAAATCAAGGGTAACAATTAAACAAAAAAAAAGATATTGTTTTCCCCTATCTATTTAATAAAAATGAAAAAGAGTAATAACACCTAGTCTTGGTGATGATGTTATCAAACGCACACTCTAAGATATTGCTGATGTATACACTGCCCAAAAAGAAAAATGAAGATGAATATACAAATACAGTAACTGTGGTTTCTCTGGTGATGGAATTCTAAGTGATTTTAACTTTATTCTTTATATTTTCTATATTCCCCAAATGTGTTATAATAAGCATATTTTATAGTTTCACAAAAAATTATTAACAAAAGCCATTTTAAGAAGTGAATTCTGTAAACAAGAAATATCTTCTAAATTTAATACTATATTGCAACATTTTTCTACAAGTTCTCTGGACTCAAAAGTTTGGATATTTATCTTATATAGTGTTTTCTATTGTTTTATGTATTCGGTCTCATTTACCCAACCAGATTGCTAATTTCTTGAAGGTAGGGTTGGTTGTCTCTGTAGAATTCATATCTTCAGAACAAAGTCCAATGTCTAAATGGACAGAAAAATGTCTAAACAGATAATCAATGCATGTTACGTGTACTATCAAAAACCAATTTTTTTCCCCCAAAACTAATTCCTGACCACTCTCCATCCTTGGATAGCTCAACATTGTCAGTATTACTATTATTACCTCAGCCACTCAGTCTTAAAAATGTTGGAGTCTCACCGACTCTTTTCTTTCCCTTATCACCAAGTCTTAGATTCTTTGCAGTGCTTCATTATCTTTTTCATTCCTTTTGTAAGCATGTTATTTAGAGCCTCAAAACTTCACTTCTTGACTATTTCAATGCCTTGTTAATTGGTCTTTCTACCTTTAAATCCCTTCTATACAACACTTTTATGTCAATCTTCCTAAAGCAACATTTTATATGGGACACCTCCTGCTCAAGGGGGAGTGTTCCATGAACTAGGAAATAAAGCAAAACCCACTTTGGCATTTATAGTCAGTACTTATTCAGTGCTTACTATGTGTTTCTCTCTCTCTCACACACACACGCACACCCACATACCCACACCCACAATTTTTCAACACTGTGAGGTACACAACATTATAAACCCCTTTTATGGTGATAAAGCTCAAGATAACACAGTGAGATAGTGGTGGAATTATGTCTTGAACTTTCTACTCTTATCACGTTTCTACTCCCAGTTCCCTTAACCCAGAACATAAATCCCTGCCTGTGTCTTTGCTCATTCCATATTTTCTGTCAAAATGGTCATTTATTCACTTCATTTAAAATAATTCTGTCAATCTTTTGAGACTATGTTCAAGCTTTCTGTGACTATTCCAGCCCAGATTATTTCTTCCTTCTTCATATTCCTCCTTCATTCATAGTCCCATAGTTCTTGTCCTTGTCACCCATTTGGCACTTATTGTCAGATACCTATGTTGTTTTTTATATATCTATTTTTATTCATTCTGTTATCTTAATTATATTGGAGGCCACTTGAAGGCCAAAACCACGTCATATACTTTGTTTGACTTACCCTGTACTCATTAGCACAGTGCCTGAGAATGAAAGTAAAGTCGCTCAGTCTTGTCTGACTCTTTGTGACCCCATGGACTATAGCCTACCACACTCTTTCATCCATGGGGTTTTCCAGGCAAGACTACTGGAGTGGGCTGCCATTTAGTAGATCCTTAATAAATGTTTACTGCTGGGAAAGATTGAGGGCAGGAGGAGAAGGGGACGACAGAGGATGAGATGGTTGGATGGCATCACTGACTCAATGGACATGAGCCTGGGTGGACTCTGGGAGTTGATGATGGGCAGGGAGGCCTGGCATGCTGTGGTTCATGGGCTTGCAAAGAGTTGGGCAGACTGAGTGACTGAATTGATTGACTGATTAAAGTAATTCACTGGGTTATTAATCAATACTTACTAAATATCAACTATATGTTGTTCTAGGTTCTGAGGAGATGAAGATATAAAAATAATTAGAATGTTGTCTGCTCCCTGCCCCCAGGGTCTCACAGTCTGTAGGAAAGAAATACTTGTAAATGAAATATTACAGTGATATGATGAGTGCTGTATGAATGAGGTGCTATGGTAGTACAGGAGAAGTGATAATCTTTGACTAGGGAGATCTGTTAAGCTTTCATTTGGTTGTTACAATAAGTCTAGTCTTGAGACAGAAATTCATCAGGTACACAAGAGATTTCTAGTAGGGAAAAAAATATATAAAAGTGTTAGGATAAAAAGAGCCTTGTACACTTGAATTGTAAATAAGCGAACATGCTTGGAGAGTAAGGTATGTAGATGGAGGTAGGGAGATGAAACTAGAAATGTAAGTAAAGGGCATATCATCAAGGGCCTTGTATGCTGGAGAAAAGAAATATGGTACTTATTTTTATTGGAACCCTAATATCATGGCATCTGGTCCCATCACTTCATGGGAAATAGATGGGGAAACAGTGGAAACAGTGTCAGACTTTATTTTTGCAGGCTCCAAAATCACTGCAGATGGTGATTGCAGCCATGAAATTAAAAGACGCTTACTCCTTGGAAGGAAAATTATGACCAACATAGACAGCATATTAAAAAGCAGAGACATTACTTTGCCAACAAAAGTCCATCTCGTCAAGGCTATGGTTTTTCCAGTGGTCATATATGGATGTGAGAGTTGGACTGTGAAGAAAGTTGAGCGCCGAATAATTGATGCTTTTGAACTGTGGTGTTGGAGAAGACTCTTGAGACTCCCTTGGACTGCAAGAAGATCCAGCCAGTCAATCTTAAAGGAGATCAGTCCTGGGTGTTCATTGGAATGACTGATGCTAAAGCTGAAACTCCAATACTTTGGTCACCTCATGCGAAGAGTTGACTCATTGGAAAAGACGCTGATGCTGGGAGTGATTGGGGGCAGGAGGAGAAGGGGACGACAGAGGATGAGATGGCTGGATGGCATCACCGACTCAATGGACATGAGTCTGAGTGAACTTTGAGAGTTGGTGATGGACAGGGAGGCCTGGCATGCTGCAATTCATGGGGTCACAAACAGTCAGACACGACTGAGTGACTGAATTGAACTGAATATTTCCCCATTCAGTTTGAGAGCTGGAAGGCCATTGTGACCCTAGCAAAAGAAATTTCAGTGAAGTGATAATGTAGAAGTCAAATCCAAGAAGTTTGAAGAGTGGAGAGACAATGAGTGAGAAGTAATGGTGTATTTAAAGTACTATTTCCACACAATGACTTTAGAGAAAGTATGACACATGGCAGAGAAGGTAGAGAATTGAGGGAGAAATTCTTTGGAGAAACTTGAGGGATGTGATATGTGGTGCACTTTGGGTCCTAAAAAAATAGGAGAGAATAATACAAAGAGCACAGGCAAAGGGATTAATTAGATTGGAACAGGAAAGAGAAAACAGGAAGATGTAAAACAGGGGAAAATGGGTATAAATGTAGATAAGTGCAAGTATGGAGTGATTTAGTTTTCTCTGGTGGCTCAAACAGTAAAGAATCTGCCTGAAATGCAGGAGACCTGGGTTTGAGCCCTGTGTCTGGAAGATCCCTTGGAGAATGGAATGGCAACCCATTCCAGTATTCCTGCCTTGAAAATTCTACGGACAGATGAACCTGGCAGGCTACAGTCCATGGGGTCGCAAAGAATCAGACATGACTGAATGACTACACACACACACACACACACACACACACACACACACACACAATAATTTGCTTAGAGAGTATAGCTTAATGGATTATGAAGGAGGTGAGATAGTTTGCTGAGACTTGAGGTATGGGGGTTTGCAGGTGACTTGAAAGGAGGGATAGATAGAAGTAAGTATCTTGTGGATGGATGTCAGATAGTAGATGAGATGGTGAATGGTGCAGTATGGAATGAAGGATGAGGGGAGGAAAGACCAAGGGAGTCTGGCAATCTGATAGAAAAGCAATGGGGATTCAAAAGACTAGAGACATTCATAACGTGAAATATAAGTGTTGCAGAAGGAAGGAAAGGAGAGAATGGAATGGTTAGAGGTTATTATAGTCATAGAGTAGGATAATAAAGTTTAAAATTTTAGGAGTCAAGCACTCTAAGGCAAAGTCCATGGTTTGATCAGCAGACATGGAGGTAATCAGGAGAGTTGAGAAATAAATAGTGAAAAAATAAAGGGTAAATTTTAAGAGTAGATACAGGATAACTTCAAAATATATCTCAAATCAGACCATTTCTCACCAATTCCACTACAACTACTAGGTCCAAGCTACCATTAGCACTAACCTCTTAGTTGATCTCTTAGATTCGTTTTATGCCCACATCCCATCCCCCACACTAGTCAGCTCCTCACACATTGGCCAGAATATTAATATTATATGAGTGCATGCTCCCTCCCTCCTTTGCTCAAAATTCAACTTTCTACTGCCTTCCCATTATAGTTACTCGCCTATAACTCTTACATGATCTGACACTCCACTTTTCCAACCACATCACCTAGCACTTTTCCTGTCCTGGTAGTGGTTCAAATACATTGGTTTCTTGCTGTTCTAAGAGCATAATATGCATGCCTTAGGGGCCAAGGTCCTTTGGGTTTTTGGACATGTTCTCTCTGCCTATAATGCAACCTCACAACCATCTCTGCAGATCTCCTCATGATTCTTCCTTTTTAAAAAAAAAATTTAAATTTATTTATTTTAATTGGAAGCTAATTACTTTACAGTAATTAGCTCTATGCAGTCAACAAAAACAAGACCAGGAGTTGACTGTGGCTCAGATCATGAACTCCTTATTGCCAAATTCAGACTTAAATTGAAGAAAGTAGGGAAAACCACGAGACCATTCAGGTATGACCCAAATCAAATCCATTATGATTATACAGTGGAAGTGAGAAATAGATTTAAGGGGCTAGATCTGATAGATAGAGTGCCTGATGAACTATGGAATGAGGTTTGTGACATTGTACAGGAGACAGGGATCAAGACCATCCCCATGGAAAAGAAATGCAAAAAAGCAAAATGGCTGTCTGAGGAGGCCTTACAAATAGCTGTGAAAAGAAGAGAAGCAAAAAGCAAAGGAGAAAAGGAAAGATATAAGCATCTGAATGCAGAGCTCCAAAGAATAGCAAGAAGAGAAAGCCTTCCTCAGCGATCAGTGCAAAGAAATAGAGGAAAACAACAGAATGGGAAATACTAGAGACCTCTTCAAGAAAATTAGAGATACTAAGGGAACATTTCATTCAAAGATGGACTCAATAAAGGACACAAATGGTATGGACCTAACAGAAGCAGTAGATATTAAGAAGAGGTGGCAGGAATACACAGAAGAACTATACAAAAAAAGATCTTCATGACCAAGATAATCACGATGGTGTGATCACTGACCTAGAGCCAGACATCCTGGAATGTGAAGTCAAGTGGGCCTTAGAAAGCATCACTACAAAGAAAGCTAGTGGAGGAGATGGAATTCCAGTTGAGCAATTTCAAATCCTGAAAGATGATGCTGTGAAAGTTCTGCACTCAGTATGCCAGCAAATTTGGAAAACTCAGCAGTGGCCACAGGACTGGAAAAGGTCAGTTTTTGTTCCAATCCCAAAGAAAGGCAATGCCAAAGAATGCTCAAACTACTGCACAATTGCACTCATCTCACACGCTAGTAAAGTAATGCTTAAAATTCTCCAAGCCAGACTTCAGCAATACGTGAACTGTGAACTTCCAGATGTCCAAGCTGGTTTTAAAAAAGGCAGAGGAACCAGAGATCAAATTGCCAACATCTGGTGGATCATGGAAAAAGCAAGAGAGTTCCAGAAAAACATCTATGTCTGCTTTATTGAGTATGCCAAAGCCTTTGACTGTGTGGATCACAATAAACTGTAGAAAATTCTGAAAGAGATGGGAATACCAGACAACCTGACCTGCCTCTTGAGAAACCTGTATGCGGGTAAGGAAGCAACAGTTAGAACTGGACATGAAACAACAGACTGGTTCCAAATAGGAAAAGGAATACATCAAGACTGTATATTGTCACCCTGCTTATTTAACTTGTATGCAGAGCACATCAAGAGAAACGCTGGGGTGGAAGAAGCACAAGCTGGAATCAAGATTTCCAGGAGAAATATCAATAACCTCAGATATGCAGATGACACGATCCTTATGGCAGAAAGTGAAGAGGAACTAAAAAGCCTCTTGATGAAAGTGAAAGAGGAGAGTGAAAAAGTTGGCTTAAAGCTCAACACTCAGAAAATGAAGATCATGGCATCTGGTCCCATCACTTCATGGGAAATAGATGGGGAAACAGTGGAAACAGTGTCAGACTTTATTTTTTGGGGCTCTAAAATCACTGCAGATGGTGACTGCAGCCATGAAATTAAAAGACAATTATTCCTTGGAAGGAAAGTTATGACCAACATAGATAGCATATTGAAAAACAGAAACATTACTTTGACAACAAAGGTCTGTCTAGTCAAGGCTATGGTTTTTCCAGTGGTCATGTATGGGTGTGAGAATTGGACTGTGAAGAAAGCTGAGTGCCAAAGAATTGATGTTTTTGAACTGTGGTGTTGGATAAGACTCTTCAGAGTCCCTTGGACTGCACAGAGATCCAACCAATCCATTCTGAAGGAGATCAGCCCTGGGATTTCTTTGGAAGGAATGATGTTAAAGTTGAAACTCCAGTACTTTGGCCACCTCATGCGAAGTGTTGACTCATTGGAAAAGACTCTGATGCTGTGAGGTATTGGGGGCAGGAGGAGAAGGGGACTACAGAGGATGAGATGACTGAATGGACATGAGTTTGAGTGAACTCCGGATGTTGGTGTATGACAGGGAGGCCTGGCGTCCTGCCATTCATGGGGTTGCAAAGTCGGACATGACTGAGTGACTGAACTGAACTGAACTGAATTACTTTACAACATTGTATTGTTTTTGCCATACATCAACATGAATCCAACATGGGTTCTCCTCTTACTTCATTCAAGTTTATGTTAAAATCTCCTCACAGAGAAACCTTTCCTTAAAATAATAAACCTCTGTCTTTCCCTACCTCAATACATTGCATTATTTTTCTCATAATGTTTATCACTCACCGAGCTATTTTATGTTTATTTGGTTGTTCATTCCCCTGCTCCACCCTCCACCTGGAATTTATGCTCTTCGGGGATAATGACTTCATTTGTCTTGTTCTTTGTTTGTAACACAGGGGAAAAAAAATTCTTGGTTCAAAGTACGAGTCAAAACAAGCACTAGAACACTTGCTTGAGGCAGAGCTCTGTTCTAAGTGCTGGAGCTACAAAGATGAATACAATGTAGTCCTTACTATAAGCAGTTGCAAGGAACCAAGAGGATAACATAGTTGAATACATCGCCTGGAGAGTGGCAGAAAACAAAGCAGATGTTAAGATAGCAACTAAAGACTAAGCCATGGCTACTGATTTATAGTGATTGCCAAAAGAATAGATTGGAGTGCCCGGTGTTAAGCTCATGTTTTCTAAGCCTTTAGTCTTTATTTCCACCCCTTTCCACCCTTCCCTCAAAGGTAAAAAATAAAAAAAAACAACTGGTACAGAAGCCATCAGGGCTTCCCTAGTGGCTCAGAGGTTAAAGCGTCTGCCTCCAATGAGGGAGACCTGGGTTCCATCCCTGGGTCGGGAAGATCCTCTGGAGAAGGAAATGGTAACCCACTCCAGTATTCTTGCCTGGAGAATCCCATGGACAGAGAAGCCTGATAGGCTACAGTCCACGGGGTCGCGAAGAGTTGGACATGACTGAGCGACTTCACCTTCACCTTCACCTTCACCTTGGTACTGAGGTACTAAGATATCCTTTCTAACTTTGATCTCTTGGAATTTATCTGTTACTCTCAGTCATCTATAAATCTCAAGAGGTTACATGTTTACAATTCAACATGCTAAAACACTTTTTAGTATACTTTTTAAAATTTAACTTGTATATAACATTATATAAGTTTTAGGTGTACACTATCATAATTCAACATTTGTATACACCACAAAATGATCACCAGGCCACCAAAGGTCTAGTTGCCACCCATCACCATGCAGTTGACCCCTTTCAGCCATTTCACTCATCCCACCCCTTTTGCCTCATGTAACCACCAATCTGTTCTTTGTATCTATGAGTTTGTTTTTGTTTTGCTTTGTTTGCTCATTTTGGTTTTTAGATTATTCACATATCAGTGAAATCATACAGTATTTACCTTTCTCTGTCTGATTTATTTCACTTAACAAAATAGCCTCAAAGTCCATCTTGTTTTGTTGTTTTTCTTTAGTCGCTAAGTCGTGTCTGACTCTTTCTTTTTGTGACCTCATGAACTGTAACCCACCAGGCTCCTCTGTCCATGGGATTTCCCAGGCAAGAATACTGGAGTGGATTGCCATACCCTCCTCCAGGGGATCTTCCCGACTCATGGATCAAACCCAAGTCTCCTGCATTGGCAGGCAGATTCTTTACCACTGAGCCACTTGAGAAGCCCTAAAGTCCATCTACTTTGTCATAAATGGCAAGATTTTATTCTTTTTTTATGACAGTGATATTTTATGATTTTATGACAGGGATATTCAGTTGTATTATATATATACATATACATATATAAAAATATATACAGATATATATGTACCAATCATCTATATCCATTCATTCATCAATGAACACATACGTTGTATATATCTTGTATATTGTAAATAATGCTACAATGAACATAAGGGTGCATGTATTAATATCTTTGGAATTAGTGTCAGATAAATATCCAGAAGTGGAATACCTGAGTCATATAGTAGTTCTATTCTTTGTTGTTTGAGGAAGCTCCACACTGTTTTTCATAGTGGATGTACCAATTTACAGTCCCAATAATGGCTCACTAAAGTTCCATTTCTTCACATCTTCAACTTTTGTTATTCTTTGTCTTTTGGATAATGGCCATTCTAACAAGTGTGAGGTGATATTTCATGGTTTTGGTTTGCATTTCCCTGATAGTGATGCTAAACATCTTTTCATGTGCCTATTGGCTTTCTGTAGGTCTTCTTTGAAAAAATATCTACTTAGCTCCACTGCTTACTTTTTAATTGCATTGTTTGTTTTTCTTTATTGAGTTGAGTTCTTTACATATTTTGGATGCTAACTCCTTTTCAGATATATTTCCAAATATTTTATTCCATTAACTGGGTTGCCCTTCCATTCTGATAATGGTTTTCTTTGTTGTGCAGAAGCTTTTTAGTTTTATGTAGTCTCATTTGCTTATTTTTGCTTTTGTTTCCCTTTCTTTTGGAGTCAGATGCACAAAACACTGTTCGAACCAATGTCAATGAGATTACCACCTATATTTTCTTCCAGGAATTTTATGGTTTCAAGTCTTACATTCAAGTCTTTAATCCATTTTGAATTAATTTTTGTGTATGATAAAAGATGGTGGTCAAATTTCATTCTTTTGCATGTGGCTGTCCAGTTTTCTCAATATCATTTATTAAAGAGACTGCTTTAGTAATCTTTATTCTTATTTTTGTTGTGTGAGCTATAGATATCTTTATATATGTCCATACTTGCCTGCACAATGGTATGAGTGAAGGAGGATGGAAATAAACTTAAAGGGGAAATTTTGATACTCATAGGAATCAGTTAAATTGCAACTGAAGCCACTATTAAGTGTGGAACAGTGCATAATGTAAAGCATGCTCCATCTAATTGGTGTAGTTCCCAACCTCTTACTCTAGCCACACTTCTCATTCAGTTCTATGATCTCATGTATTTGACTGAATGAGTGACAGGCTTTATTTTTCCAATTTCCTGGGTTAGTTTATTGTGAATCTGGGTAATTGCAATAAGAGTACATAAACTACCTCTTTTCTATTTTTTCCCTCTAACAAAGATAATGAAACCAGAATGGCAAGTACATTAAAAACAACTAAGAAACTAAATGTACTATTTACTCCCTTATTGTAATCTTAAAAATATGAAATGGCAAATATTTAAATTAAATCTACACAATACAATCCCAGCTAAAAGATCTTCATCAAGAAGAAAACAAATCATGCCTTTTCATCAATCCTACTTTCCCAGATCTTTCAGGAAACTGCATTAGCCCCAACTTGTGTTCAAATAAATGTTCTTTTTTTTTTTTTAACCCCCTTGGTAAATATGTTAATTTATATTAGTGTTTATATTTGTATTAAAGATACAAACCTATATTTGTAAATATTTCAAAGGTTGTCCTGTAGATATATGTTGTATGGTGTGAATTCTACTCCATGTTTCCTGATTAGCAGTGCTTTTTATTTTTACATTTTTAGTATGTGCCTCATGGTTCTTAATCTAGAGTTTATCAAAAAGTTGTTGCTTAATTAATACATATCCATCTATGGCCTCATCCTCTTTCCCCAAGACTCATATATCTAAATGCCTATGAAAGCTCTGCTTGGAGGCAACTGAAACTTAAGTATGGCTAAATAGAGCTTTCAGTTTCCCCCATCTCAAACTGGCTTCTCTCCCAGTACTTCTTGTCTCAATAAATGTCACTGCTAAAGCTAAAAATCTAGGAGTCATTTTTGACACTGTTATTTCTTCATATCCTTAGCCTAACCTAATCCACCAACAAGACATGTCAGTTTTAACCTTCAAAATTTATCCAAAATCAAAACACTTTTCACCACCTCCACTGCTATGGATAGTCCAAGCCAGTATCAACTCTTGCTTAGTCTTGCCTACATACTTTAAGTATCCCTTCATGGGTCTCTTTGCTTCTATTCTTGACCACCTACATTCTATCCACTACTTAGCAATTAGAATAATCTTTTTAAAACACACACCATGTCAGGGCTCTCTCCTTCTTTGTATACTCCAATGGCTTCCCACTGCACTAAGAATAAATTCTGAAGTCATCTACCATGACTTACAAGACTCTACATTATTTAAACTCTCTGACCTATTTCTCATCACCCCCAACTCACTCTTCTCCAAAGTCCATGGCATTCATACTGTTCTAAGAACACAAAAACTCATTTTCTGATTTAAATCCTTTGTATTTACCTTCCTTTATGTTGTTCAAACTCTCCACTCAGATCTTTGCATGTCTTGATAGCTCTTTTTTTTCAGGTTGCTGCTCAGTTTTGTTTCTTTCTTTTTATTCCCCTCCCCAGATTTACTGAGGTATGATTGACAAATTAAAATTGTGTACATCTAAGGTGTAAGATGTGATATTTTGGTATACACTGTGTATTCATGTATACAATGTGAAATGATTACCTGAGTAAACTTAATTAACATATCAATTGCCTCACACTGTTATGTTTTTGGGAGGTGAGAAAGTTTAAGATCTACTCTCATAGCAAATTTGAAGTATACAATACCATATTATTAAGGGTAGTCACCAAGCTGTACACTAGCTCTCTAAACTTATTTATCCTGCATAATTGAAATACTGTACTATGGCTAAAATCTCTCTCACCTCTCACCCCTGGCAGCCACCATTTTACTCTTCACATTTATGAGTTTTAAATAGCCAATGGAAAGCAAGTTGTACACAGCTGCATGTCCATAGATGTTTCCCACTGAGTTTATAGATAGTGTAGTGTTAGGTTCTATAGTTATGTATCTTTTCAGCCTAGTGATTTTATTTTCTCTCTCACTAGAGAGAAATATGGAAAGAGAGAGAGAAAGGAGCCCTCTAGGAGAGACACAGAAACATGTTGACAGAGTGACACAGTCAAAGAGACAAAAAAAGTGATAAGAGAGAGATGGATTGAAAAAGTTCATGCAGACTTTACCTAAAAACTCTCAAGAAAATAGATGAACTTCATTAATATAAAGGCTATTGAGAGAGAAAAATTAGTGTCATGGGGAAGATTCCTGAGAAAAGATTGGGTATCTTATATTCCTGTGCATCCCCCACTCTGAGTCTTAGATATGAACCAGAAATAACACATGACACCCCCACCCCCCAGAACTGCAGTAATATCAGAGTCACTTAATAGCTTTATCACCTTCAGTAAGTTTATTTGGTCTTCTTCAGCTTTAGTTTCCTTATCTGTAAAATAAGGATATTTCCATTGAGTTGGTATAGTAATATTGCCTAGGACATAATGCTTGTTCAATAAATGGAAGTTGGTGTCACCACCATCACCATCATCAACACAAAGATACTTGGGATGTCCCTTAAATTGACCACTGTAACTGGCCACTGTAACCACTTGTCCTTAAAACCACAACTCTATCCCAACGAGGAGTAAAAAGTAGATTGGATGAGTGTTATCCTGGGACATTCTAGTATAACATGTGTCAAGTATTTGTTCATTTGTTCTCTAAGAAATATTTTCTCCTTACACATGTTTACTGTTGTAATTCATGCTTGTGAGTAAATGTGTATATGTATGTTATGTGTGTGTGTTGGTTTTGTGAGCTATGTAATCAAGAGCCTCTAAGAATTAAAGGTCATCACTATTACTGTATTTACTGTGGTGATGGTATTATTTTACTCTGCAGAGTAGTTATCTGTTTTGCATTCATTGATTCAGAATAGAACCCTTCTTGCATGCATAAGTACATGCTCATGGTCAGTCGTGTCTGACTCTCTGTGACTTTGGACTGTAGCCCACCAGGTTCCTCTGTCCATGGGATTTTGCAGGCAAGAAAACTGGAGTGGGTTGTCATTTGCTTTTTCAGGGGATCTTCCCGAACCAGGGATTGAACCAGTATCTCTTGCATTGGAGGTGGATTCTTTACTGCTAAGCCATCAAAGAACCATCCTATGAACCGTCTTTAGTTCATAATTAAGCAACTAAGTGAGCTTTCAATTCTCAATATCTTAATATTTAACCTAGCCATTTATGAAAAGGAGAAAAAGGGAAAAATCAAAATTAACCCACAGAAAGAAAATGAGGCAGACACTTGTGAATCATAGAATGTTAAGAGTCAAAGGAAATGTAGCAATTATCTAAACCATCTATTTATAGAGGAGAAAAATTGAACTCTGTATAAAAATGAAGAGTACATTTTAAAACCAAACCAGCCTTCAAATCCAGGGTTTCTGAAGTGTAAATATACTGATCTTCCCTCTACCTAGCTTCCCTGCTTAAAGATATGAAACTAAGCAGTATCAAGGGTTCTGCAAAGGGACTATTCATTGAGTGTACTTAGGCCCACTTCAGGTTGCAAAACAAATGAGTAGAGAGGGCACCATGGGAAAACAGAGATGCGAAAATAAGAGTGAAGATGGGCTGCATTCATACCCTGCATTGTTAGCAACTGGCTTTGGCTTCTTCAGTTTGAGATTTGGGAGAGGATTAGCAGCCTTACTGTATGATTTTTCTCAGAACTTAAGTTCTGGAGTGTAATTTGTAACATGAACAAATGAACTACCAATGCAAATTAAAATGATTCTATCAAATTTGTTTTTATTTTCTTTAATTTTTATCACAGTTTCAGTTTTTAGTGTGTGCCCCCTGAAGTTGGAAAATATGTGCTAAATATGGATTGAAAAGAATCTTCCCCTTTCATTCTCACTGGGCTACAAAATAGCACTCTGTGTGTGTGTGTGTGTGTGTGTGTGTGTGTGTGTGTGTAGCTGTAGTAGTAATAGTATAGTAGTAGAATTAGTAAATAAATTACAATCCCTGACATAGCCTGCAGATAGTTTCTTTTGCGTGTAAATGATCAGCATTAAATATGTTATTTAGAGGTATTAAAAGACAAAATTTTGCAGAAAGTTCAGCCTTTCCTTGCTTGTTTACTTTTCCTTCCTTTCCCATAAAACCTTTCTGATAAGGTTTATTAGTGATGACTGATCAATTGTGATGATATCTAAGTTATGACTATTTTGTAAAAAAAAAAAATAGAAAATGTAAGAGAAATTCTGTGGATGAATTGGGTAGGAAACTGTCCTTTTAATGTATTATAGTTTTGCTAGTCATGACATAAGGGCATTATTAGACCGTGGGTATGTAGAAAAATTTATGTTATCTTACTCTGAGACAAAATAGTCTTTTTTTTTTTTTTCCAGAACTGTATTTTTATATAAGGTAAGCAAGACTTCTTTCTATCACTCTTGTGGTTGACCTGGAGACAGGGTACAATGAAATAGTTAGACCTCTTAAATTCTTGATGGATCTCTAGTTTACTGTAAAATGTAAACGTGTAAGCTTTTTCCAAGTCATTACTCTTATTACAATATTTTATAGCTCTATTTACATTATTAGTGACACAATAAAGGCAACATAGAGTGGAAAACTTGGATCTCTATTTACTTGTTACAATCAATAAACAATTTGAAAATTAAGGATTACACTTTAGGTTCTGAGTCTTATTTCTCATTGAGATCAATTTTCTATTATAGTTACTGAAGTGATGTGGCTTTGAAATAACTCAATATGTGAATAGATCCTGAATCAACAATAATGTCATTTAAAACAAGCTCTTCAATCAAAAGTGACCTTCTTTGTGTTAGTTTTAATGCTAATAAATAGTTTGAAAAATATAGTATTTGAAGAAGCAAAGGAACTAAAAAGAAGAATTAAAAAACATAAGCAACCTATGGAAACTACAATAACTTGAAAAATCTAAAATTGGGATAAAGACTCATTAGATTATTATAAAATTGCAGTGATTTAGATATGTTTTCCAATATTTGGAATTTTCATTTGCACTAGTAATTGAAATCAATATTGCACTGGGGAATATAAAAATTATTGTTTAATTTGTAATAAAGTTTTTGGCAATTATGAAAGGCATGGAATTAGGAATTCTCTTAACTTTCCATGTTCTACCACTGACCCACTGGTTTTTAAACTTGCATTTCTTTAATTAAAACAACTATGATAATGATATTTACCTCACAGTAATTGTGCCATGAGGGAGGGACTTTGGGAAGCAAAAAGATCTAATAAATATAGTAACAATTTTTGTGAGTTCTACAGAATGAGTATTATGGTTCTTAATTTTGTATTGTGAGGTCTCTGGCAGAACGAGAGAGCAAATATGGATCTTGTCACTATCTATACCCTAGTGAAATGGTAGGAAAATAGTAGGAAGAGAGAGAACATCTCTGGCTTAAGCATCTTCTGAGTGGGAGCAAGAGGACTCAGGGAAGAAGAGACTAAATAGTCTAATAGCTCAAAAAGGCAGAAAAGTACCCAGGTACTATCCATAATAGGAATTATAAGCAACTCAAGAAATATCATTTCAGTGACATTCCCTCTCAGAGAACATCGTCTCTAGCAGCTCGCCACTATATACCAAATATTACCATCTGAGAATTGCTCCTTTGTTTTACATCACTGCTTTTTCTAGAAGCCTCTGTGACAGTCATTATTGCATGAATGTATTCACAGAGGTTTTTAAACAGGCATGTATAAACATCTGGGAAATCTGGTAAAGCACACATTTCTAGACTCTACCTTAAGAGCTTCTAATTCAGTGTATCTGTCAAGGGGCATTGGAATCTTTCCAGGCAACCCAGGTAATTTTATGCTGCAGACTAGCATTTCATAAGCAGACATTAACAATTGAGAGTATATCATTTTCTTTATCTGCTTCATTTCTGGAGGAATGAGAGAAATAAAAGGCTCATTTTGATAGGAACATGGAAAGAGGTTCAGGACTGAGAGATACATTGGGGAAAAAATAATACACAGTTCAGGAGTATAAAAAGTAAAAGGGCCACAAACCACATAGGCTCTAATTCTGTGGAAATTACCACTGATAATTTGATAGGGATTGCATTTATATGGAAACACAAAAGATCACAAAAGCAATTTCGAGGAAGAAAAATGGTGCTGGAAGGATCAACTTCCCTGACTTCAGACTATATTACAAAGCTACAGTCATGAAAACAGTATGGTACTGGCACAAAAACAGAAATACAGGTCAATGGATCAAGACAGAAAGCCCAGAGATAAACCCATGAACCTATGATCACCTAATCTATGACAAAGGAGGCAAGAATATACAATGGAGAAAAAACAGCCTCTTCAATAAGTGGTGCTCAGAAAACCAAACAGGCACATGTTAAAAAATGAAACTAGAACACTCCCTAATACCATATGGAAAAATAAACTCAAAATGGTTAAAACTTAAATGTAAGGGCATAAACTGCAGAGGTTTATACCTCTTAGAAGAAAACATAGGCAGTACACTCCTTGACATAAATCACAGCAAGATCCTCTTTTATCCATCCCCTAAATTAATGGAAATAAAAACAAAAATTAAAAAAAATGGGACCTAATTAAACTTAAAAGCTTTTGCACAGCAAAGGAAGCCATAAACAAAACAAAAAGAACCCTCAGAATGAGAGAAAATATTGGCAAATGAAGCAACTGGCAAGGGATTAATCTCCAAAATATACAAACAGCTAATGCAGCTCAATATTAAAAAAAAAAAAAAAAAAACTCAATCATAAAATAAGCAGGAGATAGAAATAGTGCATCTGTGAATGCTCAGTCACTTCGGTCATTCATGTCCAATCTTTGTGACCTTATGGAATGTAGCCCATCAAACTCCTCTGTCCATGGGATTAACCTGCCAAGAATACTGAAGTGGGTTTCCATTTCCTCATCCAGGTAATCTTTCCTTCCTAGGGATCAAGCATACATCTCTTTTGGCTACTGTATTGCAGGTGGGTTCTTTACTACTGAGCCACTTGGGAAGCCCAGATCTAAATAGACATTTCTCCAAAGAAGACAAACAGGTGACCAAATAGCATAAGAAAAATGCTCACCATCACTCATTATTAGAGAAATGCAAATAAAAACTACAATGAGGTATCATGTAACACCAGTCAGAATGGATATCATCAAAAAATCTACAAACAATAAGTGCTGGAGAGGGTGTAGGGAAAAGGAACTCTCCTACACTGTTGGTGGGAATGTAAACTGACACAGCCACTACTGGGAACCATATGGAGGTTTCCCTAAAAACTAAAAATAGAACTGACATATGACCCAGAAACCCCACTATTAGGCATATATCAGGAGAAAACCATGATTCAAAATGACACATACACCCCAATGTTCATTGTAGCACTATTTACAATAGGCAGGACATGGAAGGGACCTAAATGCCCACTGTCAGATGAATGGATAAAGAAGATGTGGTACATATATACAAAGGAATATTAGCCATAATAAGAATGAAATTGGATCATTTGTAGAGACGTGGATGAACTAGAGTCTGTCATCCAGACTGAAGTAAGTCAGAAAGAGAAAAACAAATATCGTATATTAAGGTATATATGTGGAGTCTAGAAAAATGGTACAGATGAACCTATTTCCAGGGCAAGAACAGCCAAGCAAATGTAGAGAACGGACATGTGGACACAGAGGGGAAGGGGAGGGTAGAACAAATTGGGGGATTAAAATTGACATATATACACTACTATGTGTAAAACAGTGGGAAACTGCTATAAAGTACAGGAGCTCAGCACTCTGTGATGACCTAGGTGAGTGGAATGGGGGAGTGGAAGGGAAGTTCAAGAGGTATGGATATAAGTATATATATAGCTGATTCACTTCATTGTACAGTAGAAACTAAGAGAACATTGCAAAGCAATTATATAACAACAATAATAACAAAATACATGCACCCCGATGTTTATTGTAGCCCTATTTACAAAAGCTAGGACGTGGAAGCAACCTAAATGTCCATCAACAGAATAATATTACTGGGTCATAAAAAGAATGAAATAATGCCATTGGCAACAAAATGGATGTATGACCCAGAGATTGTCATACTGAGTGAAGTAAGTCATAATGAGAAAGATAAATATCATCAGTTCAGTTCAGTCGCTTAGTTGTGTCCAATTCTTTGTGAACCCATAGACTGCAGTATGCCAGACCTCCCTGTCCATCACCATCTTCCAGAGGAGTTTACTCAAATTCATGTCCATTGAGTCTGTAATGCTATCCAACCGTTTCATCCTCTGTCATCCCCTGCTCTTCCTGCCTTCAATCTTTCCCAGCATCAAGGGTCTTTTCAAATGAGTCAGATCTTCACATCAGGTGGCCAAAGTATTGGAGTTTCAGCTTTAGCATCAGTCTTTAGCATCATCCAATGAATATTCAGGACTGAGTTATTTTAGGATGACTGATTGGATCTCCTGGCAGTCCAAGGGACTCTCAACAGTCTTCTCCAACATCACAGTTCAAAAGCATCAACTCTTCAGGACTCAGCTTCCTTTATGGACCAACTCTCAAATCCATACATGACTACTGGAAAACCATAGCTATGACTATATGGACCTTTGCTGGGGGAGTAATGTCTCTGCTTTTATTTTTTTCTCTCTTTTTAATACAAATTTATTTATTTTAATTAGATGCTAATTACTTTACAATATTATACTGGTTTTGCCATACATTGACATGGATCCGCCACAGGTGTACATGTGTTCTCCATCCTGAAACACCCCCCCCCCCAACCTTCCTCCCCATCCCATCCCTCTGGGTCATCCCAGTGCACCAGCCCCGAGCATCCTGTATCATGCATCGAACCTGGACTGGCGATTGGTTTCACGTATGATAATACACGTTTCAATGCCATTCTCCCAAATCATATCACCTTTGCCCTATCCCACAGAGTCCAAAAGACTGTTCTATACATCTGTGTCTCTTTTGCTGTCTCACATACAGGGTTATCCTTACCATTTTTCTAAATTCCATATATATGTGTTATTATGCTGTATTGGGTTTTTTTTGGTGTGTGTGTTCATTTACTTTAATAATACTACATTTACCATGTTATCACCATGGAATGTAAATTCAGGTTAGACGAGAATTCACAAGTACAACAAAGCATTCTGTGATATACCAAAGTTTGTATAATGTCTGACCAAACCAGCTTGCTCATCAATGACTTCCATTGTAGGGATTTTATTTAGTTGATGATACTTTTGGAGAAAATAAACATACTGCACACATTTAAAAAGTGTTTTTCATTTACCTTTGCATTAGCACTTAAAATACATGTTTCAAAATAATTTAAAATTATTCTAATATAACAGCAGCAAAATATAATTCTGCAATTACTAAAGAGCTAAAAGGGATCCACAAGTTAAGTTACTCTCATGTTTATGATTCTAAAATAAATACTACTTCAAAGTGGCTCTGTTACCAGCTTTTTAGTTTTGGTTTAAAAACACACACAGACTTGCAGGGAGGTTTATAATGTTGTATTCCATGCACTGTTCTGAAAGGGTTCCTCAAGAGCCAACCAGCCCTTAAAATAGTTCTCAGTCCACAAGGCCGTCAGAAAGTTACATTAACTGGGGTAAATAGGATTCCTACATTACATCAAAAGCATATGATATTCTGCAGCAACTGGGAGCATTTTCAGGATTGGCATGTTGTCTTCTTTAGAACTAATTTCAACAGAAGAGTTTAAGAAGGTGGACAGGTACCACTATCAAGTGTATTTAAAAGTGACATGTTTCTTTTGTGCTGGTCTGACTCCCCTGAATGACCTAGCTAGTGAACTAGTCACCAGTAACTTGGTCACCAGGCAAATCAAGCCTGCAAGAAAGGAGGCCAATTTTCAAATTACCATGTTCTTGTCTGACCCAAACAATTTATTTTCAGCATAAACATATAACCTCAATATGAGATGTCTAACTAAAGCAAGCACCACCAAGACGACCAAGACAGCATCTCCTCTTCTAAGGTTTAGGTTTCCCCCAGAATTCTTGATACAGGGAATAGCCCATACCAAGAGTCATTGCTCCCACAACAAAGCCTTGGGCTGCCACACGCATGTGGATCAGGTGAACAGACATTTTAGTATGTCCCCTGCTCTTCAATCTATATAATCCATATGCAACAATTGCTGCAAAACCTGCCATTCCAACGGGGACAAATGGTGCCTCTCTAGCTTTTCGGATAAGTTTAGATCCCTGATCTTCATCATATGAAGAAAGAGAAATATCTGTGTCGCTTGACATAGTGATTGAAGACTCTTCAGACAACTTCAAGACGTTTCAGGTTCCTACCGTATTCTGTATTGGTGTTTTTATTTCTGACTTACTTCATCTGTATAATAGGCTCCAGTTTCATCTACCTCATTAGAACTGATTCAAATGTATTCTTTTTAATGGCTGAGTAATACTCCATTGTGTATATGTACCACAGCTTTCTTAATTCACCTGCTGATGAACATCTAGGTTATTTCCATGTCCTGGCTATTATAAACAGTGCTGCGATGAACATTGGGGTACATGTGTCTCTTTCAATTCTGGTTTCCTCGGTGTGTATGCCCAGCAGTGGGATTGCTGGGTTGTATGGCAGTTCTAGTTCTAGATTTTTAAGGAATCTCCACACTATTCTCCATAGTGGTTGTACTAGTTTGCATTCCCACCAACAGTGTAAGAGGGTTCCCTTTACTCCACACCCTCTCCAGCATTTATTGCTTGTAGGCTTTTGGATAGCAGCCATTCTGACTGGCCTGAAATGGTACCTCATTGTGGTTTTGATGTGCATTTCTCTGATAATGAGTAATGTTGAGCATCTTTTCATGTGTTTGTTAGCCATCTGTATCTCTTCTTTGGAGAAATTTCTGTTTAGATCGTTGGCCCATTTTTTGATTGGGTCATTTATTTTTCTGGAATTGCAGACTTCCTTGTATATTTTTTAGATTAATTCTTTGTCAGTTGTTTCATTTTCTATTTGGAGAAGGAAATGGCAACCCACTCCAGTGTTCTTGCCTGGAGAATCCCAGGGACGGGGGAGCCTGGTGGGCTGCCATCTATGGGGTTGCACAGAGTCATTTGCTATTATTTTCTCCCATTCTTTTTTTTTTTTTTACAGAAATGAACACATCTGTTTATTATTTCACTTCTTTTTTTTTCCTTTTTTTTCATTTTATTTTATTTTTAAACTTTACAATATTGTATTAGTTTTGCCAAATATCGAAATGAATCCACCACAGGTATACCCGCGTTCCCCATCCTGAACCCTCCTCCCTCCTCCCTCCCCTACCCTCCCTCTGGGTCGTCCCAGTGCACCAGCCCCAAGCATCCAGTACTGTGCATCGAACCTGGACTGGCGACTGTCTTTTTACCTTGCTTATAGTTTCCTTTGTTGTGCAGAAGCTTTTAATTTTAATTAGGCCCCATTTTTTTAATTTTTGCTTTTATTTCCAATATTCTGGGACGTTGGTCATAGAGGATCCTGCTGTGATTTATATCAGAGAGTGTTTTGCCTATGTTCTCCTCTAGGAGTTTTATAGTTTCTGGTCTTACATTTAGATCTTTAATCCATTTTGAGTTTATTACTGTGTATGGTGTGAGAAAGTGGTCTAGTTTCATTCTTTTAAAAGTCATTGCCAAGTTTTCCCAGCACCATTTGTTAAAGAGATTGTCTTTTCTCCATTGTATATTCTTGCCTCTTTTGTCAAAGATAAGGTGTCCATAGGCGCATGGATTTATCTCTAGGCTTTCTATTTTGTTCCATTGATTGATATTTCTGTCTTTGTGCCAGTACCATACTGTCTTGATGACTGTGGCTTTGTATAGAGCCTGAAGTGAGGCAGGTTGATTCCTCCAGTTCCATTCTTCTTTCTCAAGATCGCTTTGGCTATGTGAGGTTTTTTGTATTTCTATACAAATTCGACTCTTTGTGACCCCATGGACTGTAGCCTACCAGGCTCCTCTGTCCATGGGATTTTCCAGGCAATAGTACTGGAGTGGATTGTCATTTCCTTCTCCAGGGGATCTTCCCAACCCAGGGATCGAACCTGGGTCTCCTGCATTGTAGACAGAGGCTTTACCATCTGAGCCACCAGGGAAGTCTTGTATTTCTGTACAAATTGTGAAATTATTTGTTCTAGCTCTGTGAAAAATACCATTGGTAGCTTGATAGGGATTGCATTGAATCTATAGATTGCTTTCGGGAGTATACTCATTTTCACTATATTGATTCTTCCAAACCATGAACACGGTATATTTCTCCATCTATTAGTGTCCTCTTCGATTTATTTCACCAGTGTTTCATAGTTTTATATGTATAGGACTTTTGTTTCTTTAGGTAATATATTCCTGAGTATTTTAGTCTTTTCCTTGCAACAGTGAATGGAATTGTTTCCTTAATTTCTCTTTCTGTTTTCTCATTGTTAGTGTATAGGAATGCAAGGGATTTCTGTGTGTTGATGTTATATCCTGCAACTTTACTATATTAATTGATTAGCTCTAGTAATTTTCTGGTGGAGTCTTTCAGTTCAGTTCAGTTCAGTTCAGTTCAGTTGCTCAGTCGTGTCCGACTCTTTGCGACCCCATGAACTGCAGTATGCCAGGCCTCCCTGTCCATCACCAACTCCCAGAGTTCACTCAAACTCACATCCATTGAGTCGGTGATGCCATCCAGCCATCTCATCCTCTGTCGTCCCCTTCTCCTTCTGCCCCAAATCCCTCACAGCATCAGAGTCTTTTCCAATGAGTCAACTCTTCACATGAGGTGGCCAAAGTACTGGAGTTTCAGCTTTAGCACCATTCCTTCCAAAGAAATCCCAGGGCTGATCTCCTTCAGAATGGACTGGTTGGATCTCCTTGCAGTCCAAGGGACTCTCAAGAGTCTTCTCCAACACCACAGTTCAAAAGCATCAATTCTTCGGCCCTCAGCTTTCTTCACAGTCCAACTGTCACATCCATATATGACTACTGGAAAAACCATAGCCTTGACTAGATGGACCTTTGTTGGCAAAGTAATGTCTCTGCTTTTGAATATGATATCTAGGTTGGTCGTAACTTTCCTTCCAAGGAGTAAGCGTCTTTTTATTTAAGGTTTTCTATGTAGAAGATCATGTTGTCTGCAAACAGTGAGAGTTTTACTTCTTCTTTTCCAAAATGGGTTCTTTTTATTTCTTTTTCAGCTCTGATTGCTGTGGCTAAAACTTCCAAAACTATGTTGAATAGTAGTGGTGAGAGTGGGCACCCTTGTCTTGTTCCTCACTTTAGGGGAAATGCTTTCATTTTTTCACCATTGAGGATAGTGTTTGCTGTTGGTTTGTCATATATACCTTTTATTATGTTGAAATATGTTGCTTCTATTCCTGCTTTCTGGAGGTTTTTTTTTTTTTTTATCATAAATGGATGTTGAATTTTGTCAAAGGCTTTCTTTGCGTCTATTGAGGTAATCATATGTTTTTATTTTTCAATTTGTTAATATGGTGTATTACATTGACTGATTTGCAGATATTGAAGAATTCTTGCATCCCTGGGATAAAGCCCACTTGGTCATGATGTATGATCTTTTTAATGTGTTGTTGGATTCTGTTTGCCTGAATTTTGTTAAAGATTTTTTCATCTATATTCATCAGTGATATTGGCCTGAAGTTTTCTTTTTTTGTGGCATCTTTGTCAGGTTTTGGTATTAGGGTGATGTTGGCCTCATGGAATGAGTTTGGAAGTTTACCTTCCTCTGCAATTTTCTGGAAGAGCTTGAGTAGTATAGGTGTTAGCTCTTTTTTAAATTTTTGGTAGAATTCAGCTGTGAAACCATCTAGACATGGGCTTTTGTTTGCTGGAAGATTTCTGATTATAGTTTCAATTTCCGCGCTTGTGATGTGTCTTTTAAGATTTTCTATTTCTTCCTGGTTCAGTTTCGAAAAGTTGTACTTTTCTAAGAATCTGTCCATTTCGTCCATATTGTCCATTTTATTGGCATATAGTTGCTGATAGTAGTCTCTTATGATCCTTTGTATTTCTGTGTTGTCTGCTGTGATCTCTCCATTTTCATTTCTAATTTTATTGATTTGATTTTTCTCCCTTTGTTTCTTGATGAGTCTGGCTAATGGTTTATCAGTTTTATGTATCATCTCAAAGAACCAGGTTTGGCTTTGTTAATTTTTGCTATGATCTCTTTTGTTTCTTTTGCATTTATTTCTGCCATAATTTTTAAGATTTCTTTCCTTCCACTAACCCAGGGATTCTTCATTTCTTCTTTTCTAGTTGCTTTAGGTGTAGAGTTAGGTTATTTATTTGAATTTTTTGTTGTTGTTTTTTCTTGAGGTATGCTTGAATTGCTATGAACCTTTCCCTTAGCACTGTTTTTTACAGTGTCCCACAGGTTTTTGGGTTGTTGTGTTTTCATTTTCATTCGTTTCTATGCATATTTTGATTTCTTTTTTGATTTATTCTGTGATTTGTTGGTTATTCAGCAGCATGTTTTTCAGCCTCCATATGTTGGAATTTTTAATAGTTTTTCTCCTGTAATTGAGATCTAATGTTACTGCACTGTGGTCAGAAAGGATGCTTGGAATGATTTCAATTTTTTTTTTTTTTTAATTTACCAAGGCTAGATTTATGGCCCAGGATGTGATCTATTATGGAAAACCTTCCGTGTGTGTTTGAGAAAAAGGTGACATTTATTGTTTTGGGGTGAAATATCCTATAGATATCAATTAGGTCTAACTTTTCTATTGTATCATTTAAAGTTTGTGTTTCCTTGTTAATTTATTGTTTAGTTGATCTGTCCATAGGTGTGAGTGAGGTATTGAAGTCTCCCACTATTATTGTGTTATTATTAATTTCCCTTTTCATACTTGTTAGCATTTGTCTTACATATTGTGGTGCTCCTATGTTGGGTACATATATTTATAATTGTTATATGTTCTTCTTGGATTGATCCTTTGATCATTATGTAGTGTCCTTCTTTTTTTTTATAGCCTTTATTTTAAAGTCTATTTTATCAGATATGAGATTTGCTACTCCTGCTTTCTTTTGGTCTCTATTTGCCTGGAACATCTTTTTCCAGCCCTTCACTTTCAGTCTGTACGTGTCCCTTGTTATTTGTTTATTTTTTTTTCCCTTGCTGCTTTTAATATTTGTTCCTTGTGTTTGATCTTTGTTAATTTGATTAATATGTGTCTTGGGGTGTTTCACCTTGGGTTTGTCCTGTTTTGGACTCTCTGTGTTTCTTGGACTTGGGTGATTATTTCCTTCCCCATTTTAGGGAAGTTTTCAACTATTATTTCCTCAAGTATTTTCTCATGGTCTTTCTTTTTGTCTTCTTCTTCTGGGACTCCTATGATTCGAATGTTGGGGCGTTTACCATTGTCCCAGAAGTCTCTGACGTTGTCCTCATTTCTTTTAATTCGTTTTTCTTTTTTCCTCACTGTTTCATTTATTTCTACCATTCTATCTTCTACCTCACTTATCCTATCTTCTGCCTCTGTTATTCTACTGTTGGTTCCCTACAGAGTGTTTTTGATCTCATTTGTTGCATTATTCAGTATATATTGACTTTTTTATTTCTTCTAGGTTCTTGTTAAACCTTTCTTGCATCTTCTCAGTTCTTGTCTCCAGGCTATTTATCTGTAACTCCATTTTGTTTTCAAGGTTTTGGATCATTTTCACTATCATTATTCAGAATTCTTTATCAGGTAGTTTCCCTATCTCTTCCTCTTTTGTTTGGTTTGGTGGGCATTTATCCCACTCCTTTACCTGCTGGGTATTTCTCTGCCTTTTCATTTTGTTTATATTGCTGTGTTTGGGGTGGCCTTTCCGTATTCTGGCAGTTTGTGGAGTTCTCTTTATTGTGGAGTTTCTTCACTGTGGGTGGGGTTGGACTGGTGGCTTGTCAAGGTTTCCTGGTTAGGGAAGCTTGTGTCATTGTTCTGGTGGGTGGAGCTGGATTTCTTCTCTCTGCAGTGCAATGAAGTGTCCAGCAATGAGTTATGAGATGTCAATGGGTTTGGAGTACCTTTGGGCAGCCTGTATATTCAAGCTCAGGGCTGTGTTCCTGTGTTGCTGCAGAATTTGTATGGTATGTCTTGCTCTGGAGCTTGTTGGCCCTTGGTTGGTGCTTGGTTTCAGTGTAGGTATGGAGGCGTTTGTTGAGCTCTTCTTGATTAATATTCCTTGGAGTCAGGAGTTCTCTGGTGTTCTCAGGATTTGGACTTAAGCCTCCTGCCTCTGGTTTTCAGTCTTATTTCTACAGTATCCTCAAGACTTCACCATCTATACAGCATCAATGATAAAACATCTAGGTTAAAGATGAAAAGTTTCTCCACAGTGAGGGACACCCAGAGAGGTTCACAGAGTTACATGGAGAAGAGAAGAGGAAGGACAGAGATGGAGTTGGTCAGGAGGAGAAGAGGTGAAATCAAAAGAGGAAAGAGCAAGCTATCCAGGAAGCTATCACTTCCTTATGTGCTCTCCACAGTCTGGACTGCTCAGAGATGTTCATGGAGTTATACAGAGAAGAAAAGAGGGAGGAAGGAGACAGAGGTTGCCAGGAGGATAAAGGGGGGAATTAAAAGGAGAGAGACAGATCCAGCCAGTAATAAGTTCCCTAAGTGTTTTCCACCATCTGGAACACACACAGAGATTCAGAGTTGGGTAGAGAAGAAAGGGTCGGGGGGTGGGGGGGTGGGGAAGGGGGAAGGAGATAGAGTCCAAAGGGGTGAAAGCAGTCAAGCCAGTAATCTCACTCCCAAGTAAAAATGAGTACTGAAGATTGGGTTTGGATTCTCAAAAATACAATATTAAGAAAAAAACAAAGTCACAAAAATTATAAAATATATATATATGAAGTTTGCTATAAAAATAGGGTATTTTTTTTTCAAAGTAATAGTAGGTTATAAAAATGAAAGTTAAAGGAGTAATAAAGGACTAAAAATTTTAAAAATTAATTTAAAAACTGATAATAGTAAAAATCTATCTAGGACTTTCTCTGGTGTTGTTGTGGACAGTGTGGGGTCAGTTCATTTTCAGTTCCTTGATCCGGCTTATACTTCTCAAGATCTATAGGCCCCTTCCTAGGTAGTAGGTGCTAACTACAGGGTTTTAATCTATTGCACCTGTCACTTCCAAGGCGATTCCCTCTGTTTGTTTTAGCTTCTTGTGTTTGCTGGTCTCTTCAGTGTCTAATTTCTGCCCTGATACAAGGGGGCAGTGGTGGACACTTTTTTAGGCTCACTTGTTCAGTCGTGCTGTGGGGAGGGAGAAACATTGCAAACAAATAACACTGGCATGTGCTCACAGTGTCTTGGCCACACTGGGTTTGCCCCCGCTCACGGCGTGTGTGCCTTCCGTGTCTACACTTCTTATGCTCTAGGTTGCTGTGCCAGGAACTGTCTGAGGCTGGCCCTGGGCTCTATGCACTTCCCAGTTCTAAGCCGCTCAAGCTCAGATTCTCGGGTACTCCACAAAGGTGCAGACTTGGTTGGGCCTGCATTTAGTGCCCTTCCCAAGTCTGAGCAGCTCAGGTGACCAGTTGCTTGCCGAGCGCGGTCGCTGCGACTTATCACCTGCCCCGTCCCTGCCGCTCAGTTTTATGGATGTACAAGCAGTTCACGTGTTCTTGCCTGGAGAGTCCCAGGGACGGGGGAGCCTGGTGGGCTGCCATCTATGGGGTTGCACAGAGTCGGACATGACTGAAGCGACTTAGCAGTAGCACCAAGCAGTTCACGTTCTCAGGTGTGCCGTGTGTCTCTTCTGGGGAGCTGATCTCTGGCTGCAACCCTCCTGGCAGATGTCGACTATCCAGAATCCCAAGAAGTCTTGGTTAGCGACGAAGCCTGCTTACAGTTTGGTAGATGATGCCTTTCTGGGGCTGTGATTGCCCCCTTCTGGCTCTGGCAGCCCTTATCTGTGTGTCTCTAGCAGGGGATGGGTCGGTTCGCAGCCGGCTAGCTCTGCTCAGTCCTTTGTTCTGTGAGCGGGCCTGGTGTTGTCTTAGGTTAGGGCTTTTCATGTGGTAGCTATCCCACAGTCTGGTTTGCTATCTCAAGTTAGTTCCCTCAGATTGTCCTGGGGGCATTCAGGCCTGGTCCTTACTCTAAGCAATGCAGCCCGCACCTCCCTGCCTAGCCCCTGCTTGCTAGCAGTGGATGTGGGAGTCTGCACTGCTTCTCCACTGGGAGTTACCGTTGGGCATGTAATCTGTGGATTTTAATTATTTATTTATTTTTCCTCCAAGTTATGTTGCCCTCTGAGGTTCCAAGGCTCGCCACAGACTCGGCAGTGAGAGTGTTTGCTGTTGTTTGGAAACTTTTCTCTTTTTTAAGACTCTCTTCCTGAGAGAGATCTCTGTCTCTACCTCTTTTGTCTCTCTTTTTATCTTTTATATTTTTTTGTACCTCTTTTCAAAGACAATGGGCTGCTTTTCTGGGTGCCTGATGTCCTCTTACAGCATCAGAAGTTGTTTTGTGGAATTTACTCAGCGTTCAAATATTCTTGATTAATTTGTAGGGGAGAAGGTTGTCTCCCATTCCTATTCCTCTGCCATCTTAAGACCACCCCCTCTCTGCTTTTTAATATGCTCTCTAGATTGGTCATAGCTTTTCTTCCAAGGAGCAAGTGTCTTAATTTCTTGGCTTCAGTGACCATCTGCAGTGATTTTGGAGCCCCCCCAAAATAAAGTTAGCCACTGTTTCCACTGTTTCCCCGTCTATTTGCCATGAAGCAATGGACCCAGATGCCATGATCTTAGTTTTCTGAATGTTGGGTTTTAAGCCAAATTTTTAACACTCCTCTTTCACCTTCATCACAAGGTTCTTTAGTTCTTCTTCACTTTCTGCCATAAAGGTGGTATCATCTGCATATCTGAGTTTATTGATTTTTCTCCTAGCAAACTTGATTCCAGTTTGTGCTTCAGTGAGCCCAGCATTTTGCATGATGTACTCTGCTATGAGTTAAATAAGCTGGATGACAATATACAGGCTTGATGTGCTCCTTTCCCAATTAGGAACCAGTCTGTTGTTCCACGTTCAGTTCTACCTGTTGCTAGTTGACCTGCATATAGATTTCTCAAGAGGCAGGTCAGGTGGTCTGGTATTCCCATCTCTTTAGAATTTCCCACAGTTTGTTGTGATCCACACAGTCAAAGGCTTTGGCATAGTCAATAAAGTAGAAATAGATGTTTTTCTGGAACTCTCTTGCTTTTTTTTATGATCCAATGGATGTTGGCAACTTGATCTCTGGTTCCTGTGCCTTTTCTAAATTCAGCTTGAACATCTGGAAGTTCTTGGTTCATGTACTGTTGAAGCCTGGCTTGGAGAATTTTGAGCATTACTAGCGTGTGAGATGAGTGCAATTGTGTGGTAGTTTGAGCATTCTTTGGCATCGCCTTTCTTTGGAATTGGAATGAAAACTGACCTTTTCCAGTCCTGTGGCCACTGATGAGCTTTCCAAATTTGCTGGCATATTGAGTGCAGCACTTTCACAGCATCATCTTTTAGGATTAGAAATAGCTCAACTGGAATTCCATCACCTCCACTAGCTTTGCTCATAGTGATGCATCCTAAGGCCCACTTGACTTCAAATCCCAGGATGTCTGGCTCTAGGTGAGACATTGTACCATTGTGATTATCTGGGTCATGAAGATCTTTTTTGTACAATTATTTTGTGTATTCTTGCCATCTCTTCTTCTGCTTCTATTAGGGCCATACCACTTCTGTCCATTACTGTGTCCATCTTTGCATGAAATGTTCCCTTGGTATCTCCAGTTTTCTTGAAGAGATCTCTAGTCTTTCCCATTCTGTGGTTTTCCTCTATTTCTTTGCATTGATCGCTGAGGAAGGCTTTCTTATCTCTCCTTGCTATTCTTTGGAACTCTGCATTCAAATGCTTATATCTTTCCTTTTCTTCTTTTCTTTTCTTCCTTTTCTTCTTTCACTTCTCTTTTTTTCACAGCTATTTGTAAGGCCTCCTCAGACAGCCATTTTGCTTTTTTGCATTTCTTTTTCTTGGGGATGGTATCGATCCCTGTCTCCTGTAAAATGTCACGAACCTCTGTCCATAGTTCTTCAGGCACTCTGTCTAGCAGATCTAGTCCCTTAAATCTATTTCTTACTTCCACTGTATAATCGTTAGGGATTTGATTTGGGTCATACCTGAATGCTCTAGTGGTTTTCCCTAATTTTTCAATTTAAGTCTGAATTTGGCAATAAGGAGTTCATGATCTGAGCCAGTCAGCTTCCAGTCTTGTTTTTATGCTGACTGTATAAAACTTCTCCATCTTTGGCTGCAAAGAGTGTAATCAATCTGATTTCAGTATTGACCATCTGGTTATGTCCATGTGTAGAGCTGTCTCTTGTGTTGTTGGAAGAAGGTGTTTGCTATGACCAGTGCATTCTCTTGTCAAAACTCTATTAGCCTTTGTCCTGCTTCATTCTGTACTCCATGGCCAAAATTGCCTGTTACTCCAGGTGTTTCTTGACTTCCTACTTTTGCATTCCAGTCCCCTATAATGAAAAGGACACCTTTTTTGGGTGTTAATTCTAGAAGGTCTTGTAGGTCTTCATAGAACCATTCAACCTCAGTTTCTTCAGCATTACATGTCTGGGCATAGATTTGGTTTACTGTGATATTGAATAGTTTGCCTTGGAAATGAACAGAGATCATTCTGTCATTTTTGAGATTGCATCCAAGTAGTGCGTTTCAGACTATTTTGTTGACTATGATGTGTACTCCATTTCTTCTAAGGGATTCTTGCCCACAGTAGTAAATATAATGGTTATCTGAGTTAAATTCACCCATTCCAGTCCATTTTAGTTCGCTGATTCCTAAAATGCTGATGTTCACTCTTGCCATCTCCTGTTTGACCACTACCAATTTGCCTTGATTCACAGACCTAACATTCCAGGTTCCTATGCAATATTGCCCTGTACAGCATCAGACTTTGCTTCCATCACCAGTCACATCCACAACTGGGTGTTGTTTTTGTTTTAGCTCCATCTCTCCATTCTTTCTGGAGTTATTTCTCCACTCTTCTCCAGTAGCATATTTGGCACCTACCAACCTGAGGATCTTTCAGTGTTCTATCTTTTTGCCTTTTCATGCTGTTCATGGGGTTCTCAAGGCAAGAATACTGAAGTGGGTTGCCATTCCATTCTCCAGTGGACCACATTTTGTCAGAACTCTCCACCATCTTGTCTGTCTTGGGTGGCCCTACATGGCATGGTTCATAGTTTCATTGAGTTAGACAAGGCTGTGGTTCATGTGATCAGATTGGTTAGTTTTCTGTGACTGTGGTTTTCAGTCTGTCTGCCTTCTGATGGGGAAGGATAAGAGGCTTATGGAAACTTCCTGATGGCAAAGTCTGACTGAGGGGGAAACTGGGTCTTGTTCTGTTGGGTGGGGCCATGCTCAGTAAATCTTTAATCCACAAATCATGATATCACTTATATGAGGAATCTAATAAATGGGTTCAAATAAACTTTCCTGAAAAACAGCAGTATACTGACCAATATAGAAAACAAACTTATGGTTTCCTGGGGGTAAGAGGTGGAGGGACAGTTGGGAAATTGAGATTGACATATACACACTACTATATATAAAATAGATAACTAATAAGGACCTACTGCATAGCACAGGGAACTCTACTCAATACTCTTTAATGACTTATACCAGAAAAGAATCTAAAAAAGAGTGGATATATGTATATATTTAACCAATTCACTTTGATGTACACCAGTAACATTCACAATATTGTAAATCAACTACATTTCAATAAAAATTAAAACAAAAAAACATGTACTATGAGGGAATTTTTCCAAAAGGAAAATGCTATGAATTTTAATTGTATGTTATGCATGTCATAATTTTGTCCAGATAGACTTCAACTTTCCTCAACAACCAACCAATGGACTTTCACATTCAGAGCTTCTTGCCTAGACCTCATTAGGAAATGAGATGCAGTGAAGAAACCAAGGACAATAAGGGTGTGTCTGCATCAAGCATTGTGAAATAATTAATTACTGCTGCTTCTGTGATCATGAGAATTCTAGGTGACATTTCTGCCAGCCCATTAAAGCTCATACTGTGACATTAAAAATACCTGAGCTATTAGCCCTTATCCAATATAATTTTTGTCCTCTCTCTCTCCAAAACACCAAAAAATGAATTAAAAAAGGCCCTAACTCATTTTCTTAAAGCTCTGGAGTCCTTAAGTCTCTAAGATGCTCCCTCGTTCACCAAGGATTTTCATATTGAATTATAAACCCGGTCCAATTGCCAAGACACTTCATGATGGGAATACTTGAAAATAGTGAATGTAGGTAACAGTTGAAAACAGGGATATGTGTCACAATTTTAACACTTGAGTATAAACCCAGATATAGGAATCAGAAAGCATCAAACCAATTAAATCATCTGCTGCTTCATTTTCTATGTTGAGTTGCTTGATTTTAGAGCTTAAATCTTGTAGGATCTTAATTTCGTTTTAGATGGAATCTCTGTTTTGTAGATATATTGAGTAGGCCCCAAAGTTTGTAAGATGGTACAGAAAAACCTGAATGAAATTTTCAGCTAAACCAATAGGAAAAAAAACTACTGATTGAAGCTGTGCTAACTTTTTGAAAATTATTTGCCCCCTGAAAAGAGAAATGACCAAAATCACAGAAGATGATATAAAAGCTTACATGAATAGAGTACTTACCACATTCCAGGTTCTTGTACTATGCATAACCTTGATACTCTATGTATCATTTAATCCTCAAGACAATTATTTAAGGTAGATAATGTAATTATTCACATTTTACAAATAAAGAAACCAAGAGTAAGCAAGGTTAAACTGATTTTCCAAAGCTACACAACTTTAAGTGGCAGAGCTAGAATTCAAACCAATACCTATTTGAGACTTAAGACAATACACTGAAAAAGCATATATCATAAGACAGAATAATTCAATTAAAATTTAGTGCTTATATATGGTGCTACTATAAATGAACCCCAAAGAAGTCACCTTCTTAGCTTAATAGCCATACAAAACTATTAAATTATAGAGTAATGCAAAACCTAACCCAGACTACCCACTCAGATATGAGGTACTGTTGACAGTCATTTAAAAAAATTATTTTTAATTAGTAGATAATTGCTTTACAATGTTGTGTTGGTTTCTGCCATACAACAGTGTGAATCAACTGTAAGTATACATATGTCCCCTCCCTCTTGAGCCTCCCTCACACCCCCTTATCCTATCCCTCTTGGTCATCACAGAGCACAGAGGTGAGTTCCCTGTACTATACAGCTGCTTCCCAGTAGCTACCTATTTTACACATGGTAGTGCATATATGTCAGTGCTACTCTCTCAATTCACCCCCTCCTTCCTTTCCCAACTGCATCAATAAGTCCATTCTCTACATCTGCATCTGTATTCCTGCCTTGCAAATATGTTCATCAGTACCATTTTTCTAGATTATATATATATGCATTAATATATAATATGGGCCAGTTCTTCAGAGCACTGCTGCTGCTGCTAAGTTGCTTCAGTCGTGTCCGACTCTGTGCGACCCCATAGACGGCAGCCCACCAGGCTCCCCCATCCCTGGGATTCTCCAGGCAAGAGTACTGGAGTGGGGTGCCATTGTCTTCTCCGCTTCAGAGCACTAAATACAGTAATATCCCACTTCAGAAATGTTCTTCCTCCTCTTTTAAGAACCCAATTTCAATTTTTATAGAGACCACATTGTAACACTTTGCTTATTCTATATGCTCCCCTTCTCTTTTCAAATAAAATCTGTCAATGAAATGATGAAGGAACAAAATAATTTCAACATTCTTACACTAAAGTGTTGAAATCAACAACATGTACCTTTCATCAAAGTTAAGGCCTTGTTGATAATTTTTTTTTTTTTTTTTTTTGGCTGCACTGGGTCTTTATAGTGGTGCACAGGTTCTTAGTTGCAGTATGTGGGCTTTCTCTAGTTGTGGTATGCCAGCTTAGTTACCCGGGTGCATGTATGATTTTAGTTCCCCAATCAGGGATTTGATCCACATACCCTGCATTGGAAGGCATATTCTCAACCACTGGCCCACCAGGGAAATCCTCTGATATTTCTTTTTAAAGTGTTATGTAGAGTAATCTGTTTATTTTTCTATTACCAATTCTAATGATTAAGTTGAATTAAGTTCTCCTTTGATTACCCTAAAATCACTAATATTTATCAGAAAAGAATGACCATGTTTGTTAATTTGTATGCAGAGCTAGCCTTTAATTTTTTTTTTATTTCTTACATATTTCATGGTGGAATACTTCTTATACTTAAGGTTCAATTCAATATTTATGTTCATAAATGACTACCCAGCACAATAGACATAAAAGTAATAATCCATGTACAAAATATTGCTAACAATACTTCAGTCATCTTTTTGTCTTTTAACTTAAACAGTATACATCCTAACTAATAAAAAAGGCAAAATTCTATAAACAAAGTTTATCTCAATATGACGAGTTTTAGACCTGATTAGTATAGTGATTCTGAGTCATCAATTGCAAGCTAAATTATCATTATCATCATCACTGTGCAGGATGGTTCCAGGAAACTCCTTGAGGAATAGTGCTTAATCAGTGCAGACAAGTTTTTCAAACACCCTCTTAGTGGTGACCTGAAAGATGCAATGAGTGGAGTCATAAGCAATCTGATTCAATGGCACAGATAAGCTATGTTTCGTTTTCTCTACTTTGTAATATAACACCTGAGTCAAATATTTTATTTTATAAAGAATTTTACCATGAAATCTCTATATTCTACTGAAGGCAATGTGATTGAAACCATTTTTGTGCTTTCATTTTGTTCATTAATTTTGATAAAATAATTCACAAGATTTGATTTTATTTTTAAAATGATTATTTGAACCATTTGTCAAGCACTTTTGTAGAAGGCAAATGGGTACCTTCATGATACCCTTTGGTTTTTTTTTTTTCTCAGTACCCATGAGTTCTGTCCTGGTGACAGCACATGTAATTTTTATACTTTATGTATGGCCTATAGTATGTACTTGATAAAAACTTGTTGAATGAATAGATAAATAATCCATTAAGTATTCAGATGAAGAAAATATACATTATGGTAGAGGTGTCATTCTGTGCAAATTGGTTAGCCTATTAGTTTTCTACATGTTAGTACCTTGAATCTTTTTCTTACTCTGTGCATTCTCCATAGATCTCACATATTCTCATAACTGGAGCAGCTACCTCAGTTTATGACCCTCAAATCTCTATCACTTACCCCAGATATTTCTCCTAGGTTCCAGATCAACTATCCAATTGCTTACTGAACATTTTCACTTGGATATTTATCAACCATTTCATAAGCAACACATCCATATTTGAACTTATCTCTATCCCCACATATCAAATTTGTTTTTCTGTGTTCCCTGTCCCAACAAATGCCACCACTGTCTATCTAATTCTACAATTCATAATTTGGGTGTCATCTTTGATTCCTCCTTCACGCTCATCTCCTACATTATCACGTTGATTCTATAGTCCTAATAAGTCTTCAATTTGTCCATTTCTTTTTTTTTTTCAGTGTGGAATGGAATGACCTGTTTTTATTATTAAACATTTTATTATTTTGTATTGAAGTATAGCCAATTAACAATGTTGCGGTAGTTTCAGGTGGACAGCAAAATGACTCAGCCATACCTATATGTGTATCCATTCTCCCTCAAATTCCCTTCCCATTCGGGCTGCCACATAACATGGAGCAGAATTCCCTGTTCTATACAGCAGGTCTTTGTTGGTTCTCCATTTTAAATAGAGCAGTGTGTGCACGTTCATCCCAAACTCCCTAACTATCCCATGTAACCCTTGTAATCTTTGATATATTTAATCTTTGATTTTTCTTTCCTCTCATCTGCTGTATTTAATCAACTGCTGAATCAGGTTGATTCTATCTTCTTTTATAGATAAATGTTCAGTTCATCAATGTCTTTTCATATTCATTGTCACCACTTTAAATCAAATTAACATTATTTCTTATATGGACTGTTGCAACAATCTCTTAACTGGCAGTCCTTACTGTAGCTTGCTTCTCCCTAAATTCATCTCCACACTATAGCTAAACAGAAATATTCAGCTAATAAATTCAAAAAGCATTTTACTATACAATAACTTATACACCAGTTCATATGTATCCAACAAGTTTCAGTTTTATTTTCTTCTATTTTGGCTTTGGGTAAGTACAATTTTCATGCTTACAAAGTGTCTCAGACTTCACTTACTCTGGTACTTATCATATTATATCATAATTGTCAATTTACTGGAACAATGAACTGGTTCCAGATTAGGAAAAGATTATGTCAAGTCTGTATGTTATCACCCTGCTTATTTAACTTATATGCAGAGTACATCATGAGAAATGCCAGGCTGGATGAAGCACAAGCTGGAATCAAGATTGCTAGGAGAAATATCAATAACCTCAGATATGCAGATGACACCACCTTTATGGCAGAAAGCAAAGAGGAACTAAAGAGCCTCTTGATGAAAGTGAAAGAGGAGAGTGAAAAAGTTGGCTTAAAACTCAAAATTTAAAATCTAAGATCATGGCATCTGGTCCCATCACTCCATGGCAAATAGATGGGGAAACAGTGGAAACAGTAAGAGACTTTATTTTCTTGGGCTCCAAAATCACTGCAGATGGTGACTGCAGCCATGAAATTAAAAGACACTTGCTCCTTGGAAGAAAAACTATGACCAACCTAGACAGCATATTAAAAGCACAGACATTGCCAACAAAGGTCCATTTAGTCAAAGCCATGGTTTTTCCAGTAGTCATGTATGGATATGAGAGTCAGACCATAAAGAAAGCTGAGTGCTGAAAAATTGATGTTTTTAACTGTGGTGTTGGAGAAGACTCTTCAGAATCCCTTGGACTGCAAGGAGATCGGGTCAGTCAATCCTAAAGGAAATCAGTCCTGAATATTCATTGGAAGGAATGATGGTGAAGCTGAAGCTCCAATACTTTGGCTACCTGATGCGGAAAACTGACTCATTGGAAAAGACCCTGATGCTCGGAAAGATTGAAGGCAGGAGAAGAAAGGGATAACAGAGGATGAGATAGTAGGATGGCATCACCAACTCAATGGACATGAGTTTTAAGCAAGTTCCAGGAGTTGGTGATGGACTGGGAAGCGTGGCGTGCTACAGTAATGGGGTTGCAAACAGTAGGACATGACTGAGTGACTGAACTGAACTGATCGGTTTACTAATCTGCATACCTTCATAGACTGTGAGCTCCTGGAAGGCAGAGGCCTATTTCATATACCTGTCACCTAGCCAGTACTTGACACATAGTAAGTGCTTAATAATTATTTGCTCTGTGAATAAAAAAAGGAAGAAAGTTTGAAAAATTGAAGGGAAGGAGGGAGGAAGAAGGAATGAAAGAGAAAGAAAAAGGAAAAGAGTAAAATTAATCCATTCAATTATTCTGAAAAACGTCATAGGAGGCTGAAAGGCAAAGTAATGGATTATTTAGAAGTCAAGGATGTCCAGAGTGTGTACTTTATTAGAATCAATCAGTTGGAGCAGAAACAAGGAAACTGGCAATGTCTTCAAAAGAGTCTTTTCATGTTAAATTTATGAATGGCACTGGGATTAAACATGGGCAAGTATTCTGAAGAAAAGGACATTCTTTGCTGGGGCCATAGGTTTTATTTATCATGTTGTTCTTGTTGTGTGTGTGTTTTGTTTTTTTTTTTTAAACTTGCAATGTTTGCCTTTATTTTGTTTTTTATATTTTGAAAGTGAAAAGAAATAGTACTGAGTCAATTTTTTTTTTAAATATTTGTTCTATGTATTTACAAGCCTTAAAGTTGCTCTAAAGATTTCAAATGTATGAAGAGTACTTTTCCTAGGGTAGCACTTTTTGTTTTGAACAATTCTTGGAGTTCTCTGGTCCACAGCATTTCTTTCTGTTCCAAGGTTATGTATGTTCTGATTACTATTGTGATTTTTTTATTTTCTGAAGCAAGCTGAGAGGCAGGCAGAAAGATCTGATGCCAAAAAAAAAAAAAAAAAAATCTTTCTTACCTTGTTCACCCCAAACCTTCTCAAATCTGGACTAAATACTATGCTTTAAAACAAACGTGAGGTACATCTGAAGGGGAGGGAAATTTATTTCTCTGCTTTTCTATTATACAAGTTGTTTACAGAAACTGCAAATTAAAAAAGTACACTGGCATTTGCAGTCCTTAAAATAAATTAAAAGTTCTCAACTTGTTTTTTTTTTTTTGCTAAACAGATGTGTTTTTTTTAAAGTATGAGTCCTCATTTAAAAAGAGAAGATTAAAACAGAAAATATTTTCTATAAATAATACATGTATTTTGGTTTTAGTGCTCCTGCCCTCAGGTTTGAAGTTTACTTTTTTTCCAGTACCTTCTTCCTCCATGATCACCGTTTTTTTCTCTTTCTCCTCTCCCACTCATGCACACGTAGGGGTTTCTGCGAGAATTGGCCTTGCTGCACTGTGATTGGGGAAGACCTGAAACTTAAAAAAAAAAATACTTAAATTGTTTCTTTTCTTTCGTTTTGTGTATTTCAAGTTTTAGTTATCCTCAGTGAAGGCAATAGATGCAAGGTCTTATGGTATAGCAAGCAAAGGTGTGTCATATGAGCTGTATCATGATAGTCATCCTTTTGGTCTGGAGACATGAGTGTGCCTGCTTTTTGTCTCCAACCAGAAAGGACTCCTTTCTGGATGTTAGGAATCTAGCTAACAATCTAGGATGTCATTAAGCTAATTGATTTTGAAATCTGTTGAATGATTCATGTGGGCTATAATGGCCTATATTTGTTCTATCATTTTACATGGTTATTCTGTGATTGGCATTTATGCAAATTGTATATTTAAAGTATGTTTTCTAAGCAAGAACCCCTGATGATTTTAGTAAACATGTTCAAAGATCATATCTAAGAGTCTGACAGACAAAGCCAGTAATATGTCATGATATCCTTTAGAGGCATTCAGAGACAGGTGGGAATGAAGGAGGAAGAGAATGACAGATTTAACTCTCTTTTCTCAGTGGAAGCACAGATTTTCAACTGCAGGACTTCCAGGGAAATCCCTGTTTTAACTCTTTCACTTCCAGAAAGCAAATAAGACAGTTACTTGTTTATTTTATTTGGGGCAAGGGATTTAAAATTATGTAGTTTTGCTATCATAAGGATAGCCTTGTTTCTTTCCTTTTTGTTACTCCTGGTCACACCACATTCTTTGGAAAGAATATCTGAAAATAATAAACTTGGAGCCTCAAGTTGGCTTTGTGCCCCAACAAAATATGCCTCTAGTGAGGACTCCTTACAAAACCACAGAAAAAGTATTCACTGAGCACTAGAAAATGGCAGTTTTTACCTGCCCATAAAAATAATTCAAGAAGAGAAGACCAATGAATATAAATAAATAATTTTAAAAAATGAAAACAATAGGAACTTGGCATCTGGATTATTCTGATCATACAGATTCCCTACACTTTTAATATCAAGAAACAAAACTAGAAAGTCTCTTTCTTAAACTTTTATTTGAAAACACTTCTGATTTATTTTCTGAATACAAATCTTGGTGTATTTAAGTACCATTTTCAAGCTCAAAAATACATAAAGAGTAAAACAATACTCACTGTTAAAGTTTTGGTTCAACTGAAAAGTTCAGTTATTTAACCAGTAAGTCTTTTGTCTTGCAAAATGTTTCAATTCCTTTTTCCCAAAGTGTGATTAATCTGACAGGAGGGACTGAGAAGTGGAAAGGATGTTTAATGAGGAAAGTGAGAGAGAAAGAGATTGAGAGTGAGTTTGCTGAAGAAGCTGGGTTCCCCTTCATGTTTTCCTAGCATTGCTTGCTTGCTTGCTTGCTAAGTCGTTTCAGTCGTGTCCAACTCTGTGCGACCCCATAGATGGCAGCCCACCAGGCTCCCCATCCCTGGGATTCTCCAGGCAAGAACATTTCCTAGCATTACTTTCTGCTTACTCCTTTTCATCAAAATCCATCGCCATTTAAAGTAACAATCACAAAGCTATAAAGTTTCTTTTTTATTTTAAAGTACTGTTTTTTTTTAACATTACACAAATACTGTATGAACATATTCATATTGTAGAAAATTTAAACACTACAGACATATATCCTGTAAAAAGTGGCAGGTCTGTTAGACATGCTCACCTTATCTGAATCCACTCTCCAGTAGGAGTTATTGCTAACACTTTGGTGTTTATTGTTCCTATCCATTATAGAAAACATTTTTGAATCTTAAAAAAATATTATACTTCCAAGAAGCAAGGATCATGTTTCTGTGTCCTTTTATTTTTAACCAGAACTTCATACACTGCAATCCCACTGTAAAGCTTTTTGTTTCATTTTGCATAGGAATTTTTCTTGAGACATATTTATATTGGTTTCTCAGGCAATGAAGTACCAAGAAGACCTCCACAGAAGGCTGTTTCAATTACCAAACCATTTTGTTTGGATCCAGAAGAACAATGGGCTATTATATGCCTCAACATAAATGTTATGAATTAAGTGAGCACAACACATATTTTTGATTGATACCAGAAATAAATTCTTCTCAGTATGTCTACTCAGGCAGAGTGTAGAAGGGCAATTACCTAATGAGTTTCATCAATTCACTATAAATGCTGGTTCTTAAATTAAATGACTTAATCCCTCAATTAGTGAGCTGCTGGCAGGAGGAATTTACAAGAAGAGACGTGCCTCAAGTCTCTTCTTTACTGTAGCTGATCAGTTCAGATCAGTCCAGTTCAGTCATTCAGCCACGTCCAACTTTTTGCTACCCCATGAACCACAGCACCCCAGGCCTCCCTATAAATCACCAACTCCCGGAGTCTACCCAAACCCATGTCCATTGAGTCAGTGATGCCATCCAGCCATCTCATCCTCTGTCGTCCCATTCTCCTCCAGCCCTCAATCTTCCCCAGAATCTTTTCCAAAGAGTCAGCTCTTGGCATCAGGTGGCCAAAGTACTGGAGCTTCAGCTTCAACATCAGTCCTTTCAAAGAACACCCAGGACTGATCTCCTTTAGGATGGACTGATTGGATCTCCTTGCAGTCCAAGGGACTGTCAAGAGTCTTCTCGAACAACACAGTTCAAAAGCATCAATTCTTCGGCACTCAGCTGTTTTATACCCCAACTCTCACATCCACACATGACTAAAGGAAACCCAATAGCCATGACTAGACAAACCTTTGTTAACAAAGTAATGTCTCTGCTTTTGAATATACTGTCTAGGTTGGTCATAACTTTCTTTCCAAGAAGTAAGTGTCTTTTAATTTCATGGCTGCAGTCACCATCTCCAGTGATTTTGGAGCCCCAAAAAATAAAGTCAGCCACTGTTTTCTCATCTATTTGACATGAAGTGGTGGGACCAGATGCCATGATCTTAGTTTTCTGAATGTTGAGCTTTAAGCCATCATTTCACTCTCCTCTTTCACTTTCACCAACAGGCTTTTTAGTTCCTCTTCACTTTCTGCCATAAGAGTGGTGTCATCTGCATATCTGAGGTTATTGATATTTCTCCCAGCAAACTTGATTCCAGCTTGTGCTTCCTCCAGCCCAGCATTTCTCATGATGTACTCTGCATACAAGTTAAATAAGCAGGGTGGCAATATACAGCCTTGACGTACTCGTTTTTCCTATTTGGAACCAGTCTGTTGTTCCATGTCCAGTTCTAACTGTTGTTTCCTGACCCGCATATAGGTTTCTCAAAAGGAAGGTCAAGTGGTCTGGTATTCCCATCTCTTTCAGAATTTTCCACAGTTTATTGGGATCCACACGGTCAAAGGCTTTGGCATAGTCAATAAAGCAGAAATAGATGTTTTTCTGGAACTTTCTTGCCTTTTCCATGATCCAGCGGATGTTGGCAATTGGATCTCTGGTTCCTCTGCCTTTTCTAAAACCAGCTTGAACATCTGGAAGTTCTTGGTTCACGTATTGTTGAAGCCTGGCTTGGAGAATTTTGACCATTACTTTACTAGCATGTGAGATGAGTGCAATTGTGCGGTAGTTTTGAGCATTCTTTGGCATTGCCTTTCTTTGGGATTGGAATGAAAACTGACCTTTTCCAGTCCTGTGGCCACTGCTGAGTTTTCCAAATTTGCTGGCATATTGAGTGCAGCACTTTCACAGCATCATCTGTCAGAATTTGAAATAGTTCAACTGGAATTCCATCACCTCTGCTAGCTTTGTTTGTAGTGATGCTTCCTAAGGCCCACTTGCCTTCACATTCCAGGGTGTCTGGCTCTAGGTGAGAGATCATACCATTGTAATTATCTGGGTTGTGAAGATCTTTTTTGTACAGTTCTTCTGTGTATTCTTGCCACCTCTTCTTAATATCTTCTGCTTGTTAGGGCCATACCATTTCTGTCCTTTATCAAGCCCGTCTTTGCATGAAATATTCCCTTGGTATGTCTGATTTTCTTGAAGAGATTTCTAGTCTTTCCCATTCTATTGTTTTCCTCTATTTCTTTGCACTGATCGCTGAGGAAGGCTTTCATATCGCTCCTTGCTATTCTTTGGAACTCCTCTGCATTTAAAGGGGTATATCTTTCCTTTTCTCCCTTCTTTTCACATCTCTTCTTTTCACAGTTATTTGTAAGTCCTCCTCAGACAGCCATTTTGCTTTTTTGAATTTCTTTTTCTTGGGAATGGTCTTGATCCCTGTCTCCTGTACAATGTCAGGAACCTCTGTCCATAGTTCATCAGGCACTCTGTTTATCAGATCTAGTCCCTTAAATATATTTCTCACTTCTGCTGTATAGTCATAAGGGATTTGATTTGGGCCATACCTGAATGGTCTAGTAGTTTTCCCCACTTTCTTCAACTTAAGTCTGAATTTGGCAATAAGGAGTTCATGATCTGAGCCACAGTCAGCTCCCAGTCTTTTGTGTTCTTGTTGTTGTTGACTGTATAGAGCTTCTCCATCTTTGGCTGCAAAGAATATAATCAATCTGATTTTGGTGTTGAGCATCTGGTGATGTCCATGTGTAGAGTCTTCTCTTGTGTTGTTGGAAGAGGGTGTTTGCTATGAGCAGTGCGTTCTCTTAGCAGAACTCTATTAGCCTTTGCCCTGCTTTATTCCGTACTCCAAGGCCAAATTTGCCTGTTATTCCAGGTATTGCTTGACTTCCTACTTTTGCATTCCTGTGCCCTATAATGAAAAAGACATATTTTTGGGGTGTTAGTTCTAGAAGGTCTTGTAGGTCTTCATAGAACCATTCAACATCAGCTTCTTCAGCGTTACTTGTTGGGGCATAGACTTGGATTATTGTGATATTGAATGGTTTGCCTTGGAAACAAACAGAGATCATCTGTCGTTTTTGAGACTGCATCCAAGTCCTGCATTTTGGACTTTTTTGTTGACTATCATGGCTACTTCATTTCTTCTAAGGGATTCCTGCCCACAGTAGTAGATGTGGTGGTCATCTGAGTCAAATTCACCCTTTCCAGTCCATCTTAGTTTGCTGATTCCTAGAATGTCGATGTTCACTCTTGCTATCTCCTGTTTGACCACTTCCAATTTGCCTTGATTCTTGGACTTAACATTTCAAGTTCCTATGCAATATTGCTCTTTATTGTTGTTGATCAATAGATCATATATTAATAGTAGTAAATTTTCCCAAAGAGTCAATTAATATACCTGTGTTTATTAGGCATGTCCTATGCTTATTTTGAGCCAAGCAATGTGGAGGATGCAAAATGGTCACTTGTTCACATTCTTTTTGTCCTCAGTGAGTCTAGCTGGTAAGATAAAGCACACACACATTTAAAGATCTAAAAACAAAACTGTTTGGTATCAATGCAAAATAGGTATCTGAAGATCACTTCACAGATGCTGTGGCACATGGGCCAAGTCTTAAGATTAGGTAGGAGGAAGTAGCTGGAGGGGGATTCAGGAGGGAGGGGACACATGTATGCTTATGGCCAATTCATGTTGATGTATGGCAAAACCCATTACAATATTGCAAAGTAATTACTCTCCAATTAAAATTTAAAAGAATGGATGAAAATAAAAGATTAGGTAGATAGAATTGAATTAGCTTATTACAAATGTTAAGAGCAAGGTTTCCAGAATCCACCCACCTGCATTGCATACTCTGGCTTCAAAATTTACTGAGCATGTGATTTTGGAAAGGTACTTACTAATCTTTTTCCTTCAGTCACCTAATTTGTAAAATATAGATGTTAAAAATACTACTTAACTCATAAGATTGTGGTGAATATAAACTGAGATAATACTTGTAAAACATTTAGAACAGTACTAGATATGTAGTACATATTTGGTAACTCTTAGCTATTTCTATATAGATTATTACTGTGATGAAAGAAATTCTGATTTGCCAAATCTCTGTGTAGCACAGCATTATAGAGTTAAATTTTTTAATTCTTTTTAAAGCTCCCATTTGCTATGTTGTTGTTTAGTTGCTGAGTTGTGTCCGACTCTTTTGTGACCCCATGGGGTTAGCCCACCAGGCTTCTCTGTCCATGGGATTTCCCAGGCAAGAATACTAGAGTGGGTTGCCATTTCCTTCACCAGGGGATCTTCCTGACCCAGGGATTGAACCCACATCTCTTGTGTCTCCTCCACTGTAGGCAGATTCTTTACCACTGAGTCACTAGTGAATCCCTCTCATTTATGTGTGTATGTGTATATTAAGTCACTTCAGTCATGTTTGACTCAATGAGACCCTATGGATTGCAACTTGCCAGGCTCCTCTGTCCATGGGATTATCCAGGAATGAATACTGGAGTATATACTTATTAAGTAATCTTAAAGTTGTACCTTTTATTTTTCACTCTGTACTCTTCTGTGTAATTTGGTTTTTTTGCATTCAATTCTTATTTATATAGTTTTATTGGGATATAATTTATATAAATTTGCTCATGTTAAGTGTATGATTTAGTGAGTTTTATTACATTTACAGAGTTGTGAAATCATCACCACAATCTAACTCTAGAACATTTTGATCACCCCTAAAAAAACCCTCATATCAATTTTCTATAGCAAACTATTGTATTTCTTGTGCATGTTTTATTTGGTTTTAATGTTTTTAAAGATCAATAGAGCAAAAATAAAAGGAGAACTGATGGTAAACCTAGAAGTCAATTAATAAACTATGACTCCTTCTTTCCAAAACAATGCCATCATGCAATATTATACTTTCAAGACTTGACTTAACCTCGAATAGCCAAAGCAATCTTGAGAAAGAAGAATGGAATTGGATGAATCAACCTGCCTGACTTCAGGCTCTACTACAAAGCCACAGTCATCAAGACAGTATGGTACTGGCACAAAGACAGAAATATAGATCAATGGAACAAAATAGAAAGCCCAGAGATAAACCCATGCACCTATGGACACCTTATCTTGGATAAAGGAGGCAAGAATATACAATGGAGAAAAGACAATCTCTTTAACAAGTGGTGCTGGGAAAACTGGTCAACCACTTGTAAAAGAATGAAACTAGAGCACTTTCTAACACCATACACAAAAATAAACTCAAAATGGATTAAAGATCTAAACATAAGACCAGAAACTATAAAACTCCTAGAGGAGAACGTAGGCAAAACACTCTCTGACATACATCACAGCAGGATCATCTATGACCCGCCTCCCAGAATATTGGAAATAAAAGCAAAAATAAATAAATGGGACCTAATTAAAATTAAAAGCTTCTGCACAACAAAAGAAACTATAAGCAAGGTGAAAAGACAGCCTTCAGAATGGGAGAAAATAATAGCAAATGAAGCAACTGACAAACAACTAATCTCAAAAATGTACAAGCAACTCCTGCAGCTCAATTCCAGAAAAGCAAACAACCCAATCAAAAAATGGGCCAAAGAACTAAATAGACATTTCTCCAAAGAAGACATACAGATTGCTAACAAACACATGAAAAGATGCTCAACATCACTCATTGTCAGAGAAATGCAAATCAAAACCACAATGAAGTACCATTTCACACCAGTCAGAATGGCTGCGATCCAAAAGTCTCCAAGCAATAAATGCTGGAGAGGATGTGGAGAAACGGGAACCCTCTTACACTGTTGGTGGGAATGCAAACTAGTACAGCCACTATGGAGAACAGTGTGGAGATTCCTTAAATAACTGGAAATAGAACTTCCATAGGACCCAGCAATCCCACTGCTGGGCATACACACCGAGGAAACCAGAATTGAAAGAGACACATGTACCCCAATGTTCATTGCAGCACTGTTTATAATAGCCAGGACATGGAAGCAACCTAGATGTCCATCAGCAGATGAATGGATAAGAAAGCAGTGGTACATATACACAGTGGAGTATTACTCAGCCATTAAAAAGAATACATTTGAATCAGTTCTAATGAGGTGGATTAAACTGGAGCCTTTTATACAGAGTGAAGTAAGCCAGAAAGAAAAACACCAATACAGTATACTAACACATATATATGGAATTTAGAAAGATGGTAACAACAGCCCTGTATGTGAGGCAGCAAAAGAGACACAGTTGTGTAGAACAGTCTTTTGGACTCTGTGGGAGAGGAAGGGGGGTATGATTTGGGAGAATGGCATTTAAACATGTATAATATCATATAAGAAACGAATTGACAGTCCAGGTTCGATGCATGATACAGGAAGCTTGGGGCTGGTGCACTGGGATGACCCAGAGGGATGGTATGGGGAGAGAGGTGGGAGGGATGTTCAGGATGGGGAACACGTGTACACCCATGGCGGATGCATGTTGATGTATGGCAAAACCAATACAATATTGTAAAGAAAAAAATAAATAAATAAAAAAAAGATGACTCACTCTGTCAGATTATACTATTTCAGTAGTAAATTTTTCCCCACTAAAAAAAAAAAAAAAAACCCACTTCCAGAACTTAAAGTGTCCCTTTTATGTAGTTAAAAAAAAAAAAAAAAAAAAAAAAAACACCTTGGGAAGTTGTTCTAAAATAGTTTCAGTCAGTTGGCGAGTTTGATGGGGCAAAGAAACCACTCCCTCCATTTGCTCCTGCTTTTCTGCAGAAAAATCTGCAACCAAATCTCTACAGAATTAGGGAAATCCCTACTTTTGATGAGATGTAGTGATATTATATCTGCATTTTTATTAAAATCAGAAATTCTAAATGCATAATATTAACTTAAGAATAGGAATAATTATATCATTTTTTTTAATTAATGGTATAAGGTAGCCTGTAGGGTTATATGGACCATGAATTGTAAACCAAAGTCCTGTGTCAGAGTGATCTCAGAAGTGTGACATACTGGGAACGATCACATGGGCATGGAGTCAGGCAAACCTAGGCTTGAATTCTGAGCCACCCAATAACTGCAAAACCTTAGGTGAATCACTTAACCTTTCACAGCCTGTTTCCTCTTTTCAAAATAAAGGTGTAATACCTACCTTGTTGGGTTATTGTGAGCATTAAGTGAGAACATGTATGGAAAGAATGAAGTGTTTAACATTAAATAAATATTTCTTTTTTTCTCTGCTTCCTTTCTTTTCTTCCCTCACTCCTTTTCTCCTTTATCCCTCCTTACTTCTCTACCTTGTTTCTTCTTTCCTTTCTTTTTTCTTTTGTCATGGCATTTGTTTTCTTTCTAACTGGCTCTGAGGACATTGTATAAAAGTTTCCTTTTAAAGAATCTACACACAATAATTGGTGTTGGAGAAGACTCTTGAGAGTTCCTTGGACTGCAAGGAGATCAAATCAGTCAATCCTAAAGGAAACAGTCCTGAATATTCATTGGAAAGACTGATGCTGAAGCTGAAGCTCCAATATTTTGCCCACCTGATGCAAAGAACTGATTCACTGGGAAAGACCCTGATGCTGGGAAAGATTGAAGGCAGGAGGAGAAGGGGACAAGAGAGGATGACATGATTGGATGGCATCACAGACTTGATGGACATGAGTTAGAGCAAGCTCCGGGAGTTGGTGATGGACAGGGAAGCCTGGCATGCTGCAGTCCATGGGGTGGCAAAGAGTCAGACACGACTGAGCGACTGAACTGAACTGAACACCCGATGAATCCATTTCTGAAAACAGAAATTCACAAGACTGTGATCACAACATTCAAGCTGGCTCATTTTGTATCCAAAACTCTTTTCATCATCTTCTGCCACCGCTTTTCTCCCCCTTAAGTATAGCTGAGTTTTGATAATTCAAATCAAGTCTCATGTAAAAACAGGTTCTTCAAAGTTGTATTGTTACAAATATTGGGTTTCCCAACCACTCCCTCTCAATTCTTGCTTTTTTATGTTAAATTATATTTTGATGATTAGTTTTTGGAAGACAAAGCAATATTTGCAGAATTATACCTGATTTGATATTTGAATAATCGACAGTTTTCTGGGGTAAGAGTTGTGAACCTGGAAAATGTCTGCAATTTCTACTTTATATGCATGTGATGGTAGCAAAATGTTAATGGAAAAATGTTTGCTTCAGAGTTTCTCACATTCACTGTGTTGTGGTAAATATGATTTAGCATGAACTCACATTGTTACTGGAGCTGTGCCTACAGAAACTGCCCTGGTAATGTGTTTGCATGGTACTTAATTAAGTGTATGTTGCAACTTGTTCCTATTATACATTCCAGTTTGAACAATGTGCAATAGCCAAACATAAAATTAAGACCTACGTTTTCCATTATGTATGTCGAATTTCCCTGATTTTAAGAGTAGTTGTGACTCTCAAATTATAAAACAATAAAAAAGTCAACATAAAACACAAAAGTCAAAGGTGCCTGGGAAGTACTAGATAAAATGAACAGGTGAGATTTGTTAGTTAATTTGAGTACTACTGGATTACCTGGAAAGTCAGTCTCTTCTAGTCAAGCCATAGCAAAGAGAGCTTTCTTATCAAAGAGTTAGTGCCGTGCCCTGAGATATGAGCTGTGGCAGTTAGGAAGTGCCCTCACTTGCCCAGACCACTCTAATTTATTACAAGGAAGCTACAGAGAACAAACAGCACCAAGTAACACTACCTCATGTTAACTAAAGTTCCAGAAATGGAGCTAAGCACAGATGAAATGTAAGAACTAAGTGGAGCAAAATAGTAATAAACAGAGTGGTAGAAAATAAGGAGAAAATCATGAGGGCATTTGACTATTTGGATGACTTGGATTTTTACTTTAAATGTTATATCGTTTGAGAGTTGTGAGAAGGGAACAACATGCTCTGATTCCTGTTTTGAATAAATTATTCTGGCTTGTTTGTTGAGAATACACTACAGTGAAGACAAGGGCAGAAGAAAGGAAATCAATTTGTAAGGTGTAATTTTATAGGCAAGAGATTATGATAGCTTGGATAAGAAGAGGTGGTGAGAATATGTCACATGCTTCCCTGGTGGCTAAGCTGGTAAAGAATCTGCCTGCAATGCAGGAGATTCAATCCCTAGTAGGAGAAATAAAATCCCATATGTTGTATGGTGTGGCCCAAAAACCAAAACAAAACAAAAGTCTACAAATAACACATGCTGGACAGGGTATGGTTAAAGGGAATTCCCTAAAACCCAGTATTGGGGCACTTCTATCTAGAAATAATTTAAGTTAGAAGCAACTCAAGTAGGTTCTTTGTCTGTGATGATATCATGGCATGATATTATATCAGTAGTCATTGCTACTAGTTAGAATACATAAGCCAAATCTGGGAAAGGGCATGGAAACCCACTCCAGTATTCTTGACAGAAAAATCCCATGGACAGAGCAGCCTGGTGGGCTACAATCCATGGGGTTGCAAAGAGTCAGATACAACTGAAGCTGCTGAGCATGGCATGAGCCAAATCACCTTTGCTTTTTCCTAAAGTGAATTTAAAATAATATTTCCATAATTAGGAGCAAACAATATGAAATCTAGACATTTTGTTTTAGTCATACTCTCAAATCACACACGTCATATTTTCCAGGCTACTACACTAGACAGTGCAGAGATTTTGAATATGTGAACATGAAATCTAACAAAGGCCCATATAGCCAAAGCTATGGCCTTTCCAGTAGTCATGTATTACTGAATGTGAGAGTTGGACCATAAAGAAACTGATGCTTTTGAATTGTGATACTGGAGAAGGCTCTTGAGAGTTTCTTGCACAGCAAGGAGATCAAAGCAGTCAATGCTAAAGGAAATCATCCCTAAATATTCATTGGAAGGACTGATGCTGAAGCTGAAGCTCCAATACTTTGGCCACCTGATACAATAAGCAAACTCATTGGAAAAGACCCTAATGCTGGGAAAGATTGAGGGCAGGAGAAGGTGGTGACAGAGGATTAGATGGTTGGATGTCATCATTGACTCAATGGACATGAGGTTGAGCAAACTCTGGGAGATAGTGAAGGATACGGAGTCCTGGCATACTGCAGTTGATGGGGTCACAAAATGTCGGACATGACTGAGCAACTGAACAACAATGACTTCCTGGTAAATGTGTGTATTGGAAATAGGTAAAGTGGGAAATAATGTCCAAATCATTTAAAATAATTCCCTGGGTATGTATACAGCCTGTGATGCACACACTTATGATTGATTTTGTAGCAGATGAACTGAATCATTAGATGTCATCATACCAGACAAAAGCTATTTCTCTAGATTATGGATAAGAATTTTGAAGCTTGAGTGGGAGCAGGTGGGGAGAAGTTTGGAGAACACTGTGAGTCAGTACTACTGGCTTCCAAAGGAAGTTATATAACACAATTTTTTGGTTGCTCATAGTTTGACTGCTTCTACAACTTCCTTCCTAGTCAAAGATGAGGACTGTAAAGGTTATTTTCAGATTTTAACTAAATTGAAGTTATTGAGTATGAAGAACCAAATTCTTTGGATTATGTGCCCCTAAGAGAAAGGAATCTTGTCCCAAGCATGCCCGACATTAAATATTAAGCAATTAACCCTTTGATTGCCATTTCATATTCTCCACACAACTATATATTTTAAAATAAGAAGATACCGTGGGCTGCTGTAGAGAGAGAGAGAAATATTTATAGCAATTTTCCCCAAAATTAATCTCAACAACAGTGGGTAATTCTAATGTGATGTGATTTTGTATCTTTGCATATTTCTTGATAACTACTGCAAAGTACCCATAGTATATGGTGTTGAAAATGTCATTGGTAGAGTGCCATTTTTTAAAAAAGTTTATTCTCTTTAAAATGCAAATTCCATATGATGAAGTAGCATTTTAAATTGTTAATTGTCATTTATACTTTGATATTTTAGTCTCTGGAGCCTGGGGGGATGTTGCTATCAAGAATAAAAAAATGCAAAAACTTGTCAAAGATAGAGATCTTCCTTCACAATTTTACTTTGCAATATGTTGCAATTTCGAATATTTTCTCTTTGCATGGTGTTATAGGCCCATAATTAAATATCCATCTCATAAGACTATCATGGGAATAAGAGATAATCCATGTAAAGCACCAAGCATAGTATTTGGCAAAGAGGAATTCTCAGTTAGCAATAAAATTCTCAGTTAGCAATAAAAATTCCTTAGCCATTTAACAACTAATAGCAACTGGGAATCAGTAGACTGTGCCTAATGGAGTTAAGAGAAAGGGGAAAATAATATCATATGCATTCATAGCATATTTCCCCCAAAGACCTTTAAAACACTTTCATTTTAATTATTGAGGCATCAATGTGAGGTAAGTAAGACAAGTTTCACTTTCAAGATACGAAAAGTAACTAGGCAATTTATTCAAGGTTATAGAATAAATCACTGGCAAAGTCTGAGGGTCTTATAACTCTTATTCATATGTCCTATTATCTATGCTAAACTGCTTTACAGAGGCCCAAATTCTGGAGGTATATGGACTTCTATATATTGTCAATTTTATGAAAATAAACTAGGCCTTATGATGCAATCAGGCAAGTGATTTCACTCACTGTAAGTATAAAACTGATAGCAGGAATAAATATAATGGTTTAATAGTTAAATCTAAGAAACAGAATTTTAAAAGGTAAAAATAAACATAACACTTTCACACTATCTCTAATTTGATGCAATCAAATTCTGAGGTGGGAGATGCTGTGTAGGAAAGGAAAATGGGTGTTAGTGTATTGGTTACCTGTGGCTGTCAATATAAATGAACTGTTTTCTAGAAATAGTTATTTTATTTTTTCAAACAGTTGAGTTGACTCATTGGGAAAGACTCTGAAACTGGGAGGGATTGGGGGCAGGAGGAGAAGGGGACGACAGAGGATGAGATGGCTGAATGGACGTGAGTTTGAGTGAACTCCAAGAGTTGGTGATGGACAGGGAGGCCTGGCGTGCTTCGATTCATGGGGTCACAAAGATTCGGACATGACTGAGCGACTGAACTGAACTGAAGTGACGCTTAAACAATTGTGGACTGATTGAGCAGAATAACCTCAGAAACATGATTTCTCATTTTCCACCCACAATTTGTTTTTAACTACTAACTAATTGGACATCATGCCAAATGATAATACTATCATACTACAATAACATTAGGTGATCGCAGAGTTGGAAAGGTCACAAAGACCAGTCACAAGATGGATATGGGGCTTTTCAGAGCTATTTGTTTATGTTGAAAAGTTTGTTCTTTCATTTTTAGTTAGAGGAACACAGAACATTAGAGTGGAAATTTTTATTAATAGTAATGTTTTCAAAAGGTCAACTGTTCTTCATAAAGCCTCTAGTGTTCAAGTATTAACCTTGCACAGATCAGTTTTTACTAGGGCTGGAATTATAGTATCAAATGAGGTAGTTGATTAATGGTCCGAGACACATGCCAAGTACCACTTCTGCTAAAAGTGTATTTACTAAACAAAGGGTCAATCCTTGTACTAGAGTCCTTCCTACACAAGAAAGCCCAATGTATCAATGTATTTATTCATATCTCTTGCCATTTCTCCAAATTACAGACACATTGAGATCTACTTTAAGCTCAGTGTTTACCAACTGATGCATTTCCCAAACATATGCAAAATAAATTATAAACTATTATACTTTAAATTTCAGTTTACCATTGTCTTCTTTCTCTAAGACACCTTTTTTGAGATAACAAAACAATAATCCTAGTCAAGAGTAGATGACTAAATGATTTATGTGTTTTTGTTATACTTTGGCTTACTCAATGAAGGTTGCATCACTTAAAAATAAGTATATGGGTTATACATAAAAAGAGGTACTGTGCATACATATATTTCAAAAAAAGGAGGCACAATTAAACTTCTGCTTCAAATCAATCCTAGGTTTCAGCTATTTTCAACTGGGTATTATGCAGATATTTAGATAAAGAAACTGCTTTGACAAATTGCTTAAAATTTGTTACTACAGTGAAAAGCTAGTTCAAGGGAAGAAAAAAAAACCTCTTTCAATTAGTTACATTATTTTCCATATGCCTATTGAATAGTCACATCATTCTGTCACTACTTTTTGTTTTCATAAGGAGTTTAAAGCAACATAATAATAAAATAGTATTATTCCATCAAGTTCCAGGTTCCAAAATACAATAAAGCCATACATTATTTTATACACCTCAAATTTGAAGTATGCACTGATTCATGTAGAGGTTGAAATGAAACTTATTTATGAAGAAAGGATCTGCTTGGAAGAATAGAAAAACATAAATGATAAATTCATTATGTCAATTTTCAAGAAATCACCTGCTGACTTACAACTTAAAGCACTGTCTTTCCCTCCCCTATTTCTCCAGTACTTTATATTTATTTCAACCATCATTTTGTATTTTGTTATTTTATGACAACTGTTCTCATAGATGTCTCCTTAGTAGATGATAAACTCTTTGTCAATAGGGAATAGTGCCTTATTTTTTACTATTTTGGAATGTCAGGTCCATGAATCAAGGCAAATTGGAAGTGGTCAAACGACAGATGGCAAGAGTGAATGTCGACATTCTAGGAATCAGCGAACTGAAATGGACAGGAATGGGTGAATTTAACTCAGATGACCATTATATCTACTACTGCGGGCAGGAATCCCTCAGAAGAAATGGAGTAAACATCATGGTCAACAAAGGAGTCCGAAATGCAGTACTTGGATGCAATCTCAAAAACAACAGAATGATCTCTGTTCGTTTCCAAGGCAAACCATTCAATATCACAGTAATCCAAGTCTATGCCCCAACCAGTAAGTCTGAAGAAGCTGAAGTTGAACGGTTCTATGAAGACCTAAAGACCTTTTAGAACTAACACCCCAAAAGATGTCCTTTACATTATAGAGGGCTGGAATGCAAAAGTAGGAAGTCAAGAAACACCTGGAGTAACAGGCAAATTTGGCCTTGGAACACGGAATGAAGCAGGGCAAAGACTAATAGAGTTTTGCCAAGAAAACACACTGGTCATAACAAACATCCTCTTCCAACAACACAAGAGAAGACTCTAAACATGGACATCACCAGATGGTCAACACTGAAATCAGATTGATTATATTCTTTGCAGCCAAAGATGGAGCAGCTCTATACAGTCAGCAAAATCAAGACCAGGAGCTGACTGTGGCTCAGACCATGAACTCCTTATTGCCAAATTCAGACTTCAATTGAAGAAAGTAGGGAAAATCACTATACCATTCATGTATGACCTAAATCAAATCCCTTATGATTATACAGTGGAAGTGAGAAATAGATTTAAGGGCCTAGATCTGATAGATAGAGTGCCTGATGAACTATGGAATGAGGTTCGTGACACTGTACAGGAGACAGGGATCAAGACCATCCCCATGGAAAAGAAATGCAAAAAAGCAAAATGGCTGTCTGGGGAGGCCTTACAAATAGCTGTGAAAAGAAGAGAAGTGAAAAGCAAAGAGGAAAGGAAATATATAAGCATCTGAATGCAGAGTTCCAAAGAATAGCAAGAAGAGATAAGAAAGCCTTCTTCAGCGACCAATGCAAAGAAATAGAGGAAAACAACAGAATGGGAAAGACTAGGGATCTCTTCAAGAAAATCAGAGATACCAAAGGAACATTTCATGCAAAGATGGGCTCAATAAAGGACAGGAATGTTATGGATCTAACAGAAGCAGAAGATATTAAGAAAAGATGGCAAGAATACACAGAAGAACTGTACAAAAAAGATCTTCATGACCCAGGTAATCATGATGGTGTGATCACTGACCTAGAGCCAGACATCCTGGAATGTGAAGTCAAGTGGGCCTTAGAAAGCATCACTACGGACAAAGCTAGTGGAGGTGATGGAATTCCAGTTGAGCTATTCCAAATCCTGAAAGATGATGCTGTGAAAGTGCTGCACTCAATATGCCAGCAAATTTGGAAAACTCAGCAGTGGCCACAGGACTGGAAAAGGTCAGTTTTCATTCCAATCCCAAAGAAAGGCAATTCCAAAGAATGCTCAAACTACCGCACAATTGCACTCATCTCACACACTAGTAAAGTAATGCTCAAAATTCTCCAAGCCAGGCTTCAGCAATATGTGAACCGTGAACTTCCTGATGTTCAAGCTGGTTTTAGAAAAGGCAGAAGAACCAGAGATCAAATTGCCAACATCCGCTGGATCTTTGAAAAAGCAAGAGAGTTCCAGAAAAAACATCTATTTCTTCTTTACTGACTATGCCAAAGCCTTTAACTGTGTGGATCACAATAAACTGTGGAAAATTCTGAAAGACATGGGAATACCAGACCACCTAACCTGCCTCTTGAGAAATCTGTATGCAGGTCAGGAAGGAACAGTTAGAACTGGACATGGAACAACAGACTGGTTCCAAATAGGAAAAAGGGTTCGTCAAGGCTATGTATTGTCACCCTGTTTATTTAACTTATAGGCAGAGTACATCATGAGAAATGCTGGACTGGAAGAAACACAAGCTGGAATCAAGTTTGCTGGGAGAAATATCAATAACCTCAGATATGCAGATGACACCACCCTTATGGCAGAAAGTGAAGAGGAACTAAAAAGCCTCTTGATGAAAGTGAAAGTCGAGGGTGAAATAGTTGGCTTAAAGCTCAACATTCAGAAAACAAGATCATGGCATCTGGTCCCATCACTTCATGGGAAATAGATAGGGAAACAGTGTCAGACTTTATTTTTCTAGGCTCCAAAATCACTGCAGATGGTGATTGCAGCCATGAAATTAAAAGACACTTACTCCTTGGAAGGAAACTTATGACCAACCTAGATAGCATATTCAAAAGCAGAGACATTACTTTGCCAACAAAGGTTCGTCTAGTCAAGGCTATGGTTTTTCCAGTGGTCATGTATGGATGTGAGAGTTGGACTGTGAAAAGGCTGAGCACCGAAGAATTGACACTTTTGAACTGTGGTGTTGGAGAAGACTCTTGAGTCCCTTGGACTGTAAGGAGATCCAACCAGTCCATTCTGAAGGAGATCAGCCCTGGGATTTCTTTGGAAGGAATGATGCTAAAGCTGAAACTCCAGCACTTTGGCTACCTCATGGGAAGAGTTGACTCATTGGCCAAGACTCTGATGCTGAGACGGATTGGGGGCAAGAGGAGAAGGGGACGACAGCGGATGAGATGACTGGATGGCATCACTGACTTGATGGATGTGAGTCTGAGTGAACTGCGGGTGTTGGTGATGGACAGGGAGGCCTGGCATGCCGGGATTCATGGGGTCGCAAAGAGTCGGACACAACTGAGTGACTCATCTGATCTGATTTTTAGGTAAAATGTATTAACTGTTTACAATGTGCTAGGCATTGTTGTAAATGTTTTCACACTTACCATATCATTTTTAAGCTTCACAAGAATCTATCCAGTAGATATTATCAAGAGCTCTTTTCTTGAGATAGGGAAAATGAAGCTTGAAAAAGTTAAATGAAGAGCTGGTTTGAAGCCTCAGCAGTCTGACCCAAGTGCCTCACCAGGCTTTTTAGCCACTTTTAATTGTTTGGGTCCCGCTTGGGAGGCAAGGGTGAGCCAAAAGAAAGAACCACCTATTACATCTAAATAAGAGCCATGCAAGAGTACCATATGGGTCTTGTGTAGCCAGAAAGCAGGATGTCCCCATTTAACAGGTATTTAGTCACCTTAATTCACTTGAAAACCCCTCAGGCAGAGGTAACAAGAATAAGTCACTTTTGGGGATAGAGCAAACCTTAAGATTAAAGTGGCTGTGATGGCGCAAAAGCACGGCCGAGAGGAGCTGCCCCACGTCCAAGGTCAGGGGCAGCGGCCGAGAAGCCAGGCTGCGACAGCGCAGGAGCAGCCGAGAGGAGCTATCCCACGTCTGAGGTCAGGGGTGCCAGCCGGGAGGAGCTACCCCATGTCCGAGGTCAGGGGAGACGGCCGAGAGTGCCAGGCTGAGACAGCACAGGAGTAGCCGAGAGGAGCTACCCCACGTCCGAGGAGTGGTGGCTGTGTGGGAGCAGGAGGGCCTAGAGGAGCTAAACCATGTTCAAGGCCAGGAGGGGCGGCGGTGAGGAGATACCCCTCGGCCAAGAAAAGGAGCAGCGGCTGCGCTTTTGTGAAGAAATACCCCACGTCCAAGGTAAGAGAAACCAAAGTAAGATGGTAGGTGTTGCAAGAGGGCATCAGAGGGCATCAGAGGGCAGACACACTGAAAGCATAATCACAGAAAACTAGTCAATCTAATCACACTAGGACCAGAGCCTTTTCTAACTCAATGAAACTAAGCCATGCCCTGGGGGCCACCCAAGAGGGGCAGATCATGGTGGAGAGGACTGACAGAATGTGGGCCACTGGAGAAGGAAATGGAAAACCACTTCAGTATTCTTGACTTGAGAACCCCATGAACAGTATGAAAAGGTAGAATGATAGGATACTGAAAGAGGAACTCGCCAGGTTGGTAGGTGCCCAATATGCTACTGGAGATCAGTGGAGAAATAACTCCAGAAAGAATGAAGGGGTGGAGACAAAGCAAAAACAATACCCAGTTGTGGATGTGACTGGTGAGAGAAGCAAATTCCAATGCTATAAGAGCAATATTGCATAGGAACCTGGAATATTAGGTGCATGAATCAAGGCAAATTGGAAGTGGTCAAACAAGAGATGGCAAGAGTGAACGTTGACATTCTAGGAATCAGCGAACTAAAATGGACAGGAATGGGTGAATTTAACTCAGATGACCATTATATCTACTACTGTGGGCAGGAATCCCTTAGAAGAAATGGAGTAGCCATCATAGTCAACAAAAGAGCCCAAAATTCAGGACTTGGATGCAATCTCAAAAACGACAGAATGAACTCTGTTCATTTCCAAGGCAAACCATTCAATATCACAGTAATCCAAGTCTATGCCCCAACCAGTAATGCTGAAGAAGCTGATGTTGAATGGTTCTATGAAGACCTACAAGATCTTTTAGAACTAACACCCCAAAAGATGTCCTTTACATTATAGGGGACTGGAATGCAGAAGTAGGAAGTCAAAAAACACCTGGAGTAACAGGCAAATTTGGCCTTGGAATATGGAATGAAGCAGGGCAAAAGCTAAAAGAGTTTTGCTAAGAGAACGCACTGGTCATAGCAGACACCCTCTTCCAACAACGCAAAAGAAGACTCTACACATGGACATCACCAGATGGTCAACACCAAAATCAGATTGATTATATTCTTTGCAGCCAAAGATGGAGAAGCTCTATACAGTCAGCAAAAAGACCGGGAGCTGACTGTGGCTCAGACCATAAACTCCTTATTGCCAAATTCAGACTTAAATTGAAGAAAGTGGGGAAAACCACTAGACCATTCAGATATGACCTAAATCAAATCCCTTATGATTATACAGTGGAAGTGAGAAATAGATTTAAGGGCCTAGATCTGATAGATAGAGTGCCTGATGAAGTACGACATGAGGTTCGTGACATTGTACAGGAGACAGGGATCAAGACCATCCCCATGGAAAAGAAATGCAAAAAAGCAAAATGGCTGCCTGGGGAGGCCTTACAAATAGCTATGAAAAGCAGAGAAGTGAAAAGCAAAGGAGAAAAGGAAAGATATAAACATCTGAATTCAGAGTTCCAAAGAATAGCAAAAGGAGATAAGAAAACCTTCCTCAGCGATCAATGCAAAGAAATAGAGGAAAACAACAGTATGGGAAAGACTAGAGATCTCTTCAAGAAACTTAGAGATACCAAGGGAACATTTAATGTGAAGATGGGCTCAATAAAGGACAGAAATGGTATGGACCTAACAAAAATAGAAGACATTAAGAAGAGGTGGCAAGAATACACAGAAGAACTATACAAAAAAAATCTTCAAGACCAAGATAGTTACGATGGTTTGATCACTCATCTAGAGCCACAAATCCTGGAATGTGAAGTCAAGTGGGCCTTAGAAAGTATCACTACAAACAAAGCTAGTGGAAGTGATGGAATTCCAGTTGAGCTATTTCAAATCCTCAAAGATGATGCTGTGAAAGTGCTGCACTCAATATGCCAGCAAATTTGGAAAACTCAGCAGTGGCCACAGGGCTGGAAAAAGTCAGTATTCATTCCAATCCCAAAGAAAGGCAATGGCAAAGAATGCTCAAACTAACGCACAATTGCATGCATCTCACATGCCAGTAAAGTAATGCTCAAAATTCTCCAAGCTAGGCTTGAGCAATACACGAACTGTGAACTCCAAATGTTCAAGCTGGTTTTAGAAAAGGCAGAGGAACCAGAGATCAAATTGCCAACATCAGCTGGATCATGGAAAAAGCAAGAGAGTTCCAGAAAAACATCTATTTCTTCTTTATTGACTATGCCAAAGCCTTTGATTGTGTGGATCCCAATAAACTGTGGAAAATTCTGAAAGACATGGGAATACCAGACCACTTGACCTGCCTCTTGAGAAACCTATATGCAGGTCAGGAAACAACAGTTAAAACTGGACATGGAACAACAGACTGGTTCCAAATAGGAAAAAGGAGTATGTCAAGGCTGTATATTATCACCCTGCTTATTTAACTTGTATGCAGAGTACATCATGAAAAACGCTGGGCTGGAAGAAGCACAGGCTTGAATCAAGATTGCCAGGAGAAACATCAGTAACCTCAGATATGAAGATGACACCACCCTTATGGCAGAAAGTGAAGAGGAACTTAAAAACCTCTTGATGAAGTTGAAAGAGGAGAGTGAAAAAGTTGGCTTAAAGCTCAGCATTCAGAACACTAAGTCCATGGCATCTGGTCCCATCACTTCATGGCAAATAGAAGGGGAAACAGTGGAAACAAGGTCAGACTTTATTTTTTTAGGGCTCCAAAATCACTGCAGATGGTGACTGCAGCCATGAAATTAAAAGACACTTACTCCTTGGAAGGAAAGTTATGACCAATCTAGATAGCATATTGAAAAGCAGAGACATTACTTTGCCAACAAAGGTCTGTCTAGTCAAGGCTATGGTTTTTCCAGTGGTCATGTATGGATGTGAGAGTTGGACTCTGAAGAAAGCTGAGTGCCGAAGAATTGATGTTTTTGAAGTGTGGTGTTGGAGAATACTCTTGAGAGTCCCTTGGACTGCAAAGATCTCCAACCAGTCCATCCTTAACGAGATCAGCCCTGGGATTTCTTTGGAAGGAATGATGCTAAAGAGTTGAATTATTGGAAAAGACGCTGGTGCTGGGAGGGATTTGGAGGCAGGAGGAAAATGGGACGACAGTGGATGAGATGGCTGGATGGCATCACCGACTCGATGGACGTGAGTTTGAGTGAACTCCGGGAGCTGGTGATGGACAGCGAAGCCTGGCGTGCTGTGATTCATGGGGTCGCAAAGAGTCGGACACGACTGAGTGACTGAACTGAACCGAACTGCACTAAAATTAAAGTTCTTCAGAAGGTCAACAGAAACGTAGAGCTTCTGAATTTGGGAAATAAAAGGGACTTCAATATAACTTCTAACCTCAAGCATGCAAGCAGACACATTTTAAACAAAGTTACTAGAAAGAGCTTCTCCAGTATTCAGTTTTAGTTTTAAAATCTTATATTTTGTAATGTATTTATATCTTCAGTTTAGTTCAGTAGCTCAGTCATCTCCGACTCTTTGTGACCCCATGAATCACAGCATGCCAGTCCTCCCTGCCCATTACCAACTCCCAGAGTTTACTCAAATGCATGTCCATCGAGTCGGTGATGCCATCCAGCCATCTCATACACTGTCATCCCCTTCTCCTCCTACCCCTAATCCCTCCCAGCATCAGGGTCTTTTCCAATGAGTCAACTCTTCGCATGAGGTGGACAAAGTATTGGAGTTTCAGTTGTAGCATCAGTCCCTCCAATGAACACCCAGGGCTGATCTCCTTTAGGATAGACTGGTTGGAGCTCCTTGCAGTCCAAGGGACTCTCAAGAGTCTTCTCCAACACCACAGTTCAAAAGCATCAATTCTTCGGTGCTCAACTTTCTTCAGAGTCCAACTCTCACATCCATACATGACCACTGGAAAAACCACAGCCTTGACTAGACGGATCTTTGTTGGCAAAGTAATGTCTCTGCTTTTCAACATGCTATCTAGGTTGGTCATATCTTTCCTTAGAAGGAATAAGCGCCTTTAAATTAATGGCTGCAATCACCATCTGCAGTGATTTTGGAGCCCAAAAAAATAAAGTCAGCCACTGTTTCCACTGTTTCCCCATCTATTTCCCATGAAGTGATGGGACCAGATGCCATGATCTTCGTTTTCTGACTGTCCAGCTTTAAGCCAACTTTTTCACTCTCCTCTTTCACTTTCTTCAAGAGGCTTTTTAGTTCCTCTTCACTTTCTGCCATAAGGGTGGTCTCATCTGCATATCTGAAATTCTTGATATTTCTCTCAGCAATCTTGAATCCAGCTTGTACTTCCTCCAGCACAGCCTTTCTCATGATGTACTATGCATATAAGGTAAATAAGCAGGGCGACAATATACAGCCTTGGCGTATTCCTTTTCCTATTTGAAACCAGTCTGTTGGGCCACGTTCAGTTCTAACTGTTGCTTTCTGACCTGCACATAGGTTTCTCAAGAGGCAGGTCAGGTGGTCTGGTATTCCCATCTCTTTCAGAATTTTCCATAGTTTATTGTGATATACATAGTCAAAAGTTTTGGCATCGTCAATAAAGCAGAAATAGATGTTTTTTCTGGAACTCTCTTGCTTTTTCCATGATCCAGTGGATGTTGGCAATTTGATCTCTGGTTCCTCTGCCTTTTCTAAAACCAGCTTGAACATCTGGAAGTTCATGGTCCACGTACTGCTGAAGCCTGGCTTGGAGAATTTTGAGCATTATTTTACTAGCGTGTGAGATGAGTGCAACTGTGCAGTAGTTTGAGCATTCTTTGGCATTGCCTTTCTTTGGAATTAGAATTAAAACTGACCTTTTCAAGTCCTGTGGCCACTGCTGAGTTTTCCAAATTCGCTGGCATATTGAGTGCAGCACTTTCATAGCATGATCTTTCAGGAATTGAAATAGCTTAACTGATATTCCATCACCTCCACTAGCTTTGTTCGTAGTGATGCTTCCTAACTGGATGATTCCAAAGTGATCCTTCTAACTTCAAATTTCAGTATGTTCGGCTCTAGGTGAGTGTGAGTGATCACACCATTGTGATTATCTGGGTCGTGAAGATCTTTTTTGTACAGTTCTTCTGTGTATTCTTGCCACCTCTTCTTAATATCTTCTGCTTCGGTTAGGTCCATACCATTTCTGTCCTTTATTTAGCCCATATTTGCATGAAATGTTCCCTTGGTATCTCTAATTTTCTTGAAGAGATCTCTTGTCTTTCCCATTCTGTTTTTTTCCCTCTATTTCTTTGCACTGATTACTAAAGAAGGCTTTCTTATCTCTCCTTGCTATTCTTTGGAACTCTGCATTCAGATGTTATATCTTTCCTTTTTTCCTTTGCTTTTTCACTTGTCTTGTTTGGGTGTGCTTTATCATGAATTAGTTCTGTTAGGTAGTTATAATACGAAAAAGGAGTCCAGAATGGTGGCGGCTAAAAGGGAAATGTCCAAGAAAATAGAGCAAAGGAAGATCTGAGGACCAGAGTGAGGACCTCGGGTAGAACAAGCATCACTCCTGGCTAGCCCATATAAAGGCAAGCCCAGGGGGAGGAAAAAAAAAAAAAAAACATATAAAAAGGGGAGCCAAAGGGCTGTGGGTCTGTATCTCCTCCATTCAAGTGCTCTCTGTCTCTCTCTGTCTCTGTCTCTGTTTCTGTCTCTCCCTCCCACACGTGCACGTGCTCATTCTCTCTGTCTCTCTCTCTGTCTCTCTTCTCTTCACGTCTTTTGGGTCGGCATACCCTCACGTCTTGAGGATGTATTTTCCTTTATTATCTAAATAAAACTGATCTATCCAAGAACTATAACACAGACTGTCCAATAGCTGTGACATGCTGAGGGCTTTAACATCAGTCGCTTCAAATCTTTGCTGTGATGAGACCAAACTGAGGCTATTACACTCCCCTGACATCTATGGTGCCTTGACTTGGATTTAACCTGGCTGAAACAACCTCTGGCAGCTCTGCAAGGAGGAAGCCAAGCACAGCAGGAGCCCAACTCAGCGAAGTATCCCACGGTAGAAACAGAACACAAAGAAAACCCATTTCAGGGGAAGTGACAAGAAGCCTATCATGCTGGAAACCAGGACAATGAAAAACAAACTCTGCAGAAAGCTCACGCAGCTCAGTCTCAGATTTGAGAAGACCTCCAGTTAAGGCTCGGACTTCCCTGGTGGCTCAGTGGGTAAAGCATCTGCCTACAATGTGGGATACCCAGGTTCGATACCTGGGTTGGGAAGATTCCCTGGAGAAGGAAATGGTAACCCACTCCAGTACGCTTGCCTGGAAAATTCCATGGACTGAGAAGCCTGGTAGGCTACAGTCCATGGGGTCGTAAAGAGTCGGACACAACTGAGCGACTTTCCCTTTCCCTTCCAGTTAAAGCAGGAGGTCCTCACTCCTATGGCTGGAGGGACATATGCCTAACAAAATCTTAATTCCTTTACAATCTCTCATTTCTTTTTTCCTCAACTCCCCTGTGAACAGGTGTGCAGCAGTGGGCATAACTGAGGGACTCTGGAGAGGCTACTCCTAAGTATGCCCCAAAAGCACTATCTGCTGAGCCCCACTAGCTGTTATCCAAGCTGGTGGGGGTTCTTTTGTCCTAATCTTCTTTGTGCCAAGGATCAGGCCAATGAAAACTGTGAGCATAGGTCAGGTATTTAGCAGATTTTCCAGAAGGCTATGAAGGGTATTTCTTGGCACATTTTTCCCATTGCTTTCTCCTCCAGTGCTTCAGCTCCTCTCTCCCGGAACTCAAGCCCGGCCAAAACCCAGGATGCCTGGCTTCAGGACCTAATGAAGCTCAGGTTTTGATGTCTCATTGCAAAAATTTCAGTGAGAAACACAGCAATAGGTAAGAGGTGGATTTGTTAGGATTCAGAGAGAAGCACACTCTACAGGGTGTGGGCCATTGCAGAGGGCAAGGGTTTAGGCCGTGGAATTCGGCCTGGCTAGGTTTTGCGAGCTGGGTGAATTCATATGCAAATGAGTGGGAGGATCATCACAACCATTGCGGAACCACCCACCCTCTCTCTTTTGACTGTGCCTTGGAGCTGTCCTGCCACCTCTGGGTGTGTCATTTAGCTTACAGATCTGGGATTAAGGTTTATTTGAATTTGACTTGTCATTCTGGACCCAACTGATTTTAATTGGTTTATGTTATGCCCTTGTGCCATGTCATTCTTTCAAAAGTTGTGCCCTGACCCCTTCCCTCCTGTTTCATGCTCTTTTCCTGAGCCCTGTCCAGGCCCACAATTTTGCCTCTACAATCTTCTGGAAGGAAAACCAGAAAATAGCTGGCCCTTGGGAGGGAAATACTGTATAATATCCAATCCCTCTAGATATTCAGGCCTTCATCTTCTACGTTTCCTACAACATGTGCAGCATCAGCATCTCTCAGTGAACCCGCTAGGGTGAGTGACAGGCACACAATGCCTGCTAGAAGTCCATCAGGTGGCATCCCTTCAAAGGAAACTGGGCTTCTAGGGATAATGTTTGCCACTTTGGGAGCTGGCCCTGCAGGCCATTTGGGCCCAAACCCCTACCACCCTTCTCCTAAAGTTACAAACATACCCCCGGATCAAATCTCCACTCCACTTTTATGGAATACCTGATCTGTTGTCTATTAAAAATTTGTTCTTAAGCCAATTATTAACTCCTGCAACCAGGACCCTGACCCTTTGTAAGCAACATTGGTCTACCCAGGCTATTATTAAAACACTTTAATGCCCCTAACAAGACCAGATAACCCACTCCTTTGTCATTACTTCTGTTATTACCCAAAGTGGGTTTATGACAATGTTTATCAGTGGAAACACCCTAAACTGATGGACCTAACAGAAGCAGAAGATATTAAGAAGAGATGGCAAGAATACACAGAAGAACTGTACAAAAAAGATCTTCATGACCCAGATAATCATGATGGTGTGATCACTGACCTAGAGCCAGACATCCTGAAATGTGAAGTCAAGAGGGCCTTAGAAAGCATCACTATGAACAAAGCTAGTGGAGGTGACGGAATTCCAGTTGAGCTATTCCAAATCCTGAAAGATGATGCTGTGAAAGTGCTGCACTCAATATGCCAGCAAATTTGGAAAACTCAGCAGTGGCCACAGGACTGGAAAAGGTAAGTTTTCATTCCAATCCCAAAGAAAGGCAATGCCAAAGAATGCTCAAACTACCACACAATTGTACTCATCTCACATGCTAGTAAAGTAATGCTTAAAATTCTCCAAGCCAGGCTTCAGCAATATGTGAACAGTGAACTTCCTGATGTCCAAGCTGGTTTTAGAAAAGGCAGAGGAACCAGAGATCAAATTGCCAACATCCGCTGGATCATGGAAAAAGCAAGAGAGTTCCAGAAAAAAACATCTATTTCTGCTTTATTGACTATGCCAAAGCCTCTGACTGTGTGGATCACAATAAACTGTGGGAAATTCTGAAAAAGATGAGAATACAAGACCACCTGATCTGCCTCTTGAGAAATCTGTATGCAGGTCAGGAAGGAACAGTTAGAACTGGACATGGAACAACAGACTGGTTCCAAATAGGAAAAGGAGTTCGTCAAGGCTGTATATTGTCACCCTGTTTATTTAACTTATATGCAGAGTGCATCATGAGAAATGCTGGACTGGAAGAAACACAAGCTGGAATCAAGATTGCCGGGAGAAATATCAATAACCTCAGATATGCAGATGACACCACTCTTATGGCAGAAAGTGAAGAGGAACTCAAAATCCTCTTGATGAAGGTCAAAGTGGAGAGTGAAAAAGTTGGCTTAAAGCTCAACATTCAGAAAACGAAGATCATGGCATCCGGTCCCATCACTTCATGGGAAATAGATGGGGAAACAGTGGAAAGAATGTCGGACTTCATTTTTCTGGGCCCCAAAATCACTGCAGATGATGGCTGCAGCCATGAAATTAAAAGAAGCTTACTCCTTGGAAGGAAAGTTATGACCAACCTAGATAGCATATTCAAAAGCAGAGACATTACTTTGCCAACAAAGGTTCGTCTAGTCAAGGCTATGGTTTTTCCTGTGGTCATGTATGGATGTGAGAGTTGGACTGTGAAGAAGGCTGAGCACCGAAGAATTGATGCTTTTGAACTGTGGTGTTGAAGACTCTTGAGAGTCCCTTGGACTGCAAGGAGATCCAATCAGTCCATTCTGAAGGAGATCAGCCCTGGGATTTCTTTGGAAGGAATGATGCTAAAGCTGAAACTTCAGTACTTTGGCCACCTCATGCGAAGAGTTGACTCATTGGCAAAGACTCTGATGCTGGGAGGGACTGGGGGCAAGAGGAGAAGGGGACGACAGCGGATGAGATGGCTGGATGGCATCACTGACTTGATGGACACGAGTCTGAGTGAACTCCAGGAGTTGGTGATGGACAGGGAGGCCTAGAGTGCTATGATTCATGGGGTCACAAAGAGTCGGACACGACTGAGTGACTGATCTGATCTGATCTCAGTGGAAGAAATCAGTGACTTACAATCCCTTACAGCAATAACAGGATAAGACTTATGACTGTTTCACTGTTTCCCAGTCTCAGGGCACAGGCTTGGATTGCTTTACACCAGGGTATCTATTCACATCTGTGGTGTACAAACTGGCAATGAGTTAAAATTACAACCATTTAATCCTACCCAGCACTGGTCACCCTGGAGACCTTGGGGACACCTAACTCCAGTCCAGGGATCTCAGGAGGTCAACCTGCTTTGACCTACCTAGTGATCTGGTCCTCAAAAGGTTGTCACGCCTCAACCTGCTCAGGGACCCAATTCCCAGAAGGCTATCATGCCTCAACCCGCCCAGGGATTCCATCTTCAGGAGGCTGTCACACCTCAGCCTGCCTGGGGATCTGCACCTTGACCCGGGGATATCTGGCTCTCAGGTTGCAACAGTACTGGGTAGGATAAGATTCAGAAAGACTCACCCCTAAGGAAGTCCACCCACGGAAACAGAAGGAAGCCTATTACTTGTGGGACTGTGCTCAGTCTCAGCAATAACTGAGGAGCCCAACAAGACCCCATTGCTTTTCTGGAAAGGCTAACAGAGGCCCTCTAAAAGTTTACCAATCTGGACTTAGACTCTTACGAGGGACAGGTGATTTTAAAGGGCAAATTCCTGTCCCATTGTGCATCAGATATCAGAATAAAGTTACAACAGCTATAGCAGCAGGACCCTGCTTCCTCTTTAGATGAGATGGTCCAGACATCCACCAATACTTTTTATAACAGAGAACAAGAGAAGGAGGCCAAGGCCAAGGAGAAGGAGAAAAGGAAAGAGACAAATTATGCCCAGATGCTGGCCTCCCTCCTGGGAAGTCCTATGGCAAACCCCAAGTCCTTGAAGAACAAGGCATGAGGCAAATGCTTAATCTGTAGACAGGCGGGGCATTGGGCCAAAGTATGTCCAAACCGTGACAAGTCTCCCAAATGCCATCAACTGGGACACTGGGCAACACTGTGCCCTCAGGACCCAAGAGCCTCAAGGTCAAGCACCAAGCCTTCCCTCACGATGGTTCAATAGGACTGAAGCGGCCTGCTCCAGCCAGCCCACCTGTCACTGATAACCATCACGGGGCTGGAGCCAAGGCTGTAACTGGATGTGGCAGGTAAGCCTGAGAATTTCTTGGTTGACATGGGGGCTACCTACTCTGTCTTGACCTCCTACTCCGGAGCCTTCTCCTCCCTAACCTGTAACATTTTGGGTGTTACAGGAAAAACAGTTACAAAAAGATTCACCTGAGCACTTTGTTATTGGGATGGACAAATATTTTCCCACCAGTTTCTGGTGGTCCCTGAGTGTCCTACTCACTTATTGGGAAGATATATACTCCCTAAACTGGGGGACACCCTTGTGATGGGAAGCTTTTCAGCCCCTAGAGCCCTACAACTTCTGGTTACTACTGAAGAACCCATTACACCCTCTCCAATAGAGAGGGACCAAAACTATGGGAGGACAAAACTAACCCCCAGGTGTGGGACAAGGGGACTCCTGGACAAGCCCACCAAGCTTAACTGGTCATCATTATCTGAGATCCCACTTGGCTTCCTAACTGGAAACACTATCCCCTCAGAAGAGAGGCTCAGGAGGGACTACAGCCTCTAATAAAGAAATTTCTTGCTTGTGGGATATTGGTCCCCACCAGTTTGCCCTGTAACACCCCAATCCTCTCAGTAAGGAAAAAGGATGGAACCCGGTGAATGATTCAACATCTCTGGATCATAAATGAAGCTGTAGTTCCCCTGCATCCCACAGTACCCAATCCCTATGTAATCTTGGGAGAAATCCCATGCAGTGCCAAGTCGTTTACAGTATTGGATCTCAACAATGCATTTTTTTGTTTGCTGGCTATAGAATCCCTATATCTTTTTGCCTTTGAATGGGAGGCCCCAGGAGAAAAACACAAACAGATGACTTGGACAGTATTACCCCAGGGGTTCAGAGATAGCCCCCACTCGTTTGGACAGGCCCTTAGCCAGGATCACCTAGATCTGGACCTGGGACCTAATGGAAAAATATTACAATACATAGATGACCTACTAATTTTCTCTCCAGATGAGTAAAATGCCCAACAACATGCAATTCAGGTTCTAAACTTTTTGGCAGAGAGGGGATATAAAGTCTCCCGCGCTAAGGCACAGATGATCAAGACAAAGGTCACTTACCTTGGAGTTCAGATTGCACATGGGTCCAAAAGGCTGTCCTCTGATAGGGTACAAGGAATACTCCAGCTGCCCTCCTCCATGACTCGAAAACAATAGCGAGCTTTCCTGGGGCTAATTGGGTATTGTAGAATCTGGATACCCAACTATGGTCTAATTGCCCAGACCTTATATGAAAGCTTAAAGGGAAAGGATGATTCAATCCCATTTATTTGGGGAACTCCTCAAAAGAAGGCAGAGGCTACACTAAAACAAGCCTTAACTCAGGCACCTGCCTTGAGGTTGCCAGACCCAGAAAAAGCATTCCAACTTTATGTCCACAAAAAAGAGGGAATAGCCTTGGGAGTGTTAACTCAAAGGTTGGGATCTAAGCCTCAGCCTGTAGCTTACTTATCCAAGAGTCTCGACTCAACCGCCCAAGGTTGGCCTCTCTGCTTTCGAAATCTTGCAGCTACCTATTGCCATCCTGATAGAAGAATCTTTAAAACTCTCCTTTGGGGGCAAACTAACTATTTTTACCAGCCACCAAATAAAACAACTCCTAAATGGGAGAGGTCATTTATGGATGTCTGATCAAAGAATCCTCAGATATCAAGTAGTGCTGATGGAAAATCCAAGCCTCACTATATCGCCTTGTGAGGTTCTTAACCCAGCCACCCTCCTGCCTACCCTGAAGGACTCTCTCCCATTTCACTCTTGCCAAGAAACCTTGGTTGGACCACTGGGCAAAACCCCAAGAGAAATTGTCAAAAGATCCTCTGACCAATCCTTAGGAAATATGGTACACTGATGGAAGCAGCTTTGTCTTGGATGGGGAAAAAAAAAAAAAAAACCAGCAGGATATGCAGTTATCTCCAATTTTGAGACCATAGAGGCTAAGCCGTTGGCACCAGGTACTCCAGCCCAATTATCTGAGCTCATAGCCCTGACTTGAGCTTTAGAGCTGGGAAAAGGAAAAAGAATAGCCATTTACACTGACTCCAAGTATGCCTTTCTGGTGCTACACACATACTGTTATTTGGAAAGAAAGGGGCCACTTGACCACCTGAGGCTCCCCGATCAAATATGATGATCAAATTCTTAGACTCTTGGAGGCAGTCCATCTGCCCACTGAGGTTTCAGTCTCCCACTGTAAAGGACACCGAAAAAGGAGCAGGGAAGTGGCACAAGGGAACCAAGCAGCCGATCAGGCAGCTGCTGCTGCCTGTAGTTAAGTCGCTTCAGTCGTGTCTGACTCTGTGCAACCCCATAGACGGCAGCCCACCAGTCTCCCCCGTCCCTGGGATTCTCCAGGCAAGAACACTGGAGTGGATTGCCATTTCCTTCTCCAATGCATGAAAGTGAAAAGTGAAAGTGAAGTCGTTCAGTCCCGTCCGACTCTTAGCGACCCCATGGACTGCAGCCTACCAGGCTCCTCCATCCATGGGATTTTCCAGGCAAGAATACTAGAGTGGATTGCCATTGCCTTCTCTGGATCAGGCAGTGAAGAGAGCAGTATTACCGAACAGTGACCTAATAGGGGTTGCCACCATAGTTCCACAGTTCCACAGACTAATTTGCCAGAGACTCCTTCATATACTGAAGGTGAGACTCTTAAAGTTAAGAGTGAGGGCTTTCAAGAAAACCATATGGGGTGCTTCCAAAAGGATGGACTCCTTTTTCTGCCTGGTAACCTCCAATGGAAGTTGGTTAACTCCTTACATGCCACCACTCATTTAGGGGAAAAGGCCCTCCAAAGATTACTAGAAAGGTCCTTCAGAGGAACAGGCCTCTGAACGACTATAAGGCAAGTGGTCTCCTCTTGTCTCACTTGCCAATTAAACAATTCCCAAGGAGCTTGAAGACCCTAGCTGGCCCAGCCCATCCAATGACATGGGGCCTACCCAGGAGAGGACTGACAGATGGACTTCACTCAGATGCCAGTTTCTCAAGGGTAAAAGTACCTATTAGTCATGATAGATGGAGAAGGCAATAACAACCCACCAGTACTCTTGCCTGGAGAATCCCATGGATGGAGGAGCCTGGTAGGCTGCAGTCCATGGGGTCACTAAGAGTCTGACACGACTGAGTGACTTCACTTTCACTTTTCACCTTCACGCATTGTTGGAGGAGACAATGGCAACCCACTCCAGTGTTCTTGCCTGGAGAATGCCAGGGATGGCAGGGCTTGGTGGGCTGCTGTCTATGGGGTTGCACAGAGTCAGACATGACTGAAGTGATTTAGCAGCAGCAACAGCAGTCATGATAGATACATTCACAGGATGGATTGAAGGCTTTCCCACTCGGACTGAGAAGGCTTAGGAGGTGGTAAAAAAAAAAAAAAAAAAAAAAAAAAAACTGTTCCATGAAATCATTCTGAGATTTGGTCTTCCCAGTTCATTGCAAAGTGACAATGGGACATCATTCATTTCTAAGTCACCCAAGGGGTCTCTAAAGCACTGGGTATTACTTATCATCTCCATTGTGCCTGGAGGCTTCAGTCTTCAGGAAAAGTAGAAAGAGCCAACCAATTCTTAAAATCAGCGATAAAAAGGTAACCCAGGAGACCTCCCTGGGATGGAAGGAGGCTTTACCAATAGCTCTCCTTTACAACCATATTACCCTTAAGGAATAGGTTGGTCTTAGTCCTTATGAGATGCTATATGGGAAACCTTTTGTTTATGTGAATGACCTCTTCCTAGATCCAGGGGCTCAGACCCTCCAGTCTTATACCATGGCCATTGGGCAATTCCAACAGTATATATGCTCGTGGGGGTGTGAATCAGGACCCAACAGATTCTAAGGAGTCACCACTATATGCTCCAGGGACTCAAGTCGTAATTAAAGTCTGGAAAGATGGGTCCCCAAAGGCTCAACTCCAGTCCACATGGAACGGCCCCTACCGTGTAATACTTTCTACCCCCACAGCAGTCAAGGTACCAGAACATGACTCCTGGATTCACTACTCACGAGTCAAGCCATTGAAGAAAAGAGAAGAGGACGCTCAATACACCTATGAGCCCCTTGCAGATCTCAGATACCTATTCAGAACTACAAATAAGTGTCATTCTAATGAACACCCCCAAAATCTAGTTTCTGGGGATAATATTTCTCAGGACAGCTCTAAAGAGCCAACACAGCTTGGCAAGTTCTGTACTCCAAAACAGACAGGAAATAGATCTTCTGATCCTTGAACAAGAAGGGACTTGGGTCCTCCTGGAGATGGGAATTTGGAGATGGCTAATGCCCCTACCAGTCCTTGTTATGCCACATTGATGTTGCTTATTATTGCTCCATGTATTATCAATTGTATAACCTGTTCTGTCTCTGCCCAGATCAACAAGCTACAACATGCATTGCCAGTTCAACAAGGATATATAAAATTACAGCCGACCATGGAAAATATCACTCACCTTTAGATGGACACCACTATAAGGACTCAGGCCTGAGACTAGCAAGAGGGGGAGGCTCAATACCCCTCACCATCCCAGTTCAGCAGGAAGTAACCAGAAAGACCTTGACACTCCTTTTCCCAAAATAATTGGGCCTCCCATCTCTTGAGGGGGAAATATTAAGTAGTTAGAATAAGAAAAAGGAGTAAGAATGGCGGTGGCTAAAAGACAAGGGAAAAGCCCGTGAAAATAGAACAAAGAAAGGTCCAAGGACCAGAGTGAGGACCTTGGATAGAACAAACAGCACTCCTGGCCAGCCCAATTTACATAAGGGCAGGCCCAGGGGGAGGAAAAAAACATATAAAAAGAGGAGCCAAAGGGCTGGGAAACTCTCTCTCCGTTCATGCACTCTCTGTCTCTGACTCTCTTCTCTTCACGTCTTTTGGGTCGGCATGCCCTCATGCTTCGAGGATGTATTTTCCTTTATTTTTTAAATAAAATTGATCTATCCAAGAACTATAACATGGACTGTCTGAGAGCTGTGATGTGCCGAGGGCTTTAATGTCTGTCGCTTCAAATCTTTGTTGTGACAAGACAGAACCAAGGAGATTACACTCCCCTGACAGTTCATTTAACTTAATTTCTTTGCATTGATTACTGAGGAAGGCTTTCTTATCTCTCCTTGTTATTCTTTGGAATTCTGCATTCAGGTGTTTATATCTTTCCTTTTCTCCTTTGCTTTTCACTTCTCTTCTTTTCACATCTATTTGTAAGGCCTCCTCAGACAGCCATTTTGCTTTTTTGAATTTCTTTTCCATGGGGATGGTCTTGATCCCTGTCTCCTATACAACCTCACAAACCTCTGTCCATAGTTCATCAGGCACTCTGTCTATCAAATCTAGTCCCTTAAATCTATTTCTCACTTCCACTGTATAATCATAAGGGATTTGATTTAGGTCATACCTGAATGGTCTAGTGGTTTCCCCTACTTTCTTCAATTTAAGTCTGAATTTGGCAATAAGGAGTTCATGATCTGAGCCACAGTCAGCTCTCGGTTTTGTTTTTGCTGACTGTATAGAGCTTCTCCATCTTTGGCTGCAAAGAATATAATCAATCTGATTTCGGTGTTGACCATCCAGCAATGTCCATGTGTAGAGTCTTCTCTTGTGTTGTTGGAAGAGGGTGTTTGCTATGACCAGTGCATTTTCTTGGCAAAACTCTATTAGCCTTTGGCCTGCTTCATTTCGTACTCCAAAGCCAAATTTGCCTGTTACTCCAGGTGTTGCTTGACTTCCTACTTTTGGATTCCAGTCACCTATAATGAAAAGGATATCTTTTTTTGGGCATTAGTTCTAAAAGATCTCATAGGTCTTCATAGAACCATTCAACTTCAGCTTCCTCAGTGTTACTGGTTGGGGCATAGGCTTGGATTACCATGATATTGAATGGTTTGTCTTGGAAATGAACAGAGATCATTCTGTCATTTCTGAGATTGTATCCAAGTACTTCATTTTGGACTCTTTTGTTGACCATGATGTTTACTCCATTTCTTCTAAGGGATTCCTGCCCACAGTAGTAGATATAATGGTCATCTGAGTTAAATTCACCCATTCCAGTCCATTTCAGTTCGCTGATTCCTAGAATGTTGATGTTCGTTCTTGCCATCTCCTGTGTGACCACTTCCAATTTGCCTTGATTCATGGACCTAACATTCCAGGTTCGTATGCAATATTGCTCTTTATAGCATCAGACCTTGTTTTATCATCAGTTGCATCCACAACTGGGTTTTGTTTTTGCTTTGTCTCCATCCCTTCATTCTTTCTGGAGTTATTTCTCCACTGATCTCCAGTAGCATATTGGGCACCTACCAACCTGGGGAGTTCCTCTTTCAGTATCCTATCATTTTGCCTTTTCATACTGTTCATGGGGTTCTCAAGCCAAGAATACTGAAGCGGTTTGCCATTCCCTTCTCCAGTGGACCACATTCTGTCAGACCTCTTCACCATGACTTGTCCCTCCTGGGTGGCCCCACATGGCATGGCTTAGTTTCATTGAGTTAGACAAAGCTGTGGTCCGTGTGACCAGATTGGCTAGTTTTCTGAGATTATGCTTTCAGTGTGTCTGCCCTCTGATGCCGTCTCGCAACACCTACCTCTTACTTGGGTTTCTCTTACTTTGGACGTGGGGTATCTCTTCACAGCTGCTCCAGCAAAGCGCAGCCGCTGCTCCTTACGTTGGACGAGCCGCCCTTCCTGACCTTTAACGTGAAGTAGCTCCTCTCTGCCTTCCTGTGCCTGTGCAGCCACTGCTCCTTGGACATGGGGTTGCTTCTCTCAGCTGCCACCCCTGACGTCGGATATGGGATAGCTCCTCTCGGCTGCTCCTGTGCCGTTGCAGCCTGGCACTCTCGGTCGCGTCCCCTGACCTTGGGCGTAGGGTAGCTCCTGTTGCCTGGGCTTCTGCAAGGTCCGTCCCAGCTACTGCGCATGTCCCTCTTTGCGACCCCATGGACTGTAGCCTACCATGCTTCTCCATCCATGGGATTTTCCAGGCAAGAGTACTGGAGTAGGTTGCCATTTCCTTCTCCAGAGGATCTTCCCAACCCAGGGATCAAACCCAGGTCTCCCACATTGAAGGCAGACGCTTTACCATCTGAGCCACCAGGGAAGTCCTGGTAATAGTAGTACCAAATGTCATAAAACTGATGTGAAAATTAGCTAAGGTATACATGTAGAACAGTGTCTGACACACAGTAAACACTTGAGAAAAGTTAGCTGTTTTCATTTTACGCAGGTGGACATATGCACATTGTGGACGTGGATAGACAGTGGAACAAATTTAAGATAATTAGCAATAAAACTTGACCTCAGAATCAAAGGTCACATGACCACTAAGTTTTTCAGTGCTTTTCTCCCCATCTTTTCTTCGGAATCAAAACTTTATTGATTTAAATTTGAATTACTTGATCAAAGTGAAGTTTTTATAGTAGTTAATGGAGAGATATCAGAATTATACAGCTTAGTTTTATTGTTTCCATTTGTAGTTTGAGAAATATTTTGTTCAGAATAAACATTCCTGGCTACAAGTACACATTACACTCTCTCTCTTTAAGAAATTATCACTAGAAAGCACATATCCAAGTATTGATATAGTTGCATTAGTGGATCCTTTTGTAGTAAGGCACTTCATAACTTTCCATAGTTACAACATGTATCTATTAATTATATACTTATCTTTTAGAAGCAATATTGATAGAATACTGTCTTTGATATCTTTCACATAAGAAATTCAATGCATGAAATTATTCATAGCTAGCTAAATCTTATCAAGTCATTTTACTTGTCTGGATCTCAGTTTCTCCATTTGTAAAATGAGGAAATTTAAACTAGACTAAACTCTATTTTTCAACTTACAAACTTCTAAATTCAATTTATACATTCACTAATATGTATTTCAGAGCCTACTGCATGAAAAGCATTGGTCTGGTTGCTATAGATATATTTTTTCACAATTTCCTGTCAATATTTTATTTACAACAGTGCAAATCAGGCTTCTTTAGTACATCTCAGTATAAAAGCTATCATTGACTTTTGTCAGAACATTTTCTGAAATTAAACTAAAAGACTCTACTCTTTCCCCCTCCTCACCAAGCATTCAGCACAAGTTTATATTTATACAAAGGGAAACATTTACCAACTCCTATCAGACTATTTTCTGAGATCATGCTGTTATTCTTTTGAAGTATTCTAAAGAATATAACCGATCATTTCTCAACTGGTGCTATTTTGCTCCTTTTTGAAAAGAACCAAATTCTTCACTCTGTTTTCCATCATTTACCAATTGTTTCTAAAGACTGAATTTTTTGTTTCTGCAGATGCTTCTACTGTCAAGTTCTAATTGTTAATGGTGCCCTCAAATCAGATAGCTGAAGGGCTAATTTGAGGGCATTCCTCCCCTGTTACTCCATCAGTTAACTGCTGGCTTAACCTTCCCTTACCCTCACCAAACCCTTGGTTGGAGAAAGATGGGGAGGAAGGAGAGAGAGGGAGGAAAGTAAAGAGGAGGGAGAAAGAGAAATCTTATCATTCAGATTAAAGTGCCAAAGTGCTTGTGGTATGTGTGTGTGTGTGTGTGTGTGTGTGTGTGTGTGTGTGTGTGTATAAATCTGAAGTGATACTGAGAGGGTAACAAGCAGGAGCAGGAAGACCAGGGGTTTCCAAATGGAGGAAGTAAGCTGCAAGTGTCAGACATTTTTTATCTCTCTCTTAAGCAGCAGGAGGAGACAAACTAGTTTTATATTTTTCCCCTTCTCTATACAAATATAAAAAGAGGTTTCTCTTAATGTAATCACCTAATTCCACCTGAACTTAACTTTTCTCAAACCTTGAGTTAACCAATGCGTTTTTCTCATGGAAATGTTTGTCTTAAGCAAACATTTGCTTGTGAGGGGCCGGGTGCCATTCTCTGAATTTTGAGGCATTTCTTTTCTTTAATTAGCAGACTGCTAGTAGCTATATAACATCAGGCTAAAGACTAGCGGGGGGGGGGGGGGCATTCTTTATGCTGCCTTTGGATGTCTATGTCAGAAGCTTTCTCTATCTCTTTTATACTTTAATAAAACTTTATTACACAAAAGCTCTGAGCGATCAAGCCTCATCACTGGCCCTGGATTGAATTCTTCTCCTCCGGAGGCCAAGAATCCTGGCATCTTTCCTGGTTCAGCAACAACCTTTCAATACCAGCCTAGTGGTTGCTGGAAGAAGAGGTTAGACATGTTTTTCAGGCAGCAAACTAAAAAATAGGCTTGCCTTCACATCCACACCTATAATGCCAAAGGATTTAAGTAAGTCAAAACTGCATGGAAATTTTATTGCAAAAAAAAAAAAAAAAAAAAAGAATGATATTGCAATGATGTATTTTATATGTTAAATAAAGCAATATCCCTTAAACTATCCTTTGCCTCACTACTCATTCTCAGAACAGAAACAATCACTAACGCTTTATAAAACATGGTGGTAAATAAAGCCCTATTCATTTGATGTTTCAAGAAGAATTAGAGCAATTCAAGCTCTTAAAAAATAGGTAATAGATAGATCAGAGCCTATCAAATCCAGAAGGGACCTTGGAGATAATCTATTTCAATCCTGTCATTTTATAGATGGAGACCAATAGAAATTAAGTGAGTTGCCTAAATTCACCCAGCTGATTAGTGGCAATGACAGGACTTGAATCCAGAATTCATGGCTCCTTTTTAGTGTTCTTCATTCCACAATTCATTATCTCATAGTTATTCAATTTTAAAATTTGAAGTTTCTCCCCAAATTTATTTTCCTGTTTTTTTTTTTTCAATTCCCCTTTCTATGTCCATCTTTATGAAAGCTGCACAAAGAGTTATTTGACATTAACTCCTAAGTGCTCTCTGTGTCAGTGGAGTTTTCAGATTTTAAATTAGTTGATGTCAGTACAGTTTGAGTGTCTAGGGAAATGTCTTTGTGTAACTATGGTAAAAGATGTTATTATAATAATTTGTGGAAAGGCAGCATCTTGATTACTTGTTCATGCTATTAAACTCTTCATTAAAGTCCTCATAATGAAAAAACTATTCTTGTCTGATTTAGAGATAAGACTGGTTCCAACTAAATTCATTCTATTCTAACAACTCTCCAAACAACCACTCTAAACCATAAACTGTATCTTATTTTTTTTTAAACTTGCCTAAGTATTTAACTTTATTTTAAAATTACTTGAAGAATGTAAAGGCCAGATTAACTGCATTCACCCATAATATAAAGGTACATTATGAACTAAAATGTAAATTAACTCATATGAAAACTTGTGTCTCCTAAAATGTCCTCACAGTAACCACAGGCCCTTCCAAGAGGGTCCCATTTTATGGCAAAAGGAATTCCACTGATAGCATCTAATTCCCTCCTTGGAGATTTCAAACAGTTCAGAACATTATTTTCTAAAGTTAAGTAAATGAAGTAGCAGCTGTTTTATTACTGAACAAGGAGGTGTTTTGTGAGGACAAAGGATTATCTTGTGACAACAAATGAATGTCTTGTGAAATTCATGCAGCTTTTACTCCAGTCACTCAGAGTTACAGAAACTCTGTAGCAGAAAGATTCAAGCTTTAGGGGGAAGGCTGGGGCACGCAGAGTGGTCTGATGCTCATTTCTGGCCACTGTTGGCAGCTGCACTACTGCCTCTTGTGTGTTAGCACCGGGAAGGTGAGTTCTGAGATCCTCTAGGGAGTTGGGGCTGGAGACCTGGGGGATGAAGCTGGCTGATGCTGACATTTAATGAGTATAATCCATATAAAAATATAGTGCATGTTTTTTTTTTTTTAATCAGGGAGATAGTACATGGAACAATATTTTATTTTCCAATAAAAGCATCCATAGATACTTCATTAGATACATCCTGTAGAATAACTCATATTCAAAGACTGAATGCATTTGTGTCAGATGCTTCCCCTGTCCTTTCTCCTCTCTGACTCTTCCCTAAAGCAATTTTGAAGGTATTTGACAATCAACATGGCTGAAAATAGAAATGCTTAGGTGACCTAGACAAATGAGAGAGGCTATCTTATCAGCCACTTAAAAATTTGTTTCATGGAGTGCTAGACAATGGCATCAAGAATATTAAAAATGATCTGGTTAATATCCAATGAATCAGCTTCTCTAATTCAATCAACTTTTATCATACTCTGACTGTTATGTATTCCACATAGTTAACTGGGTTGGGGAACCCTATAAAGGAATACATATTGCATGAATGCTGGTCCCCTCTCTTGAAACACTTTCTTTGTATTCTGTATTTATAGACATTTTGTTGCAATAGCATTTTCATCTTAAGGTTAAAAAAATAATACAATACCCTATCTGAGCTCTGTCACAAGAAGAAAAGAGTAGGGAGGCTTTTGCATTAGTAGAGACTAAAAATAAATGTAGAAAATTCAGTGAATAATGAATTATAGGTTTCAAAGAATTTCTGTGCACACACTGCTTGCTTCCTCCATCTGAAACACCCAACTCATTTTATTTTCCCCTGATTTACATTTAAGCTTAGATGTCACTTCCTTTAAAATGCTTTTCTTGACCTCTCAAGACTGGGTTAAATTTGTCCCTTGTATGTGTCAACAACACCTTGTTCTTAAACCCATCATAACATTTATCACACTGCATTGTAACATGTCAATGTATGGCAAAACTGTTAGGTTCTTCTCATCAGGATTTCTCAAAACCTAGAACAGGGAATCATATAGAAGTGGGTGATTCTACAATATGTTGGCTGCATAAATAAAGAAATGAATGAACAGATGAATGAATGAATGGGGTGTACCCAGACCTCTGAGGCGGCTCATCCCATTATCTTGTACTCTCTTTTCTGTTCTCAGTAAAATCAATGGATAATCATTTCAATAATGTGCTCCAATTCACTTTCATTTGCAAAACAACTTGGTGAACAAAAACTTGTGAAGTGTTAACAATTTTTCAAATCATCTTGCTTGCTTCTGTGTAGTTATTCTGTACTCACCAAGCCTTTTGGAATTAACCCAAACTCAGTGGCTTAGAAGATTTGGTAGTCAAATTGTCTACTTAGTTTAACTGCATAATAGAAACATTTTGGAGAGGCTTAAGGGTGACACTTAAGTGTCTACTGTTGAAATCAATTATATAATGGTAAAATCATTTAGTGCTGTTGTAGATAGAAAGCATTTTATTTCTTACAGGCCAACATATTTGAATTAGTGTAATTGATGATAAAGATGGGATGTAATTTTAAGTGATCTGACTTTTGAATAAATCAATGACACTTCTTTTCTAATTATCATCTGTGCTGACAAAGTGGATTTCTACAAGTCTTTTTCAAAAATTTAATGACTCACGGATGTGCCAGAGACTAGAACATGCTGCAACTTGTCAATCTGAGCAACACAAGTGTGTACAAATTCAAAACTGGTTTAGTTGGGTGTATCTGACATTCATGAAAATTTAGTTTTACTCACATGCTGAGTAATGAAATTAAGATCTCTACTCCAAATATTTTATGATGGGAATTGATATTGGGAACTGGGTTTTAGCAAAGTATCTTCATTGTAACCAAAAATCTTCTTATACCAATAATTTAAATTTCATTATAAGAAGAAAACTGTGGATGTGACTTCTTATGAAATATTCCAGGATTTATGAAACCTTTACTTAATCATCTAATCCAAAAATAATATGCAAAATCCACTATAATATTTTAGAGAATTCATGATCTCCTACTTATGACACTGGTAAATCAGAATACCAGAGAGGGATTTGTTCAGGGGACTATAAACCAAACTATCAAGCTAAAATTTGTATTTTAACACCCAAATCCAAATACATAGATTCAAAATCCTAATTCATAAATAATATGCAATATGTCACAGAAATAAAACAGATAATGAGCCAAAATTTAACAACTTTCTATACATAATATATTGGAATAGTCTACAATTCTCTTGTAAGATTTAATTGGAGGCATCAAATTGTTATAAGGAAATGTAAATCCTTTCAAAGAATTAAGAGGTCTTCAACAAAGAGATTAAAATAATGATTTCTAAAACTTTGCAATTTGTATTTAACTTTAGGCTTTATATGCCTAGAGAATAATACATGGAGAAAATCCAGGAAACAGTGAGTAAATGCACTAGTAAATTATATGTGTACACACATATCTATATATCTGTGTCTATATCTAACCATGGAGAGAGATAGAAAGAGAGAGTCTTGAAACAATATAGTTCTTTTAAATCTGACTGTTCCTAACATAATAGATATGTACATACACACTACAAAAGCATCTTGACATTTCTAATAAGCCAGACATGAAAAATATAATACCTCAGACTTTATTCTTCAATGCTAAACAAGGCCATGTTGACTCACAAAAATGTCAATCTTTTGATGAACAATTCTGAAGTGTTTTCATGGGTGTGGGTTCCTCAATTTTCTGGTAACAGTCAAGGTTAGTTTAGGGTTTACAATATTTTGTTTTCTGATTCAGTATCTTTATTTGAAACCTTTCTAGTTTGATGTTGAGTAGAAGGGACTACTCTCGTCTTAAGTAATTTATTCATCTATGTTAATGTCAGAAAAGCCTGGTTGATCATGGATGGCTTCATAGACAAGGCTATAATATTTTATATTTCTCTAAATTGTTGTTAATAACAAGTACCATCCAAAAGCAATTGACTGAAGCATTAGTATAAGTGAATACTGCTCAAAATCTGGTTGTTATCTGACAAAAATTTTGCAGTCTAGCAGCTTCCAAAATAGATACCTCTGTTTTCTTCTGGTAGGCCAAATGAATAAATGAATAAACAGCTAAATGAATAAATAAATGAAGGAACAAAGATAAATGTTGGGGCGGCCATTAGATTTGTGTTGGAAGGTCTTGTCATATATTTCATTTGAGTATTAAGGGTGCATAGTAAATACCTATGAAGTTCAAGAAGACTATGAGATCTGTATAAAATTAGGCCCCTGTATATCTGTATAAAACATGAAATTCTACTTTAAAAAATTCTGCTTGCCCCCTGACTATTTCCTCCAAGTAATACTTCAAGAACTGAAAGAAAGAGACTTGGTTTTTATATGCAAAGCTATTAATATAAAATACCATGTAGATATTGCATGGCACAATAAAAATAATTATCAGTAATAATAACAATAACGTAATGGCAGAGTCAGCTCCACCTCAGTCGAAACCAACCCTAACCAGTTGGGGAGGTTCAAGAGAATGATCTTTGTTGCAAAAGGTTTACTTCAGTGTTATTTCTACTGTGACATAATTCCTGCTATGTTTACGGGAACCTCCCAGTTCCTCTCAATTTTCACTCTGGTAATAGCAGATGCAATTCAGTTGCAAATTCCCTTGTCTTTGTTAATCCTTTATAATAGGCATGTTAACCCTTTTTAGGCATCAGGATAAAGGGATAGAAAGATCACTACCAATTATAAGGAAAACATAAAAGCTGAAAACTAAAGACATTCAAATCAAGCATTGTAAAATATGTTTCTACACTAGGATATTTGTTGTGTAACCTTTATATCCAGTCATAAGCATAGTAACTAACAGAATCTTAGATGTTGCAAATTTTCAAATAGTCCGTGTAGTATGAGAGCCCTAAAAATATTCCAGGTGGTATGGAAAAACATTTTTAAAGGCTGAAAGGACACTCCTTTGTAAAATCTTATTCAGAGATTTGATTTACCCTTATTTGTTCATTTAAGTTTTTAAAATTCACAGCTCTAGGTTGAGGGGTATAGGTGACAGTCAATAGTTATATTCAGATAAGCCACAAATTCTTGCAATGGTGTACATGTTGCTGAGTACTCATATCACCATCCTCACCTATCATTACAAAAAGATTTGTAATTGTTTTAGTGAGGAATTAGTTTCATGTTTCCTGTGATTTCTATTTGGAACACTACAGCTTTGGGATTCAGATTCTCACTGAATGAAAGGATGGTTTTGAAGTTCTTCAGAATCCCTCTTAGGTTTTAGGAGATGACAGTGAAATAACTGGTGGATCTGGGGCAGAAGTTGATTCATTAAGAAAAATCCAATCAGTCAAACACACATGTTAGTGCTTAGTAACAAAACACATTGATCTATTGGCCCAATTTTAAGATTTCTCTTCTATACTAGCTGTTGCTGCTAAGTCGCTTCAGTCGTGTCCGACTCTGTGCAATCCCAGAGATGGCACCCCACCAGACTCCCCCATCACTGGGATTCTCCAGGCAAGAACACTGGAGTGGGTTGCTATTTCCTTCTCCAATGCATGAAAGTGAAAAGTGAAAAGTGAAAGTGAAGCCGCTCAGTCATGTCCGACTCTTAGTGGTCCCATGGACTGCAGCCTACCAGGCTCCTCCATCCATGAGATTTTCCAGGCAAGAGTACTGGAGTGGGGTGCCATTGCCTTTTCCAAGTGCTTGGTAATTAGAATAGGAAAAAGGAGTCCAGAATGGGGGTGGTTAAAAGATAAGGGAAAAGCCGGTGAAACAGAACAAAGGAAGGTCCGAGGACTGGAGTGAGGCCCTCGGGTAGAACAAACAGCACTCTTGGCTAGCCCAATTTACATAGGGTAGGCCCAGGAGGAGGAGGAAAAAAAAAAAAAGCATAAAAAAAGGAACCAAAGGGCTGGGGCTCTCTCTCTTCTCTTCGTGTCTTTTGGGTCAACATCCCCTCATGACTCGAGGATGTATTTTACTTTATTTTCTAACTAAAACTGAGCTGTAACATGGAGCTGTAAGACTGATCTGTCCGAGATCTGAGACACAGTCTGTCTCAGAGATATATTTCTAAATGCACTATAATTTTGCTGGTAAGATTCCAGGAAACCAAACTATAGATCCACTCTCCATTGTTCACTCATTCTTTTGCTCTTTACAAAAGTATTTTTAGACTCATTAAAACTAAGTATATTTAAAAGGCTTAATGTGTGCTTATTTTCTGCCCATACAAAATCACTTATTATGGACACAGAAAGACAAAGATAATCAAAAATATATTCACTTAATTAAAAATGGCCAGTGTATATTACACTGAATCCTGATCAACCACAACTTTTACTTCCATACCTTCTGTATTACCATAGACTAAAAAATGATACGACAACAAAGGCCAATTCAAATATGCTGCAAAAATGAATTGATGCTATATTAGGGTGCCATAGTAACTTTGAAAGGTTTATTTTCTCCTAAGACCAATTTCACTCACATTTACTTAAAAATGGTTTTCTACTTAGCAGGTAACAGTACCAGTGGATTAAGACTCTTAGGGAGGCAACTGTGGGCCTCATTCATATTCCTTTTCCAACTCTCAAATCAATTTCCAACAACCTTAGGATGAGGCCACAGTTTGACAGGTCGCTAGGATTTGCTGTGGGCATGCATCATGACGGGCTGTCGTTAGGAGCTCTAGAAGTGGGGAGCCAGGCTCGCTTGGGCAGCACAGGCACCCGGCAGGAGTGGGCTTCAAGGTGTGAGGGAAGAAACCCATCCTTGGCCCATCCATCGTCCCCAGAGTGCCTCAGCCAACCCATGGCGCTGAGTCCCCGATCGATGCGGCCCAGTGTCCCTGACTCTTGGCCAAGCCCAAGGCCTGACCCCCAGCCTCTAGTTCGATTTGCCAGCAGCCAAAGATGCTCACCTCTTCTGTACCAAAGACTTGAGATACCGAGGTCCGCTCCCGCTAACATCACCTCCGCCTGCTTGTGGGGCATGAAGTATTTATTGACTACCTACTATATACAAAGCCAATGGGTGAATATTGCGATTCTCTGTCCTTACAGAGATTATATGCTTCTTCAGTTCAGTTCAGTCACTCAGTCATGTCTGACTCTCTGCGACCCCATGAATTGCAGCATGCCAGGCCTCCCTGTCCATCACCAACTCCAAGAGTTCACTCAAACTCACTTCCAGCAAGTCGGTGATGCCATCCAGCCATCTCATCCTCTGTCATCCCCTTCTCCTCCTGCCCCAAATCCCTCCCAGCATCAGAGTCTTTTCCAATTAGTCCACTCTGCATGAGATGGCCAAAGTACTGGAGTTTCAGCTTTAGCATCATTCCTTCCAAACAGCCAGGACCGATCTCCTTTAGAATGGACTGCTTGGATTTCCTTGCAGTCCAAGGGACTCTCAAGAGTCTTCTCCAACACCACAGTTCAAAAGCATCAATTCTTCAGCACTCAGCTTTCTTCACAGTCCAACACTCACATCCATACATGACCACTGGAAAAAACATAGCCTTGACTAGATGGACCTTTGTTGGCAAAGTAATGTCTCTGCTTTTGAATATGCTATCTAGGTTGGTCAGAACTTTCCTTCCAAGGAGTAAGCGTCTTTTAATTTCATGGCTGCAGTCACCATCTGCAGTGATTTTGAAGCCGAGAAAAATAAAGTCTGACACTGTTTCCACTGTTTCCCCATCTATTTACCATGAAGTGATGGGGCCAGATGCCATGATCTTCATTTTCTGAATGTTGAGCTTTAAGCCAACTTTTTCACTCTCCTCTTTCACTTTCATCAAGAGGCTTTTGAGTTCCTCTTCACTTTCTGCCATAAGGGTGGTGTCATCTGCATATCTGGGGTTATCGATATTTCTTCCAGCAATCTTGATTCCAGCCTGTGCTTCTTTCAGCCCAGCGTTTCTCATGATGTACTCTGCATATAAGTTAAATAAGCAGGGTGACAATATACAGCCTTGATGTACTCCTTTTCCTATTGTATGGGAAGTAAAATTTGTTCAAACACAATCACAGTACAGGCATTATGAGATAATTAACTACCCTAAAATGATCGTAACAAAGACCACAGAGAGATGACTTTTGTCTAAATTCAAATAGGCTTTAGAGATGTTTGATTTAGATCTTAAAGAGTGAAAGGGATTTCAACAGAAGAAGAGGAAAGACCAAGACTTTCCTGAAGGAACGAATGGTATGAATAGAGTTCAAAAGTTAGAAAAGTACTAGGAATGACCCATGAAAAGGTAAGTGGAGCAGTTTGTTTAGAGCACTGAGCATGTATAAAAGTAGAAACATGTATGGATAAATGTTGGGGTTTTATAGGAAAATTGCTTTGTAGTGGACATTTATTGTGTAAGGCTGTCTAGCATACATTACCTCTTTTAGAAATTCTGTGGCAAAATTAATTTTCCTCTAATATGGATAGTCTTTATATATATGCAAGTCAAAGTGTCTTGCCCTTCCTAGCTAAAGAGTGGACATGTAAACCAAGCTCTGTGTGTATGTGTGTGTGCTCAGTTGTGTCAGACTCTTTGCAACCCCACAGACTGTAGCCCACTAGGCTCCTGTGTCCATGGGATTTTCCCAGCATGGAATGCTGGAGTGGGTTGCCATTTCCTCCTCCAGGGGATCTTCCCCAACCGGGGATGAAACCCATGTCTCCTGCATTGGCAGGCAGATTCTTTACCACTGAAGCCACCTGGGAAGCCCTTGTAAACCAAGCTAGGTCCATTTAATGATCTCCACGAGGTTAGGTTTTAAGCAGAGTAAAATAATGAGAGAAAAAACGTTGATTGGTTAGTCCAATTTTTTTGTTCTACTTGAAATTCTGGATTTTTCCTGGCTTGTGTTACTTCTAAGTCTGACACTTTTCAGGTCCTTCAATTCTGTGAGCTACACTCTCTCCTTCTATTAAGTATTTCATCTTTTCTTTCATTTTTTTTCCTCTTTCATTTTTTTTTCCAGTTACCCAATTTTGTTGCTTACAAGAAAGAACCTTATAAAACCTTGAATGCAAAGCAGTTTTACACTGAAGAAAACCTTGAAGGCAAAATTAAGGATGGGGAATTATCTAATCAAACTGACTCACTGAAAACAGTATTCAAGAAACATTATGTTGGTTGGATTGGAAAAGAGACTGAAGTGAAGGATACCAGTTACGAAGCTGTTCTACTAGTTTTAGAACCATGCCCTGAGAACCTGGACTAAGGTAGTGGCAGTGATGAGAAGTAAGAGATATGTGTAACAGACATTATTAGTAAGAAGGAATTAACAGGTTATGAATACTGATTTGACATTAGTTTTGCTGGAGACAGAGATTCAAAGATCAGTGTGAGATTTCAAAACTAATTAAAGGTCTGATGAATGCTAAGTCTGTGAGAGACTGAGGAGAAACTGCTAGAGAAATATGACAATTGGGGGTTGCAATATCATGTGAACCAGTGGAGGAGATATTGACAAGTTGTAGGGGTTGCTCAACAGTGTAAGAGGCTCGGGAAGAAAAAGTTCTAGAAATAAGAAAAGAAGTTCTCATTATTCTCCAATTTATCTGAAATCTCAGAAGAACAAAAGTTTTAATTATTGACTGGGAAAAAAGCCATTTAATGTAGCATTATTTGTGACCCTCTAGAACAGTGGTTATTGATATTTCTCCGGCAATCTTGACTCCAGCTTGTGCTTCTTCCAGCCCAGTGTTTCTCATGATGCACTCTGCATATAAGTTAAATAAGCAGGGTGACAATATACAGCCTTAATGTACTCCTTTTCCTTTTTGAAACCAGTCTGTTGTTCCATGTCCAGTTCTAACTGTTGCTTCCTGACCTGCATACAAATTTCTCAAGAGGCAGATCAGGTGGTCTGGTATTTCCATCTCTTTCAAAATTTTCCACAGTTAATTGTGATCCACACAGTCAAAGGCTTTGGCATAGTCGTTAAAGCAGATATAGATGTTTTTCTGGAACTCTCTTGCTTTTTCCATGATCCAGCGGATGTTGGCAATTTGGTCTCTGGTTCCTCAGCCTTTTCTAAAACCAGCTTGAACATCAGGAAGTTCACGGTTCACATATTGCTGAAGCCTGGCTTGGAGAATTTTGAGCATTACTTTACTAGCATGTGAGATGAGTGCAATTGTGTGGTAGTTTGAGCATTCTTTGGCATTGCCTTTCTTTGGGATTGGAATGAAAACTTACCTTTTCCAGTCCTGTGGCCCACTGCTGAGTTTTCCAAATTTGCTGGCATATTGAGTGCAACACTTTCACAGCATCGTCTTTCAGGATTTGAAATAGCTCAACTGGAATTCCATCACCTCCACTAGCTTTGTTCGTAGTGATGCTTTCTAAGGCCCACTTGACTTCACATTCCAGGATGTCTGGCTCTAGGTCAGTGATCACACCATCGTGATTATCTGGGTCATGAAGATCTTTTTTGTACAGTTCTTCTGTGTATTCTTGCCACGTCTTCTTAATCTTCTTCTTCTGTTAGGTCCATACCATTCCTCTCCTTTATCGAGCCCATCTTTGCATGAAATGTTCCCTTGGTATCTCGAATTTTCTTGAAGAGATCTCTAGTCTTTCCCATTCTGTTATTTTCCTCTATTTCTTTGCATTGATAGCTGAGGAAGGCTTTCTTATGTCTTCTTGCTATTCTTTGAACTCTGCATTCAGATGCTTATATCTTTCCTTTTCTCCTTTGCTTTGCACTTCTCTTCTTTTCACAGCTATTTGTAAGGCCTCCCCAGACAGCCATTTTGCTTTTTTGCATTTCTTTTCCATGGGGATGGTCTTGATCCCTGTCTCCTGTACAATGTCACGAACCTCCATCCATAGTTCATCAGGCACTCTATCTATCAGATCTAGTCCCTTAAATCTATTTCTCACTTCCACTGTATAATCATAAGATATCCAGATGACACCACGCTTATGGCAGAAAGTGAAGAGGAACTCAAAAGCCTCTTGATGAAAGTGAAAGAGGAGAGTGAAAATGTTGGCTTAAAACTCAACATTCAGAAAATGAAGATCATGGCATCTGGCCCCATCACTTCATGGGAAATAGATGGGGAAACAGTGGAAACAGTGTCAGACTTTATTTTTCTCAGCTCCAAAATCGCTACAGATGGTGACTGCAGCCATGAAATTAAAAAAAAAAAAAAAAACGCTTACTCCTTGGAAGGAAAGTTATGACCAACCTAGATAGCATATTCAAAAGCAGAGACATTACTTTGCCAACAAAGGTCCGTCTAGTCAAGGCTGTGGTTTTTCCAGTGGTCATGTATGGATGTGAGAGTTGGACTGTCAAAAAAGCTGAGTGCTGAAGAATTGATGCTTTTGAACTGTGGTGTTAGAGAAGACTCTTGAGAGTCCCTTGGACTGCAAGGAGATCCAACCAGTCCATTCTGAAGGAGATCACACATGCGATTTCTTTAGAAGGAATGATGCTAAAGCTGAAACTCCAGTACTTTGGCCACCTCATGTGAAGCACTGACTCATTGGAAAAGATTCTAATGCTGGGAGGGATTGGGGGCAGGAGGAGAAAGGGAAGACAGAGGATGAGATGGCTGGATGGCATCACTGACTTGATGGACGTGAGTCTCAGTGAACTCCGGTAGTTGGTGATGGACAGGGAGACATGGCGTGCTGTGATTCACGGGGTGGCAAAGAGTCGAACACGATTGAGCGACTGAACTGAACTGAGAGCAGTAGTTCCTAACCCTTGTTTGTTCCATGGATCTTTTGGCAATCTAGTAAGGCCTAGAGATCCTTTATGAGAGTAATGCATTTAAATGCATTAAATAAAATATGTAGGTTCTAAAAGGAACTCAATTATATAGAAATGTTTTTTTTTTTCAAAATATTTAAAAATTTGGTGATATAGTAACATATGTCTGATTTATCACTGAGTAACAAGACGATACACTTCAAATACAGGCAATTTAAAATTAGGTTTTATTTTCCAGAAGACATAGTGTGAAGGTTGTTGTTGCTTAGCTTGAATAAAAACAATAAACTTTGGAGTGATCTTTGGCTCATTTTCTTCTGTGTTGATTAATTATCAGCTATAGTTAGGGAATATCAAAAAGTGACTTATATGCTTGGTTTACCAGTGTGAGAACATGTGACTTCAGAGTTTGGTGGGCAAATGACCAGTAGGAACAGAATTGTCCAATAGTTGGCTATCTATGTGGACAAAGCATCTGTAGACAGAAAGACTGCAATCATGTGCAATCTAATAACTACCTTAATTCCAAAGTAGTGATGAGTATAAATGACATTTTAAGATCTATGCAATGACAAATATGTGGTATGAAAATATCTGTGGCTCCTATTGGTTACAGATTCACAGATACTGCTAATCCTACTGTGATTTTCTGCCTATATTCATAATAGAGGGACATGTCGATTTTTAGTTAGTGGTTAGTGAAAATAAAAATTTATTTTTTTCTGATGCAAGTTCTGAGAACTCTGAATTCTTGTGAATGAGTACCAGCTTAGGAGCCCCTGCTTTGAATGTAGTTTCAATTACAAGAAAGGAATGGAAACAAAACAAAATGATGTGGGAGGATAGCCAAATTGCAAAACGGTTAAGTTTAGATTATTGAGAACGGTAAATATAGATTATTGAGAAGTTTAATTATGGGACAGAGGAAGAGAAATAGAACTCAAAGAAGTCAGAGATCACAGACTTCCTTGGCAGTCCAGTGGTTAACACTCCATGCTTCCACTGCACAGGGCACAGGTTTGACCTCTGGTTGGGGAACTAAGATCCCACATGCCGCACAGTGTGGGGAAATGCCGGGGTCCAGCCCCGGCTGATCCAGGGTATTCGAAGGGGAGACAGCTTAGGCAACTATTTAAATATTCATCAAAGATATAAAGAGTAATAGAATGAGGATAGCTCAGTAGGAAAATTCAGTGGACAAAAGAGGCTGAGTAGCTTGGTTTACGCGGGAGACCAATAAAACTTCAAGACAAGAAGCTTGCCCCACTTACATAGCCCGCCGGCGTCCTTCCATTCTCCCGAAGGAGAGGAGACACTGAGACCTCCCTGGTCGGATCTTAGAAGCCCAGGCATAATTAGTAAGCATGGTGGGTTCTGCGCTCCAGATGGAGACAGCCAGAGTGGGAGAGAGAGCGACATGGGGAGACCAGTATTTCGAGAAACTGATCCCCCTTTATTTTCCAAAGTCTGTTTTTATACACTGAGATGTTATACAAAAGTCACGTGGGGACAGCAGTCCTGACTTTTATTAAAGTCAGGTGCTTCATACAAATGTATACAGAGGTCTTAGGGGTATTACATCATCTTCTGGCCAGGGGGGCCTGCTGACAATTTACGACCCTCTCCTTGTGACAGTGGTCAGTCAACCAGAACACTTTTTTCTCCAAGGGTGATTATTCTTAAAACAGACGCCACCCAAATAAAGTTATATTCCTATAGGGTGAGGGTGTAGTGGGTTTTAGTTAAGGAAAGAATTTACTTAGCCTAAGGTCTAATGTGATTAATATCAAAGGTTAATACTTATTTCTTCTATATATTCATTAATGCGTGTAAGGGCAGGGGATGTGGAGACTTAGCAACAAACATTGGCTCAACAAATGAAAAACCCTTCACCAGTACAATTTCTAATCAGCCCATTATACTTATACTAATAGTTTTCTAACTTTTCTAAGGAACCTGTTTTTAGAAGGTTTAAAGTATCTCATGCCTCTCACGGTTGGGAGGCTGTGAGCAATCACATGTGGCCGGACAAGCCTGTCAGGCAGGCCAGAGAACCTTCAGAGGAGTTTGTAGGTTAAAACACTCCTGTCACACCCAGGAATTATTATTAACTGGAGCTCTAAGTTAACTCCTTCTCCGAAAGAGGTGGTGGGGGACAGCCCCCCATAAAGTTAGATGTGTAGGTGAGAGCACAAAGTAGTAAAGTAGGCAGGCTCTGGTTATGGGGGTAGATGCTCGAGGATTTCCAGGGGGACTCCTGAGGCTCAATCCCGCCTTTGCGTAAGTCGAGCCTCCTTCCTCATGACCTTTGCCACGGGCGGAGTACCTCACTCTGGCCCCCAACAGGGAAAAAAAAAGCAGATGAAGAAAATTTCTAATTTATTTATTTACTTATTTGCTGCACTGGGTCTTTGTTGCTGTGTGGGCTTTCTCTAGTTGTGCCAAATAGGGGCTACTTTCTAGTTGCAGTGCTTGGGCTTCTCATTACGGTGGCTTCTGTTGTGGCAGAGCATGGGCTCTAAGGCATGCGGGTTCAGTAGTTGCGACTTGTAAGCTCAGTAGTTGGGTTTGTGGGCCCAGTTGCCCTGTGGCATGTGGAATCTTCCCAGATCAAGGATCAAAGTGTGTATTTGTTTGCTTGTTTTAACTTGACGATAAGGAAACCAGAGCGTGCATGTGGGTTAAAAGAAAGGAAAGGGTAGAAAAGATGAGATCAAAGATCACACACAGAGAGAAGAGGGAATTGATGGAGCAAGGCTTCAGAGATGTTGAGATGAAATGGGATCCAGTGCATAAGTGGAGAAAAGAGTGAGGAAAGGAAAAACACCACTTCCTCAGATATAGAGAAAGAATAGAGTATGGTTTTCTATAGATTTTGAAGAATGAAATTTCCTTGCAATTTCCTTTGCACAGTTGACTCAATTTATGAGATTTTTTCCTAAAATCATCTTTAGAAAAAAGATTGTGTGTAACTGATTATTTCATAGTATACTAGCACTTTAGGATATTATTTTTTTCTGTGACAATAACTTAAAAAAATCTCTACTACTTTAGTATAAACAAAGATTATACTTTTCCTTAATCACACAATTGTTATTCCCAGAATGCTCCAATGCAGCAAGACTTCTAACCAGGTCCTACTTACTTTCCAAGTAATGCATTCTCTCTTGGAGCTGTTTTTCCTCCCGATATCTTTCTTTGTCCCATCTACATCAAAGTTTGGTCCAATGAGCTTTCCTTGATTTCTAAGTGCTATTTTTATATTTTTCTATTAAAGCAGACTCTTTGATTATTCTCTTGCATAATTTTAAAACCACATAATATAACAACATAATCTCTTAACATCTCATACAATCCCTAGGGTAGATATTTTTATAATGGGAATTGGCCATCTAAAAAAGATTTGGAGTCTTGGAAAACTTGGATTCAATTTGGATTTTTCTTTTAAAAAAAAATGTATTTGGTCAACTGCCCAGCTTATGGGATTTTTGTACCTAAACCAGGGATCAAACCTGGGCCCTCAGCAGTGAGAGCATGGAGTCCTAACCACTGGATCACCAGGAATTTCCCAATTTGGCTTTTTCTAATGAGACTTCTCTGGAAAATTACTGCAGTTCCTCTGCTCAATGGCCAGACATGAACTAGATTTTTATCATTGATGATTAGATGTTTGGGGAGGGGGAATAGAGCCCACTGTTTTGTCTTTTGTTCCACTTATCTGTGTTTGATCTCCCTGTGCATCATGAAGAGTAGTTTCTGGAACATTATCATTGCTTGGATATTCATTATTTATTAAAATAAATACAATATTGATATTTCCTTTATTAAAGAGGTAGAATATATAGAATTCTGTTTCCCTGAAATCTTTTTAAGAATTCCCTTTGCTTTAAAAATTCACTTCAAATTTTTCAAACCTTACACACTGGCTAATAAGAGATAATCTGTTTAAGGCATTGGAATAAATCGCTTGTTGGATTTGTGTAATGTGTATTATTTTTCGAGCAGGCTGACTCCTAGAGGGCAGCAATCTTGAATGATACCTAACACTTAAACATTTCAATAGTCAATTAGTTGACTCAGCAAAGGGGTTATTTTTCATTCTCTCAAAGTTTGTGATCATCCATCTGCTTTTCATTGTGTTGCAGATCATCTTAATCCTTCAAAGACAATATTACCATCATCAACATATGTTTATTGCACTGTACTTGCTTCAGACTACTGTGTTAGACAGTGGTGGGTTATAGAAGATGGATTAAGAACAAGAATGGCTTTTGCTCTTGAACAGCTTACAGCCCACAGAATCCTGAAATGACATCTGCCAGTTGGTATTGGCCTCCCATTTCCCTCCCACGTTCCGGAACACCTCAGTGCTGCCCTTCCTACTACAGGGCAGAGCCAAGAATTCACATAAATAAGAGGGTGTTCTAAATGTTGATTTTGTAATCAACACAATTTTTTAATTTTTATTTATTTTTTTGGTCAAAAGCACCTGGTATTACGCTTTTCTTTAAGGTCTATGATCAACATATTCTGGGCCAGCCCTGGATTTTCTAGTAAAACTTCTGTCAGTCATAATCATTATATTCTTCATTTGTTACTTTAACTTCATATTGAGAGGCCCAACCAAGTGTCAGCTTTAGTGCAATAAACAGTGCCTTTAGGACTTACTGATTGTCATGTATGGATGTGAGAGTTGGACTATAAAGAAAGCTGAGTGTTAAAGAATTGATGTTTTTGAACTATGGTGTTGGAGAAGACTCTTGAGAGTCCCTGAACTGCAAGAAGATCCAACCAGTCCATCCTAAAGGAAATCAGTCCTGAATATTCATTAGAAGGACTGATGCTGGAGCTGAAACTCCAATACTCTGGCCACCTGATGTGAAGAACTGACTCATTGGAAAAGACCCTGATGCTGGGAAAGATTGAAGGCAGGAAGAGAAGGGGACAACAGAGGATGAGATGGCTGGATGGCATCACTGACCTGATGGACATGAGTTTGAGCAAGCTCCTGGAGTTGGTGATGGAGAGGGAAGCCTGGCATGCTACAGTCCATGGGGTTGCAAAGAGTTGAACACTACTGAGCGACTGAAAACTGAACTGATACATAATTTCAAAATTAAAGTGGCATTTAAATGATGACTCTTACACATGAGAATGTTGTTCCTTGTCAGGTCAACCTATGTTTAACTATAAGCCCATGTGTGCATAAGAACATCAAGATTAAAATGACATTTTGGTTTTGTTAATTTTTTGGTACCCTTTGGACTGAACTGGCTTAAAGTGATAACCTACGTTAAAATGGCCCTTCTGTATATGTCCCCTTTAGATCAAAAAGAAAATAATATTATTTGTCTCTCTCTCCTTCACTTATTAAATCCATATGAACAACAGTTGCACTAAAGGAAATGTGACATAGTTCTATTTGACACCGTTTGCTTTGTTTAAACTCAATTTTGTGTTCTATTAATCAGAGATAGAACTGTACACTGTAGTGTTGTCATAAGGTTTTATAATATTGGTTGATACAAACATTTATTTTTGTAGAAAATAGTTACTTACATGTAAATGGTTAATATCCAAGAATGTATCCCATCTGAATTCAGTATGCCTACCTCTTCAGAGTCCTGAGCAGGTAGAAGATTTACCTTTCAGATTTGACACATATAAAGCATATTATTCACCAAGGGAATTATTTTTCTGATCTTAAACTATAGCTATTTTAAACTCCAGGTTAGATATTTTGATACTCTAGTTTCGATGTAAATGTTAAGAGTCTAGGCTCATACTGCTTGAGTCATGAGAGGCCAATGAATTGAGAGACAAGTTGTTGGGACAAGAACAGCAACTTTATTCAGAAAGCCAGCACACTGAGAGAGTAGATCATTTTTCAAAGAACTATTACCTGAGTTAGAATTCAGGCTTATTTTATATTAAAAAGGGGTGTGGTTGGTTGCTGCAAACTTCTTGGTGCCAGAATCCTTTGTTCTAGCAGCTATTCACATAAGTCCAGTCACAGTGTCCTGATAACCTCCAACAAGACAAATGATAATCTCTGTTCTGCAACTTTTTATTTCTGTATGAATGGAAAATGATTATACCTTCAAAGGTCAAAGCCTTGAGAATAAGCTATCCTATATATTTCATGCTCTAGGCAGCATTCTTAACCTGAAGCAATAGCAGTCAAATACAAAGGTTAAAGAAAAAGAAATAGGTCCAATATGGAGTCAGATTTGTTCTTCCCTATTACATGAATTCCATTTATCCTATATCCTACTCTAGTATCTGAGGTACTTTTTTAAAACAGGAACATAAAAATCAGTTATCTCAAACTCTTTCAAGGTACTGTTTTCCAGTAATAGCAACCGTTGTTGTTGTTCAGTCGCTAAGTCATGTCTGACTCTTTGTGACCCCATGGACTGCAGCAAGCCATGCTTCCCCATCCTTCACTATCTCCTGAAGTTTGCTCACATTCATGTCCATTGAGTGAGTGATGCTATCTAACCAGCTCATCATTTGCTGCCCTCTTCTCCTTTTGCCTTCAATCTTTCCCAGCATAAGTGTCTTTTTCAATGAGTCAGCTCTTCACATCAGATGGCCAAAATATTGGAGCTTCAGCTTCAACATCAGTCCTTCCAAAGACTGTAGATACCTATAAATGAGATAATATTTATGAGGCACCCAAAAAAGAAATTGGTACACAGTCCTGAAAAATATCCATCCCCTCCATCCTGTTCTTTATGAGGGGCCATTTCCCCATTTAAACCATGATTATCTATACACATACTTTAAATTAAATATATACATTTAAAGTGCTATGTTAAATGGAATGACTTACCAAAATGAGTCCAAGTAAAAATATGCTTTTTCCTAAATCATTCTCTCCTCCTCTTTTGAAATATGTTCTCATATTCATATTGTGATGATAGTACAGAATGAGGATGTGCTTCCTGGGTGCTGCTGCTGCTGCTGCTAAGTCCCTTCAGTCATGTCTGACTCTGTGTGATCCCATAGACGGCAGCCCACCAGGCTCCCCTGTCCCTGGGATTCTCCAGGCAAGAACACTGGAGTGGGTTGCCATTTCCTTCTTCAAGAAAGTGAAAAGTGAAAGTGAAGTCGCTCAGTCGTGTCCGACCCTCAGCAACCCCATAGACTGCAGCCTTCCAGGCTCCTCCGTCCTTGGGATTCTCCAGGCAAGAGTACTGGAGTGGGGTGCCATTGTTTTCTCCTGCTTCCTGGGTGACAGCTATATTAAAACAACAGCATGACATTTGGCTATTTTGTTCCTGCTTAAAACTCAAAGGGTTAGGAATGTAAATTCTTACTATTATTTCTAACATTTTAAGTCATTTTATATATTGAAGTCTTAAAATTTTCATAGTCATACCACCTAACAATAATGGTAGTGTCTGCACAGAACTCCATATTTCAGCAATTGGGCTGATTCTTATTCATCCTGGGTTATATTTCCAGTGTGGACTTTCAGAGAATAAACTGATAATAATTTGAAATAAATGAGGCTTTACTACTTTGAACACAATAAGTTTTGTATATTAGAAAAAAAATCAGAACCTTCAATTCTGATAGATTTCTCATATAATGAGAAAACGCTATACATTTTCTAGTAATAGGAGGAATTGTACACTTAATTCATTCCATTTCATATTACATTTCAGAAAAATTTCAAGAATTAGTATGCATTTCAAGGAAAGCAATTAGAGGAACACAAGACAAAAAACAAACCTATATTCTAATTAAATTATTATAGTGGCTTCTGTAATGGTAAAATAAATTATATGCAACATCTCCAAATGCATGATGCTTTCCATATTGGCTCACTGGATTATTTGCAAAAGTGTCTTGAGAATAGAGCTTTCATTTTGCAAAAGTCCAAAATATGTAGGAAAAAAATATGACATTCTCCTGAGTTTTATAAATTTGAATGTTTCACTCTGCCAGTGTAAAAAGTTTTAAGGTTCCAAGGGCACTGACAAATTGTGTCTTAATGGCTCTATTTATTATGTGGAAAATACTTTAAGTGATTTTTCACACATCAAGATATAGAATCTAGATTTCTTTCACTGTTTAAATTTGATTGCTTAAAAAAAAACAAATTCAGTGAAACAATTGATTTTTGGCAGAGAATTAACTAGTTCATTTTTTAAAACTTGTGTAAATATATTTCTTCTTCTTTTTTCTTCTTAAAATGAGTAAATTTGTAGACAGGCAAGAATCAGCTTATAGCAGTTTCCATAAGTATATCTTATTGAGACGTGGATGAGATTTTGATGGACTGTGATCATTTTAAAGGTTTAAATGTTTAAAATATTTTAAAAACTTTGTTTTTAAAAACTTCCCTAGATAGTTTTGACATAATTTTCATTCTACTACTTCCATGGAGGCACATTAGTTTAGTCCTCCCGAAGGGGGACAAATGGAGAAGGCAATGGCACCCCACTCCAGTACTCTTGCCTGGAAAATCCCATGGATGGAGGCACCTGGTAGGCTGCAGTCCATGGGGTCGCTAAGAGTCGGACCCGACTGAGGGACTTCACTTTCACTTTTCACTTTCATGCATTGAAGAAGGAAATGGCAACCCACACCAGTGTTCTTGCCTGGAGAATCCCAGGGATGGGGAAGCCTGGTGGGCTGCCGTCTATGGGGTCGCACAGAGTCGGACACGACTGAAGCAACTTAGCAGCAGCAGCAGCAAGGGGGACAAAAACAGTTCAACATCAAAATGCTGAAAAACACTGGAAGAAAATAATGAACCATTTCATGTCTTTCCATCCCATCCTCCTCCTAGCCTAGACCAGCTCAAACTTCCCAGGACCATATGTGCTTAATTTTAGAAATGCATTGGGAAATCCAGTTTCCAACTATGTGAATAAAATTGAAATGAGAAGAATGAGATTTGCTGTAACTTATATGGCACCCCACTCCAGTACTCTTGCCTGGAAAATCCCATGGACGGAGGGGCCTGGTAGGCTGCAGTCCATGGGGTCGCTAAGAGTTGGACACGACTGAGCGACTTCACTTTGACTTTTCACTTTCATGCATTGGAGAAGGAAATGGCAACCCACTCCAGTGTTCTTGCCTGGAGAATCCCATGGACAGAGGAGCCTGGTGGGCTGCTGTCTATGGGGTCGCACAGAGTCGGACACGACTGAAGCGACTTAGCAGCAGCAGCAGCAGCATGACTCTATTATAATGTATCTCAGCCAAAAATATTTTCAGAAGCACAATAACCAAATGGTAACTCCACTGCCATTATCATATTATCACACAAATTAAATGTATTGTGAGTTCCAAAGAATTTTTTTTTTTTTTATGTTATATTTCCATGGAAGTTTCACAATTTTAAAACAGGTTATTCCTGAGGATAGCAATAGACAAAAATTACATTTTTCTTAGCATTTTCACATAAAAATGTAGCTTGCTTATTTCTCAGTGGCCACATTAAGCTGCAAATGTTTGTATTATTTCTTCTATTCAGAGCTTGTTAATGATTTGAATGCACACTTTTCAACAGCCACAAAGGCCCTATGGAAATTTACTAAGTTAAATAGTTTAAGAGATCTTTCTCTATTTAAAAAAAAAAAAGCCAGGAATTTACATTTAGATCCATGTTTTATCTCAAAAGTATTTTCATGGCATTTTCAGGTATAAAATGGCATTAAAACCAGAAAAAAGAGATTTGATATAGTATCTTGTTGTACCCCAAGTAACACGTGTTGATGTTTTAACCAATTAATTTAGTATTTTAAAGTTAAAGTATTTTTAAAATCCTAAAACTCTGGACATGTGTTGAAGTTGTGACTCATCGTTTCCGCCCCCATTCTGTAGTAAATTTAAGGGTGAAACTATTTTGTCAGAAACTCACTACCACCACCTACCGTTCGTATTTTGAACTATCTTGAAATACTTAAATGCGGAAATTAAATATCTCCAAATAGTTCCAAATACTAATTGTACAAAGATTGCAAGAAATTTGGAATTTTCAATGATTGAAAAGGATTTGGAGTTTTTACCAAATATCATAGATAATTTTAAATAAAAAGTGGAACATAAGACTGAGAGTCTGGGTGGGTCAAAAACTATAAGAAAATATTCATTTGTACATAAATCACTAATAAACATGTAATTATCTCCAGAGATCCAAAGGGAAAGGAAAAAAAAACACTCTAAAAAACCATGTGAATGTAATTTTCCAAAATGGTTTTGAGATTCTGGGACTTCGTGGACCAGTAAAATCCATGTCCCTCCACCCAATCGGTAACGAGCAACATAAAGTTGCCAACTTTTAATTTTGCTTATTAAGATAATTAAAATTTTAATTCACTTTTATTTCCATTTCATACATAGGAAAATGACACAATTATAGTATAAAAGACAGCCCACTAAAATATGATTCAGTTCAGTTCACTTCAGTCGCTCAGTCATGTCCGACTCTCTGCCACCCCAAGAATCAAAGCACGCCAAGCCTCCTTGTCCATCACCAACTCTTGGAGTTCACTCAAACTCATGTTCATCGAGTCAGTGATGCCATCCAGCCATCTCATCCTCTGTCGTCCCCTTCTCCTCCTGCCCCAATCCCTCCCAGCATCAGGGTCTTTTCCAACAGTCAACTCTTCGCATGAGGTCGCCAAAGTATTGGAGTTTCCGTTTCAGCATCAGTCCTTCCAATGAACACCCAGGACTGATCTCCTTTAGGATGGATTGGCTGGATCTCCTTGCAGTCCAAGGGACTCTCAAGAGTCTTCTCCAACACCGCAGTTCAAAAGCATCGATTCTTCGTTGCTCAGCCGTCTTCACAGTCCAACTCTCACATCCATACATGACATGTGGAAAAACCATAGCCTTGACTAGATGGACCTTTGTTGGCAATGTCTCTGCTTTTGAATATGCTATCTAGGTTGGTCATAAGTTTCCTTCCAAGGAGTAAGTGTCTTTTAATTTCATGGCTGCAGTCACCATCTGCAGTGATTTTGGAGCCCAGAAAAATAAAGTCTGACAATGTTTCCACTGTTTCCCCTTCTATTTCACATGAAGTGATGGGATCAGATGCCATGATCTTCATTTTCTGAATGTTGAGCTTTAAGCCAACTTTTTCACTCTCCTCTTTCACTTTCATCAAGAGGCTCTTTAGTTCCTCTTCACTTTCTGCCATAAGAGTGGTGTCATCTGCATATCTAAGATTATTGATATTTCCCCCAGCAATCTTGATTCCAGCTTGTGCTTCTTTCAGCCCAGCGTTTCTCATGATGTACTCTGCATAGAAGTTAAATAAGCAGGGTGACAATATACAGACTTGATGTACTCCTTTTCCTATTTGGAACCAGTCTGTTGTTCCATGTCTAGTTCTAACTGTTTCTTCCTGACCTGAACATAGGTTTCCCAAGAGACAGGTCAGGTGGTCTGGTATTCCCATCTCTTTCAGAATTTTCCACAGTTTATTGGGATCCACACAGTCAAAGGCTTTAGCATAGTCAATAAAGCAGATAGATGTTTTCTGGAACTCTCTTGCTTTTTCCATGATCCAACGGATGTTGGCAATTTGATCTCTGGTTCCTCTGCCTTTTCTAAAACCAGCTTGAACATCTGGAAGTTCACGGTTCATGTACTGCTAAAGCCTGGCTCAGAGAATTTTAAGCATTACTTTAATAGCGTGTGAGATGAGTGCAATTGTGTGGTAGATTTAGCATTCTTTGTCATTGCCATTCTTTGGGATTGGAATGAAAACTTACCTTTTCCAGTCCTGTGGCCACTGCTGAGTTTTCCAAATTTGCTGGCATATTGAGTGCAGCACTTTCACAGCATCATCTTTCAGGATTTGAAATAGCTCAACTGGAAATTCATTACCTCCACTAGCTTTGTTCGTAGTGATGCTTTCTAAGGCCCACTTGACTTCACATTCCAGGATGTCTGGCCCTAGGTCAGTGATCACACCATCGTGATTATCTTGGTCATGAAGCTCTTTTTTGTACTGTTCTTCTGTGTATTTTTGCCACCTCTTCTTAATATCTTATGCTTCTGTTAGGTCCATACCATTCCTCTCCTTTATCGAGCCCATCTTTGCATGAAATGTTCCCTTGCTACCTCTAATTTTCTTTAAGAGGTCTCTAGTCTTTCCCATTATGTTGTTTTCCTCTATTTCTTTGCATTGATAGCTGAGGAAGGCTTTCTTATCTCTCCTTGCTATTCTTTGGAACTCTGCATTCAGATGCTTATATCTTTCCTTTTCTCCTTTGCTTTTCACTTCTCGTCTCTTCACAGCTATTTGTAAGGGCTTCTCAGACAGCCATTTTGCTTTTTTGCATTTCTTTTCCATGGGGATGGTGGTCTTGATTCCTGTCTCCTGTACAATGTCACGAACCTCAGTCCATAGTTCATCAGGCACTCTATCTATCAGATCTAGGCCCTTAAATCTATTTCTCGCTTCCACTGTATAATCATAAGGGATTTAACTTAGGTCATACCTGAATGGTCTAGTAGTTTTCCCTACTTTCTTCAATTTAAGTCTGAATTTGGCAATAAGGAGTTCATGGTCTGAGCCACAGTCAGCTTTCGGTCTTGTTTTTGCTGACTGTATAGAGTTTCTCCATCTTTGGCTGTAAAGAATATAATCAATCTGATTTTGGTGTTGACCATCTGGTGATGTCCATGTGTAGAGTCTTCTCTTGTGTTGTTGGAACAGGGTGTTTGCTATGATCAGTGCATTCTTTTGGCAAAACTCTATTAGCCTTTGCCCTGCTTCATTCTGTACTTCAAGGCAAAATTTGCCTGTTCCTCCTGGTGTTGCTTGACTTTCAACTTTTGGATTCCAGTCCCCTATAATGAAAAGGACATCTTTTTTGGGGGTTAGTTCTAAAAGATCTTATAGGTCTTCATAGAACTGTTCAACTTCAGCTTCTTCAGCATTACTGGTAGGGGCATAGGTTTGGATTACTGTGGTATTGAATGGTTTGCCTTGGAAACAAACAGAGATCATTCTGTCGTTTTTGAGATTGCACCCAAGTACTGCATTTTGGACTCTTTTGTTGACCATGACGGCTACTCCATTTCTTCTAAGGGATTCCTGCCCACAGTAGTAGATATAATGGTCATCTGAGTTAAATTCACCCATTCCAGTCCATTTCAGTTCGTTGATTCCTAGAATGGTGATGTTCACTCTTTCCATTTCCTGTTTGACCAGTTCCAATTCCCTTGATTCCTGGACCTGACATTCCAGGTTCCTATGCAATATTGCTCTTTACAGCATCGGACCTTGCTTCTATCACCAGTTGCATCCACAACTGTGTATTTTTTTTTGCTTTCTCTCCATCCCTTCATTCTTTCTGGAGTTATTTCTCCACTGATCTCCAGTAGCATATTGGGCACCTACCGACCCGAGGAGTTTCCCTTTCAGTATCCTATCATTTTGCCTTTTCATGCTGTTCATGGGGTTCTCAAGTCAAGAATACTGAAGTGGTTTGCCATTCCCTTTTCCTGTGGACCACATTCTGTCAGACTTCTTTGTCATGACCCGTCCGTCTTGGGTGGCCCCACAGGGCATGGCTTAGTTTCATTGAGTTAGACAAGGCTGTGATCCATGTGATCAGATTGGCTAGTTTTCTGTGATTATGCTTTCAGTGTGTCTGCCCTCTGATGCCCTCTCACAACAGCTACCGTCTTACTTGGGTTTCTCTTACCTTGGATGTGGGGTATCTCTTCACGGCTGCTCCAGCAAAGCACAGCTGCTGCTCCTTAACTTGGACGAGGGGTATCTCCTCACAGGCACCCCTCCTTTAACACTGAGTAGCTCCTCTCGGCCCTCCTGTGCCCGCTCAGCAATATATTGTCATTTTTCTCATTTTGCTTGTCTGGCACTGGTCAAATGATAAACAGCTATTTGGGAGCAACTGTTACACAGTATCTCAGTTCAGTTCAGTCACTCAGTCATGTTCTACTCTTTGCAACCCCATGGACTGTAGCACACGAAGCCTCCCTGTCCATCACCAACTCCCAGAATTTACTCAAACTCATGTCCATTGAGTCAGTGATGCCATCCAACCATCTCATCCTCTGTCGTCCCCTTCTCCTCCTGCCTTCAATCTTTCCCATCATCAGGGTCTTTTCAAATGAGTCAGTTCTTTGCATCAGGTGACCAAAATATTGTATTTTCAGCTTCAGCATCCCAGTATCCCAGACAAATATAAAATAATAAAACTGCAAGAAGAAAGGATTAGGCTATGGTATTTTAGAAGCATTGAAAGAAAGCTTTCACCCTGTGTGAGGCTGGGTGATTGCTTTTCTTTTGTAATATTTTTCCCTTGTCACTTAGCTAGTTTGGCATCAAATGACATCTGAGGTACATAAATAGAAAACCCAAACCGAAGTGAATAGACAACCTACTAAACAAGAGAAATCATTTGCAAATTGTATATTTGATGAGAGGTTAATCTGGAAAAAATATATAGAATTCATATCACTCAACAGAAAAAAAAATAATATGATTTTAAAAATAGGCAGAGGATCTAAATAAACATTCCCCCCCCCCAAAAAAAAAAATACAGATGGCCAATAGGTACATGAAAGATGCTCAACACCACTACTTATCTGGGAAATGAAAATCAAAACTGCAATGAAATACAACCTCACTGCTGTTAGGGAGCCTATTATCAAAAAGATAAGAAATCACAAGTGTTGACAAGGATGTGGAACCCTCATGCACTGTTGGTGGAAATGTACAGTGGTGCAACCACTACAGAAAACAGTATGACTGTTTCTCAAAAAATTACAAGTAGAACTACCATTGATCCAGCATCTCCACTTCTGGGTACTTATAAACAGAAAATGAAAACACTAATTTCAAAAGATATATTTGCCCCATATTCATTGTTGCACTATTTACAATAGTAAACAGTAGATATGAAAACTACCTAGGTGTCAATCAACAAATGAATGGACAAAGAAAATGTGAGATATATATATTAACCACCATTCCTCCCCCAAAGAGTGAAATCTTACCATTTTTGTTAATATTGATGGATCTTGAGGGCTTTATACTAAGTGAAATAAGTCAAAAGAAGGACAAATACTTTGGGATTTCACTTACATGTGTAATCTAAAACCAGAAAAAAAAAAAAAAAGGTCATAGATACAGAAAGCAAATTCGTGATTGTCAAGATTGGGATTGGATTGGTTTGGGTCAAAAAGGAGAAGAGAATCAAAACATACACATTTCCCGTTATAAAATAAGTAAGTCAAGGGAATGTAGCATGCAGCATGGTGATTATAGTTAATAATACTATATTACATATTTTGAACCTGGAGCACCTAGAGTAACAGACAAGTTTGGCCTTGAAGTACAAAGTGAAGCAGGACAAAGGATAACAGAGTTTTGGCAAGAGAGTGCACTGATTACAACAAACACCCTCTTCCAACAACACAAGAGATGACTCTACATGTGGACATCACCAGATGGTCAACACTGAAATCAGACTGATTATATTCTTTGCAGTCGAAGATGGAAAAGCTCTATACAGTCAGCAAAAAACAAGATCAGGAGCTGACTGTGGTTCAGATCATGAACTCCTTATTGCCAAATTCAGAATTAAATTGAAGAAAGTAGGGAAAACCACTAGACCACTCAGGTATGACCCAAATCAAGTTCCTTACAATTATACAGTGGAAGTGACAAATAGATTCAGGGGTTTAGATCCGATAGACAGAGTGCCTGAACAACTATGGACAGAGATTTGTAACATTGTATAGGAGGCTGGGATCAAAACCATTCCCAAAAAAAAGGAATGCAAAAAGGCAAAATGGTTGTCTGAGGAGACAAGAGAAAACAAGAGAAGTGAAAGGCAAAGGAGAAAAGGAAAGATATATCCATCTGAATGCAGAGGAGAGATAAGAAAGACTTCCTAAGTGATAAAGTGAAAGTGAAGTTGCTCAGTCATGTCCGACTCTTTGCGACCCCATGGACTATAACCTATCAGGCTCCTCCGTCCATGGGATTTTCCAGTCAAGAGTGCTGGAGTGGATTGCCATTTCTTTCTCTAGGGGATCTTCCTGACCCAGGAATCGAACCCAGGTCTCCCGCGTTGCAGGCAGACTCTTTACCGTCTGAGCCACCGTGGAAGCCCCTCCTAAGTGATAAAGAAATAGAGGATTTTGAGTGCAAAGATATAGAGGAAAACAATAGAATGGGAAAGACTAGAGATCTCTTCAAGAAAATTAGACACACCAAGGGAACATTTCATGCAAAGATGGGCACAATAAAGGACAGAAACAATATGAAACTAATTGATACAAAAGAAATCAAGAAGAAATGATAAGAATATGCAGAAGAACTATACAAAAAAATATCTTAATGTCCCAGATAACCAAGATGGCGTGATCACTCACCTAGAGCCAAACATCTTGGAGTGCAAAGTCAAGTGGGCTTTAGGAAGCATTACACAAACAAAGCTAGTGGAGATGATGGAATTCCAGCTGAACTATTTCAAATCCTAAAACATGATGCTGTGAAAGTGCTGCACTCAATATGCCAGCAAATCTGGAAAACTCAGCAATGGCCACAGGACGGGAAAAGGTCAGTTTTCACTCCATTCCCAAAGAAAGGCAATGCTAAAAAATGTTTAAACTATTGCACAATTGCACTCATTTCAAAGGCTAGCAAAGCAATGCTCAAAATTCTCCAAGCTAGGTGTCAACAGTATGTGAGCCGAGAACTTCCAGATGTTTAAGCTGGTTTTAGAAAAGGCAGAGGAACCAGAGATCAAATTGCCAACATCTGCTGGATCATCAAAAAAGCAAAAGAGTTCCAGAAAAACATCTAATTCTGCTTTATTGACTATGTCAAAGCCTTTGACTGTGTGGATCACAATAAACTTTGGAAAATTCTGAAAGAGATGGGAATACCAGACCACCTGACCTGCCTCTTGAGAAACATATGTGCAGGTCAGGAAGCAACAATTAGAACTGGACATGGAACAACAGACTGGTTCCAAATAGGAAAAGGAGTATGTCAAGGCTATATATTGTCACCCTGCTTATTTAACTTATGTGCAGAGTACATCATGAGAAACGCTGGGCTGGAAGAAGCGCAAGCTGGAATGAAGATTGCTGGGAGAAATATCAATAATCTCAGATATGCAGATGACACCACCCTCATGGCAGAAAGCAAAGAGGAACTAAAGAGCCTTGTGATGACAGTGAAAGAGGAGAGTGATAAAGCTTGCTTAAGACTCAACATTCAGAAAATGAAGATCATGGCATCTAGTCCCGTCACTTCATGGTAAATAGATGGGCAAACAATGGAAAGAGTGATGGAACTTATTTTCTTGGGCTCCAAAATCACTGCAGATGATGACTGAAGCCATGAAATTAAAAGACGCTTACTCCTTGGAAGAAAAGCTATGACCAACGTAGACAGCATATTAGAAAGCAGACACATTTCTTTGCGAACAAAGGTCCGTCCAGTCAAAGCTGTTGTTTTTCCAGTAGTCATGTATGGATGTGAGAGTTGGACCATAAAGAAAGCTGAGCACTGAAGAATTGATAGTTTTGAACTGTGGTGTTGGAGAAGACTCTTGAGAGTCCCTTGGACTGCAAGGAGATCAAACCAGGCAATCCTCAAGGAAATCAGTCCTGAATATTCATTGGAAGGACTGATGCTGAAGCTGAAACTCCAATACTTTGGCGACTTGATGCAAAAAACTGACTCATTGGGAAAGACCCTGATGCTGGGAAAATTTGAAGGCAGGAGGAGAAGGGGATGACAGAGAATGAGATGATTGGATGGCATCACCATCTCAATGGACATGTGTTGTAGCAAGCTCTGGGAGTTGGCGATGGACAGGGATGCCTGGCATGCTGCAGTCCATGGGTCATGAAGAATCAGTCCTGACTGAGCAACTGAACTGAACTGACCATATTTGAACATTGCTAAAATAATAAATTTGAAAAAATTCTCATCACAAGAAAAAAGTGTAGTTATGTGACTGATGTTAACCCATGTGTTTTGGTGTTCATTTCATAATATTTTCTAATGCTGAATCGTAATTGTATGCCTGAAACTAATATACCTCAATTAAAAAAAGTGAGAACAATTTTAAAACAGCATCAAAAGTCTCATTAGCTACTATAAATATTGTTATTGCAAGAGAGAAAGTATATTAATAAGGTGGTTTATTGGAAAATATTGTTTTCTATCAGCAGTTAAAATACATATTCAATGAGAGACACATAGTTTTTCGAGGCAGAAACCTGGTGTATCTCCCTTTGCCTGGCAAAGCAATAAAGCTATCCTTTTCTACTTCACTTAAAACTCTGTCTCTGGAGTTTGATTTCACACCCATATACAGAAGGTGGATGAACCACCTTCACAAACTGTTATAGGCCATATTGTCACAAAGAAAACTATTAGAAGAGCCCAAAAGACTCCAGCGATAAATGAAGTTCCTGTAATTAGCATGTAGATCCCCTCTAAGAGTTTCAAGATCTAATTCAGCATACAAAACAAATTGAAATATTAAAATGAGTGAATTATGCTTATATCCAATTCTTATAGATTCTCTTTGAGGGTTCAAATTATCAGGAGAATATAAGAGTACATTCATTTGGTCACTGGCTTGAGAATATTACTTTGTTCATTATCTCAGTTTGAGGGACATTGAGCTTATGACCAATAGCCTTGTTTTTTATTCTCTCTGAAATGATGTCTTTTGTAATATTATTTTTTAAACTAGCATAAGAAAATGTAATAACATAAATTTTAGTTTTTACTAGCAATTGTTAAGTTCACACTATCAAGAGAAAAGAGATATCAACTTACCAATTAAGTTTTTTCTTGGTATAGAAAGTGATTTTTTAAACATAGTAATGGTAATACATCTTGGAATGTATAAAATTGCTATTTGTGAAGCTTGAACACTAGTGATATCTCCAAACTATTCTTTATTCTCTTTTTTTCACTGCCCCACTCTGTTCTCCAAAGCATGATTGGCATTGAATAGTCTTAAAAGCTACCTTTCTTAAAAGTATCTATGGCAGGGATCCACAAATTACAACCTCTGAATAAAATCTGACTTGAATCTTGTTGTTACACAGCGTGTGAGCTAAGAAAATATTTTTATACTTTGTGAAATAAATATATGCACATACACACACATACATATGACAGAGACCTTATGTGACTAGAGAAGCCTAAAATATTTACTATTTGGTCCTTGATGGAGAGAGTTTACCAATTATTGTTTATATTAATGGCAGAAATAATGACAGCAAATCAAACAAATTATCATTTGTTTGCTCTAAGAGTAAATTCAGAGGGTTACATACCTGCCAGGATAAAGATTTATGTCCACACATTTATTTAACACTCTAAGTTTTACTGACACACAGAAAGTTAGGAGACACAATGACTCCTGTATTCTATCTGGTCTTCACTTTGAGAACACAAGATAGTCTCACTTCTTAATCTTCATGCCTTTGTTCCCAGACACAAGTAAGTGAAGTTTATATTTCCTTGCATACACTTCATTCCTCACACCAACACATTCCATAAGTCTTTCGGAATAGGAAAGCTTATAACAGAAATATACTGGGACTTTGTATTTTTCTAAAAATCTATGGCCAGGTGAAATAAAGTGAACAAAAAGTGATACAGTTAGTGTGTGATCTCCACCAGAGGTGGTTGTAAGTGGTCTGTTTTTACAACAAATATAAAGACCTAGGACATCTGAAAGTACATTTCCCTAGCTGGGTGACATTACTAGAAAAGTGATACCTCCTTAATAGCCATTTAATTACTGACATTTGTCTAAAAGCCACAGTTTTATCATTTTTAAACAACGTTTTTTTTTTTTTTTTTATTAAGGATATTACTGACTTAAAACTCAACATTCAGAAAACTAAGATCATGGCATCCAGTCCCATCACTTCATGGCGAATAGATGGGGAAACAATGGAAACAGTGAGAGACTTTATTTTGGGGGGCTCCAAAATCACTGCAGATGGTGACGGCAGCCATGAAATTAAAAGACGTTTGTTCCTTGGAAGAAAAGCTATGACCAACTTAGACAGCACATTAAAAAGCAGAGACATTACTTTGCAGACAAAAGTCTATCTAGTCAAAGCTATGATTTTTCCAGTAGTCATGTGTGGATGTGAGAGTTGGACCATAAAGAAAGCTGAGCACCCAAGAATTGATGCTTATGAACTGTAGTGTTGGAGAAGACTCTTGAGAGTCCCTTGGACTGCAAGGAGATTCAGCCAGTCCATCCTAAAGGAAATCAGTTCTGAATATTCATTGGAAGGACTGATGCTGAAGCTGAAACTCCAATACTTTGGCTACCTGATGCGAAGAACTGACTCATTTGAAAAGACCCTTGATGTTGGGAAAGATTGAAGGCAGGAGGAGAAGGGGATGACAGAGGATGAGATGGTTGCATGGCATTACCGATGTGATGGACATGAGTTTGAGTGAACTCCGAGAGTTGGTGATGGACAGGGAAGCCTGGGATACTGCAGTACATGGGGTCACAAAGAGTTGGACATGACTGAGCAACTGAACTGATTATTGCTCTAAATGGAAGTTTAATTTCTTAAAGTTTTTTCATGAAGGTAGGAAAGAGTGATACCTTTAAAAAATATATTTTTTAAATGCTTTAACATTCCACATAGAGCAGCCAAGAAGTTTAAAATAAAGGAAGATGAATGAAAAAAGATGGAAGTGAAACTAAAAGGTATGTATCAGTTGTAGATATGGGATACTGCTGATTCATCATCAGATTGTATTTGCATATTTATCTGTACATTCTTTGCATCTTGGGCTTACACAAAGAAAATTGTTATAAGTATTAAAAGAAAATTGTTATAAGTATTAAAAGAAAATTATTATAAGTATTAAAATAGTGGTATATGTATATGGTAGCCTAGTCTCTCAGTCGTGTCCAACTCTTTGCAACTCCATGGACAGTAGCCTACCAGGCTTCTCTGCCCACGGAATTTCCCAGACAAGAATACTGGAGTGGGTTGCCATTCCCTTCCCCAGGAGATCTTCCCAACCCAGAGATTGATCCCAGGTCTCTTGCATTGCAGGCAGATTCTTTACCGTCTGAGTCACCAAGGAAGCCCACATGGTAGCCAGATAAGTTCCTCACACTGTGAAAGAGATCAGGAAGGTTTTATGGAGACGGAATTTGAATTGAATTTTGAAGGATGAATAGCAGGCAAAATGGGAAAGGAGGGTTACCGATACTACAGTTTGTCTTGTAATAGAATGTCACTGGAGAAGGAAATAGCAACCCACTCCAGTATTATTGCCTAGAGAATCCCATGGACAGAGGAGCCTGGTGGGCTTCTGTCCATAGGGTAGCACAGAGTTGGACACAACTGAAGTGACTTAACATGCATTGGAGAAGGAAATGGCAACTCACTCCAGTATTCTTGCCTGGAGAATCCCAGGGACAGAGGTGCCTGGTGGGCTGTTGTCTATGGGGTCGCACAGAGTCAGACACAACTGAAGCGACTAAGCAGCAGCAGCAGAATGTCATTTTTAAAATTTGTTTATTTAGTTGGCTCTGCTAGGTCTTTAAGTTATGCTGCATGGGTTTTTTTCTAGTTATGGAAAGTGAGGGCTACTCTCTAGTTGCAGTGTGTGGGCTTCTCATGGCAGTGGCTTCTCTTGTTAGCAAGCACAGGCTGTAGGTCACATTGGCTTTGGTAAGTAGGTGTGGCTCCCATTCCCTGGAGCACCAACTCTATAGCCTTGGGCACACAGGTTTAGTTGCTCTGAGGCATGTGGGATCTTCCTGGATCAGGGATCAACATAATGTCTCCTACATTGGCAGCCAGATTCTTTATCACTGAGCCACCAGGAAAGCCCTAGAATGTCACTCTTTTACCTTTAGAATTCAGGCAATATGAGAAACTCCTTTACATTAGAGAAAACACTTGCATTAACTGTGGCTCTTTTATGTTAAATAATTTACAGAATGACTTCTAAATTGGTAGACTTGGGTTTCTAGAGTTTCCATTTCTAGAGTGAGAACCATGCTTAAAAATGTATGAAAGCCTATCACAATGATGAGTACTTGTCAATTATATAAGATGCATTATTATTTAAGCTGGCTAAATCATAAAATATAACTGGATTATAAGGCACAAAATAATACTGTTTTTTTGTTCTTAGTGGTGTTATCAAGATAGCCTTGCTTGACAAGCTACTGTTTATGTCTTGTATAGTGCTGATAAATAGTTACTGTTAAGAACATGGGGTTATAAAGAAAGGATTTTTAGACAATATATTAAGAGTCTTAAAACTATTCAAATATAAATTAAATCCATGTTCATTAAATACTTTCAAATATTATAATAACATATTAGAAGTATTAAAAGTAAATGGGAACTTTCTTATATAAGCTGGTTTAAAAAATATTTCTTAAATCCTCACCCATGCTAATTAGAACACTAACATAAACAGAAAAAGGGGAGATTGAAGACTGAATTTTAAGCAATCTGGTATATGAAGGATTGATTGTTATTTAATTGGCTCTTGGGGCTTCCCTGTTGGCTCAATCAGTAAAAAATCTGTCTGCAATGTAGGAGAGCCAGGTTCGATCCCTGAGTCAGGAAGATACCCTGGAGAAGAGAATGTCTACCCACTCCAGTATTCTTGCTTAGAGAATCCCATGTCCAAGGGGTCACAAAGAGTCAGACAGGACTGAGCCACTAATACACACACACGCGCACACACACACACACACACACACACACACAGACAAATTGATCTGAAATTTCAAAAGTATTATGGAAATCAAGTATATCAAGATGAAAAAGGGAAAATATATATTTAATGATATAAAAATGTTCTGAACTAAACAAGCTCTTCTTTCCTTTTTATTGATACAAATAAAATTTATGTCAAAAGAAATGAGCATTTGCATGTGGTTCAATAGTATGCCCTAATGAATTTTCTCTAAATCTTCTGCCATCACAGGTATCATATTTTGATCAGGTTCTATTATGTTATAAATTAAATCTGTGGCTCTTTTTAGCATCCTAGAAAAACTATAAAATATTCCAAAAGGGAAGAAAATAAACTGAATTAAGGATAAATGGTAGATAACCTAAAGAAAAATGGTTATGGAGAGGACATAGAATTAAGATATTTATGAGTCAGTCTATTTCCTAAGGGATCACTAACAGTATTTTCAAATGGAGTAACCTGCTTTTCTATAATATATCAAAATAAGTTCCCATAGCAATTAGTCTGAGTTTTGGATTTTGACACAAGTTAATTATTTCTTTCCTTACTATGATTAATAAATCAGTGCATGCAAAGCATTTAAAATTTTCCATTTTCCATGGACAAAACAGTAATAAAATTTCAAATTACAGGAAAGAAAGAGTTGGATAAAAGCAAGAGAACCAGTTGTTTGGAGGAAATAATATATTTTCAGTTAAGCAGGCAATTATTTTTACTGTTTATAGTAAATCTTGAAACAATGCTGATAAATGTGAAATTATTATATCAAGGGAACAGTGATAAAAGAAAGGTCTCCTTCTTAAATAATTATGATTTGTTAATGCTGTCTGGTTTTTGGAAAACCCTTCAGAGCAGAGCATCAGAAACCAAAAATTAAAATACTTTTTAGGTTAGGAATCCCATAAATATACCATTATATTTAGGTAAAAATTTACAAATTAGCACTAATATAAAATTTTGTCTGCAATTGTAGATAGGTTTAGATAGGTTTAGATAAGTAAAAATTAGGTTTTCAATAATATAGTGGCACAGAGAGTTTTGATAAGACACAAAGACTTCTTAAGTTTGTCGATCCATCTGCCTCTTTGATACCTTGAAAAAGGATAGAATGTTCCCTTCCTAGGAGATGAGATTAAAAAAAATAAGTGGGAGAAGAGATAAAAACATGTTACTTTTCTCCTTTTAGCTAAGCAATAAGAGGAGTTTTGGATGTCATTTTTTTTTTTTTTAAGCAGGGGACAATAAAGACTTCTACTCAGCAGAACATGTAAGAAGTTGATTAGGGGATTACTCATCTTAAATGAGTGTGAGATAAGTAAAATTATGGTTAAATAAAGTGATGGTGGGGCCATGTTATGGTTAGGCTGCTTGGTGTGACTTTAGAAATACTGGAAAAAGATTTCTCAACCCTTAACTCTTTCCCTTCCTAGTGACTTTTTGGAATACCTAAAACTCTTCAATTAGTAAATCATTTATCTTAATTAATTAAAATGTTCAGAGAGTCCTCTTTTCAAATATTAGTTTTATTTTTTAATTTGTTTTATGATTTATTCATTTTTTTGCTTGGTATGCAGGATCGTACTTCTCTGATCAGGATTGAACCCTGGCCCACAGCAGAGGAATGGCAGAGTCTTAACGACGTGACCATCAGGGAATTCCCCCAAATGTTAGTTTTATATACTGCTTCTGAGTATCTGGTAACATGAAAAAGTTTTGCCATTTGTGGAGACATAATATTCTAAATAGTAGGTTCTAATGAAGCATGTGGGGTTGGGAGACTCAAAAGGAGGAAAGAAGAAAATGAGAGAGGGAAGAAATAAAATTGCATGTTTGACTACTTCACAGTTTTGCCTAGGAATAGCTCTTGGTGCTAAAGGTAAATTCGTTAATGAATTACTTAAATTAGAATGCTCTAGGCAGTGATTAGAAAAAGACTAATTTTGTCTTCACATTGTTTTATCTTGTATCAGGTTTTTGTCAATCTATTTCATGTAAATTTTGTAAAAATCTTATGTAAAAGTTTATGTAAGTTAACAGTGATTTGAAAAGGAGGGCATTTAACTTTATTGAAAATACTTTGCAATTGGCAGAGAAATCACCACTTGGCTTTCAAAGTGCTTAGTAAACAATTTTGGATACAAGCCATACACTACCTTTTCAGAGAATGCCTCAGGGCAGAACCAGGATCTATAGAGTTGGAAGTAGCAAATAGCTTTCATTGGGAAACCCAGGACGACATCTGTCAGATCTGACTAGTGCTACAATATACGAAATGTCACTTTCATTCCAGCTAAGATGGCCTTCTCACCCGTGACTTTTAGTGCACCAGATGGCTCTAAGCGGAAGGCATTCATTTGAGTGTTTGGTGGCAAAAGGTCTTTCACATTTCCCTACTAACCTTCTTCTGCCACTCTTCAGAATCGTCCACTTTGCACTTAAGTTTCTGAGGGGAGGGGACTTTAGAGGGGTAAATTTACAGCAGTGATTTCTAAACATCTGGCTGTTTCAGAATTAACCAAGGAATTTGTTTGTTTACCATTTCAAAATCATTTTAAATGTATAGTTTAGTAGCATTAAATATATTCACATTGCTGTGTAACCATCACCACAATCCATTTCCAGAAGTTGTCTCATCACCCTAGACTGAAAACTCTCTACCTGTTAAACAATAAGTCCCCATTTTCTTCTCCTTCCACCCCCTGGAAACTACCATTTTATTCTCTGTCTCTGAATTTGACTGCTCTACCTCATATAACTTAAATAATACATCATTTGTCTTTTTGTAACTGGCTTATTCCATGATGTAGAATATGTCAGAATTTCCTTCCTTCTCAAGGCTGAGCAATATTCCCTTGTATGTGTATACAACATTTTGTTTATCTATGCATGCATCAGCTGACATTTTCAGCTGGTTTTAGCTCCTCTATCTTTCCCAATCCTGAGATTTGAGTTAGGTTACACAGAGACCAATCTTTTAGGCAGTCCACAAACAGGTTAGAAATTTTCAAGAGCCGGTCTACTCTGCATTCTCCAGTTCTGGTAAAGGTATTTAGGACCATTTCCAGGGAGGGAGTGGACAAGGGCAAGTAAAAATGTCACAAAAATTCTTAGTATTTTGAATGTGGCTTTTTCTTGATTGGAATTTCACTTGGTTACAAAAAATGTTTGAATAATGTTTAGAGCTCCTATAAGGTTATTTTAGTCAGTATCCAGTTGTGTTTTAAAAAAATATTTCCACTGTTGTGAAGCCTGTCTCACTGACATGGCAGAGTAAGTGACAGTGGCACAAAGAATGATAATAATAACTTGGTTTGACAATACTTCTGTGGAACGAGAAATTGCCTACCAGGCAAAAGAGGAAGTTATTGTATTTCCTCCTGAATTCAAGCCCAGCAGGCACCCCTTCCCATAAAGGGATGGAGAAGTCTTGAGGCTACTGTAAGAATAAGACTGAAAACCAGAGGCAGGAGGCTTAAGTCAAAACCTTGAGAACACAAGACAACTCCTGACTCCAGGGAACATTAATCCATAAGAGCTCATCAAATGCCTCCATACCTACACTGAAACCAAGCACCATCCAAGAGCCAAAAAGCTCCAGAGCAAGACATACCATGCAAATACTCCAGCAACACAGGAACATAGTCCTGAGCTTCAACATACAGGCTGCCCAAAGTCACACCAAACCCACTGACACCTCATAACTCACTACTGGACACTTCATTGCAATCCAGAGAGAAGAAATCCAGCTCCACCCAAAAGAATGACACAAGCTTCCCTAACCAGGAAACCTTGACAAGCCACCCATTCAAATCCACCCACAGGAAGGAAACTCCACAATAAAGAGGAACCACAAACTGCCAGAATACGGAAAGACCACCCCAAACACAGCAATATAAAAAAGATGAAAAAGCAGAGAAATACTCAGCAGGCTTGGAAGGAAAGTTATGTCCAACCTAGATAGCATATTCAAAAGCAGAGACATTACTTTGCCAACAAAGGTCCGTCTAGTCAAGGCTATGTTTTTTCCTGTGATCAGGTATGGATGTGAGAGTTGGACTGTGAAGAAGGCTGAGCACTGAAGAATTGATGCTTTTGAACTGTGGTGTTGGAGAACACTCTTGAGAGTCCCTTGGACTGCAAGGAGATCCAACCAGTCCATTCTGAAGATCAGACCTGGGATTTCTTTGAAAGGAATGATGCTAAAGCTGAAATTCCAGTACTTCAGCCACTTCATGCAAAGAGCTGACTCATTGGAAAAGACTCTGATGCTGGGAGGGATTGGGGGCAGGAGGAGAAGGGGACAACAGAGGATGAGATGGCTGGATGACATCACTGACTCGATGGATGTGGTCTGAGTGAACTCCAGGAGTTGGCGATGGACAGGGAGGCCTGGCGTGCTTCGATTCATGGGCTTGCAGAGTCGGACATGACTGAGCGACTGAACTGAACTGAAAGGAACAGGACAAATGCCCACCAAATCAAATAAAAGAGGAAGAGATAGGGAATCTGCCTAATAAAGAATTCCAAATAATAATAGTGAAAATGATACAAAATCTTGAAAACAAAATAGAGTTACAGATAAATAGCCTAGAGACAGGATTGAGAAGATGCAAGAAATGTTTTACAAGGACCTAGAAGAAATAAAAAAGTGTCAATCAGTAATGAATAATGCAATAAATGAGATAAAAAACACTCTGGAGGGAATCAGCAATAGAATAACGGAGGAAGAAAATAGGATAAGTGAGGTAGAAGATAGAATGGTAGAAATAAATGAAGCAGAGAGGAAAAAAAAAAATTAAAAGAAATGAGGACAATCTCAGAGACCTCTAGGACAATGTTAAATGTCCTAACATTCAAATCATAGGAGTCCCAGAAGAAAAAGACAGAAAAAAAAGACCATGAGGAAATACTTGAGGAGATAATAGTTGAAAACTTCCCTAAAATGGGGAAGGAAAGAGTCAACCAAGTCCAAGAAACCCAGAGAATCTCAAACGGGATAAACCCAAGGCAAAACATCCCAGTTCAGTTCAGTTGCTCAGTTGTGTCCGACTCTTTGCAACCCCATGAATCACAGCACTCCAGGCCTCCCTGTCCATCACCAAATCCCAGAGTTCACTCAAACTCACATCCATCGAGTCAGTAATGCCATCCAGCCGTCTCATCCTCCGTCGTCCCTTTCTCCTCCTGCCTCCAATTGCTCCCAGAATCAGAGTCTTTTCCAGTGAGTCAACTCTTCGCATGTGGTGGCCAAAGTACTGGAGTTTCAGCTTTAGCATCATTCCTTCCAAAGAAATCCCAGGGCTGATCTCCTTCAGAATGGACTGATTGGATCTCCTTGCAGTCCAAGGGATTCTCAAGAGTCTTCTCCAATACCACAGTTCAAAAGCATCAATTCTTCAGTGCCCAGCCTTCTTCACAGTCCAACTCTCACACCCATACATGACCACAGGAAAAACCATAGCCTTGACTAGATGGACCTTTGTTGACAAAGTAATGTCTCTGCTTTTCAATATGCTATTTAGGTTGGTCATAACTTTCCTTCCAAGGAGTAAGTGTCTTTTAATTTCATGGCTGCAGTCACCATCTGCAGTGATTTGTAAGCCCCCCAAAATAAAGTCTGACACTGTTTCCAATGTTTCTCCATCTATTTGCCATGAAGTGATGGTACCAGATGCCATGATCTTCGTTTTTTGAATGTTGAGCATTAAGCCAACTTTTTCACTCTCCACTTTCACTTTCATCAAGAGGATTTTTAGTTTCTCTTCACTTCCTGCCATAAGGGTGGTGTCAAGACACATATTAATAAAATGAACAAAGATCAAACACAAAGAACAAATATTGAAAGCAACAAGGGAAAAACAACAAATAACACACAAGGGAATTCCCATAAGGATAACAGCTGATCTTTCAATGGAAATCGTTCAGGCCAGAAGGTAATGGCAGGACATACTTAAAGGGATGAAAGAGAAAAACATACAACCCAGATTACTGTACCCAGCAAGGATCTCATTCAAATATGAAGGAGAAATCAAAAGCTTTACAGACAAGCAAAAGCTGAGAGAATTCAGCACCACTAAACTAGCTCTCCAACAAATGCTAAAGGATCTTTTCTAGACAGGAAACACAGAAAGTGTGTATAAACTTGAACACAAGCCAACAAGGTAAATGGCAATGGGATCATACTTATGAATAATCTCCTTAAATGTAAATGGGTTGAATGCCCCAACCAAAAGATAAAGATTGGCTGAATGGATACAAAAACAAAACCTCTATATATGTTGTCTACAAGAGACCCACCTCGAAACAAGGGACACATACAGACTGAAAATGAAGGGCTGGAAAAAGATATTCCAAGCAAATAGAGGCCAAAAGAAAGCAAGAGTAGCAATGCTCATATCAGATAAAATAGACTTTAAAATAAAGGCTATAAAAAAAAAAGAAGGACACTACATAATGATCAAAGGATTAATTAAAAAAAAAAGATACAACAATTATAAATATATATGCACCCAACATAAGAGCACTGCAATATGTAAGGCAAATGCTAACAAGTATGAAAGAGGAAATTAACAGTAACACAATAATAGTGGGGGACATTAATACCCCACTCACACCTATGGATAGATCAACTAAACAGAAAATTAACAAGGAAACACAAACTTTAAATGATACAATAGACCAGTTAGACCTAATTGATAGCTATAGGACATTTCACCACAAAACAATAAATTTCACCTTTTTCTCAAGTGCACACAGAGCCTTCTTCAGGATAGAGCACATCCTGGGCCATAAATATAGCCTTGGTAAATTTTAAAAAAATGAAATCATTCCAAGCATATTTTCTGACCACATGCAGTAAGATTAGATGTCAATTACAGGAGAAAAACTATTAAAAATTTCAACATATGGAGGCTGAACAATGTGCTGCTGAATAACCAACAAACCACAGGGGAAATAAAAAAAAGAAATCAAAATACGCATAGAAACGAAGGAAAATGAAAACACAACAAGCCCAAAACTTATGGGACGATGTAAAAGCAGTGTTAAGGCGAAGGTTCATAGCAATACAGGCTTACTTCAAGAAACAAGAAAAAAGTCAAATAAATAACCTGACTCTACACCTAAAGCAACTAGAAAAGGAAGAAATGAAGAACCCCAGGGTTAGTAGAAGGAAAGAAATCTTTAAAATTAGAGCAGAAATAAATGCAAAAGAAACAAAAGAGACCATAGCAAAAATCAACAAAGCCAAAAGCTGGTTCTTTGAGAAGATAAATAAAATAGACAAACCATTAGCCAGACTCATCAAGAAACAAAGGGAGAAGAATCAAATCAACAAAATAAGAAATGAAAATGGAGAAATCACAACAGACAACACAGAAATACAAAGGATCATAAGAGACTACTATCAACAATTATATGCCAATAAAATGGACAACGTGGAAGAAATGGACAAATGCTTAAAAAAGTACAACTTTCCAAAACTGGGCCAGGAAGAAATAGAAAATCTTAACAGACCCATCACAAGCATGGAAATTGAAACTGTAATCAAAAATCTTCCAGCAAACAAAAGCCCAGGTCCAGACGGCTTCACAGCTGAATCCTACCAAAAATGTAGAGAAGAGCTAACATCTATCCTACTCAAACTCTTCCAGAAAATTGCAGAGGAAGGTAAATTTCCAAACTCATTCTATGAGGCCACCATCACCCTAATACCAAAACCTGACAAAGATCCCACAAAAAAAGAAAACTACAGGCCAATATCACTGATGAACATAGATGCAAAAATCCTTAACAAAATTCTAGCAATCAGAATCCAACAACACATTAAAAAGATCATACACCATGACCAAGTGGGCTTTATCCCAGGGATGCAAGGATTCTTCAATATCTGCAAATCAATCAATGTTATACACCACATTAACAAATTGAAAAATAAAAACCATATGATTATCTCAATAGATGCCAAGAAAGTCTTTGACAAAATTCAACATCCATTTATGATAAAAACTCTCCAGAAAGCAGGAATAGAAGGAACATACCTCAACATAATAAAAGCTATATATGACAAACCCACAGCAAACATTATCCTCAATGGTGAAAAAATGAAAGCATTTCCTCTAAAGTCAGGAACAAGACAAGGGTGTCCACTTTCACCATTACTATTCAACATAGTTTTGGAAGTTTTGGCCACAGCAATGAGAACAGAAAAAGAAATAAAAGGAATCCAAATTGGAAAAGAACAAGTAAAACTCTCACTGTTTGCAGATGACATGATCCTCTACACAGAAAACCCTGAAGACTCCACCAGAAAATTACTAGAACTAACCAATGATTATAGTAAAGTTGCAGGATATAAAATCAACACACAGAAATCACTTGCATTCCTATACACTAATAATGAGAAAACTGAAAGAGAAATTAAGGAAACAGTTCCATTCACCATTGCAACGGAAAGAATAAAATACTTAGGAATATATCTACCTAAAGAAACTAAAGACCTATATATAGAAAACTATAAAACACTGGTGAAAGAAATCAAACAGGACACTAATAGATGGAAAAATATACCATGTTCATGGATTGGAAGAATCAATATAGTGAAAATGAGTATACTACTCAAAGCAATTTATAGATTTAATGCAATCCCTATCAAGCTACCAACGGTATTCTTCACAGAGCTAGAACAAATAATTTCACAATTTGTATGGAAATACAAAAAACCTCGAATAGCCAAAGCTATCTTGAGAAAGAAGAATGGAACTGGAGGAATCAACCTACCTGATTTCAGGCTCTATTACAAAGCCACAGTTATCAAGACAGTATGGTACTGGCACAAAGACAGAAATATTGATCAATGGAACAAAATAGAAAGCCCAGAGACAAATCCACGCACATATGGACACCTTATCTTTGACAAAGGAGGCAAGAATATACAATGGATTAAAGACAATCTCTTTAACAAGTTGTGCTGGGAAAACTGGTCAACCACTTGTAAAAGAATGAAACTAGAGCACTTTCTAACACCATACACAAAAATAAACTCAAAATGGATTAAAGATCTAAACGTAAGACCAGAAACTATAAAACTCCTAGAGGAGAACATAGGCAAAATACTCTCTGACATACATCACAGCAGGATCCTCTATGACCCACCTCCCAGAATATTGGAAATAAAAGCAAAAATAAATAAATGGGACCTAATTAAAATTAAAAGCTTCTGCACAACAAAGGAAACTATTAGCAAGGTGAAAAGGCAGCCTTCAGAATGGGAGAAAGTAATAGCAAATGAAGCAACCGACAAACAACTAATCTCAAAAATATACAAGCAACTCCTAGAGCTCAACTCCAGAAAAATAAATGACCCAATCAAAAAATGGGCCAAAGAACTAAATAGACAGTTCTTCAAAGAAGACATACAGATGGCTAACAAACACATGAAAAGATGCTCAACATCACTCATTATCAGAGAAATGCAAATCAAAACCACTATGAGGTACCATTTCACACCAGTCAGAATGGCTGCGATCCATAAGTCTACAAGCAATAAATGCTGGAGAGGGTGTGGAGAAAAGGGAACTGTCTTACACTGTTGGTGGGAATGCAAACTAGTACAGCCACTATGGAGAACAGTGTGGAGATTCCTTAAAAAACTGGAAATAGAACTGCCTTATGATCCAGCAATCCCACTGCTGGGCATACACACTGAGGAAACCAGAAGGGAAAGAGACACGTGTACCCCAATGTTCATCGCAGCACTGTTTATAATAGCCAGGACATGGAAGCCACCTAGATGCCCATCAGCAGATGAATGGATAAGAAAGCTGTGGTACATATACACAATGCAGTATTACTCAGCCATTGAAAAGAATACATTTGAATCAGTTCTAATGAGATGGATGAAACTGGAACCTATTATACAGAGTGAAGTAAGGCAGAAGGAAAAACACCAATACAGTATACTAACGCATATATATGGAATTTAGAAAGATAGTAACGATAACCCTGTGTTCGAGACAGCAAAAGAGACACTGATGTATAGATCAGTCTTATGGGCTCTGTGGGAGAGGGAGAGGGAGAGGGAGAGGGTGGGGCGATTTGGGAGAATAGCATTGAAACATATATAATATCATGTATGAAACGAGATGCCAGTCCAGGTTCGATGCACGATACTGGATGCTTGGGGCTGGTGCAGTGGGATGACCCAGAGGGAGGGTATGTGGGGGGGAGGAGGGAGGAGGGTTCAGGATGGGGAACACAGGTATACCTGTGGTGGATTCATTTCGATGTTTGGCAAAACTAATACAATATTGTAAAGTTTAAAAATAAGATAAAATTTAAAAAAAAGAAAAGAAAAAAAAAGTGTATGATGAGAAAGATGTAGTAGTCACTTTCTCCCACTTAAGCAACCAATAGTCTTCCCAACTGGAAAAGAGATTATCATATTTCCCTTTATGTTATGTTGATTTTCAACCTAAGTGACATCTTCAGATATAATTAGCCCTTGATAATAGGCTTTAATAAGCAGCTCTTCTGTGTGAAGCATTGAGGAAAAGCGTACATTTATAGGAAGAATATCAATAAACATTCAAAGGCAATTTGGGCAAAAGTCAACTTACATTCTTTCCAACAGTGAACAAGTTTAACACATCTTCATACAATGGAAACACTTTCCAGGGAGCTCATGAGATTGAAAGGGTATGTAGAAAAGATATAAACATTAGGAGAAATCTAAATTATAAACCCCTTCATATGATGTTTCTCCTTAAAATAACCCTCGATGTGAGCACCAGGGATATATCTAGGAAAGATCTTACACTTCAGATTTCACTGCAAATCAAGGAGCTCTCTCAGTTTTTCTACTTTGATCTCCAAGAAGGAAGAAGAGAGAAGAAAGGACTTTGAGGAGTGGCAACCAAGACCTAAACACTAACATTATTTCTGCAAAGAAGTAATTCCTGAATGGCCTCTCTGCCCACTGACAGGAACGAGAACAGGAAGGACCGACAGGCTGTTGCTTTCAAAGCTTGAAGCTCTACCACCCAGTCCACCACTAGCAGTGCCTTCTGCCTGCTCACTCCACTCTGCCCTAAGTGTCCACTGAATCAATGTTCAATTGGTCTGCTGGGTGGCGCCAGATCATCACATAACCACAGAATCCCAGCAGCATCCAGCATTTCAAAAACTTCAAATGCCGGCTTCCCTAATGGCCCAGCAGGTTAAGAATCTGCCTGCAGCGCAGGAGACACAGGAGACATGGTTTCAATCCATGTGTTGGGAAGGTCCTCTGGAGGAGGAAATGGCAATCCAATCCAGTATTCTTGCCTGGGAAAATTTCAAGGACAGAGGAGCCTGGCATGCACACTCCTCAAGGTGCTGGGCATACACACTGAGGAAACCAGAAGGGAAAGAGACACGTGTACCCCAATGTTCATCGCAGCACTGTTTATAATAGCCAGGACATGGAAGCAACCTAGATGCCCATCAGCAGATGAATGGATAAGAAAGCTGTGGTACATATACACAATGCAGTATTACTCAGCCATTAAAAAGAATACATTTGAATCAGTTCTAATGAGATGGATGAAACTGGAACCTATTATACAGAGTGAAGTAAGCCAGAAAGAAAAACACCAATACAGTATACTAACACATATATATGGAATTTAGAAAGATGGTAACAATAACCCTGTGTTCGAGACAGCAAAAGAGACACTGATATATAGATCAGTCTTATGGACTCTGTGGGAGAGGGAGAGGGTGGGGAGATTTGGGAGAATGGCATTGAAACATGTATAATATCATGTATGAAACGAGTCGCCAGTCCAGGTTCGATGCACGATACTGGATGCTTGGGGCTGGTACAGTGGGACGACCCAGAGGGAGGGTATGGGGAGGGAGGAGGGAGGAGGGTTCAGGATGGGGAACACAGGTATACCTGTGGCAGATTCATTTCAATATTTGGCAAAACTAATACAATATTGTAAAGTTTAAAAATAAAATAAAATTTAAAAAAAAGTCTACAAAGAATAAATGCTGGAGAGGGTGTGAAGAAAAGGGAACCCACTTACACTGTTGGTGGGAATGCAAACTAGTACAGCCACTCTGGAGAACAGTGTGGAGATTCCTTAAATAACTGGAAATAGTACTCCCATATCACCCAGCAATCCCACTGCTGGGCATAGACACCGAGGAAACCAGAATTGAAGGAGACATGTGTACACCAATGTTCATCTCAGCACTGTTTATAGTAGCCAGGACATGGAAGCAACCTAAATGTCCATCAGCAGATGAATGGATAAGAAAGCAGTGGTACATATACACAATGGAGTATTACTCAGCCATTAAAAAGAATACATTTGAATCAGTTCTAATGAGGTGGATGAAACTGGAGCCTATTTATTATACAGAGTGAAGTAAGCCAGAAAGAAAAATACCAATACAGAATACTAATTCATGTATATGGAATTCAGAAAAAATTGTCAATGATAACTTTATATATGAGACAGCAAAAGAGTCACAGATGTATAGAACAGTCTTTTGGACTCTGTGGGAGAGGGCAAGGGTGGGATGATTTGGGAGAATGGCATTGAAACATGTATATTGTCATATGTGAAACAGATCACCAGTCCAGGTTCGATGCATGAGACAGGGTGGTGGGGCTGATGCACTGGGATGACCCAGAGGGATGGGAAGGTGATGGAAGTGGGGGGGAGGGGCGTTCAGAATGGGGAACACAAGTACACCCATGACGGATTCATGTCAATTTATATAAAAACCACTACAATATTGTAAAGTAATTAGCCTCCAATTAAAATAAATAAATTTATATTAAAAAATATTTCCATAGAGAGCATATAACTTCCTCGTCTTATATCTTGCTTATGTCACTTTAAAGTATAACACAGGTAGTTTTTTTTTAATGAATATTCTGATTAAGAAGGACTAAGTAAGGACTTGGAAATACACATTTTTACAATTTCCTAGGAGTTTCTGATATAGAAAGGGCTCCAGATTAGGACTCCTCTGTCTTGGAGAACAGACATTCACTAGAACAGTAGAGTCAGTATAAGGTCAAATGGCAGCCCTAGGTCTAACTAAGATTAGTGGCCATGGGTCCCAATTTAGGGACATTAAGAAGAGGAGAACATTTAAGCAAGTATGCACAGTATATAATTTTCTTAAAATTAATTTTTATTGGCATATAGTTGCTTTAAAATGTTGTGTTAGTTTCTACTGTACAGCAAAGAGAATCAGCTATACATATATATCTATTTCCTGGTTTTTTAATTCCCTTCCCATTTAGTGTACCATAGAGCAATGAGTAGATCTTCCTGTGCTATACATTAAGTTCTCATTAGTTATCTATTTTATATATTGCAGATGTAAAAAGCATATTTATGGTTACCAACCAAGGGGGGAAAGTGAGATGGGATGAATTGGGAGATTGGAATTGACACAAGACACCATTTTCTCCCACAAATTGTGAGTCTCTTGGGTCTATATCCTCAATAGAAGAAACTGAATCTGTGCATGATTCATAGGGCTCTTTTTGTGAAGACTGTGTGTCAACTGAGTTGCTGCTCTGTCTCATACTGATGTGTTGAAAAGCAGTTCTGAGAGGAAAATCTTCCATCTGGCAATTTAAAGCCAAATGAAAACACCCTAGTAAAGAGGAAAGTTCTAGATGGTGGAGCTCTGAATCAACAGTACTTAGTATCATAATACAAAAAGAGCAGTTGTGGTGATATTAAGCCTCTTTAAATACATTGGTCAGGAAAAACACAATTGGTAGAGAAGGAGGCAGCTGCCCCAGAACCCTGGACAATAAGAGTATGGTAGTCCCAATAGCATACAGTAGACCAACAATGGTGGGTCATAAGTCAAGTAGAAGCAGTGGCCTTGGCTAAGCCAGCCCTTTTCTTCAAATGTGCTAAAATATATCTTAATCTTTGCAGTTGCATTAGGGGGAGTGGCATATGTGAATCAATGAGTATTGGGATGAAACTCCCTTTATGCAGGACAAGGCTGATAAGCACTGTGTCCTTCCAGGGAGGCCTGAATTTTTTTACAAGCACAAGTAGGAATTGTACCACATTTTAAAAGCAGGTAATATTTCCTGAGACAAAGGCTATAATATTAAACATTATGAGTGGGAACAACTCCCACATACATCCTCATGATTAGCTTCTATATTACTACTCCAGTATATAAAGATTGTTCCATGTTTTAGAAACTTTTCAGTGCTAAATATGCATAAAATTTGTTCTCTGGTTAGCAGCTGTGCATATCATTTATGTGCAAGGCCTCTTGTTGGTTGTTGGTGGTGTTTATCCCACTCACTGCACAAAGTGATGAAAATGTAAATAATTTACTATGGTAACCCTGATTTTATTAAAGTTAAATTATTTTCATGAGAAATATGAGACTGGAAAATATCATGAAGTGTTTGTGGCATCTCTTTGCCTGGAGACTTTTTTAAAGAGAGAATAAATAATTGCTTTAGCTTTGTGGGATAATTCTGCTATAATCTTTGTTAGAAATATAAAGGTGAACTAGCTGTCCTCTCAAGGATACACTGGGAGAAGGAGAGGATGGGATGATTTGAGAGAATAGCACTGAAATATATACATTACCATATGTAAAATAGATAGCCAGTGGGAGTTTGATGTATGATGCAGGGAACCCAAAGCCAGTGCTCTGTAACAACCTAGAGGAGTGGGATGGGGAGGGAGATGGAAGGGTTCAAGATGGAGGGGCATATGTTTGCCTATTGCCAATTCCTGTTGATGTATGGCAGGAATCATCACAATATTGTAAAGTAATTATCCTCTAACAAAAAATAAATAAATAAAAGCTTTTTTAACCTTTAAAGACTTTCATGTGCTTGGCACAATCACTTATATAGTCAATTGCATGGATCTATATAAATTATAAGTCTATATTTACTTGTCTGTAAGTACTGACCATTTTGCTCACCCCAGGGTATGTTTAGACCTTGAGAGAGGTCTGGATTAACCTCTCCAAACTACCATGTTGTGTGCAGCTCAGATTTTAGCATCAATTGTTATGTATCTGAATCTGTAAGCAAGGTTTCTCTGCCACTTTTAACATTTGTACAGCTAAGCAGTAACATATCATGACACAGGGGCCCCTTTTGGAAGAAAGTCAAAGGTCACTTTATTATAACTTATTTTTCAGTTTTAACTGATGTATAGGTGATTTGCAATATTATATTCATTTAAGATATACAGCACAGTGATTCAGTACTTTTGCAGACTATACTCCATTATAAGTTATAGGAGATAATGGTTATAATCCCTTCTTTTGTATAATATAACCTTATTACTTATCTATTTTATAAATGGAAGTTTGCATCTCTTAATCCCATACTGCTAATTTGTTCCTCCTCTCTTCCCTCTCCCCTTTGGTAACAGGTTTGTGAGTCTGCTGCTTTAAAAATACATTCATTGGTTTTATTTTTTAGGTTACAGTTATAAGTGACACAATAACAGTATTTTTCTTCTTTTGTCTGGAAAAAGTCCATCCACATTGTGCAAATGGCAATGTCATTCTTATTTATGGCTGAGTAATACTCCATGATTTATGTACATATTCTTAGTCTAATTATCTTTTGATGAGCACTTGGGTTGCTTCCATGTTTTGGCTGTTATATACAATACTGCTATGAACATTGAGGTGCATGTATGTTTTCAAATTAGTATTTTAATTTTCCCAGATATATACCCAAAAGTGGAATTGCTAGTCCAATTTTTTAGGCTTTTTTGAGGAATTCCATTCTGTTTTACACAATGACTGAAATGATTTACATTTCCACCAGCAATGTACAAGGGCTCTATTTTCTCCACGTCCTCTCTACATTTGTTATGTATAGACTTTTGATGATAGCCACTCTGAGATGTGTGAGGTAATATATCATTGTGATTTTGATTTGCATTTCTCTAATAATTAGTGATGTTGAGTGCCTTTTTGTGTTCAGTTCAGTTCAGTTCAGCCACTCAGTCGTGTTCGACTCTCCGTGACCCCATGAATTGCAGCACGCCAGACCTACCTGTCCATCATCATCTCCTGGAGTTCACTTAAACTCACGTCCATCGATTCGGTGATGCCATCCAGCTATCTCATCCTCTGTCGTCCCCTTCTCCTCCTGCCGCCAATCCCTGACAACATCAGAGTCTTTTCCAATGAGTCAACTCTTCGCATGAGGTGGCCAAAGTACTGGAGTTTCAGCTTTAGCATCATTCCTTCCAAAGAAATCCCAGGGCTGATCTCCTTCAGAATGGACTGGTTGGATCTCCTTGCAGGCCAAAGGACTCTCAAGAGTCTTCTCCAACACCACAGTTCAAAAGCATCAATTCTTTGGCACTCAGATTTCTTCACAGTCCAACTCTCACATACATACATGACCACAGGAAAAACCATAGCCTTGACTAGACGGACCTTTATTGGCAAAGCAATGCCTCTGCTTTTGAATATGCTATCTAGGTCTGTCAGAACTTTCCTTCCAAGGAGTAAGCATCTTTTAATTTCATGGCTGCAGTCACCATCTGCAGTGATTTTGGAGCCCCCAAAAATAAAGTTTGACACTGTTTCCACTGTTTCCCCATCTATTTCCCATGAAGTGATGGGAGCAGATGACATGATCTTCATTTTCTGAATGTTGAGCTTTAAGCCCACTTTTTTACTCTCCTCTTTCACTTTCATGAAGAGGCTTTTTAGTTCCTCTTCACTTTCTGCCTTTTTCTGTACCTGTTAGCCATCTGTATGTCTTCTTAGGAAAAAAGTCTATTCGAGTCTTCTGCCCATTTTTTGATTGATTAGGTTGTTGGTTTTTACGATATTGAGTTGTATGAAGTCTTTGTATATTTTGGATTTTAACCCCTTATTGGTCACCTCATTTGAAAATATTTTCTCCCATTCAGTAAGTTGTCTTTTAATTTTGTTGATGGTTTCCACTGCTGTACAAATGCTATCAAGTTTAATCAGGTCCCATTTTTCTAAATTGCTTTTACTTTTTTTGCCTTAGGAGACCTCTTCAAAAAATATTTCTACTGTTTATGTCAAAGAGGGTTCTGCAACTCTCTGACATAAATCACGGCAAGATCCTCTATGACCCACCCCCCAGAGTAATGGAAATAAAAGCAAAAATAAACAAATGGGACCTAATTAAACTTAAAAGCTTTTGCACAATGAAAGAAACTATAAGCAAGGTGAAAAGACAGTCTTCAGAATGGGAGAAAATAATAGCAAACAAAGCAACTGACAAATAATTAATCTCCAAAATATATAAGCAGCTCATGCAGCTCAATACCAGAAAAATAAACGACCCAATAAAAAATGGGCCAAAGAACTAAACAGACAGTTCTCAAAAGAAGACAGATGGCTAACAGACATATGAAAAGATGCTCAACATCACTCATTATCAGAGAAATGCAAATCAAAACCACAGTGAGGTACCATCTCATGCCAGTTAGAATGGCTATCAAAAAGTCTACAAAGAATAATTGTTGGAGAGGTTGTGGAGAAAAGGGAACTCTCTTACACTGTTCATGGCAATGCAAACTAGTACAGCCACTGTGGATAATAGTGTGGAGATTCCTTAAAAAACTGGAAATAGAACTGCCATACTACCCAGCAATCCCACTGCTTGGAATATACACCAAGGAAACCAGAATTGAAAGAGACACATGTACCCCAATGTTCATCACAGCACTGTTTACAATAGCTAGGACATGGAAGCAACCTAGATGTCCATCAGCAGATGAATGGATAAGAAATTGTGGTACATATGCACAATGGAATATTACTCAGCTATTAAAAAGAACACATTTAAATCAGTTCTAAAGGGGTGGATGAAACTGGAGCCTATTATACAGAGTGAAGTAAGTCAGAAAGAAAAACACCAATACAGTATATTAATGTGTGTGTGTGTGTGTGTATGGAATTTAGAAAGATGGTAATGATGACCCTATACTTGAGACAGCAAAAGAGACACAGATATACAGAAAAGACTTTTAGACTCTGTGGGGGAGGGAAGGTGAGGGTACGATGGTTTGAGAGAATAGCATTGAAACATGTGTGAAATATGTGAAATAGATCTCACTGTTTGTATAGCTGTCCAGTTTTTCCAGCACAACTTTTAGAAGAGACTGTCTTTTACCATTGCATATTCTTGCCTCCTTTGTTGAAGATTAATTGACTATAGATGTATGGGTTTATTTCTGGGCTCTCTATTCTGTCACACTGATCTGTGTGTCTGGTTTGGTCCCAATACCACACTGTTTTGATCATTGTAGCTTTGTAGCATAGTCTGAAGTCTGGACAGGTTATACCTTCAGCTTTGTTCTTTCTCCTCAAGATCGTTTTGACAATTCAGGATCTTTTGTTGCTCCATATGAATTTTAAGATTATTTGTTCTAGTTCTGTGAAAATTGTCATGGGAGTTTTGATAAGGGTTACATCAAATCTGTCAATTGTTTTGACAAGCATGGCCATTTTAACAATATTAATTCTTCCAATAAAAGAGTATGGGATATCTTTTCATTTTTGTATCACCTTCAATTTCTTTCATCAATGTTTTACAGTTTTTGCAGTATAGATCTTTCATCTCCTTGGTTAAGTTTATTCCAAGGTATTTTTTGATGCAATTTTAAATTTTGAATTTTCTTTTTACTTTATCTTTATTATATTTCATTATAGGTATATAGAAATGCAATATATTTCTCTATATTAATCTTATATCCTGTCACCTTGCTGAATTCATTTATTAGTTCTAGTGATTTTTGGATAGAGACTTCAGGATTTCCTATATAAAAGTATCATATCATCTGTGAATACTGACATTTTAACCTTTTCCCTTCTAATTATTTCCTTCTCTTGTCTGATTGCTATGGCTAAGACTTCCAGCACTATATTAAATAGAAGTTGAAAGAGTGGGCATCCTTTTCTTGGTCCTGAATTTAGCAGAAAGGCAACCAGGTTTTCACCATTGGGTATAATATTGGTTGTGGATTTGTCATAAGTGGCAGTTTTTAAGTCAAGATATGTTTATTTGGAGTGGTGAGCCACGTCTGCATGGCACTGGAGTGGCGAACACCTAAAAGGAGATACCCCACGTCCAAAGGCAGGAGCAGCGGCCCTGAGGAGATACCCCATGTCCAAAGTCAGGAGTGGCACCTGCACTTCGCTGGAGCAGCTGTGAAGAGATACCCTACCTTCAAGGTCAGAAAAATCCCAGTAAGACAGTAGGCACTGGAGCAGCTGTGAGGAGATACCCTATATCTGAGGGCAAAGGAAAAGCCCCAGCAAAATGGTAGGAGGGGCAAATTCACTTTTAAAATCAAACCCTGTTCCTGCCAGAGATGCTCAGAGGGCTTAAACAAACCTTATGCACACCAAGACTCAGGGACCCCACAGAGACTGAGACAGAAATGTGTTTGAGCATCTCCTGTGGAGGTACAGGTCAGCAGTGGTCTACCACAGGGACAGGGGCTCTGGGTGTGGGTATGGCATAAGTTCTCTTGAAGGAGGTCACCATTAACCCCACTATGGGGCTTCCCTGGTGGCTCAGATGGTAAAGCATCTGCCTGCAGTGCGGGACACCCAGGTTCGATCCCTGGGTTGGGAAGATCCCTTGGAGAAGGAAATGGCAACCCACTCCAGTACTCTTGCCTGGAAAATTCCATGGACTGAGGAGGCTGGTAGGCTACAATCCATAGACTCCTGGAGGGCACAACAGAACTTCGTTCACCAGGACCCAGGAGAAAAGAACAGTGACCACACAGGAGACCTGCTTCTAGGTGTCTGGGAGTCTCAGGTGAAGGCATGGGTCAGTCGTGGCCTGCTGCAGGGTTGGGGGCATGGACTGATGGCAGTATATGCCTGGGATCTTTTGAGGGAGGTTACCAGTATCTTCATTACCTCCACCACAGTTTGCCCCAAGGTAAATAGCAGGGAGGGAATAGGGCCCCACACATCAACAGAAAATTGGATTAAAGATTTACAGAGCATGGCTCTGCCCATCAGAACAAGACCTAGTATCCCCCTAAGTCAGTCTATCCCATAAGGAAGATTTCATAAACCTCTTATCCTTCTTCATCAGAGGGGGGACAGACTGAAAAACACCATCACAGGAAACTAACCAATCTAATCACATGGACCACAGCCTTGTTTATCTCAATGAAACTATGAGCGATGCCATGTAGTGCCACCCAAGATTGACAGGCCATGGTGGAGAGTTCTGACAAAATCTGGTCCACTGGAGAAGCAAATGGCAAACCACTTCAGTATTCCTGACTTGAGAAACTCATGAACAGCATGAAAAGGGAAAAAGATAGGACACTGAAAGATGAACTCCCCAGGTTGGTAGATGCCCAACATGCTACTGGGGATCAGTGGAGAAATAACTCCAGAAAGAATGAAGAGATGGAGCCAAAGCAAAAACAACACTCAGTTGTGGATGTGACTGGTGAAGGAAAAAAGGTTCAATGCTGTAACGAGCAATATTGCATAGGAACCAGGAATGTTAGGTCCATGAATCAAGGAAAATTGGAAGTCGTCAAACAAGAGATTGCAAGAGAGAACGTTGACATTCTAGGAATGAGCAAACTAAAATGGACTGGAATGGGTGAATTTAACTCAGATGACCATTATATCTACTACTGTGGGCAAGAATCCATTAGAAGAAATGGAGTAGCCACCATAGTCAACAAAAGAGTCCGAAATGCAGTACTTGGATGCAATCTCAAAAATGACAGAATGATCTCTGTTCGTTTCCAAGGCAAATCATTCAATATCATGGTTATCCAAGCCTATGCCCCAACCAGTAATGCTGAAGAAGCTGAAGTTGAACGGTTCTATGAATACCTACAAACCTTTTACAACTAACACCGCCCCCCCCCAAAAAAAAATGTCCGTTTCATTATAGGGGACTGGAATGCAAAAGTAGGAAGTCAAGAAACACCTACAGTAACAGGCAAATTTGGCCTTGGAGTACAGAATGAAGCAGGACAAAGGCTAATAGAGTTTTGCCAAGAGAACGCACTGGTCATAGCAAACACCCTATTCCAACAACATAAGAGAAGACTCTACACATGGACATCATAAGATGGTTGACACCAAAATCAGATTGATTATATTCTTTGTAGCCAAAGATGGAGAAGCTCTATACAGTCAACAAAAACAAGACTGGGAGCTGACTGTGTCTCAGATCATGAAATCCTTATTGCCAAATTCATACTTAAATTGAAGAAAGTGGAGAAAACCACTAGACCATTCAGGTATGACCTAAATCAAATCCCTTATGATTATACAGTGGAAGTGAGAAATAGATTTAAGGGACTAGATCTGATAGACAGAGTGCCTGAAGAACTATGGACGGAGGTTTGAGATATTGTCCAGGAGACAGGGATCAAGACCAACCCCATGGAAAAGAAATGCAAAAAAGCAAAATGGCTGTCTGAGGAGGCCTCACAAATAGCTGTGAAAAGAAGAGAAGCGAAAATCAAAGGAGAAAAGGAAAAATATAAGCCTCTGAAGGCAGAAGTGAAAAGCAAAGGAGAAAAGGAAAGATATAAGCCTCTGAAGGCAGAGTTCAAAGAATAGCAAGGAGAGATAAGAAAGCTTCCCTCAGTGGTCAGTGCAAAGAAATAGAGGAAAACAACAGAATGGGAAAGACTAGAGATCTCTTCAAGAAAATTAGAGATACCAAAGGAAAATTTCGTGCAAAGATGGGCTTGATAAAGGACCGGAATGTTATGGACCTAACAGAAGCAGAAGATTTTAAGAAGAGATGGCAAGAATACACAGAAGAACTGTACAAAAAAGATCTTCATGACCCAGATAATCACAATGGTGTGATCACTCACCTAAAGTCAGACACCCTGGAATGTGAAGTCAAGTGGGCCTTAGAAAGCATCACTACAAACAAAGCTAGTGGAGGTGATGGAATTCCAGTTGAGCTATTTCAAATCCTGAAAGATGATGCTGTGAAAGTGCTGCACTCAATATGCCAGCAAATTTGGAAAACTCAGCAGTGGCCACAGGATTGGAAAAGGTCAGTTTTCATTCCAATCCCAAAGAAAGGCAACTGCAAAGAATGCTCAAACTACCACACAATTGCACGCATCTCATACGCTAGTAAAGTAATGCTCAAAATTCTCCAAGCCAGGCTTCAGCAATATGTGAACCTCAAACTTCCAGATGTTCAAGCTGGTTTTAGAAAAGGCAGAGAAACCAGAGATCAAATTACCAACATCTGCTGGATCATGGAAAAAGCAAGAGAATTCCAGAAAAAAACATCTATTTCTGCTTTATTGACTATGCCAAAGCCTTTGACTGTGTGGATCACAATAAACTGTGGAAATTTCTGAAAGAGATGGAAATACCAGACCACAGGACCTGCCTCTTGAGAAACCTATATGTAGGTCAGGAAGCAATAGTTAGAACTGGACATGGAACAACAGACTGGTTCCAAATAGGAAAAGGAGTATGTCAAGTTTGTGTATTGTTAGACTGCCTATTTAATTTATATTGGCTTTATCAGTTCAGTTCAGTCGCTCAGTCATTTCCGACTCGTGAACCCCTGAATCGCAGCATGCCAGGCCTCCCTGTCCATCACCAACTACCAGAGTTCACTCAAACTCACGTCCATTGAGTCAATATTGCCATCCAGCCATCTCATCCTCTGTCGTCCCCTTCTCCTCCAGCCCTCAATCCCTCCCAGCATCAGAGTCTTTTCCAGTGAGTCAACTGTTTGCATGAGGTGGCCAAAGTACTGGAATTTTGGCTTTAGCATCATTCCTTCCAAAGAAATCCCAGGGCTGATCTCCTTCAGAATGGACTGATTGGATCTCCTTGCAGTCCAAGGGATTCTCAAGAGTCTTCTCCAACACCACAGTTCAGAATCACCAGTTCTTCAGAGCTCAGCCTTCTTCACAGTCCACCTCTCACATCCATACATGACCACAGGAAAAACCACAGCCTTGACTCGATGGACCTTTGTTGGCAAAGTAATGTCTCTGCTTTTGAATATGCTATCTAGGTTGGTCATAACTTTCCTTCCAAGGAGTAAGCGTCTTTTAATTTCATGGCTGCAGTCACCATCTGCAGGGAACTTGGAGCCCAGAAAAATAAAGTCTGACACTCTTTCCACTGTTTCCCCATCTATTTCCCATGAAGTGATGTGACCAGATGCCATGATCTTCATTTTCTGAATGTTGAGATTTAAGCCAACAATTTGACTCTCCACTTTCACTTTCATCAAGAGGTTTTTTAGTTCCTCTTCACTTTCTGCCATAAGGGTGGTGTCATTTGCATATCTGAGGTTACTGATATTTCTCTCGGCAATCTTGATTCGAGCTTGTTCTTCCTGTCCAGCGTTTCTCATGAGGTACTCTGCATAGAAGTTAAATAAGCAGGGTGACAATATACAGCCTTGACTTACTCCTTTTCCTATTTGGAACCAGTCTTTTGTTCCATGTCTAGTTTTAACTGTTGATTCCTAACCTGCATAGAAATTTCTCAAGAGGCTGATGAGGTGGTCTGGTATTCCCATCTCTTTCAGATTTTTCCACAGTTAATTGTGATCCACACAGTCAAAGGCTTTGGCATAGTCACTAAAGCAGAAATAGGAGTTTTTCTGGAACTCTCTTGCTTTTTCCATGACCCAGCGGATGTTGGCAATTTGGTCTCTGGTTCCTCTGCCTTTTCTAAAACCAGCTGAACATCTGGAAGTTCATGGTTCACATATTGCTGAAGCCTGGCTTGGAGAATTTTGAGCATTACTTTACGAGTGTGTGAGATGAGTGCAATTGTGTGGTAGGCTGAGCATTCTTTGGCATTGCCTTTCTTTGGGATTGGAATGAAAACTGACCTTTTCCAATCCTGTGGCCACTGCTGAGTTTTCCAAATTTGCTGGCATATTGAGTGCAGCACTTTCACAGCATCATCTTTCAGGATTTGAAATAGCTCAACTGGAATTCCATCACCTCCACTAGCTTTGTTTGTAGTGATGCTTTCTAAGGCCCACTTGACTTCACATTCCAGGATGTCTGGCTCTAGGTCAGTGATCACACCATCGTGATTATCTGGGTCATGAAGATCTCTTTTGTACAGTTCTTCTGTGTATTCTTGCCATCTTTTCTTAATATCTTCTGCTTCTGTTAGATCCATAACATTCCTGTCCTTTATTGAGCCCATCTTTGCATGAAATGTTCCCTTGGTATCTCTAATTTTCTTGAAGAGATCTCTAGTCTTTCCCGTTCTGTTGTTTTCCTCTATTTCTTTGCATTGATCACTGAAGAAGGCTTTCTTATTTCTTCTTGCTATTCTTTGTAACTCTGCATTCAGATGCTTATATCTTTCCTTTTCTCCTTTGCTTTTCACTTCTCTTCTTTTCACAGCTATTTGTAAGGCCTCCCCAGGCAGCCATTTTGCTTTTTTGGATTTCTTTTCCATGGGGATGGTCTTGTTCCCTGTCTCCTGTACAATGTCACAAACCTCATTCCATAGTTCATCAGGCACTCTATCTATCAGATCTAGGCCCTTAAATCTATTTCTCACTTCCACTATATAATCATAAGGGATTTGATTTAGGTCATACCTGAATGGTCTAGTGGTTTTCCCTACTTTCTTCAATTTAAGTCTGAATTTGGCAATAAGGATTTCATGGTCTGAGCCACAGTCAGCTCCTCGTCTTGTTTTTGCTAACTGTATAGAGCTGCTCCATCTTTGGCTGCAAAGAATATAATCAATCTGATTTCAGTGTTGACCATCTGGTGATGTCCATGTGTAGGGTCTTCTCTTGTGTTGTTGGAACAGGGTGCTTGTTAGGACTAGTGCATTTTCTTGGCAAAACTCTATCAGTCTTTGCCCTGCTTCATTCTGTATTCCAAGGCCAAATTTGCCTATTTCTCCTGGTGTTTCTTGACTTCCTATTTTGCATTCCAGTCCCCTATAATGAAAAGGACATCTTTTTTGGGTGTTATTTCTAAAAGGTCTTGTAGGTCTTCATAGAACCATTCAACTTCAGCTTCTTCAGCATTACTGGTTGGGGCATAGACTTGGAGTACTATGATATTGAATGTTTTGCCTTGGAAATGAACAGAGATCATTCTGTCGTTTTTGAGATTTCATCCAAGTACTGCATTTCAGATTCTTCTGTTGACCATGATGGCCACTCCATTTCTTCTGAGGGATTCCTGCCCACAGTAGTAGATATAATGGTCATCTGAGTTAAATTCACCCATTCCCGTCCTTTTCAGTTCACTGATACCTAGAATGTCGACATTCACTCTTGCCATCTCTTGTTTGAGTGCTTCCAATTTTCCTTGATTCCTGGACCTGACATTCCAGGTCCCTGTGCAATATTGCTCTTTACAGCATCGGACCTTGCTTCTATCACCAGTCAATTCCAGAGCTGGATATTCTTTTTGTTTTGGCTCCATCCCTTCATTCTTTCTGGAGTTATTTCTCCACTGATCTCCAGTAACATATTGTGTACCTACGGACCTGAGGAGTTCCTCTTTCATTATCCTTTCATTTTGCCTTTTCATACTGTTCATGGGGTTCTCAAGGCAAGAACACTGAAGTGGTTTTCCATTCCCTTCTCCAGTGAACCACCTTCTGTCAGATCTGTCCACCATGACCGGCCCATCTTGGGTTGCCCCATGGGCACGGCTTAGTTTCATTGAGTTAGACAAGGCTGTAGTCATAGTGTGATTAGACTGACTAGTTTTCTTTGAGTATGGTTTCAGTTTGTCAGCCCTCTGATGCCCTCTTGCAACACCTACCGTCTTACTTGGGTTTCTCTTACCTTGGGCGTGGGGTATCTCTTCACGGCTGCTCCAGCAAAGTGCAGCCATTGCTCCTTACCTTGGACGGGGGTATCTCCTCACCGCCACCCTTCCTGACTTTCAACGTGGGATAGCTCCTGTAGACCCTCCTGCACCCGTGCAGCCACTGCTCCTTGGACATGGGGTTGGTCCTCCCGGCCGCCTCCCCTGGCCCTGGGCTTGGCATGTTATTTAATTTCCACATGTTTTCCACTGTTCTTTCTGTAGTTTAATTCTAATTTTATAAAGTTGTGCTCAAAAATGATTTATATAATATCTATCTTCTTAAACTTTTTATGCTTCTTTTGTGGCCTAGTATGTGATCCACCCTGCAGACCATTCCATGTGCACTTGAAATAAATGTGTATCCTGCTGTTTTTAACATAATGTCCTGTTGATATCAATTAAGGCCAACTAGTCAATTGTATCATGTAAGACCACTGTTGCCTTATTGATTTTCTGTCTGGATTCTTTGTCTATTGATATCAGTGGAGTGTTAAATTCTACTACTATTATTCTATTGTTGTAAATTTCTATATTTATGTCTATTAGTATTTGCTTTATGTATTTAGATGCTCCTGTTTTGGGTGCATATATGTTAATGATTATACTAGCCTGTTCTTGTATTGATCCATTTGTCATTATATAATACCCTTATTTGTTTTATTCACCCTCTTTTTTTTCATTTTTTTTATTGAAGTATAACTGCTTTACAACATTTTGTTGTTTTCTGTCAAACCTCAACATGAATCAGCCATAGGTATACATATGTCACCTCCCTTTTGAAATTCCCTCCCATCTCCCTTCCCATCCCACCCCTCTATGTTGATACAGAGTCCCTGTTTGAGTTTCCTGAGCCATACAGCAAATTTCTGTTGGCTATCTATTTTACATATGGTAATGTAAGTTTCCATGTTACTCTTTCCATAAATCTCACTTTCTCCTCCCCTCTCCCCATGTCCATAATTCTGTTCTCTATGTCTGTTTCTCCTCTGTTTCCCTGTAAATAAATTATTCAGTACCATTTTTCTAGGTTCCATATATGTGTGTTAGAATACAATATTTATCTTTCTCCTTCTGACTCACTTCACTCTGTAGAATAGTTTCTAGGTTCATCCACCTCATCAGAACTGATTCAAATGCATTCCCTTTTATGGCTGAGTACTATTCTGTTGTGTATATGTACCACAGCTTCTTTATCCATTCATCTGTCAATGGATATCTAGGTTGCTTCCTTGTTCTAGCTATTGTAAATAGTGCTGCAACAAACAATGAGATACATTTTTTTTTTCAATTTTGGTTTCCTCAGGGTATATGTCTAGGAGTGGGATTTCTGACTCATATGGTGATTTTATTCCTAGCTTCTTTTTTTTTTTTTTTTTTGGTTTTAATTTTATTTTATTTTTAAACTTTACATAATTGTATTAGTTTTGCCAAACATCAAAATGAATCCACCACAGGTATACATGTGTTCCCCATCCTGAACCCTCCTCCCTCCTCCCTCCCCATACCTAGCTTCTTAAGGAATCTACATACCATCTTCCATAGTGGCTGTATCATTTTACGTTCCCACCAACAGTGTAAGAGGGTTCCCTTTTCTCCACACCCTCTCCAGAATTTATTGTTCATAGACTTTCTTATGATGGCCATTCTGACCAGTGAGAGATGATATCTCACTGTGGTTTTGATTTGCATTACTCTAATAATGAGTGATGTTGAGTATCTTTTTATGTGTTTCTTAGCCATCTGTATGTCTTCTTTGGAGAAATGTCTGTTTAGGTCTTTTTCCCAGTTTTTGATTTGGTTGTTTGTTTCTCTGTCATTGAGTTGTATGAGCTGTTTGTATATTTTGGAAATTAATGCTTTGTCAGTTGTTTCACTTGTTATTATTTTCTCCCATTCTGAGGGTTGTCTTTTCACCTTGTTTATAGTTCCCTTTGTTCTGCAAAAGCTTTTAAGTTTAATCAGGTCCCACTTGTTTACTTTTGTTTGTATTTCTTTTATTCTAGGAGGTGGGTCATAGAGGATCTAGCTTTGATTTATGTCATTGAGTGTTTTGCCTATGCTTTCTTCTAAGAGTTTTATAGTTTCTGGTCTTATATTTAAGTCTTTAATACATTTTGAGTTTATCTTTGTGTATGGTGTTAGGAAGTGTTCTAACTTCATGCTTTTACCTGCAGCTGTCCAGTTTTGCCAGCACCACTTATTAAAGAGTATGTCTTTGCACCATTGTATATTCTTGCCTCCTTTGTCAAAAATAATGTACTCATTCATGCATGGATTTATTTCTGGGCTTTCTATCTTGTTCCATTGTTCTATATTTCTGTTTTTGTGCCAGTACCATACTGCCTTGATGACTGTATAATCTGAAGACAGGAAGGTTGATTCCTTCAGCTACATTCTTCTTTCTCAAGACTGCTTTGGCTATTCAGGGTATTTTGTGTTCCTATATGAATTGTGAAATTTTTGTTCCAGTACTGTCAAAAAATGCCATTGGTAATTTGATAGGGATTGCATTGAATTTGTAGATTGCATTTGGTAGTATAGTCATTTTCAAAATATTGATTCTTCCTACCCAAGAATATCTCTCCATCTGTTTATGTCATCTTTGATTTCTTTTATCAGTGTCTTATACTTTTCTCTGTACAGTCCCTTTGTCTCCTTAGGTAAGTTTATTCCTAAATACTTAATTATTTTTGTTGCAATGGTGAATGGGATTGATTCCTTAGTTTCTCTTTCTGATTTTTCATTCTCATTATATAGAATTGCAAGTGATTTCTGTGTAATGATTGTCTATCCTGAAACTTTGCTAAATACACTGATTAGATCTAGTTATTTTCTGATAATATATTTAGGTTTTTCTATGTACTGTATTATGTCATCTGCAAACAGTGAGAGCTTTACTTCTTTTCTGATCTGGATTTTTTTTCTTTATTTTTCTTCTTTAATTGCTGTAGCTAGGAGAAGGCAATGGCACCCCACTCCAGTACTTTTGCCTAGAAAATCCCATGGATGGAGGAGCCTGGTAGGCTGCAGTCCATGGGGTTGTGAAGAGTCGGACACGACTGAGCAACTTCACTTTCACTTTTCACTTTCATGCATTGGAGAAGGCAATGGCACCCCACTCCAATACTTTTGCCTAGAAAATCCCATGGATGGAGGAGCCTGGTAGGCTGCAGTCCATGGGGTTGTGAAGAGTCGGACACGACTGAGCAACTTCACTTTCACTTTTCACTTTCATGCATTGGAGAAGGAAATGGCAACCCACTCCAGTGTTCTTGCCTGGAGAATCCCAGGGACGGGGGAGCCTGGTGGGCTGCCGTCTATGGGGTTGCACAGAGTCGGACACGACTGAAGCAACTTAGCAGTAGCAGCAGGACTTCCAGAACTATTTTGAATAGTAGTGGTGAAGGTGGAAACCCTTGTCTTTTTCCTGATCTTAGGGGGAATGCTTTCAGTTTTTCACCATTGAGAATAATGTTTACTGTAGGCTTATCATATATGGCCTTTACTATGTTGAGGTAGGTTTCTCCTATGCCCATTTTTTGAAGAGTTTTAATCATAAACAGGTGCTGAATCTTGTCAAATGATTTTTCTGCATCTATTGAGAATATCAAAGGGTTTTGATCTTGCAATTTGTTAATATGATGTATCACATTGATTGATTTGCATATATTGAAGAACCCTTGTATTCCTGGAATAAACCCCACTGGATCATGGTATATGAGCTTTTTGATGTGTTGCTGCATTCTGTTTGCTAAAATTTTGTTGAAGATTTTTGCATCTATGTTGATCAGTGATATTGGCCTGTAGTTTTTGTGTGTGTGTGTGTTGTCTTTGGTTTTGATATCATGGTGATGGTGGCCTTGTAGAATGAGTTTGGAAATGTTCCTTCCTCTTGCCATTTTTTCAAAGAGTTTTAGAAGGATAGGCATTCGCTTTTCTCTAAATGTTTAACAGAATTCTCCTGTGAAGCCATCTGGTCCTGGGCTTTTGTTTTTTGGGAGATTTTTTTATCACAGCTTCAATTTCAGTGCTTGCTATTGGGTTGTTCATAATTTCTATGTCTTCCTGGTTCAGACTTGGAAGATTGAACTTTTCTAAGAATTTTTCCATTTCTTCCAGGTTATTCATTGTATTGCCATATAGTTGTTCATAATAGCCTCTTATAATCCTTTGCATTTCTGCATTGTCTGTTGTAACCTCTCCTTTTTCATTTCCAATTTTATTGATTTGATTCTTCTCTCATTTTTATTGATGAGTCTGGCTAAAGGTTTACCAACTTTGTTTATCTTCTCAACAACCAGCTTTTGGTTTTATTAATCTTTACTATTGTTTCTTTCATTTCTGTTTCATTTATTTCTTCTAGGATCTTTATGATTTATTTCCTTCTACAAATTTTTTTGTTTGTTTGTTTTTGTTGTTGTTGTTCTTCTTCTTTTCCCAGTTGTTTTAGGTGTCAAATTAGGTTGTCTATTCTATGTTTTTCTTCTTTCCTGAGGTAGGATTGTAGTGCTATAACTTTCACTCTCAGAACTGCTTTTGCTGCATCCCATAGGCCTTGAGTTGTGTTTTTATTGTCATTTGTTTCTAGAAAATTTTTTATTTCCCTTTTTAGTTCTTTAGCAACCTGTTGGTTATTTAGAAACATACTGTTTAATCTCCATATGTTTCTGTTTCTTATAGTTTTTTCTTGTAATTTTTATCTAGTCTCATAACATTTGGTTAGAGAAGATGCTTGATGCAATTTCACTTTTCTTAAATTTACTGAAGTTTGATTTGTGACCCAAGATGTGGTCTATCCTGGAGAATGTTCCATGTGCACTTGAGAAGAAGGTGTATTCTCCTGCATTTGGATGGAATGTCCTGAAGATATCAATAAGATTCATCTCATCTAATGTATCATTTAAGACTTATATTTCCTTATTAATTTTTTGTTTTGATCATCTGTCCATTGGTGCGAGTAGGGTATTAAAGTTTCCTAATATTATTGTGTTAGTGTTAACTTCTCTTTTTATGTCTGTTAGTTTTTGCCTTATGTATTGAGGTGCTGCTATGTTGGGTGCATAGATATGTCTTCCTCTTGGATTCATCCCTTGATCATTATGTAGTGTCCTTCCTTATCTCTTATAATATTCTTTATTTTAAGGTATATTTTGTCTGATATGAGGATTGCTACTTTAGCTTTCTTTTGCTTCTCATTTGCATGGAATATATTTTTTGATCAAGTCACTTTCAGTCTATATGTGTCTTTAGTCTATATGTGTCTTTAGATATAAAGTGGGTTTCTTGTAGACAGCATATGTATGGGTCTTATTTTTATATCTATTCAGCCAGTCTGTGTCTTTTGGTTTGAGCATTTAATCCATTTAAATTTAAAGTAATTATTGATATACATGTTCCTATTGTCATTTTCTTAATTGTTTGGGGTTGATTTTGTGGATGCTTTTTCTTCTCTTGTATTTCATGACTATATAAATCCCTTTAACATTTGTTATAAAACTGGTTTGGTGGTACTGAATTCTAACTTGCTTGTCTGAAAAGCTTTTTATTTCCCCATCAGTTTTGAATGAGATGCTTGCTGGGAACAGTAATCTTGGTTGTAGATTTTTCCCTTTCAGTACTTTAAAATAAATATATCCTGCCATTTCTTTCTGGCCTGCAAAGTTTCTGATGAAGGATCACTTTTAAACGTGTGGGGTTTCCCTTGTATGTAACTTGTTGCTTTTCCCTTGCTGCTTTTAATATTCTTTCTTTGTATTTAGTCTTTGTTAGTTTGATTAGTATGTGTCTTGGCATGTTTCTCCTTGGGTTTTACCTGTATGGGACTCTTTGTGCCTCTTGGACTTGATTGACTATTTCCTTTTCCATGTTGGGGAAATTTTCAACTATAATCTCTAAAAGAACTTTTTTTTTTCCTTTTTTCCCCCTCTTCTTCTTCTGGGACCCCTATAATTCAAATGTTGGTGCATTTGATATGGTCCCAAAGGCCTCTGAGACCATCCTCAGTTCTTTTAATTCTTTTTAGTTTATTCTGCTCTTCAGAAGTTATTTCCACCTTTTTATATTCCAGTTCACCGATTAGTTTTTCTGCTTCAGATTCTGCTATTGATTCCTTCTAGAGTATTTTTAATTTCAGTAATTGTGTTGTTTGTCTCTGTATGATCATTCTTTAATTCTTTTAGGTCTTTGTTAGTTGATTCCTGCATTTCTACATTTTGTTTTTGAGGTTTTTTATCATCATTACTGTCATCATTCTGAATTCTTTTTCAGGTATTTTGACTACTAATTCTTCATTTATTTGGACTTCTGTGTTTCTAGTTTGTTCCTTCATTTGTGTAGTGTTTCTCTGCCTTTTCGTTATTTTTTTTTTTTTTAACTTATTGTGTTTGAGGTCTCCTTTTCCCAGGCTTCAAGGTTGAGTTCTTTCTTCCTTTTCGTTTCTGCCCTCCTAAGTTTGGTCAAGTGGTTTGTGTAAGCTTTGTATAGGGTGAGATTTGTCCTGAGTTTTTTGGTTTGTGTGTTTGTTTTTTCTCTGATGGGCAAGGCTGAGTGAGGTGGTAATCCTGTATGCTGATGATTTGGTGTGTATTTTTTGTTGTTGTTGTTGTTGTTTACTTGAGGTGGCCTGCACAGGGTGCTACTTTTGATGGGTGATACTGGGTCTTATATTCAAGTGGTTTCCTTTGTGTGACTTTTCACTCTTTCATACTCCCTAAGGCTAGTTCTCTGGTAGTCTGGGGTCTTGGAGTTTGTGCTCCCACTCCAAAGGCTCAGGGCTTGATCTCTGGTCAGGAATTAAGATTCCACAAGTGTTTTTTCTTAATGTCATTAAGTGAGATTAAAACAAATATCCAAAAATGGGAAAACAAGGATGAACCCCAGAGAAATGGCAGTTACAAAATCGGGCTAATGATATTTAAAATAATGGGATATATAATTCCACGAGCAAAGTCAAAACAGTCTAACAAAAATAAAGTACAATAAATTGACCCAGAGAACAAAGGAAACCAAAAATTATGTCTACCAGTTAAGAACAAAACTAACTAAAGCACAAAATGGAAAACAAAACTAAAGCAAGGGCCAAGTGGAGAATAAAACAATGAAAACAAACTAACAAATATGTTGGGAGTAAAGGAAAGAAAGAATAGATATGCGAAGTTAAATAGAGGTAGATAAAGAAGATTTATATAAGTTAAAGATTAACTGCAAAGGGAAAAGAACAGAAGGAAAAGCAAACAAAAGAATAAATGTAGAAAAAATAGTAATAGGTTTAATGGAGACAGTGAGCAAGACGATCCCCAAGAAAAAGAAATGCAAAAAAGCAAAATGTCTGTCTGAGGAGGGCTTACAAATAGCTGAGAAAAGGAGAAGTGAAAAGCAAAGGAGAAAAGGAAAGATATAAACCTCTGAATGCAGAGTTCCAAAGAATATCAAGGAGAGATAAGAAAGCTTGCCTCAGTGATCAATGCAAAGGAATAGAGGAAAACAATAGAATGGGAAAGACTAGAGTTCTCTTCAAGAAAGTTAGAGATATCAGCGGAACACTTCATGCAAAGATGGGCTCAATAAAGGGCAGAAATTGTATGGACCTAACAGAAGCAGAAGATATTAAGAAGAGGTGGCAAGGATACACAGAACAGTACAAAAAAGATCTTCATCACCCAGATAATCACAATGGTGTGATCACTCACACTCACCTAGAGCTGAACATCCTGAAATGTGAAGTCACATGGATCTTAGGAAGCATCACTACAAACAAAGCTAGTGGAGGTGATGGAATTCCAGTGAAGCTATTTCAAATCCTCAAAGATGATGCTGTGAAAGCGTTGCACTCAATATGTCAGCAGATTTGGAAAACTCAGCAGTGGCCACAGGACTGGAAAAGGTCAGTTTTCATTCCAATCCCAAAGAAGGCAATGCCAAAGAATGCTCAGACTACCACACAATTGCACTCATCTCACACACTAGTAAAGTAATGCTCAAAATTCTCCAAGCCAGGCTTCAGCAATATGTGAACCGTGAACTTCCAGAATTTCAAGTTGGTTTTAGAAAAGGGAGAGGAACCAGAAATCAAATTGCCAACATCTGCTGGATCATCAAAAAAGCAAGAGAGTTCCAGAAAAAAAAAAAAAAAAAACATCTATTTCTGCTTTTTTGACTATGACAAAGCCTTTGACTGTGTGGATCCCAATAAACTGGAAAATTCTGAAAGAGATGGGTATATCATACCACCTGACCTGCCTTTTGAGAAACCTATATGCAGGTCAGGAAGCAGCAGCTAGAACTGGACATGAAACAACAGACTGGTTCCAAATAGGAAAAGGAGTATGTCAGGGCTGTATATTGTCACCCTGCTTATTTAACTTCCATGCAGAATGTATCATGACAAATGCTGGGCTGGATGAAGCACAAGCTGGAATCAAGATTGCTGGGAAAAATATCAATAACCTCAGATATTCAGATGACACCACCCTTATGGCAGAAAGTGAAGAAGACCTAAAAAGCGTCTTGATGAAAGTGAAAGAGGAGAGTGAAAATGTTGACTTAAAGCTCAACATTCAGAAAACGAAGATCATGCCATCTGGCCCCATCACTTCATGGGAAATAGATGGGGAAATAGTGGAAACAGTGGCTGACTTTATTTTCTTGGGCTCCAAAATCACTGCTGATGATGATTGCAGCCATGAAATTAAAAGACACTTGGTCCTTGGAAGGAAAGTTATGACCAACCTAGATAGCATATTAAAAAGCACAGACATTACTTTGCCAACAAAGGTCTGTCTAGTCAAGCTATGATTTTTCCAGTAGTCATGTATGGATGTGAGAACTGGACTATAAAGAAAGGTGAGCGCTGAAGAACTGATGCTTTTGAACTGTGGTGTTGGAGAAGACTCTTGAGAGTCCCTTGGACTGCAAGGAGATCCAGCCAGTCCATCCTAAAGGAGATCAGTCCTGGGTGTTCATTGGAAGGACTGATGTTGAAGCTGAAACTCCAACAATTTGACCACCTGATGCGAAGAGTTGACTCATTTGAAAAGACCCTGATGCTGGGAAAGATTGATGGCAGAAAGAAAAGGGGACGACAGAGGATGAGACCCTTGGATTTCATCACTGACACAATGGACATGGGTCTGGATGGACTCTGGGAGTTGGTGATGGACAGGGAGGCCTGGCATGCTGCAGTTCATGGGGTCACAAAGAGTCAGACAGACTGAAAGACTGAACTGAACTGAAATTAAAAATTAAAATAAAAAAAAAGAAAAAGAAAAAAGAAAACTCCCCAGAACTGCAAAAGCCCAACATAGAGGCAGAGGTTTATAACAACAATAAAAAATGTGACTGAGAAAACAAAAGCTCAGAAACCTAATTAGATTTCACAGTGCCAGTAAAATGGACAACTATAACAGAGGGGGAAAAGGGGAGGCGGGGAAGAAATAAAATCCAAAATAATCTACAGAACAAGTCAAAACATCAGAATAATAAATGTTTTTCTTGAGTCACTGCTATCAGAGTCCTTTCCCTCCCTGGGAATCACAGTGCACCTCACCTCCCTAGTATGCACTCTTCACTGTGCTGATCTCTGAACCTGTTTTGGGGCAGCTCACATTCTAATCTGGTCCTACTCCAATGTGTTCTTGCCCTCAACGTCCAATATTCTATACACACAGACTCTTCCTAGTTGATTCTGTGGATTTAATCTGGAGCTTGTACAGCTGGTGGGAAGGTTTTGGGTATTCTTCCTTAACCGCACTGCCCCTGGGTTTCAGTTGTGGTTTTATTTCCACCTCTGCTGTGGGTTGTCCACTGGGGTTTGCCCCTGAGTCTGTCTTAGAGGACTTGTGTTTGCCCCTATGGAGGCCGGGTGAAGAATGTGGTGCAGCTGCTTGGGTCACAGGGGTTCTGGCAGCACCAGGTACTCAGGTGAGTTGGCAGCTAGGGCAGCAGGAAATACAATGCTCTAGAAAGGTATGGCAACCAATAATGTGCAATATGCTCCAGTCTTCTTGCCTGAAGAAGCCCCCTCCCTGACAGAGAAGCCTGGCAGGGCACAGTCCACAGGGTCACAAAGAGTAGGACACAACCGAAGTGACCCTGCATGCATAGACGCAAGACATTTTTTGCTGTGGCACCTCTCCCCTACTGAGAGTTGGGTGTAAAAGTGAAGCAGCTGCTTGCTTGCAGGGACCCTGGTGGCACCAAGTGTGCAGGGACATGGACTGCCTCCGCCCCAGGAGTTATGGCCCTGTCAGAGTCTTTTTTTCAAGCCTCTTGTAGTTGGTGATCAGAAGGCCTCTTTGGCCAGTCTCTCTCTGTAGCTCTGCCCATTTGGGCACTTAGGGGGCTCACTTGCCTGGGGTCTTTCTCTGTTGTTCGATGCATCAGGCACATAGTGTGGCTCCCCCAGCTGGGGTTCTACTCTGTAGTTCACTGTGTCAGGTGTTTGATGGGCCACCCTCCCTATTGTTCAGCTACCAATGCTGGCATGTGGCAGGAGGGAGGCTATGTTTGTGGCTCCACCCCCTACACATGACTCAGCAGTATCGCCTTGCTTCCGTGGCTGCCTGGCTTTCCTCCAGAGGCATTTCCCACCATACTCTGCTCCCTCACATCCCCTCTCTCCGTCTCTCTGCAGTCAACAGCAGTCCTCGCCCTGGGGTTGCTCCATAATCCCTAAACTTCAGTTCCCAGCCACTGAACCTTCCAGGGCATCTACATCCTTATGGGGGTGTGTATGGCTGCAGCAAAGACTGTCTCATTCCCATTCCATTTAGGCTGTCCCAGAGCAGCTGTTTCACTCTGAGCCTTTAATGTTTCTCCTCCTTAGACAATTTCTCTGATGTGAGGATCGGACCTCTGCTTCAGTTTCCCCACCCACCAAGAGCAGGTCCAGTCCTACTAATACTCCCATTCCCCCCCCCCCCTAGTTCCTTTATCCTACCAAGTTTTGTGTGGGTCTATATATTCTTTTCTGCTAGTCAGGTACTCCTGTCTGCTCTCAGCTGGTGTTCTGCATGCACTTCTGTCTCTGAAGGTGTATTCCTGATGTATCTGTGGGGAGAGATGTACTCCACATGCACTTATTCCCCCACCATCTTGTTCTCCTTGGCTTCTGTTTTAAAGTCTGTTTCGTCTGATATGAGTATTGCCACCCCTCTTTCTTGTTATTTCTGTTTCTGTGAACTATCTTATTCCATCCCCTCATGTTCAGTCTTTGTGTGCCCTTAACCCTGAAGTGGTGCCTTAACACTCTGGCGCCGGTGCAGGAGGGCCTAGAGGAGCTATCCCATGTTGAAGGTCAGGAAGGGCGGCAGTGAGGAGATACCCCTCGTCCAAGGTAAGGAGCAATGGCTGCACTTTGCTGGAGCAGCCGTGAAGAGATACCCCACGCCCAAGGTAAGAGAAACCCAAGTAAGACAGTAGGTGTTGCAAGAGGGCATCAGAGGGCAAACACACTGAAACCATACTCACAGAAAACTAGTCAATCTAATCACATTAGGACCACAGCCTTGTCTAACTCAATGAAACCAAGCGATGCCCATGGGGCAACCCAAGATGGGCGGGTCATGGTGGAGAGATCTGACAGAATGTGGTCCACTGGAGAATGGAATGGCAAACCACTTCAGTGTTCTTGCCTTGAGAACCCCATGAACAGTATGAAAAGGCAAAATGATAGGATACTGAAAGAGAAACTCTCCAGGTCAGTAGGTGCCCAATATGCTACTAGAGATCAGTGGAGAAATAACTCCAGAAAGAATGAAGGGATGGAGCCAAAGCAAAAAGAATACCCAGCTGTGGATGTGACTGGTGATAGAAGCAAGGTCCAATGCTGTAAAGAGCAATATTGCATAGGGACCTGGGAAGTCAGGCCCATGAATTAAGGCAAATTGGAAGTGGTCAAACAAGAGATGGCAAGAGTGAATGTCAACATTCTAGGAATCAGCGAACTGAAAAGGACTGGAATGGGTGAATTTAACTCAGATGACCATTATATCTACTACTGTGGGCAGGAATCCCTCAGAAGAAATGGAGTGGCCATCATGGTCAACAAAAGAGTCCAAAATGCAGTACTTGGATGAAATCTCAAAAACGACAGAATGATCTCTGTTTGTTTCCAAGGCAAATCATTCAATATCACAGTACTCCAAGTCTATGCCCCAACCAGTAATGCTGAAGAAGCTGAAGTTGAATGGTTCTATGAAGACCTACAAGGCCTTTTAGAACTAACACCCAAAAAAGATGTCCTTTTCATTATAGGGGACTGGAATGCAAAAATAGGAAGTCAAGAAACACCTGGAGTAACAGGCAAATTTGGCCTTGGAATACGGAATGAAGCAGGGCAAAGACTAATAGAATTTTGCCAAGAAAATGTACTGGTCATAACAAACACCCTCTTCCAACAACACAAGAGAAGACTATACATGAACATCACCAGATGGTCAACACCAAAATCAGATTGATTATATTCTTTGCAGCCAAAGATGGAGCAGCTCTATACAGTCAGCAAAAACAAGACTTGGAGCTCACTGTGGCTCAGATCATGAACTCCTTATTGCAAAATTCAGACTTAAATTGAAGACAGCAGGGAAAACCACTAGAACATTCAGGTATGACCTAAATCAAATCCCTTACGATTATACAGTGGAAGTGAGAAATAGGTTTAAGGGCCTAGATCTGATAGACAGAATGCCTGATGAACTATGGAATGAGGTTCGTGACATTGTACAGGAGACAGGGATCAAGACCATCCACATGGAAAAGAAATGCAAAAAAGCAAAATGGCTGCCTGGGGAGGCCTTACAAATAGCTGTGAAAAGAAGAGAAGTGAAAAGCAAAGGAGAAAAAGAAAGATATAAGCATCTGAATGCAGAGTTACAAAGAATAGCAAGAAGAAATAAGAAAGCCTTCTTCAGAGATCAATGCAAAGAAATAGAGGAAAACAACAGAATGGGAAAATTAGGGGTCTCTGCAAGAAAATCAGAGATACCAAAGGAACATTTCATGCAAAGATGGGATCGATAAAGGACAGAAATAGTATGGACATAACAGAAGCAGAAAATATTAAGAAGAGATGGCAAGAACACACAGAAGAACTGTACAAAAATGATCTTCACGACCCAGATAATCATGATGGTGTGATCACTGACCTAGAGCCAGACATCCTGGAATGTGAAGTCAAGTGGGCCTTAGAAAGCATCACTACGGACAAAGCTAGTGGAGGTGATGGAATTCCAGTTGAGCTATTCCAAATCCTGAAAGATGATGCTGTGAAAGTGCTGCACTCAATATGCCAGCAAATTTGGAAAACTCAGCAGTGGCCACAGGACTGTAAAAGGTCAGTTTTCATTCCAATCCCAAAGAAAGGCAATTCCAAAGAATGCTCAAACTACCGCACAATTGCACTCATCTCACACACTAATAAAGTAATGCTCAAAATTCTCCAAGCCAGGCTTCAGCAATATGTGAACCGTGAACTTCCAGATGTTCAAGCTGGTTTTAGAAAAGGCAGAGGAACCAGAGATCCAATTGCCAACATCCGCTGGATCATCGAAAAAGCAAGAGAGTTCCAGAAAAGCATCTATTTCTGCTTTATTGACTAGGCCAAAGCCTCTGACTGTGTGGATCACAATAAACTGTTGGAAATTCTGAAAGAGATGGGAATACCAGACCACCTGACCTGCCTCTTGAGAAATTTGTATGCAGGTCAGGAAGCAACAGTTAGAACTGGACATGGAACAACAGACTGGTTCCAAATAGGAAAAGGAGTACATCAAGGCTGTATATTGTCACCCTGTTTATTTAACTTCTATGCAGAGTACTTCATGAGAAATGCTGGACTAGAAGAAACACAAGCTGGAATCAAGATTGCCAGGAGAAATATCAATAACCTCAGATATGCAGATGACACCACCCTTATGGCAGAAAGTGAAGAGGAACTAAAAAGCCTCTTGATGAAAGTGAAAGTGGAGAGTGAAAAAGTTCGCTTAAAGCTCAACATTCAGAAAACAAAGATCATGGCATCCAGTCCCATCATTTCATGGGAAATAGATGGGGAAACAGTGTCAGACTTTATTTTTCTGGGCTCCAAATTCCCTGCAGATGGTGACTGCAGCCATGAAATTAAAAGAAGCTTACTCCTTGGAAGGAAAGTTATGACCAACCTAGATAGCATATTCAAAAGCAGAGACATTACTTTGCCAACAAAGGTTCGTCTAGTCAAGGCTATGGTTTTTTCTGTGGTCATATATGGATGTGAGAGTTGGACTGTGAAGAAGGCTGAGCACCGAAGAATTGGTGCTTTTGAACTGTGGTGTTGGAGAAGACTCTTGAGAGTCCCTTGGACTGCAAGGAGATCCAACCAGTCCATTCTGAAGGAGATCAGCCCTGGGATTTCTTTGGAAGGAATGATGCTAAAGCCGAAACTCCAGTACTTTGGCCACCTCATGTGAAGAGTTGACTCATTGGAAAAGATCCTGATGCTGGGAGGGATTGGGGGCAAGAGGAGAAGGGGACGACAGAGGATGAGGTGGCTGGATGGCATCACTGACTCGATGGACGTGAGTCTCATTGAACTCCGGGAGTTGGTGATGGACAGGGAAGCCTGGCATGCTGCAATTCATGGGGTCGCAAAGAGTCAGACATGACTCAGCGACTGATCTGATCTGAAGCCTGAAGTGAGTCTTGTAATATTTAAAGTAGTTATGATATTCATGTTAATCTATGGCAAAACCAATACAATATTGTAAAGTAATTAGCCTCCAATTAAAATAAATAAATTTAAATTAGAAAAAGAATTATACCATAACCTATAAAAAAAATAAAGTAGTTATGATAGCTATGTCCTTAGTGCCATTTTGTTACTTCTTTTCTGATTGTTTTTGTAGTTCTTCTCTGTTCATTTCTTATTTTTATTTCGTTCTTATGGCTCAATGATTTTGTTTTGTAGTGTGCTTGAGTTCCCTGTGTGTATGTGTGGGTATGTATCTATTTTAAGTTTTGTTGTATGGTCACCATGAGGTTCATATATGTTGACCTGTAATTACATCTACTTGTTTTAAACTGGTAGTCATTTAAGGTCATTTAAGAAGACCTTTTAAAAGGTCTAAATTTTTTACTGTAACCCCACATTTTGTGCTTTTGATGTCATAGTTTTGCATTTTCATGTTTTCCCTTTAACTGTTTATTATAGTTACAGCTGCTTTTACAGGGTTTTTGTCTTTTATCCTTATACCAGCTTATTTATGCAACTTTCAGTCCTTACTATATATTTGCCTTTCCTAGTAGAATTTTCCCTATCCTATCTGCCTATGCATTTCCCAATCCATTTCTGCCAACGCAGGAAACACAGGAGACATGGGGTCAATCCCTGGGTCTGGAAGATCCCATGTGGGAGGAAACGGCAACCTACTCCAGTATTCTTGCCTGGAAAATTCCATGGACTGAGGAGCCAGGTGGGCTACTGTCCATGGGGTTGCAAAGATTTGGACATGACTTAGCAACTATGCATGCACATACATTCTTACTTCTTTTCCATTTAGAGATGACCCTTCAAATTTTCGTTTTCTTTTCTTTCTCTTTTTGTCTGTGCCATGCAGCATGTGGGATCTTAGTTTCCTATCCAGGAATAGAACCCATGCTTCCTGCATTGAAAGGTGAAGTCTTAACCATTGAACTGCCAGGGAAGTCCCCCTCAACTCTTCTTTTGGGGTAGGTTTGCTATCACTGAATTCTTTTGGTTTTTGCCTATCTGAGAAATTATTTATCTCTCCCTCTATTCTAAATTATAATCTTGCTGAGTAGACTATCCTAGGTTGTAAGTTTTCTCTTTTCAGCACTTTCAATAATCTTGTCACTCTTCTAGCTTGTAAAGTTTCTGCAGTAAAATCATCTGAAAGCCTTATGGGGAGTCCCTTGTATATGACTGTTTTTCTTCTGTTTCCTTTAGAATCCTTTCTTTATCTTTAATTTTTGCTAGCTTAGGTATGTATTAGTATTATTCTGCTTGAGTTCATCTTGTTTGGGACCCTCTGTGTTTCCTGTACCTGGGTATCTATTTCCTCCTACAAGTTTATGAAATTTTCAGCCAAAATTTCTTCAAATATTTTTTTTTTAATTCCCTTTTCTCCTGAAACCACTATAATGTGACTGTTTGCACTTTTTATGTTATCTCAGATATATTGTGTGTTGCATTTTTATCTGTCTTTTCATCTGCTGTTATGATTGGATGGTATCCATTTTATCTTCCAGATCACTTATGCATTCTTCTGCACCACTTAGTCTCCTATTCATTTCTTCTAGTGTCTTCTTTTTTTCAGTTATTGAATTATCTATTTTTGATTGGTTTTTTTTTTTATATTTTCTAGTTCCTAGTTAAAATGATCAGTATTTTTTCATATTGTTAATTGTTTTTCCTTTTATAGTTACGTGTTTAATGGATCTGGAATTTATTTTTATGTAAAGTATGAAGTAGGTGTTTCTATTACTCAGCTTTGCTGCAGTGACAAAACAAAATGATCAATATTTATATCAATTATTTTCCCTAATTCAGCTAACACATTTATTACAAATGTTTTGAAATCTTTATCTAATAAATTAGTTCTACTTCACTATTTATTTTTTAGGTGTTTTATCTTGCAAATGAGTATTTCCTTTTGAAAGGTTGTTGTTGAATCACGCGAATACACCGGGATTCTTGGCCCCCGGAGGAGAAGAATTCAATCCGGGGCCAGAGACGAGGCTTGATCGCTCAGAGCTTTTGTGTAATAAAGTTTTATTGAAGTATAAAGGAGATAGAGAAAGCTTCTGACATAGGCATCAGAAGGGGGCAGAAAGAGTACCCCCCTGCTAGTCTTTAGCTGGATGTTATATAGTCACTAGCAGTCTGTTAATGAAAGAAAGGAATATCTTAAAATTCAGAATGGCACCAGGCCCCTCACCCATAAGATGCATTTTGGGATAAATGGTTTATCCTGGGCCATAAAATGATTAACTTGAATCTTGAAGAAGGGCAGACCACCATACAAATAGTTTCATTTACATAGATTAGGGGAACAATATCCATACTGGTTTGTCAAGTAGGTTCTGGGCCAAGAGGCGGAACCGACTTGGAGACAGAGTTTGGGGTAAAGGCATAGTACATTAGCATAGCTTAAGACAAACATTTCCATAAGAAAAATGTCTGACACTTGCAGGCTATTTCCTCTATTTGGAGACCCCTGGCCTTCCTGCCTGTTACCCTCTCACTTTGCCTTTACATTTCACTTAACTTTCTATGCATCTGTGAATTAAGTGAAACAGTTACCTGTTGTCATATTGAATGAATGTTCTTCTGTGAGAAAGAGTATCCATATTCAGACTGCATGTGCCCAGTGTGCTTGGTGGTAGGACTGAACTTGATAGGGACAAAAGTCACATATTTCTTTGGAATGTGCGACAGTTATCACCCTGGTAGGGGATGTGGCTGGAAATAGAATAGCTAGAGCTTGCACAGGGTATGAGATAAACTTCCTCTGTGCTCAGTGACTGTTGCGGTCCTGTCAGGAATGGGTTCTCATTCCAAGTTGCTGGAGTGGAAGCCCTGATGGTCAGGCTTGAATGGGCTCTGTTTCTTTTAAGCATGTGTTTTTCCTTACCTCCGCTTGCATTGAACCTTCCCCCAAAAAGTGGAGTGCTAAAGCAAGCAGGGCCCATGTGCCTACAGAAGTCTAATCATCTGCCTGTGTTTGCATCTGTGGCTCCACTCAGACAGCCCACAATTGAATCTTTTCCCTAGTCATGTCTGCCCCAGAACTAGTTCCAAACTGTGGCATGCAATTTGCAGGGCTAAGGTATTCATGAGGCGCAGGCTAAGGAGTGCAGTGAGGTAGTCATGGAAAATTTGGCAACAGCTAGGACCAACATCTCTGCTTTACTTGGAGGCAAGCCAGCACCTGCACACTCTTCACAAGTGGGATCCAGGTTTCTTTAGCCATTTTATTTGTCCCAGCAATTCTCCAAGTCACCAAGGGGACTTGTGTCCTCTGTGTAGCACTCCAGGAGTGGAACACCCAGCCTGTGGCTTGACCTGCTTACTCCCCAGGGCAAGAGTCTGCCCATGTGATCTCTCTTTAATTCTTAGTCCCCTCCCAGCAGCAGAGATCCTGACCTGTTTGATTCTTCCCATTCTACTCAATTTTATATATATATATATATATATATATATATATATATATATATATATATATATATATATATATATATATATTTGTCTTACAGCCTTGGTTTTATGGGAGTCTTTTTGAAAGTTTCCAGTTAGTTTTCCATGAAAGTTTTTCCACATGTAGCTGTATTTTCAGTGTGTCTGTTGGAGGGAGGTGAGTTCCATATCTTTTTACATCACCATCTTGATTTTTGAATCCGAAGTCACTTTTTAAACTGTAATAACTGAAACCTTGTCCACACCATCTTCCTATCCCTAAATCAAGTAGCTTTGATTTTTAGGTGTTTATGTTGTTTTATCTAATGATGACAAGCAAAGGCTGGGTTAAACAGAAGAGAAATAGACTTTGAACAAATAGTACTTTAGTAGAGCAAAAGCTGTGGTAGGTTAAACACATCTTAAGTCACTCTAAAACAACTAAGGAGCCTAAGGAGGAATGGGATTGGAGGAGAGGGTGAAATTAGACTCCTAGATAGCATATTCAAAAGCAGAGACATTACTTTGCCAACAAAGGTCCGTCTAGTCAAGGCTATGATTTTTCCACTGGTCATGTATGGATGTGAGAGTTGGACTGTGAGGAAAGCTGAGTGCCGAAGAATTGGTGCTTTTGAACTGTGGTGTTGGAGAAGACTCTTGAGAGTCTCTTGGACTGCAAAGCGATCCAACCAGTCCATTCTAAAGGAGATCAGTCCTGGGTGTTCACTGGAAGGACTGATGCTGAAGCTGAAACTCCAATACTTTGGCCACCTGATGTGAAGAGTTGACTCATTGGAAAAGACCCTGATGCTGGGAGGGATTGGGGGCAGGAAAAGAAAGGGACGACAGAGGATGAGATGGCTGGATGGCACCACTGACTCGATGGACATGAGTTTGGGTAAACTCCGGGAGTTGGTGATGGACAGGGAGACCTGGTGTGCTGTGATTCATGGGGTCACAAAGAGTTGGACACAACTGAGCAACTGAACTGAACCAATATATGTAATTCAGGGTAGGTATGGATTGCTTCAGATTCAAATCAGATAATCAAATAAATGAATGAATGAGAAGTTTCAAAAAGTTCTTGACACCTAGGATAATGCCTTTCATCATATACAACACTACTGAATACAGTAGCTTCTGGCATCACTTTTGACTTACACAAAACAATAGAAATGGAATATAATTGTTTGTATAATTCAGGGGGATTACTTTGAGCTAATCATTTTTCTCTGGGAAAGTTGATGACAGAATTCAAAATAGGTTTCTTAAATTTGAAACAAAACCACAGTGCTACTTAAGTCCAATTGGGGATCCCACCCTGTGAAACAGCAACACCTAGTGTTGGAATTTGAATATGTTCTTATTCACTTTATATTTTTAAATATCTTCTTTTTCTTTAGAATTTCTTGAAAATATATACTTTCTTGCACTTTAGTGGTGGAGAGAAGAAAATGGATTTGAAAGAAGCACTTTTAGCTCTCAGGAGTTCATAAGAATGAAGCATTATTATATTTTCTATTACCTTATTTTTATATGTTAGATCATTTTGCTTGTGGATTAAATAAGTCCTGGAAGGAAAATAGTTATCATTCAAGTATATGTGTCCTTCATATTTTTGATATACAAACACATATTTTACTTTTATTTTGAGGTTTCCCCCCCCAACTTTATTGAGGAATAATTGACAAATATAATTTTGCATATTTAAAATGTACAATAAGATGATTTGATATACATATATATCACTGAATGATCACTAAGTTCAAGGTTATTAATACAGTCATCAGCTCACATAGCTAATTCTTTTGAGGGTAGTACACTGAAGGTCTGCTCTCAGCAACTTTCAAGTGTATGATACTCTATTATTATCTATAAATATCATGCTGTACATTAATTAGCTCCTCATAACTTATTCTTTCTATAACTGAAATTTTGGGTCCATTAACTTACACTTCTCTATGTCCCTCTTTCTGCAGTCTGAGCAACAACTATTCTATTATTTGTTTCTATAAAATCAATTTCTTTTTTGTCCAGATTCCACCAACTGACAGCACAATGCGTTTGTCTTTCTGTGTTTGCTTATTTCACTTGAAATAATGTCCTCCAGGTTGATCTGTGTTGTTGCATATGGGAGAATCTCCATCATTTTATGGCTTCATAACATTCCTTTATAGTTTTATATGTATACATATATATCAGTTAAGTCGCTCAGTAGTATCCAATTCTTTGTAACCCAATGGACTGAAGCATGCCAGGCTTTTCTGTCCATCATTAACTCCTGGAGCTTGCTCAAACTCATGCCCATTGAGTTGGTGATGCCATCCACCATCTCATCCTCTGTCATCCCCTTCTCCTCCTGCCTTCAATCTTTCCCAGCATCAGGCTCTTTTCCAATGAGTCAGTCCTTTGCATCAGGTGGCCAAAGTATTGGAGTTTTAGCTTCACCATCAGTCCTCCCAATAAATATTCAGGACTGATTTCCTTGGGATTTGCCTGGTTTGATCTCCTTGCAGTCCAAGGGACTCTCAAGAGTCTTCTCCAACACCATAAATCAAAAGCATCAATTCTTAAGCACTGAACTTTCTTTATATTCCCAACTCTCACATCCATACATGACTACTGAAAAACCATAGCTATGACTAGACGGACCTTTGTTGGCAAAAGAATGTCTCTTTTTTAATATGCTATCTAGGTTGGTTATAGCTTTTCTTCAAAGGAACAAGCATCTTTTAATTTCATGATGCAGTCACCATCTGCAGTGGTTTTGGAGCCCAAGAAAATAGTCTTTCTGTTTCCATTGTTTCCCCATCTATTTGCCATGAAGTGACAGGGCCAGAGGCCCTGATCTTAGTTTTTGGAATGTTGAGTTTTAGGCCAGCTTTTTCACTCTCCTCTTTCACATTCATCAAAAGGCTCTTTAGTTCCTCTTTGATTTCTGCCATAAGTGTGGTGTCATCTGTGTATTTGGGGTTATTGATATTTCTCCCAGCAATCTTAATTCCAGCTTGTGCTTCATCCAGCTTGGGATTTCACATGATGTACTCTGCATATAAGCTAAATAAGCAGGCTGACAATATACAGCCTTGATGTATTCCTTTTCCAATTTAGAACCAGTCCATTGTTCCATGTCCAGTTCTTACTGTTGCTTTTTGACCTATATGCAGATTTCTCAGGAAGCAGGTAAGATGGTCTCGTATTCCCATCTCTTGAAAGATTTTCTACAGATTGTTGTGATTCCCCCAGTCAAAGGTTTTGGCATAGGTAATAAAGCAGAAGTAGATTTTTTTCTGGGACTCTCTTGCTTTTTTGATCATCCAACGGATGTTGGCAATTTGATCTCTGGTTTCTTTGCCCTTTCTAAATCTAGCTTGAACATCTGGAAGTTCTTGGTTCACGTATTGTTTAAGCCTGGCTTGGAGAATTTTGTGCATCACTTTGCTAGTATGTGAGATAAGTGTAATCCTGCCGTAGTCTGGTCGTTCTTTGGCATTGTCTTTAGGATTGGAATGAAAACTGACCTTTTCCAGTCCTGTGGCCACTGATGAGTTTTCCAGATTTGCTGACATATTGAGTGCAGCATTTTCACAGCATCATCTTTCAGGATTAGAAATAGCTCAACTGGAATTCCATCACTTCCACTAGCTTTGTTCATGTGATGCTCCCTGAGACCCCACTTGACTTTGCATTCCAGGATGTCTGGCTCTAGGTGAGTGATCACACCATTGTGGTTATCTGGGTCATGAAGATCTTTTTGGTATAGATTTTCTGTGTATTCTTGCCGTCTCTTCTTAATATCTTCTGCTTCTGTTAAGTCCATACTGTTTCTGTCCTTTATTGTACCCATCTTTGCATGAAATGTTCCCTTGGTATCTCTAATTTTCTTGAAGAGATCTCTAGTCTTTCCCATTCTATTGTTTTCCTCTGTTTCTTTGCATTGATTACTAAAGAAGGCTTTCTTATCTCTCCTTGCTATTCTTTGGAACTCTGCATTCAGATGGTTATATATTTCCTTTTCTCTTTTGCCTTTAGCTTTTGTTCTTTTCTCAGCTATTTGTAAGACCTCGTCAGACAACCATTTTGCTTTTTTGCATTTCTTTTTCTTGGGGATGGTTTTGATCACTCCCTCCTATACAATGTCATGAACCTCTATGCATAGTTCTTCAGGCACTCTGTTGCTGAAGAGTGGAGAAATAACTCCAGAAAGAAGAAGAGACAGAGGCAAAATGAAGAAAACATCCAGTTGTGGATGTGACTGATGATGGAAGTAAATTCCAATGCTGTAAAGAACAATTTTGCATAGAAACCTGGAATGTTAGGTCCATGAATCAAGGTAAATTGAAAGTGGTCAAACAGGAGATGGCAAGAGTGAACATCAACATTTTAGGCATCAGTGAACTAAAATGAACTCGGATGGACAAATTTAATTCAGATGACCATTATATCTACTACAAGATTTGGGAAGAATCCCTTAGAAGAAATGGAGTAGCCTTCATAGTCAACAAAAGAGTCTGAAATGCAGTACTTGAGTGCAATCTCAAAAATGGTAGAATGATCTCTGTTCATTTCCAAGGCAGACCAATATTACAGTAATCCAAGTCAATGCCCCAGCCACTAATGCCAAAAAAGCTGGAGTTTAACGGTTCTATGAAGACCTATAGGGTCTTCTAGAACTAACACCCCCAAAAGATGTCATTTTCATCATAGGGGACTGAACTGCAAAAGTAGAAATTCAAGAGGTACCTGGAATAATGGACAAATTTGGCCTTGGAATTCAAAATGAAACAGGGCAAAGGCTAACAGAATTTTGCCAAGAGAACACACTGGTCATAGCAAACACCCTCTTCCAAAAACACAAGAGAAGACTCTACACATGGACATCACTAGATGGTCAGTATCAAATCAGATTGATTATATTCTCTGCAGCCAAAGATGGAGAAGCTCTATACAGTCAGCAAAAACAAGATTGGGCGCTGATTGTGGCTCAGATCATGAACTCCTTATTGCAAAATTCAGACTTAAATTGAAGAAAGTATATGTATATATATATACATATACATACACATATATATGTATATATGTGTATACATATACATCTTTTAAGTGTGATACATATATATATATATACACATACACACACCTTTCAACTGATGAATGGCTAAAGAGTTTCTTTAGCCATTCATCAGTTGATGGCCATTTAGGTTGTTAACTCCTCTCAACCTTGAATATTGGAGTGCAGATATCTCTTTGAGACATATATACATAAGTGGGATTGCTGGACCATATGATGGTTCTATTTTTATTGTTTTTCATAATAGCTATACAAATTTACATTCTCAGCAACAGTGTTTAAGGGTTCTCTTATCTCCACATCATCACTAACATTTGTTATCTCTCTTGTCTTTTTGTTTTTGTTTTGTTTTGGCCCATCTTGATCTCTGTCCAGAGATTGAACCCAGACTGTATCAGGGAAAGTGTCACATCCTAACCACTAGGCAACTAGGGAACTCTCTCTCTTGTCTTTTTGATAATAATTATTCTAACAGGTGTGTGATAATAGCTCAGTATGGTTTACATTAGCAATGTTGAGTACTTTCTCATGTACCTATTGACCATTAGTATGTCTTCTTCAGAAAAATGTCTTTGTCAGGTCCTAGCCCATTTTTAATTTGATTATTTTCTTTTCCCCATTTACTTGTATGATTTATTTATATATTTTACATAGTAACCCCTTATTAGACACATGGTTTGCAAAATCTTCTCATTTTATATGCTATATTTTTATTGATTGATTGTTTTCTTTGCTATGCAGAAGCTCTTTAATTTGATGTAGTCTCACTTGTTTATTTTAGTTTTTGTTGCCTGTGCTTTTTGGGTTTTATTCAAGAAATCCTTGCCAAGATCAATGTGATGGAGCTTCTTTTCTATGTTTTCTTCTAGGAGTTTTATGGTTTGGGGGTCTTACAGTTAAGTCTTTAACACATTTGGAGTTGACTTTTGTGAGTGGTGTAAAATAGGGGTCCAGTTTTGCCCAGTTTCATTCTTTTGCATATAAATATCTAGTTTTCCCAAGATTTGTTGAAGAGATTATCTTTTCTCCATTGTGTGTTCTTGATGACTTTGTTAAAAATCAGCTGACCATATATGTATGGGCTTGTTTCTGGGCTCTCTATTCTTTTCCACGGGTCTGTGTGCTTGTTTTTTTAACCTACCATTCTGTTCTGATTACTATAGCTCTGTAATATAGTTTGCAATCTGGACATGTGATACCTCCTGTTCATCTTTCTCAAGTTTTTTTGGTTATTTGAGAACTTTCATGGCTCTATACAAATTTTAGGATAGTTTTATATATTTCTGTGGAAAGTGTCATTGGAGTTTTGATAGGAATTGCATTGAATTTGTACATTGCTTTGGATAGTATGGACTTAAAAAAAATTAATTCATCCCGTCAAAAACATGGGCTAACTTTCCATTTATTTGTGTCCTTGTCAATTTCTTTCATCAATTTAATTTTTAGTGTACAGATCTTTCACCTTCTTGTCTAAATTTATTTCTAAATATTTTATTGTTTTTGATGCTTTTGCAAATGGAATTGTTTTCTTATTCTATTTGAGACAGCCCATTATTAGTGTATAGAAGCACACTGTTTTTTGTACACTGAATTTGTATCCAACAAATTTTCTGATTCATTCATTATTTTGGTAGAGTCTTACAATTTTATACACATAAGATCATGTCATCTGCCCACATTTATTACTATTATGACGTTATTGTCTATGTCTCCCTGTTACTCTATTAATAATTGTTTACTATATTTACATGCTTCCATACTGGATGAATAAATTTTATGATTGGTATATCCTCTTGATGAATTGACCCATTTATCATTATATGATGATCTCTTTGTCTCTTGTTACAGCTGTGGAGGTAGAGTCTATTTTGTCTGTTATAAGTACTTATTTTGTCTGATATAAAAACCCTGTTCTTTTTTGGTTTCCATTTTCATAGAATATATTTTGCAAACTTTTTACTTTCAGTTTGTGTATGTCCTTAAAGTTTATGTGAGGTACTTTCCAGCAGTGGCCACAGGACTGGAAAAGGTCAGTTTTCATTCCAATACCAAAGAATGCTCAAACTACTTCACAATTGCACTCATCTCACATGCTAACAAAGTAATGCCCAGAATTCTCCAAACCAGACTTCAACAGTAAATGAACGATGAATTTCCACATGTTCAAGCTGGATTTAGTAAATGCACAGGAACCAAAGATCAAATTGCCAAAGTCCATTAGATCATTGAAAAAGCAAGAGAGTTCTAGGAAAACATCTACCAAAGCCTTCGACTAGGTGGATCACAACAAACTGTGGAAAATACTTAAAGAGATGGGAATACCAGACCACCTGACCTGCCTCCTGAGAAATCTGTATGCAGGTCAGGAAGCAACAGTTAAAACTGGAGATGGAACAACAGACTGGTTCCAAATCGGGAAAGGAGTACTTCAAGGCCATATATTGTCACCATGCTTATTTAACATATTTAACTCTCATGCAGCGAACATTATGAGAAATGCTGGGCTGGATGAAGTACAAGCTGGAATCAAGATTACAGGGAGAAATATCAGTAACCTCAGATATGCGGACGACACCACCCTTATGGCAGAAAGCAAAGAAGAACAAAAGAGCCTCTTGATGAAAGTGAAAGAGGAGAGTGAAAAAGTTGCCTTAAAACTCAACATTCAGAAAACTAGATCAGTGCATCTGGTCCCATCACGTCATGGCAAATAGACGGGGAAGGAACAGAAACAGTGACAGACTTTATTTTGGGGGCTCCAAAATCACTGCAGATAGTGACTGCATCATGAAATTAAAAGATGATTGCTCCTTTGAAGAAAAGCTATTACCAACCTAAACAGTATATTAAAAAGCAGAGACATTACTTTGCCAAGCAAGTTCCATATAGTTAAAGCTCTGGTTTTTCCAGTAGTCATGTATGGATGTGAGAGTTGGACTATAAAAAAAGGTGAGCACTGACGAATTGATGCTTTTGAACTGTGATATTGGAGAAGACTCTTGAGAGTCCCTTGGACTGGAAGGTGATCCAACCAGTCCATCCTGAAAGAAATCAGTCCTGAATACTGAAACTTCAATACTTTGGCCATCTGATGCAAAGAACTGACTCATTTGATAAGACCCCAATGCTGGGAAAGAATGAAGGCAGAAGGGGATGACAGAGGATGAGATGGTTGGATGGCATCACTAACTCAATGGACATGAGTTTGAATAAACTCTGGGAGTTCACGATGGACAGGGAGTCCTGGCATACTGCAGTCTATGGGGTCGCAAAGAGTTGGACATGACTGAGCGCTTGCACTGAGCTGAACTGAGAGACTTCCCTGGTAGTCCAATGGTTAAGACTCTGTGCTCTCAACGTAGGGAGCCTGGATTTGGTCCCTGGTCAGGGAACTAGATCCTACATGTGAAACTAAGAGTTTGCATGCCACAACCAAGACCCAACACATCCAAATAAATAAATACTATTTTCAAAATAAAAGCTTATGTGAGTCTCTCTGAGGCAGCATAAAGTTCTTGTTGTTCAGCTACTGTATGTCATTTAATTGGAGAATTTAAATCATTTACATTTAGATTAATTATCACCATTTTGTTAACTTTTCTTTTAGTTTTGCAGTTCCTTTCTTCCTCTCTTGTTATCTTTCTTGGTGAATTAATGAATTCTTTGTGAATTAATGGGGTTTTTTGATAGTGATATGCTTTGATTCTTTTCTCATTACTTATGTATATATTATATTTTTGCTTTGTAATTACTTTAAGGGTTTCATAATATATCTTATAATTATAAGAATCCTTTAAAAACTGCAACTATCTAACTTAAATTGCATATAAAGCTCTATACATTTACTTGTTTTCCCTGGTGTTTTATGTTATTGATATCAACATTGCATGTTTTTATATTGTGTATCTATTAACAAAATATTGGAGCTAAAATTATGTTTAGTACTTTTGTCTTTAAAACTAGATGATAGGAGTTTAAAGTGATTTATACAACATCATTGCAGTATTAAAGTATTTTAGATTTGACTATATGCTTAACTTTACCAGTGAATCTTATGTTTCCATGTTGCTAATAAGCATCCTCTTTTTTCAACTTGAAGAACTTATTTTAACATTTCTTGTAAGACAGGTTACAACCTCATGGAGTGTAACATGGAGTGTAACAAAGGAGCTGACAGGCTCCTTTGTCCATGGGATTCTCCAGGCAAGAATACTGGAGTGGGTTGCCATTTCCCTCTCCAAGACAGGTCTAGGGATGATAAATTCCTTAAGCTTTTATTTGTCTGGGGAAGTCTTTTCCCTTCCTTCATTTCTGAAGGACAACTTTGCTAGATAAAGTATTCTTGGTTAGTATTTTTTTTTTCCTTTGGGCATTTCAAGTGTATCATTCTATTCTTTCCTGGCCTGCAAGGTTTCTGCTGAGAAATCTGCCTATAATCTTATTAGGACTACCTTGTACATGATAAGTCTTTTTTCCCTTGCTGCTTTCAGAATTATGTCTTTGGTTTTTGAATTTTATTATAGTGTATCTTGTTAAAGATCTTTTTGAGTTGAATTTGTTTGAGGATCTTTGTGCTTCTTGTATGTAGTTGGCCATATTTCCCCAGACTTGGGAGGTTTTCAGTCATTATTTCCTTACATATGCTTTCTGTCCTCTTCTCACTGTTATCCTTCTCTGATACTTCCATAATGTGAATTTTCTTTCAGTTGATAGTGTCCCATAATTCATGCAGACTTTCTTCACTCTTTTAAATTTTTTATTTATTTTCTCCTCTGAGTGGATAATATCAAGAGATCAGTTTTCAGGTTTGCAGATTCTTTTTTTGTTTGCTTTCATTATTATTGAAGGTCTTTGTTTCATTTTCCTTTAATTCATTTTATTCTTCAGTTACAGAATGTCTGTTTGGTTCATTCTTATGATTTCTCTCATTTTGCTGAACTTCTCATTTTATTTATACAATGCTTTCCTGAGTTGTCTATGTTCTCTTGACTCTTGCTGAGCGTCCTTAAAATAGTTATTTTGTATTATTTTTCAGTTAACTCTCATACTTGTGTTTATTTGGGGTCAGTTTGAGAAGTTACTGTGTTTCTGGTGGTGGTATGTTTCTTTGCTTTTTCATGTCCCTAATGGCTTTATGTTGACGTCTGTGTGTTTGAGGGGGCAGTAACTTCTTCCAATCTTTTCAAACTTGCTGCAGTGGGTAAAGACTTTAAACTGATGGTGGCTGAAAGACACTGACTGAGTTCCTAGGAGGGCACTTTGAGGGCTCTAGCTCCTGGGAGGGCACAGTGGCATGGTCTTTGTACATCTCCATCACCTGAGGTCAACGTTGGTGAAGATTTCAGAGACCTTGCAGGTGGCGATGGTAGTTATGGTTGTTGGGGTCATCAGAGGCAAAGATTGCTTGGATTTTGTTATTTATTTATTTATTTTGGTCCATGGAAGGAAGTTCCAGTTGAGGAGATCTCTCTTGGACAGATTTTGTCTGCTTGCATTCTGAGTGGCATCAGAACTGGGGTCTTGGAATTAGGTACATATAGAACTACCACAGCCCCTGGGTCCTGGAGCACAGGTGTTCTTGGGATGTCAATGGTACTCGTTTTATGAGATACAGACATGTACAGATCTCCCATGGAACTGTCTCAGCTCTCTAGGTCTTGAAGCAGTAACTTGGTCCTGAGGGATGTGGATGTAGCAGTGGTGGAGACTTGAAGATGACATGGTGCAGCAGTGGCTTGGTTCAAGGGGACAAGGTACACTAGCATCATATCCTGGAGGGAGGTAGGTCAAGTCAAACTCTGGCCCCATGGGAGCAGTTGTAGACGAGCAGCAGCTTGGTTCTGGTGGTAACAGCTCAAACCCATGACTTAGAATCCCAGGGACAGGGCACAGAGCAGCTGTAGTGCATCTCAATGATGGTAGGTCAAAGCCATGATTTAGAACTCCAGGGAAAGTTGCAGAACAGCAGCAGCTGGGCCTGATGATGGCTCATTAAAACCACATGTTGGGAACACCCAGGTGCTGGGGTGCAAAGCAGCAGCAGTATGGTTAGGGCTACAGTCCTGACTTACTACCTGGAGACAGAGTGCAGAGCAACAGCAGTGCAACTCTGTTTGTCATGGGTCAAAGGCACAACTTAAGGACCTAGAGGCAGAGTGCAGAACAGCAGTAGCTCTAGTCCTAGAGATTGCAAGGCACTGAAGTGCCCTGATCCTGGAGGGTTAGGCACAGTAGTTACTGGGGCCCTTGGGAGCATGTCTCACTGCAAAAACAAATCTAGCCCCAGGGAGGAGACACAACAGTAGGGACACCAACCAGCTCCATCATCTAGATGTAGCATTGGTGAAGATGTTTTGAATCCTCAATAGCAAAGAATTCAAATATCCATAGTGTAAAGCTTGTTGGTGTCTTCCTGCTCTTCTTTACTTATGGAGTGAAATTCTAAGGAGGCCTCTCCTGGTGCCAAGTTTCTCTGGGATGGTGGCTGGGGTGACACAGGTAAAATACTTCCTATGGTTTTTTATGTAGTCATCTTTACTTTTTGAGCTCCTCGGAGTTTCTAGGGCTTCTTCATTACAGTCCAGAGCTTTCTAGGAGCATTTTTGTTACTTTGCATTTTATTTATTGTTTATATAGTTTTTATGTGAGGCAAGTGTCAAGAATTCCTAGGCCTCCATCTTGCAGTTGTCATCTCCCTATTTTATTTAAAAATTTTTTATATTTAAATTTTATACTTTATTTTGTTCTTTCTCATTTTATTTGATTTATCAAATCACTTAACCTCTCTAAGCCACAATTCCTAACCTGGAAAATAAGAAAAACTGTACCTACTTCAAAAGTTTTTTTTTTTTTTTTTAAGGATAAAACATGTAAATTAGTACTATATTATAGAATTTATCATATTAATTTACATGCTTTATCAAAATTATTTTCTCATTTTTTTTGGCTATATCTAGAGAGGAGCTTCCCAGGTGATGCTACTGGTTAAGAACCTGCCTGCCAATGCAGGAGACGTAAGAGATGAACTTTCAATCTCTGGGTTGGGAAGGTCTTCTGGAGGAGGGCATGGCAACCCACTCCAGTATTCTTGCCTGGAGAATCACAGCTTTCTCAAATCTAGAGACCTTAATATACAATTTGCACACTGTTGTTTGTCCTCATGCAATTCTTCAAATACATTTAGATCAACTCTTTTCTTTGCTTCTCTTTTTTTATAGCAATATCCTCTGTGTGTGTTTCTTCAGCTGGAAAATGGGAATGATTTAATTAGACTATCTCACAGGGCAGAGTGAGATACTCACCCCAAATTTATCCCTAGAGTTGTTGGAAATGAAGTCCAACACTTCTTGCTCCCCGTCTGGTGCTCCCTTAGCACAGTAAGAAAGGCCTAGAGTAAGGACTCAATTCTTAATCTAGAAAATAAGAACAATTGCACTTACCTCAAAAGCATTGTTTTGTAGATTATATGAAATAAAACTTCTTAATACATGCTTAATCAATGTTAGTCATCAGTATTCAGACACTATTCCATCCTGAAAATAGTGGAATTCCAAAATAGTGAAATTCCATAATTCCAGACACATTCCATTCTTCTCCCTGAGATCAATGTCTCTCCTTTGCTTCAAAACTCTAATCAAAATCTTTCATTTAGAGACTGGTGCAATAACTCTCAAAGCAGTTGGTGCACTGACCTATCCTAATGAGCAAAGGAAATGTCCATTTTTTAAAAATCCTATGTTTAAGGAAATGAGGGTAAAGAAAGTTTGTCTGTTTTTTGGACCAAGACAGTAGAGGTCTTCAGTGATTATTTTTCAACTGGCCAACCAAATTTTTTTTTTAAGGTAGTGAAAGGAGCCAAGAGTTTGACAAATGCAGTTCTCTATGGAAAAGATATGCAAATTCTGTAGAACATTCATCGGATTTGTAGGAAAACCTGGAGCTTGAAATGAGAAGTGGATTTGAACACCTGAATTTATTTATTTATTTATTTATTTGCTATTATATTATTATATGTATAATCCATGCTCACTATTGAAAATATAGAAAAAACAAATAATTAGGAAAAAATCCCTAATAATTATTTAACTAAGAGATCATGCTTTTCAAAAATTTGTTATATGGATATTCAGATGTTTTCAGATGTGTAGGTGTGTGTATGCATGTGTAATATGGTAAATAATGAATTAGTAAAAATTTTAACAAGAATGAGATTATGTTATTCATAGTTCTTTGTGTTTTTTCATCGATATCTTGAATATTTTTCCATGAAAAAAGTTCTAAATATCTTAAAGGCTTATGAAATTGCTTTTTTCATGCAATGTTTCAGGTTGGAGGAATCCTTTCATAATGTCTGCTGAAAAGTTCATTTTTGTGTCAGCTGCAATATCTGCTGTCAGCTAATTATTCTATTTAACTAGGGGGACACTGTAGAACTGATTTTGGTCAAATGAGAAATCTAAGCACTGAGGAGGTATGAGATTCCCAAGTACAGGTGGTCTTCTTTCTGCTGCCCTCAGCAGCCCTCAGAAATATTTTTTGAAAGTAAGCATTAAGAAATAGAATTTGTTCATCCCTTCAGGGGTAATGACTCAGTTAAGAAACATCTCTCTCATCGGTAGTTATGTTGGAGGTGCTCATCATAATTTTCTGTTCTGTAATAAAACTTCACTTAGAAATAGCTGGAAGGATTTCCACTTCTGTGGGAATGGGGATGGGGAGAAGGCAGAACCTTTGAAATGCTAGAAGTGCTGAGTGACTCCCATGTAACTGCCCATGAGGACAGAGGCTCTTGTATAGAACTTAACTACCTACCTATGCTAACATTTCTTGAGATTCTGGGCCTGCTGGCTGTGATTCCCCAAAGCCTTGCTACAGTGACATTTCTCAAATCCTGGACTGTCAGTCTTCATATGAGATACTGCATATACCTTCTCATTCAAAAGAATTCTAGAGAAGATCTGAGACTTTTGGAATCTGTTCTTCACATCCACAATTTGTAAGTTTGTTAAGCTTCCATGGCTGTTAAATCCCAAAGAGTAAATAAGTAGGGTTGCTTCATATCATTGTTTGAAGATGCTTCATGTTCTGCCAAATTAGGAAAAAAACACAAACCACATTTCGACTTCTTCCCTGTGGTATGGCTGTTACTGAAAACAGAGAAAGCCTGAAGAACTCTCCAGTGGCAGGTCTTCATTTTATGATTCTTCAGTGATTTCAAAATTTGAGGTTCTTTATTTCCATGCCAAAAAGAAAAGTATTCTTTTTATTCTGTTAGTTTCCCTAAAATCTGAAACATATCCAGACAGCTATTTTGGGGTCCCTGTTATAATTTTTACAAATAGTGTCCCTTTTTCTTTCCAAACATGAGTGTTAGAGACTCTGCCATAAATTATACTGAATATTAGTCCACCCATAATGTACTTAAAAATTTGTCTTATTTAAACTCTTAGACACACCTACTTTTAGAAACACCTCAAGACACACTTTAAGACACACTTAAACACCTACTCTTAGACACACCTCATCTGTAGTAAGAAAAATAAGTGGAAAAAATAAACCATCATTTTCTGGGTGATTATTAAATATCAGACACTGTACTGAGCAACTTGCACACGCTATCCAGATGTCTGTTGATATTATCTTGTGCTTTGAGATTTCTATAATTTTGGCACAAGTCCTCCAACATACATTGGTAGGTCTAGTGCTGCCCCTGTATTTCCTGTGAATCCTCAGGGAATTATGGTCTTATAATCACATCTGGTTTTGAGTTCCTGCTTCCACTAATCTCCCAGATAGTTTTTCCATCTTACATATAGCCAGTTAGAGAACTCTGTTCCTATCCCTCGATTTCTTCCCAAATTGCTCTCTCTTTGCAATGTGTAGCAAAGAGCACACTAGCAATTTGGAATCAAAGAGAGAGTTTCCACTGATGCAAAATGAGCAACTTGGGACTTAATTTTAGACATGCACCTATTTGCAAGTCTTTTGGCCATACTGATACAAGGAATTTCTCACTGGTTATCTTATTCCACAAGCTCCAAAGCATACTTCCATATTGCTCAGCTCTCTCTCTCTCTCTCTCTCTCTCTCTCTGTCTCTCTCTCTCTCTCTCTCTCTCTCTCTGTCTCTCTCTCTCTCTCTCTCTCTCTCTGTCTCTCTCAAGGTTTTCCTTATATCTTCCTGCTACGCTGTTTGCCAAGTTCCTCTAGAATCACTCTCCCCAAACTTAATTCTCTTGTTTTATTGCATAAAATAATGATTCTCTATCCATTTACTTATTGTATTAGTATGCTACTGCTGCTGTAACAAAATACCACAGACTGGTTTAAACAACAGAAACTTATTTTCTCACAGTTCTGGGTGCTAGTAGTCCAAAAGAACAAAGTGCCAGCAAGGTTGGTCTCCCTTCTTGGCTTGAAGATGTCACCTTCTTTTTGGATCTTCATATGGCCTTTTCTCTGGTCACATTTTACTTGTATCTCTTCTTCCTCTTATAGACACTGTTGCTCAGTCATGTCCAACTCTTGTGACCCCATGGACTGTAGCCCACCAGGCTCCTCTGTCCGTGGGATTTTCCAGGCAAGAATACTGGAGTGTGTTGCCATTTCCTTCTCCATTTTAGACACTAGTCCTGTTGTATTAAGTACCACCCTTATGACCTCATTTGCCTTAATCATCTCCTTAAAGACCCTATCTCCTAATACAGTCCCACTGAAAGTTAAAGCTTCAACATGAATTTTGCGGGACATAATTCTGTCCACAACACTCATCTTAAGGTCTATCATCTTGTATCCAAAGACAAACTAACATAATATGAAAAATATAAGCCCACACATACTGGAGACTCACCCTTCAGAAATACCTACAAAATAGTAGATGCTTTGAGATTTCACTCTCTCTATTCTCTCTCTCCTCTTCTTTCTTTTCTTTCTTCTTCCTTTTCCTCTTCTGCATCTTCTCATTATCCTCCTCCTTTTTTTCCTCTCTCTCCCTCTCTCTCAAGTCTAGCAATAGATGATGTAGTAGACTAAATAATCAGATCAGATCAGATCAGTCCCTCAGTCGTGACTGACTCTTTGCGACCCCATGAATCGCAGCACGCCAGGCCTCCCTGTCCATCACCAACACCCGGAGTTCACTCAGACTCACGTCAATCGAGTCAGTGATGCCATCCAGCCACCTCATCCTCTGTCGTCCTCTTCTCCTCTTGCCCCCAATCCCTCCAAGCATCAGAGTCTTTTCCAATGAGTCAACTCTTCACATGAGGTGGCCAAAGTACTGGAGTTTCAGCTTTAGCATCATTCCTTCCAAAGAAATCCCAGGGCTGATCTCCTTCAGAATGGACTGGTTGGATCTCCTTGCAGTCCAAGGGACTCTCAAGAGTCTTCTCCAACACCACAGTTCAAAAGCATCAATTTTTTGGTGCTCAGCCTTCTTCACAGTCCAACTCTCACATCCATACATGACCACAGGGAAAACCAAAGCCTTGACTAGACGAACCTTTGTTGGCAAAGAAATGTCTCTGCTTTTGAATATGCTATCTAAGTTGGTCAAATGTTATCTAGGACTGTGCTTAGTAAAACTTTAATCCAATTGTCTGCTGATGTGTGGGGCTGTACTTCTTCCCTGTTAGTTTTTTAGCCTGGGGCAAACCAGCCTTGAAGTCTACAGGCTTTATGGTAGAGCTAATGGTGACCTCCAAGAGGACTCATGCCAAAGGTCATCTCCTAGGACTTCTGCTAACAGTGCCCCTGTCCTGGCAGTGAGAACCTGCCAACCCACACCTCCACAGGAGATCATCCAACATTAGCAGGTAGGTCTGTTTCAGTCTTCTGTGGGGTCACTGCGCTTTTATCCTGGCTCTTGGTGTTCACAAGATTTTGTTTGTGCACTCCAATAGTGGAGTCTCTGTTTCCTCTAGTCTTGTGGAAGTCCTTTAATCAAATTCCACTGGCCTTCAATGTCAGATTCCCTGGAGATGCTTAGTCGTTTTGCAAGATCTCCAAACTAGGAAGCCTGATGTGAGGCTCAGAACCTTCACAACAATGAAGGAAATTCTTTGTTATTATTGTTATCCAGTTTGTGGGTCTTCCACTCAAAGATTATGGGATTTGATTTTATCATTATTGCACTCCTCCTATTGTCTCATCCCGGTTTTTCCTTTGTCTTTGGATGTGGGATATCTTTTTTGGAGCTGGTCTGGCAACCTCCTGTTGATGGTGGTTGAACAGACACAATTTCGGTGCTCTTACAGTAGGAGATGAACATACATACTTCTACTCTGCCATCTTGAACCAACTCTTCTGATTCCTCTTTTATTTATAAGGAAACTGAGACTTAGAGACCTTAAGCAATTTGTCAGAAGGCACACAATTAATAAGTGGTAGAATCTTGATTGGGCTTTCTCGGTGATCAGATGAGATCAATCGCTCAGTCATGTCTGACTCTTTGCGACCCCATGAATTGCAGCACACCAGGCCTCCCTGTCCATCACCAACTCCTGGAGTTCACTCAGACTCACGTCCATCGAGTCAGTGATGCCATCCAGCCACCTCATCCTCTGTCGTTCCCTTCTCCTCTTGCCCCCAATCCCTCCCAGCATCAGAGTCTTTTCCAATGAGTCAACTGTTTGCATGAGGTGGCCAAAGTACTGGAGTTTCAGCTTTAGCATCACTCCTTCCAAAGAAATCCCAGGTCTGATCTCCTTCAGAATGGACTGGTTGGATCTCCTTGCAGTCCAAGGGACTCTCAAGAGTCTTCTCCAACACCACACTTCAAAAGCATCAATTCTTCGGTGCTCAGCCTTCTTCGAAGTCCAACTCTCACATCCATACATGACCACAGGAAAAACCATAGCCTTGACTAGACGAACCTTTGTTGGCAAAGTAATGGCTCTGCTTTTGTATATGCTATCTAGGTTGGTCATAACTTTCCTTCCAAGGAGTAAGCTTCTTTTAATTTCATGGCTTCAGTCACCATCTGCAGTGATTTTGGAGCCCAGAAAAATAAAGTCTGACACTGTTTCTACTGTTTCCCCATCTATTTCCCATGAAGTGATGGGACCGGATGCCATGATTTTCGTTTTCTGAATGTTGAGCTTTAAGCCAACTTTTTCAGTCTCCACTTTCACTTTCATCAAGAGGCTTTTTAGTTCCTCTTCACTTTCTGCCATAAGGGTGGTGTCATCTGCATATCTGAGGTTATTGATATTTCTCCCAGCAATCTTGATTCCAGCTTGTGTTTCTTCCAGTCCAGCATTTCTCATGATGTACTCTGCATATAAGTTAAATAAACAAGGTGACAATATATAGCATTGATGTACTCCTTTTCCTATTTGGAACCAGTCTGTTGTTCCATGTCTAGTTCTAACTGTTGCTTCCTGACCTGCATACACATTTCTCAAGAGGCAGATCAGGTGGTCTTGTATTCCTATCTCTTTCAGAATTTTCCACAGTTTATTGTGATCCACACAGTCAAAGGCTTTGGCCTAGTCAATAAAGCAGAAATAGATGTTTTTCTGGAACTCTTTTGCTTTTTCCATGATCCAGTGGATGTTGGCAATTTGATCTCTGGTTCCTCTGCCTTTTCTAAAACCAACTTGAACATCTGGAAGTTCATGGTTCATGTATTGCTGAAGCCTGGCTTGGAGAATTTTGAGCATTACTTTACTAGCGTATTAGATGAGTGCAATTGTGCAGTAGTTTGAGCATTCTTTGGCATTGCTAGTGGTAAATAATCTGCTTAACAATGCAGGAGACACCAGAGATGTAGGTTCAGTCCCTGGGTCAGGAAGTTCCCCTGGAATAGAAGATGGCAACTTGCTCCAGTATTCATGTCTGGAACATTCTATGGACAGAGGAGCCTGGTGGAGTACAGTCCATGGAGCTGCAAAGAGTCAGATACAACTGTGCAACTGAGCACACAAGAACCAGTATTTAAACTTAGAAGAAGAAAGTTGCAGGTATTAATGTGTAAGGGTATATGAAGGTAGCACTAACAAGTAGAAACTGAAGTAGGAACTAAAACTTAAAAGAAACCTGACCATTTATTTAGTGGTTTGATTAGATGATTGTAGACCACTGATATAGAAGACACTACTACTACTAATTCGCTCCAGTCGTGTCCAACTCTGTGCAACCCTATGGACTGCAGCCTACCAGGCTTCTCCGTCCATGGGATTCTCCAGGCAAGAACACTGAAGTGGGTTGCCATTTCCTTCTCCAATGCATGAAAGTGGAAAGTGAAAGTGAAGTCGCTTAGTCGTGTCCGACTCTTAGCGACTCCATGGACTGTAGCCTACCAGGCTCCTCCATCCTTGGGATTTTCCGGGCAACAGTACTGGAGTAGGGTGCCATTGCCTTCTCCCATAGAAGACACGGTAGTAGTGAATATTACAAAAGGAAAACTTTCATCAGTTTATACATTATATAAATATATGCTTCAATGATTATTTAGAAATTAGGTTTTTATGGAAACATGCTCAGGAATGAGAGAATTTAATTCCACACGAGTGATTATGACACAGTCCTGGAACTCAAGCAGTGCATATTCTAGTGCATGTAGGATGGTGGGATGTGGAATTAGCTAAAGGATATCTTAATATTATGTAATGTAGCTTCTAAGATATAATGTTACTGTCCATGAGAGATTTGGATCACTCCTTTTTGCCTCTCAGAATTCATTTCTTGATATCTTCTTTGGGTATATGTGAGAGTAGGGTTAGAATTATAAGTATGTTCTCTCCTAACATATTTAATGTAGATCACATCCAACACATCAAAGTGAATCTCCCTAAGCCACATATGCACTATATGACAAATTTAATTTTAAGCATATTTTATATGAACTATTAATTTTGATTATGTTATACTAACAGATTGCTGTTCTACTCCCTGCTCTGTAATTGACTGTGAAGGATACCAGGATAGCTGCCCTCACATTGCTCATTTTCTTCCCAGACTACAGAAAAATGTCAGAGACTATCTCATTTCACCTCATCATAAAAGGTGAAATTAGGAATGGGATTCATAGAGGGGTTCTTGGAAGAAGTTGAATTTTAACTGGATTTTGAATAATAATGTAAACAAGTAGAGAAGGGAAGATATTTTCAAGTGGAATTGTGTGAGAAACGGCATGCATATGAGGCATTGCTTGGCAAACATAATATTCCCTGTGTTTAGAAATAGAAGAGAAGGATGAATTAGGGATGGACTCTGAAGAGGAATGTAGGCTTTAGTAAGAGTGGCCAATTTAGAGGTCAGTTTAGCCTCATTTCCTTTTCTATAGTGTCACTAGACAGATGGTAGTAATGCTACAGATTAAAAAATTCTGGACTTCATCAAGATGTTTGTTAAGGTTTTGGAACCTTATCTGGGTAATAGCATTGCTCAGAGGCCAATAGCTGGAAGTCTTTTACCAACAGGTGCTGATTAATGAATGAATGTTAAACCCAGAGGATAATATCTATTAGGGTCACACTACTAAAAGGCATGCAGATCAGATTTGCAGGTTATACAAGGTGTGGAAATAAAGCTGAAATGCAGAATGAAATAATCAGGATTCATAATGCTTTCTACAGGTAAAAGCTTAATGAGATGAAAAAAAAATGTTTTCTGCATTTTCCTTCATTCACGTTTTCAAACATTTATCTTGAGCACCTACTATATATATAAAGCATTAGGCTAGGTGATAGGGATACAAATGTAAAGAAAACATAATTTCTCAAGGAATTCAAAGTCTCACTGGAGGAGGCAGATAAATCAAATTTGTTAGAACAGTGTGGTAAGTGCTATGATAGAGATAAGCACAGAGTGCTATGAGAAGACAGAGAAAGAGCATTTAAATGAGTAAATGAGAAAGGTATTCATGAGATTGTGAAGTTTGAGCTGAATTTTAGAGAAGTTAGCTAGAATCTGATGAAACAAAAAAGATATTTTAGGTAGAAGAAAACAAATGGCTTTAAAGCAGTAAGACATATCAGGAAGGTCTGTCTGACTGTAAGTAATGGTACTAAAGAGTGATACAGTAATAAAATTGGACTGTGAGCTCACTGAAATTGAGATCATGATGTATCTACTTGCTGTTACCTGCAACTATATAGATCTTGTATTGGATGCAGATCAGCCCCTTAACATAGAGCACACAGCTTCTCAATGTTGCCCTCTGATTGTTCTGGTTCTCAGTTAGATGATGTTACACAGATTTATTGGTCTTCGGCCCATGTTACATTGTGGGGTTGGATAGCTGCAAACGTCTCAGGGTTTGATGACTCTAAAAAATGAGGCATTGCTTATTGTATCCAAAAATTGGGATTCCCTCTCCCTTCACAATCAAGTTTCATGAAATGACAATTGCCTGTACTCACAGTCGTGACTTCTCTAACTTCTGCAACTGGCCGATTGTTCAGTTCAGTCCCTCAGTTATTTCTGACCCTTTGCAACCCCATGGACTGCAGCATGCCAGGCTTCCCTGTCCATCACCAACTCCTGGAGCTTGCTCAAACTCATGCCCATCAGGTCGATGATGCCATCCAACCATCTCATCCTCTGTCATCCCCTTCTTCTCCTGCCTTCAGTCTTTCCCAGCATCAGGGTCTTTTCCAGTGAGTCAGCTCTTTGCATCAGGTGGCCAAAGTATTGGAGTTTCAGCTTCAGCATCAGTCCTTCCAATGAATATTCAGAATTGATTTCCTTTAGGATTGACTTGTTTGATCTCCTTGCAGTTCAAGGGACTCTCAAGAGTCTTCTCCAACACTACAGTTCAAAAGCATCAATTCTTCAGCGCTCAGCTTTCTTTATAGTCCAACTCTCACATCCATACGTGACCATTGGAAAAACCATAGCTTTCACTAGACAGACCGTTGTCAGCGAAGTAATGTCTCTGCTTTTTAATATGCTGTCTAGGTTGGTCAGAGCTTTTCTTCCAAGGAGCAAACGTCTTTTAATTTCATGGCCGCAGTCACCATCTGCAGTGATTTTGGAGCCCAAGAAAATAGTCTCTTACTGTTTCCATTGTTTCCCCATCTATTTGCCATGAAATGATGGGCCCAGATGCCATGATCTTTGTTGTTTGAATGTTGAGTTTTAAACCAGCTTTTTCACTCTCCTTGTTCATTTTCATCAAGAGGCTCTTCAGTTCCTCTTCTCTTTCTGCCATAAAAGTGGTGTCATCTGCATATCTGAGGTTAATGACACTTCTCCCAGCAATCTTGATTCCAGCTTGTGCTTCAGTGAGCCTGGCATTTTGCATGATGCAATCTGCTATAAGTTAAACAAGCAGGGTAACAATATATATCCTTTTTGTACTCCTTTCCCAATTTGGAACCAGTCAGTTGTTCCATGTCCAGTTCTGTTGCATCTTGACCTGCATACAGATTCCTCAGGAGGCAGGTGAGGTGGTCTGGTTTTCCCATCTCTTGAAGAATTTTCCACAGTTTGTTGTAGCCCAAACAGTCCAAGACTTTGGCATAGTCAATAAAGCAGTAGTTGTTTTTCTGGAACTCTCTTGCTTTTTCTATGATCCAATGGATGTTAGCTGATTGTAGTTATTGATTTTTCCTCCATGGCAGTGTACCTTGAACAACTCTTGTTCCTCTGCTAGCTCTCAAACCTCATAGTCCAAGGTCCCAATTTCAATAGGCCCCGATTGTTAGAGAAATGATAAATCATCTCAAAATGAAGCTTAAATTTCTGATAAACTCTTCATACCCATGTCATCAAGCATGTTTTGTCAGAGCCCAACAGAGTTTCAATGCACAGATTTCTTAGATCTGTGACCCCCAAATCTTGCCTCTTAGCTGGCTATTAGTATATAAGCTGACCTATGTTCAGATAGTAACATTTGGGGCTCCTGATACAAGAATGCAACAAAAATGGCAGTAACATCTAAAGAGAACCAGAAAACTTTATTTGACATAAGGTATAATCACAGTCAAATTTAATATATACACCCATTATTATCAATATATTTTCTTTCAATAGCAATTATGGGCAAACCTATATGTGTTACTTACCCCATCTCAGTAAGACTTAGCAACACCGTTTCAATAAATCAGTCTATTTTTGCTAGATATGATGTCATCTTGATGATATGATGACATCACAATGTCATTTGGCCTTTCATAAAACCACAGAATATGAAATCCTATAATGAACTTATGATCACTTAGTTCCACTCCTTTGTTTTACAATATGTAGAAGCTAAGTTCAGAAAGAGGAATTGGCTTGTATTGGGTTACACAGCTATTAAAATAAGACCTAGAATTGCAGTCTCTTGACTCCAAGTCTTGATATTCTTCTTCTTTGCCATACTGCTATGGATCATCATTTGAAAACAATTCCTAATGGGATGAATATTTAGTTTCCCATTTTCATTGTCCTCTCCACACGATCTTTTAAGGAAATTTTCTAGCATATCACAACTTGATAATATATGAAATTACATTTATCTCATTCAGTCTTATAACTAACTGAAATTGCTGTAGAAAAAAAGCTCAATCTTTATTGGACATTTTCATTTAGCAATGTCTTTGTTAATCCTACTGCCCTAGGATTAAGTCATGAATTGCCCTAGGAAACTTGCATGTTTATTGTCCAGTGATTACTCAGAGTGTTACCTAAAAGAAGGGATATTGGGAAGATGAAAACTAACATGTAGATATTGATCTCTGATAGCAAGCCGTGCATGCATGCTAAGTTATATTAGTTATGTTCGACTCTTTGCAGATAGCAAAGCCACTGACCAGCAAAATGTTATAATACTAAATAAATCAAAAAGTTGTTCAAGACCAGACACTTCCAGGAGATGGCAGTATAAGGCAGGTCTGGATTCAAAGGAAATTGAAAATTGTAAAAGGCGGGAGGTGGGGAAGGGAGGCGACTTTTTATTTCACGGTAATGGTTTTAAGATGGGGTTGTGCCAGTAACCAAAACTTGTATACAAACAACAGGCACTGATGTGACAATGTTGGTGTGAGATTTACTAGGCAATAGCTACAGAACATTTCAAAGAAAATACTGAGATTAAATACATCTTGCAAACTGTTTTAAATATTTCTAAGAAGTAAACACTGTGTGTGGTTAACAGTGAGATAAGTTTTTCAAAGTAAGACTCTAATCATATTATGTGTGGGAACACTTGATCAAAGTTCATAATATTTAATTTTTATTGATTGTCTGACATGTCAGGCACTATGTATTGGATATTTATATACACAAATCGTAGCATCTAATCTTCATCCTGTGAAGTAACTTCCATTATCAAAATTTTATAGATTAGGAGACTAAGTTTAGAGAGTTTAATAGCCTTCCTTATAGAAAATATTTACACATGAAATACAAAAATCCCATCTAACCTTTCATTATTTTTCTTTACAATTTTTTGACCTTTTTCTTTGGTACTTTTGGCCTTAATTCCCGATTAATTGAAAGTATGTTTACTTAAAGTGTAATAGACAGCATCTTTTGCAGCATTGCCAAAAGAAAGATATCCTCTTCATTATCAGATGAAAACAATTCTGAGCTATCCAACTTTCCAAATAACAATAGCAATTTTTCCCTGTTTCATTTGTTCGTGATTTACCTTTCTCTGACCTAGGATCCTGGCCTTTCAATCTGATTGGAGGTCTGATTAACAGATATAAAAAAAGAAAATGCAAATTACATGTGTAAATATACTGGGTTTGCTCTTTGTGAGCACACAGTGGGTTGTAAATACAGTATTTCTTGTATCAACCTGAACCAAACAATTTGCTCTATTTACTGAACGGAAGCCTGGGTTCCTCCTTTGTGTAGATCCTGGTGAGCAGGATCACTGCATTCAACAGTTTGGGCATATAGAAAGTTGCACCTATATCTCATTATTTTGCCTTTTATTTATTTATTTTCCTGCTTTTGTAGTTTGAAGTGCAAAAGAAAATTATGTCAGGCTTTACTAGAAGTCTTTTGGCTACCCAGAGACCTCAATAGGTAGCATTTTTTTTTTCCTTAGAGTTATCATAGTGTAGGATTTGGCACTCAGTCTTTCAAGGCCAAATGTTCAATTTTGTCTGTATTCTAAAGCTGATTAGTCTCCAAAGACCTGACTTACAATCACCAGCTTCACCAAAGACTGGCATTTAAACCGGAGAATTTGTTCATTATTTTATAATGATAGTTATAATTGTCAAAGGGATCATAATCATTCATTCTCTGATCAGCCCATTTTCTCCCAGTAACTTATAGGGGAAGTCAAAACATAATCAGAAGCTTGTTTGTGGATCACAGATATAGAACAAGAGGAGTGAGCTGCATGATTTGACTGGTCTGTAACATCAAGCTCTGGCTCTTCTACTTTCTAGTTATGGGGGCTTTGGGTGACCTACTTAACTTTGTACCTCAGTTTCCTCCTCTGTAAAGTGGGAATAACAATAATGCTTACTACTTTATGGGATTGCTGTTAGGATTAAATTAATAAATGCAAAGTGCTTAGAACAATGCCTGGCACATATTAAGTGCTCAAAACATGTTATTATTATTTTTATTACTTAATATATTGTTTGCACAATGGAAATACCCTGAATTCAACCCACTGGACCTCTCTTACCAGTCATTTATGGACTCTATCTTGTGCATGTCTTTACTTTACCTACTTTTCTGGCTTTAACTAGTATCTTTGTGTGAATGATGCCGAAATCTATATCTCCATCCCTGTTAGCTCTTCTGAGTTTCACACTTACATATTCTTTTGCCAGTGGGGCATCATCAACTCAACTGATGCTTCCCAAATTTTTCATGGCATGGTGAAAACAGAAAATGGAAATAATTATAACAACACATTGGACTTAATGCATAAGGTAGTGCATGCCTGAGGTTTGTACCCTGACAATCTGGGGACTTTAGCTGCCCCGGAAAACCCAGCCATGCTGAGGGTGGAGGAGTTCATATTCCCATATATAGTAACCCATTTGGGTCAAAGTTCTGACCTAGATATCTCACCAAACACCCCACACTCACCATGTCCAACATGAAGTTATTATCTCTCCCTTAAGGACAGATATTCTACTCATTATGACCTACCTACTCAGATATATTAAAGGCAGAAACTGGAACATTTTCTAGATTTCTCCTCTTCCAAACTTCTGATATCTAGTCAATAAATTTTGCCAATTTTCTCTATCAAATCTTTCTGGTCTCTGTCACTTCTCTCCATCCACCATGGTCCTAGTTTAACCACTGATCTCTACTCAGACACTCAGTTGTGTCCAACTCTTTGCGATCCCATGGACTATAACCCACCAGGCTCCTCTGTCCATGGTATTCTCCAGGCAAGAATACTGGAGTGGGCTGCCAAACCCTCCAGGACACCTTCCTGACCCAGGGGTCAAACCCCCATCTCTACATCTCTAGCTTTGGCACAAGGATTCTTTACCACTAGCTAGGAAGCCCCTAACCTTTTATCAGCACTGTTGTAATAGCTTCCTAAGCTATTGTCCTGCCATGCTCCACCCTCCCTTCCATCTTTCACACAATTGCTATGGTAATCTAAAACCAAACCTCACCTTATCATTCTTCTGCTTAAAATCCTTCAATGGCTGCCCATAATTTAGAACTGTGGTTCTAAAACTTTTCTTATGAAGTGTTATTCAAGAAAGATGACCTCTCACAAGAACTCTAAAAGCAAGGAAGGGCGGAGGGTGGTGGTGACAAGGACTACAAATTTGAAAATTCTTTAAAGTCTTATATTTTATCCTAAACTTATTCACTGGCCATTTTGAATTCTAAATGATAATACATGTTTCCTTTATTGTAGAAATATTGTTTCAAATTATATACCATCAAGTTAAAATTGATGTCTCATAAGCTTTGTCCCATGCCTTGGCATACTTTTTAACACAACTTGGAAAACCCCAGTGTAATAAACTGGCAAAGGACAAAGTCCAAGCTGGCTTCCATGGCCTTCATGATCTGGCCTCTGATTATCTCCATTCTCCCTCCTGTTGCTCTGGTAGCACTGAATCAGGTGTACTTCTATGCCCACATCATGCTATTTCTGAACCTTCTACCAAGAAGCCTTCCATCTGCTCCTATTACCACCCTTTTTGTTCAATTATTCTAACTAGGTATTCTGAATTATTCTAACTCTTCCTTTAAAATCCAGTACATGTGTCTCAGCTGTCATATTCTTCAAGACTCCTCTCCTGCCATGTGCTTGGCTGGATTAAGTGCTTTTCCTCTGTTACTCCCCCAGTGCTGTGGGTTTATATTGATTGTAACATTTAACCCACTACATTGATATTCTCTCTCTTTTACCTTTCTTTCACTTCCTATTAAAATATAAGCTTCACTGAAACAGATTTTGCGCATAGATCACTTTCTAGGTACTCAACAAAAATTTTAATATTTGACTGAATTCTGAATAATTTAAACTTATATTGTAGACCAATCCTCACTTTGTTTTCTTTTTTATTTTTATTTTTTAAAATATAAATTTATTTATTTTAATTGGAGGTTAATTACTTTACAATGTTGTATTTGTTTTGCCATACATCAACATGAATCCGCCACAAGTATATACTTGTTCCCCATCCCGAAGACCCCTTCCTCCTCCCTCCCTGTACCATCCCTCTGGGTTGTCCCAGTGCAACAGCCCCAAGCAACCAGTATCATGAATCGAACTTGGACTGGCGATTCATTTCATATATGATATCATGCATGTTTCAACACCATTCTCCCAAATCATCCCGCCCTCTCCCTCTCCCACAGAGTCCAAAAGACTGTTCTATACATCTGTGTCTCTTTTGCTGTCTCGCATACAGGGTTGTCATTACCATCTTTCTAAATTCCATATATATGTGTTCAGTTCAGTTCAGTTCAGTCGCTCAGTCATGTCCGACTCTTTGCGATCCCATGAATTGCAGCCCGCCAGGCCTCCCTGTCCATCACCAACTCCCGGAGTTCACTCAAACTCACGTCCATCAAGTTGGTGATGCCATCCAGCCATCTCATCCTCTGTCATCCCCTTCTCCTACTGCCCTCAATCCCTCCCAGCATCAGAGTCTTTTCCAATGAGTCTACTCTTCTCATGAGGTGGCCAAAGTACTGGAGTTTCAGCTTTAGCATCATTCCTTCCAAAGAAATCCCAGGATTGATCTCCTTTAGAATGGACAGGTTAGATCTCCTTGCAGTCCAACGGACTCTCAAGAGTCTTCTCCAACACTACAGTTCAAAAGCATCAATTCTTTGGTGCTCAGCTTTTTTCACAGTCCAACTCTCACATCCATACATGAGTACTGGAAAAACCATAGCCTTGACTAGATGGACCTTTGTTGGCAAAGTAATGTATCTGCTTTTTAATATGTTATCCAGGTTGGTCATAACATTCCTTCCAAGGAGTAAGCGTCTTTTAATTTCATGGCTGCAGTCACCATCTGCATTAGTATACTGTATTGGTGTTTTTCTTTCTGGCTTACTTCAGTCTGTATAATAGGCTCCAGTTTCATCCACCTCATTAGAAGTGATTAAAATGTATTCTTTTTAATGGCTAAGTAATACTCCATTGTGTATATGTACCACAGCTTTCTTATCCATTCATCTGCTGATGGACATCTAGGTTGCTTCCATGTCCTGGCTATTATAAACAGTGCTGCGATGAACATTGGGGTACACGTGTCTCTTTCCCTTCTGGTTTCCTCAGTGTGTATGCCCAGCAGTGGGATTGCTGGATCATAGGGCAGTTCTATTTCCAGTTTTTTAAGGAATCTCCACACTTTTCTCCAGAGTGACTGTACTAGTTTGCATTCCCACCAACAGTGTAAGAGGGTTCCCTTTTCTCCACACCCTCTCCAGCATTTATTGCTTGTAAACTTTTGGATAGCAGCCATTGCTACTCCCAGAATATTGGAAATAAAAGCAAAAATAAACAAATGGGACCTAATTAAAATTAAAAGCTTCTGCACAACAAAGAAAACTATAAGCAAGGTGAAAAGACAGCCTTCAGAATGGGAGAAAATAATAGCAAATGAAGCAACTGACAAAGAACTAATCTCAAAAATATACAAGCAACTCCTGAAGCTCAATTCCAGAAAAATAAACGACCCAATCAAAAAATGGGCCAAAGAACTAAACAGACATTTTTCCAAAGAAGACATACAGATGGCTAACAAACACATGAAAAGCTGCTCAACATCACTCATTGTCAGAGAAATACAAATCAAAACCACAATGAGGTACCATTTCACACTAATCCTCTTTGATTGGCAAATCCTTTCCTTAGATACTGTAATACCATTATCACTTTATAACCAAGACTACACATAGTCTGCCCCTTTATGTGTTTATTTCATACTGTACCTCTTGGAGAAAAAAACTCAATTATTTGGAAACATTTTATGTAGTCTACAAATATCCCTTTTCTGTTATATGCTGATTGTTTTTAAAATCAAAACCACTTATTCTTTGGTCTGGGAGGAAATATAAAGAAAATAGAAATATCATAAACAATTAAGAGAAATACTAAATAAAGATGCATCAGACAATGGCAGAGGAGAAAAGTAAAACTAGAAGTTTAAGATTATTGAATGAAAACTAGTTCTATCAGTGAAAAGTCTCACTTCTTATACATAGATATCTTCCATTGTTGATCTGTTTTGTTTGAATGTCATTTTGGAAAAAGATACTTTCTATCATTTCAGAAAGAGATACATGTCAAAGTGTATGGAGATTTCTATACAAACAATAGATTTTTGTAATGTGTTTGTTCATATAGTATTCTGTTAGGACTGAATTTGCCTAAGCTCCATATATAAATAGAATGATGATAATGATGACGTTTATACCTTAGGAACTCTAGAACTGTCTCTTTATTTGTCATTTTAAATTTCTCTCAAATATTTCTTTTTATCTTATCTTTTAGATTTTTGAAACTTTTTGTGCTATAGAATGGATTAAAACCATAGGATATCCAGTCTTTTACACCTTTGAAAACTATCACTCAAAAAGTATTTTTTAATGAAAGATACTTTGAAAACAAATCTGAATTGTGTTTTGCAATGAAATATTAATCTGCTAATTTTAGGCTATTTCAAGCTAGACTAAATAAAAATTTAGAGAAGCAGGATTTTTTTCCCATTGGTAGTGGCATGTTGCAGAATGCATTAAATCTATTCTCCTGCTCCTATAGCCAATAGTTGGGAATAATGATTCCAAATCAGCAGTACTCTTCAGTTTCTGAGGTATGTTACAAGCTACATTTTCAAAGCTGACTGGGTAAGATTGTTGGCACATTGGTTGAATTGTAAATGCAAATCTGTATAGTACGTAATTAACACATTCCTGAAACAATAAATTATCTCTGTGATGTGAAAATGGAAACATTAGGCAAATCATGTGACAGTGAGTGAAAATGTTAGTCAGTCAGTTGTGTCTGACTCTTTGAGACCACATGAACTGTAGCCTAGCAGGCTCCTCTGTCAATGGAATTATCCAAGCAAGAATACTGGAGTGGTAGGCCGTTCCATTTCCCAGGGGATCTTCCCAACCCAGGGATCTAACCTGGGTCTCCTGCATTGCAGGCAGATTCTTTACTGTCTGAGCCTCCAGGGAAGCCCATGGTAAATCATAAGTAGTTTTATTTGTGAAAGAATTTAGAGAGTATTTTGAGGGCCACATTTCAAAGAAATGCTATTTAATTGCTGATACTTTTATTGTTTGCCAACATAGTCCATACTTACCTTACTTCATTATATAGACCTGTTCATATTTTCAAATAGCACAGGTTAACATAACGCCTTTCCAAACTTCCTTAGAAAATGCATAATGAATAGCCATAGCTACCCTGCAAGAACCCCAGATCATCATTTTCTCCCAAGATACTTTGAATGTCCTGTAAAGGATGAGGAGTAGGTGGGTGGGTGGTATATCACATGCTCCACAAAGTAGAACTTTTGGCCACTCAGTGGCAACTGCCATTAGCTTCAATATTATAATCAAATGCAAGTTACATACAAAAAATTGAGGCTCAAGCAAATAATGGCTTACTTTTTAACATAAAAGCAAGTGTGGAAGTATATCATTGCTGGTGTTGATTTAGTTGTTCAATAATGCCATCTGGACCCAAGGAAGTTCTATTTTTTTTTTCTAACTTGCTTTTCTATTTTTTTTTTGATGTATGAAAATATTTTTAATCTCACATATAATTAATAAAATGCAAATTAAATCATCAAAATCTTTTTTAAAAATAAATACAATAATTAAAATCACAGATGCTATTTTTCACCTATCAAATAGCAAAGTTAAGTGTTGGGAAGGAGATGGAATCAGGTACTTCTGTATGTTGTTAGCAAAGATGTAAATTGCAGACTGTTTGGAGGGCAATTTGACAATATTCAAAACTAAAATACACATTTCTGAGTTTTAAATCAACTGCTTAAAAGGTTCCCATGGAAGATGGCAGAGGAATAGGATGGGGAGACCACTTTCTTCCCCACAAATTCATCAAAAGAGCATTTAAATGCTAAGTAAATTCCACAAAACAACTTCTGAATGCTGGCAGAGGACATCAGGCACCCAGAAAAGCAGCCCATTGTCATCAAAAGGAGGTAGGAAAAAATATAAAGACAAAAAAAGAGACAAAAGAGGTAGGGATGGAGTCCCTTCCCGGGAAGGGAGTCTTAAAAAGAGAGGTTTCCAAACACCAGGAAACACTCTCACTGCCGAGTCTGTGGCAAGCCTTGGAGGCACAGAGGGCAACATAACAGGGAGGAAAAATAAATAATTAAAACCCACAGATTACGAGCCCAACGGTAACTCCCCCAGCGGAGAAGCAGTGCAGACGCCTTCACCCACCACTAGTAAGCATGGCCTGGGCAGGGAGGCGCGGGCTGCAATGCTTAGAGTAAGGACTGAGCCCGAATGCCCCAAGGGCAATCTGAGGGAACTAACTTGGGCTAGCAAACAAGACTGTGGGATAGCTACCACGCAAAAAGCCCTAACCTAAGACACCGCCAGGCCTACTCACAAAACAAAGGACTGAACAGAGATAGCCAGCTGCAGACCATCCCCCTCTGGTGACCTAAGAGAGCCCTAAGGGGGCAATCACAGTCCCAGAAAGACATTATCTACCAAACTGCAACAGGTTTCTTTGCTAACTGAGACTTCTTGGGTTCTGGACAGTCAACATCCACCTGAGAAGGTGCACCAGTTGTACACCCAGAAAACCGAGCAGCAGGGATGGGGGCAGGCACGCAGCGACTGCACTCACCAAACACCTCATCACCTGAGCTGCTTGGACCTGGAAAGGGCACAAAACGCAGGCCCAACGGAGTCTGTGCCTCTGAAGACTACCCGAGTGCCTGAACCTGAGCGGCTTAGAACTGGGAGGTGCAGGCAGCCCAGGGCCGGCCTCCGATGGTTCCCAGTGGAGCAATCTAGAACCTGAGCAGTGTGGGCAGGGAGGGCACACCCGCTGTGAGTGAGGCCAGGCCCAGTGTGGCTGAGACACTGCGAGCACACGCCAGTGTTATGTTTGCAGCGTTCTTCCCTCCCCACAGCACGACTGGACAAGTGAGCCTAAAATAAAGTGTCCACCACCGCCCCCCTTGTGTCAGGGCAGAAATCAGACACTGAAGAGACGAGCAAACAGAAGAAGCTAAAACAGAGGGAACCACCTTGGAAGTGACAGGTGCAATAGATTAAAACCCTGTAGTTGGTACAGACTACATAGAAATGGGCCTATAGATCTTGAGAAATATAAGCCAGACCAAGGAACTATCCAAAAATGAACTGACCCCACACTGCCCACAACACCACCAGAGAAAGTCCTAGATAAGTTTTTTTTTTTTTTTTTTTACTATTTGTATGATCATTCGTTTTAATTTTCGTTTTCTTTTTTTTTTTAAATTTTAAGTCCTCTATTACTCCTTTAATTTTCATTTTTATAACCTACTATTACTTTGAAACAAAAAGACCCTATTTTTTTAAAACAAACTTCATACATATGTGTGTATATATATATATATATATATATATATATATATATATATGTATATATATGTATATATATATATAATGTTTGTGACTTTGGTTTTTTTTTTTTCTTCTTCTTCTTTTCTTTAATATAGTGTTTTTGAAAATCCAACCTCTCCTCTAGATTTTTAATATTTTCTTTTTGGTATTTGATATCAATTTGGTACCTTTAAGAACCCGATCTTCAGTATCCATTTTTACTTGGGAGTGAGATTACCGGCTTGACTGTTCTCTGCCTCTTTGGACTCTCCTTTTTCTCCACAAGGTCGCCTCTGTCTCCTCCCTTCCCCTTCTCTTCTCTACCTAACTCTGTGAATCTCTGTGTGTTCCAGACAGTGGAGATCACTCAGGGAATTGATTACTGGCTGGATCTGTCTCTAACCTTTTGATTCCCCCCTTTTATCCTCCAGCCCACTTCTGTCTCCTTTCTCGCTATTCTCTTCTCTGTATAACTCCATGAACATCTCTGAGTGGTCCAGACTGTGGAGCACACATAAGGAAGTGATTACTGGTTAGCTCGCTCTCTCCTCTTTTGATTCCACCTCATCTCTTTCAGGTCACCTCTAACTCCCTCCTCCCTCTTCTCTTGTCCATGTAACTCTGTGAACCTCTCTGGGTGTCCCTTACTGTAGAGAAAATTTTCATCTTTAACCTAGATGTTTTATCAACAGTTCTGTATAGAAGGAGAAGTCTTGAGACTACTGTAAAAATAAGTCTGAAAACCAGAAGCAGGAGGCTTAAGTCCAAATTCTGAAAAGACCAGAGAACTCCTGACTCCAGGGAACATTAATCAACAGGAGCTCGTCAAATGCCTCCATACCTACACTGAAAACAAGCACCACCCAAGGGCCAAGTTCCAGAGCAAGACATACCATGCAAATTCTCCAGCAACACAGGAACACAATCCTGAGCTTCAATATACAGGCTGCCGAAAGTTACTCCCAAACCATTGACAACTCATTACTGGACACTTCATTGCATTCCAGAGAGAAGAAATCAAGCTCCACCCACCAGAACACCGACACAAGCTTCCCTAACCAAAAAACCTTGACAAGCCACCCATACAACCCCACCCATAGCAAGGAAACTCCACAATAAAGAGAACTCCACAAACTGCCAGAATACAGATAGGCCACCCCAAACTCAGCAATATAAACAAGATGAAGAGACAGAGGAATACCCAGCAGGTAAAGAAACAGGATAAATGCCCACCAAACCAAAGAGAAGAGGAAGAGATGGGGAATCTACTTGATAAAGAATTCTGAATAATGATACTGAAAATGATTAAAAATCTTGAAATCAAAATGGAATCACAGAAAAATAGCCTGGAGACAAGGATTGAGAAGATGCAAGAAAGGTTTAACAAGGACCTAGAAGAAATAAAAAAGAGTCAATATATAATGAATAATGCAATAAATGAGATCAAAAATACTCTGGAGGCAACAAATAGTAGAATAATAGAGACAGAAGATAGGATTAGTGAAGTAGAAGATAGAATGGTAGAAATAAATGAATCAGAGAGGAAAAAAGAAAAACGACATAATAGAAATGAAGACAATCTCAGAGACCTCCAGGACAATATCAAATGCCCCAACATTCGAATCATAGGAGTCCCAGAAGAAGACAAAAAGAAAGACCATGAGAAAATACTTGAGGAGATAATAGTTGAAAACATCCCTAAAATGGGAAAGGAAATTATCACCCCAGTCCAAGAAACCCAGAGAGTCCCAAAAAGGATAAACCCAAGGAGAAACACCCCAAGACACATATTAATCAAAGTAACAAAGAACAAACACAAAGAACAAATATTAAAAGCAGCAAGGGAAAAACAACAAATAACAGACAAGGGGATTCCCATAAGGATAACAGCTGATCTTTCAATAGAAACTCTTCAGGCCAGAAGGGAATGGCAGAAAATACTTAAAGTGATGAAAGAAAATAACCTACAGCCCAGATTACTGTACCCAGCAAGGATCATGTTCAAATATGAAGGAGAAATCAAAAGCTTTACAGACAAGCAAAAGCTGAGAGAATTCAGCACCACCAAACCAGCTCTCCAACAAATGCTAAAGGTTATTCTCTAGACAGGAGAATCAAAAAGGGTGTATAAACTCGAACCCAAAACAATAAAGTAAATGGCAACAGGATCATACTTATCAATAATTACCTTAAATGTAAATGGGTTGAATGCCACAACCAAAAGACAAAGACTGGCTGAATGGATGGAAAAACAAGACTGCTATATATGTTGTCTACAAGGGACCCACCTCAAAACAGGGGACACATACAGACTGAAATTGAAGGGCTGGAAAAAGATATTCCACGCAAATAGAGACCAAAGGAAAGCAGGAGTAACAATACTCATATCAGATAAAATAGACTTTAAAAAAAAGGCTGTGAAAAGAGACAAAGAAGGACACTACATAATGCTCAAAGGATCAGTCCAAGAAGAAGATACAACAATTACAAATATATATGCACCCAACTTAGGAGCACCACAATATGTAAGACAAATGCTAACAAGTATGAGAGGGGAAATTAACAATAACACAATAATAGTGGGAGACTTTAATACCCCACTTACACCTATGGATAGATTGACTAAACAGAAAATTAACAAGGAAACACAAACTTTAAATGATACAATAGACCAGTTAGACCTAATTGGTATCTATAGGACATTTCACCCCAAAACAATGAATTTCACCTTTTTCTCAAGCACACACTGAACATTCTCCAGGATAGATCACATCTTGGGCCATAAATCTAGCCTTGGTAAGCTCAAAAAAATTGAAATCATTCCAAGCATCTTTGCTAACCACAATGCCATAAGATTAGACCTCAGTTAAAGAAGAAAAACTATTAAAAATTACAACATATGGAGGCTGAACAACACCCTGCTGAATAACCAACAAATCACTGCTGCTGCTGCTGCAAAGTCACTTCAGTCGTGTCCGACTATTAGCGACACATAGACTGCAGCCCACCAGGGTCCTCCATCCATGGGATTTTCCAGGCAAGAGTACTGGAGTGGGGTGCCATTGCCTTCACCACAACAAATCAAAGAAGGAATCAAAAGAGAAATCAAAATATGCATAGAAATGAATGAAAATGAAAATACAACAACCCAAAATCTGTGGGACACTGTAAAAGCAGTGCTAAGGGGACAACTCATAGCAATACAGGCATACTTCAAGAAACAAGAAAAAAGTCAAATAAATAACCTAACTATACACCTAAAGCAACGAGAAAAGGAAGAAATGAAGAACCCCAGGGTTAGTAGAAGAAAATAAATCTTAAAAATTAGGGCAGAAATAAATGCAAAAGAAACAAAAAAGACCATAGCAAAAATCAACAAAGCCAAAAGCTGGTTCTTTGAAAGGATAAATAAAATTGACAAAGCATTAGCCAGACTCATCAAGAAACAAAGGGAGAAAAATCAAATCAATAAAATTAGAAATGAAAATGGAGAGATCACAACAGATAACACAGACATACAAAGGATCATAAGAGACTACTATCAGCAATTATATGCCAATAAAATGGACAACGTGGAAGAAGTGGACAAATTATTAGAAAAGTACAACTTTCCAAAACTGAACCAGGAAGAAATAGAAAACTTAACAGACACATCACAAGCATGGCAATTGAAACCGTAATCAGAAATCTTCCAGAAAACAAAAGCCCAGGTCCAGACGGCTTCACAGCTGAATTCTACCAAAAATTTAGAGAAGAGCTAACACCTATCCTACTCAAACTCTTCCAGAAGATTGCAGAGGAAGGCAAACTTCCAAACTCATTCTATGAGGCCACCAGCACCCTAATACCAAAACCTGACAAAGATGCCACAAAAAAAGAAAACTACAGGGCAATATCACTGATGAACATAGATGCAAAACTCCTTAACAAAATTCTAGCAATCCGAATCCAACAATACATTAAAAAGATCATACACCATGACCAAGTGGGCTTTATCCCAGGGATGCAAGGATTCTTTAATATCCACAAATCAACCAATGTAATACACCACATTAACAAATTGAAAAATAAAAGCCATATGATTATCTCAATAGATGCAGAGAAAGCCTTTGACAAAATTCAACATCCATTTATGATAAAAAAAAAAAAAAAACTCTCCAGAAAGCAAGAATATAAGGAACATACCTCAGCATAATAAAAGCTATATATGACAAACCCACAGCAAACATTATCCTCAATGGTGAAGAATTGAAAGCATTTCGCCTAAAGTCAGGAACAAGACAAGGGTGTCCACTTTCACAATGACTATTCAACATAGTTTTGGAAGTTTTGGCCACAGCAATCAGAGCAGAAAAAGAAATAAAGGGAATGCAAATTGGAAAAGAAGAAGTAAAACTCTCACTGTTTGCAGATGACATGATCCTCTACATAGAAAACCCTAAAGACTCCACCAGAAAATTACTAGAGCCAATCAATGAATGTAGTAAATTTGCAGGATATAAAATCAAGATGCAGAAATCCCTTGTATTCCTATACACTAATAATGAGAAAATAGAAAGGGAATTTAAGGAAACAATTCCATTCACCATTGCAACAAAAAGAATAAAATACTTAGGAATATATCTACCTAAAGAAACTAAAGACCTATATATAGAAAATTATAAAACACTGGTGAAATAAATCAAAAGGACACTAATAGATGGAGAAATATACCATGTTCATGGATCAGAAGAATCAATATAGTGAAAATGAGTATACTACCTAAAGCAATCTATAGATTCAATGCAATCCCTATCAAGCTACCAACAGTATTTTTCACATAACTAGAACAAATCATTTCACAATTTGTATGGAAATACAGAAACCTCGAATAGTCAAAGCAATTTGAGAAAGAAGAATGAAACTGGAGGAATCGACCTGCCTGACTTCAGGCTCTACTACAAAGCCACAGTCATCAAGACAGTATGGTACTGGCACAAAGACAGAAATATAGATCAATGGAACAAAATAGAAAGCCCAGAGATAAATCCACACACATATGGACACTGTATCTTTGACAAAGGAGGCAAGAATATACAATGGAGAAAAGACAATCTCTTTAACAAGTGGTGCTGGGGAAACTGGTCAACCACTTGTAAAAGAATGAAACTAGAACACTTTCTAACACCATACACAAAAATAAACTCAAAATGGATTAATGATCTAAAAGTAAGACCAGAAACTATACAACTCCTAGAGGAGAACATAGGCAAAACACTCTCCGATGTAAATCACAGCAGGATCCTCTATGACTACCTCCCAGAATACAGGAAATAAAAGCAAAAATAAAGAAATGGGGCCTAATTAAAATTAAAATCTTCTGCAGAACAAAGGAAACTATAAGCAAGGTGAAAAGACAGCCTTCAGAATGGGAAAAAATAATAGCAAATGAAGCAACTGACAAACAACTAATCTCAAAAATATACAAGCAACTCCTGAAGCTCAATTCCAGAAAAATAAACGACCCAATAAAGAAATAGGCCAAAGAACTAAATAGACATTTCTCCAAAGAAGACATACAGATGGCTAACAAACACATGAAAAGATGCTCAATATCACTCATTATCAGAAAAATACAAATCAAAACCACAATGAGGTACCATTTAATGCCAGTCAGAATTGCTGCGATTGAAAAGTGTACAAGCAATAAATGCTGGAGAGGGTGTGGAGAAAAAGGAATCCTCTTACACAGTTGGGAATGCAAACTAGTATAGCCACTATGGAGAACAGTGTTGAGAGTCCTTAAAAAAAAAAAAAAAAACTAGAAATAGAACTGCCTAATGACCCAGCGACGGAGAAGGCAATGGCATCCCACTCCAGTACTCTTGCCTGGAAAATCCCATGGACGGAGGAGCCTGGTGGACTCTAGTTCATGGGGTCGCTGGGAGTCCAACACAACTGAGCGACTTCACTTTCACTTTTCACTTTCATGCATTGGAGAAGGAAATGGCAACCTACTCCAGTGTTCTTGCCTGGAGAATCCCAGGGACGGGGGAGCCTGGTGGGCTGCTGTCTATGGGGTCACATTGAGTCAGACACGACTCAAGTGACTTAGCATAGTGTAGCATATGACCCAGCGATCCCACTGCTGGGCATACTCTCCGAGGAAACCAGAATAGAGACACATGTACCCCAATGTTCATCGCAGCACTGTTTATAACAGCCAGGACATGGAAGCAACGTAGGTGTCCATCAGCAGATGAATGAATAAGAAAGTTGTGGTACATATACACAGTGGAGTATTACTCAGGCATTAAAAAGAATACTTTTGAATCAGTTCTAATGAGGTGGATGAAACTGGAGCCTATTATATAGAGTGAAGTAAGCCAGAAAGAAAAACATCAATACAGTATACTAATGCATATATATGGAATTTAGAAAGATGGTTAAAATAACCCTGTATGCGAGAGAGCAAAAGAGACACAGATGTATAGAATAGTCTTTTGGACTCTGTGGGAGAGGGAGAGGGTGGAATGATTTGGGAGAATGGCATTGAAACATGTGTAATATCATCTAAGAAATGGATCAACAGTCCAGGTTCGATGCAGGATATAGGATGCTTGGGGCTGGTGCACTGGGATGACCCAGAGGGATGGTATGCGGAGGGAGGTGGGAGGGGTGTTCAGGATGGGGAACACGTGTACACCTGCGCAGATTCATGTTGATGTATGGCAAAACCAATACAAATATTGCAAAGTAATTAGCCTCCAATAAAAAAAAAAAAGTTTTCCACAGCCAAACTTTATAGATAATAAGCCTTAATCATGTGAGAAAGCAACTTTAAGGTATTCCAACTGTGTTTCAGCTAGTAAGTTTGTATTAATATTGTAATATCTAGTTCATATCTAAGCTTTTAATAAAGACATGAGATCTCTAGCTTGTTTATGTCCGTGTACACATTATACATATGAAATATCTCTAATTCTAAAAGGTATTTTTGGGATTGGAATTGCAAAGAACTCTATTTAATTTTAATAAAAAGTGATTACATTAAAAAATACACATTTCCTTTGATCCCACAATATATAAACTTTTCGAACAGTTCTATTTACATATGACTGTAAGGATGTAGATATAATGATGTTCACTGCATTATTTTTTTTAGGCATAGAGTAAATATTTATTCAGTGAGTCAGCCTGAATTTTATGTAGTTTTCATAGGTTATGTTCAGTATTTTATCTATGTTTTCTCAACTAGCAAGGTATTTAGTAAAGAATAAATAATGACTGCTAGTATAGGATCTATTTTTAATTTTTAGTTGAAGTATAATTAACAATACATTAGTTTCAGGTGTACAGATTCAGTTATAGTATAGACCTTTGAAAAGATGTGATTATTTAATATTTTGCTGAATTTGAGTTTAAATTTGTCTTTTTCCTTGAAACTAATCTTGTTTCATTTTTTCATGTCTTGTTTGAATCTTTAATTCAAAAGATGTGTATTTAGCCTCCAATTTAAATAAATTTAAATTAAAAAAATAAAATAAAAGATGTGTATTTTAAAAGCTAGTTTGAATACCTGTATCTCTTAAAGTGCCTCAAATCTGTTTTATTGTTTTCTTTCTTTCTTTATTTATTTAGAGGCTAATTACTTTACAATATTTTATTGGTTTTGCCATATATTGACATGACTCCACCACAGGTGTACATGACTTCCACATTCTGAACCCCCTCTTACCTCCCTCCCCATCTCATCCCTCTGGGTCATCCCAACACACTAGCCCTGACCACCCTATATCATGCATCAAGCCCGGACTGGCGATCTGTTTCACATATGATAATATACATGTTTCAATGTCATTCTCCCGAATCATCCCACCCCCGCCCTCTCCCACAAAGTCCAAAAGACTGTTCTATACATCTGTGTTTCTTTTGCTGTCTCACATACAGGGTTATCATTAACATCTTTCTAAATTCCATATATATGCGTTATTATACTGTATTGGTATTTTTCTTTCTGGCTTACTTCACTCTGTAAAATAGGCTTCAGTTTAATCCACCTCATTAGAACTGATTCAAAAGTATTCTTTTTAATGGCTGAGTAATACTCCATTGTGTATATGTACCACAGCTTTCTTATTCATTCATCTGCTGATGGACATCTAGGTTACTTCCATGTCCTGGCTATTATAAACATTGCTGTGATAAAGATTGCGGTACACATGTCTCTTTCAATTCTGGTTTCCTTGGTGTATATGCCCAGAAGTTGGATTGCTGGGTCGTATGCCAGTTCTATTTCCAGTTTTTTAAGGAACCTCCACACTGTTCTCCATAGTGGCTGTACTAGTTTGCATTCCCACCAACAGCATAAGAGAGTTCCCTTTTCTTCACACCCTCTGCAGTATTTACTGCTTGTAGATTTTTATTCCATGTTCAAGGTCAGGAGGGATGGCTGTGAGGAGATACCCCTCATCCAAGATAAGAGAAACCCAAGTAAGATGGTAGGTGTTGCAAGAGGACATCAGAGGGCAGACACACTGAAACCATAATCACAGAAAACTAGTCAATCTAATCACACTTGGACCAGAGCCTTGTCTAACTCAATGAAACTAAGCCATGCCATATGGGGCCACGCAAGACGGGAGGGTCATAGTGGAGAGGTCTGACAGAATGTGTTCCGCTGGAGAAGGGAATGGAAAACCACTTCAGTATCCTTCCCTTGAGAACCTCATGAACAGTATGAAAAGGCAAAATGATAGAATACTGAAAGGGGAACTCCCCAGGTCGGTAGGTGCCCAATATGCTACTGGAGATCACTGGATAAATAACTCCAGAAAGAATGAAAGGATGGAACCAAAGCAAAAACAATACCCAGTTATGGATGTGAATGGTGACAGAAGCAAGATCCTGTTGCATAGGAACCTGGAATGTTTGGTCCATTAATCAAGGGTAATTGGAAGTGGTCAAACAGGAGATGGCAAGAGTGAATTTTGACATTATAGGAATCAGTGAACTAAAATGGGCTGGAAGGGGTGAATTTAACTCAGATGACCATTATATCTACTACTGTGGGAAGGAGTCCCTTAGATGAAATGGAATAGCCATCATGGTCAACAAAAGAGTCCCAAATGAAGTACTTAGATGCAATCTCAAAAACAACAGAACAATTTCTATTCATTTCCAAGGCAATCCATTCAATATCACAGTAATCCAAGTCTATGCCCCAACCAGTAACGCTGAAGAAGCTGAAGTTGAATGGTTCTATGATGACCTACAAGACCTTTTAGAACTAACACACAAAAAAGATGTCCTTTTCATTATAGGGGACTGGAATGCAAAAGTAGGAAGTCAAGCAACACCTGGAGTAACAGGCAAATTTGGCCTTGGAGTACAGAAAGAAGCAGGGCAAAGGCTAATAAAGTTTTGCCAAGAGAACACACTGGTCATAGCAAACACCCTCTTCACACAACAACAAGAGAAGACTGTACTTCACTTCAACAACACAAGAGAAGACTGTACACATGGACATCACCAGATTGTCAACACTGAAATCAAACTGATTATATTCTTTGCAGCCAAAGATGGAGAACCTCTATACAGTCAGCAAAAACAAGACCGGGAGATGACTGTGGCTCAGATCATGAACTCCTTATTGCCAAATTCAGACTTACATTGATGAAAGTGGGGAAAACAACTAAAACATTCATGTATGACCTAAATCAAGTCCCTTATGATTATACAGTGGAAGTGAGAAATAGATTTAAGGGACTAGATTTTACAGACAGAGTGCCTGATGAACTATGGGTGGAGGTTCGTGACATTGTCCAGGATACAGGGATCAAGACCATCCCCATGGAAAAGAAATGCAAAAAAGCAAAATGGCTGTCTGAGGAGGCCTTACAAATAGCTGTGAAAAGAAGAGAAGCGAGAAGCAAAGGAGAAAAGGAAAGATATAAGCCTCTGAATGCAGAGTTCCAAAGAATAGCAAGGAGAGATAAGAAAGCCTTCCTGAGCGATCAATGCAAAGAAACAGAGGAAAGAAACAAAATGGGAAAGACTAGAGGTCTCTTTAAGAAAATTAGAGATACCAAGGGAATATTTAATGCAAAGATGGGATCAATAAAGGACAGAAACAGTATAAATCTAACAGAAGCAGAAGATACTAAGAAGAGGTGACAAAAATACACAGAAGAACTGTACAAAAAAGAGCTTCATGACCCAGATAATCACGGTGGTGTGATCACTCACCTAGGGCCAGACATCCTGGAATGTGAAGTCAAGTGGGCCTTAGAAAGCATCACTATGAACAAAGCTAGTGAAGCTGATGGAATTCCAGTTGAGCTATTTCAAATCCTGAAATATGATGCTGTGAAAGTGCTGCACTCAATATGCCAGCAAATTTGGAAAACTCAGCAGTGGCCACAGGACTGGAAAACATGTTTTCATTCCAATTGCAAAGAAAGGCAATGCCAAAACATGCTCAAACTACCGCACAATTGCACTCATCTCACACACTAGTAAAGTAAGACTCAAAATTCTTCAAGCTAAGCTTCAGCAGTACGTGAACAGTGAACTTCCAGATGTTCAAGCTGGTTTAAGAAAAGGCAGAGGAAACAGAGATCAAACTGACAACATCTGCTGGATCATCGAGAAAGCAAGAGAGTTCCAGAAAAACAACTATTTCTTCTTTATTGTCTATGCCAAAGCCTTTGACAGTGTGGATCAAAATAAACTGTGGAAAATTCTGAAAGAGATGGGAATACCAGATCACCTGACCTGCCTCTTGAGAAACTTATATGCAGGTCAGAAAGCAACAGTTAGAACTGGACATGGAACAACAGACTGGTTTCAAATAGGAAAAGCAGTATGCCAAGGCTGTATATTGTCACCCTGCTTATTAACTTCTATGCAGAGTACATCATGAGAAATGCTGGGCTGGAAGAAGCACAAGCTGGAATCAAGATTGCCGGGAGAAATATCAATAACCTTAGATATGCAAATGACACCACCCTTATGGCAGAAAGTGAAGAGGAACTAAAAAGCCTTTTGAGAAACATGAAAGAGGAGAGTGAAAAATTTGGTTTAAAGTGCAATATTCAGAAAATTAAGATCATGGCATCTAGTCCATCACTTTATGGAAAATGGATGGGGAAACAGTGGAAACAGTGTCAGACTTTTTGGAACTCCAAAATCACTGCAGATTGTGACTGCAGCCATGAAATTAAAAGACTCATACTCCTTGAAAGGAAAGTTATGACCAAACTAGATAGCATATTGAAAAGCAGAGATATTCCTTTGTCAACAAAGGTCCGTCTAGTCAAGGCTATGGTTTTTCCAGTAGTTCTGTATGGATGTGAGTGTTGGACTGTGAAGAAAGCTGAGCACCAAAGAATTGTTGCTTTTGAACTCTGGTGTTGGAGAAGACTCTTGAGAGTCCTTTGGACTGCAAGGAGAGCCAACCAGTCCATCCTAAAGGAGATCAGTCCTGGGTTTTCATTGGAAGGACTGATGCTGAAGCTGAAACTCCAATACTTAGGACACTTCATGGGAAGTGTTGACTCATTGGAAAAGACCCTGATGCTGGTAGGGATAGGGGGTAGGAGGAGAAGGGGACTACAGAAGATGAGATGGCTGGATCGCATCACTGACTCAATGAACATGAGTTTGAGTGAACTCCAGGAGTTGGTGATGGATAGGGAGGCCTGGCGTGCTGTGATACATGGGGTCTCAAAGAATCAGACAGGACTATGCGACTTAACTGACTGAACTGAACTGATTCTGACTGGCACGAAATGGTACCTCATTGTGGTTTTGATTTGCATTTTTCTAATAATGAGTGATGTTGAGCATCTTTTCATGTGTTTGTTACCCATCTGTATGTCTTCCTTGGAGAAATGTCTGTTTAGTTCTTTGGCCCATTTTTTGATTGGGTCATTTATTTTTCTGCAATTGAGCTACAGGAATTGCTTGTATATTTGGGGGATTAATTCTTTGTCAGTTGCTTCGTTTGCTATTATCTTCTCCCATTCTGAAGGCTGTCTTTTCACCTTGCTTATAGTTTCCTATGCTGTGCAAAAGCTTTTGAGTTTAATTAGGTCCCATTTGTTTATTTTTGCTTTTATTTCCAGTATTCTGGGAGGTCGGTCCTAAAGGATCCTGCTGTAATTTATGTCGGAAAGTGTTTTGCCTATGTTCTCCTCTAGGAGTTGTATAGTTTCCGGTCTTACATTTAGATCTTTAATCCATTTTGAGTTTTTTTTGTGTGTATGGTGTTAGAAAATGATCTAGTTTCATTCTTTTACAAGTGGTTGACCGGTTTTCCCAGTACCACTTGTTAAAGAGATTGTCTTTTCTCCATTGTATATTCTTGCTTCCTTTGCCAAAGATAAGGTGTCCATAGGTGCATGGTAATTTTGATTTGATTTTTCTCCCTTTGTTTCTTGATGAGTCTGGCTAATGCTTTGTCAATTTTATTTAACTTCTTTTTTAATTTTATTTTATGTTTAAACTTTACAATATTGTATTAGTTTTGCCAAATATCGAAATGAATCTGCCACAGGTATACCTGTGTTCCCCATCCTGAACCCTCCTCCCTCCTCCCTCCCCAGACCCTCCCTCTTGGAATCAGCTTTTAGCTTGTTGATTTTGGGTATGGTCACTTTTGTTTCTTTTGCCTTTATTTCTGCCTTAATTTTTAAGATTTCTTTCCTTCTCCTAATCCTGGGGTTCTTCATTTCTTCCTTTTCTAGGTGCTTTAAGTGTAGAGTTAGGTTATTTGTTTGACTTTTTTCTTGTTTCTTGAGGTAAGCCTGTATTGCTATGAACCTTCCCTTTAGCATTCCTTTTCCAGTGTCCCATAGGTTTTGGGTTATTGTGTTTTCATTTTCATTCATTTCTATGCATATTTTGATTTCTTTTTTGATTTCTTCTGTGATTTGTTGGTTGTTAAACCTCCATGTGTTGGAATTTTTAATAGTTTTTTTTTCTTTAATTGAGATCTAATCTTACTGCATTGTGATCAGAAAAAATACTTGGAATGATTTCAGATTTTTTTGAATTAACCAAGATTTATGGCCCAGGATGTGATCTATCCTGGAGAAGGTTCCATGTGCCCTGGAGAAAAAGGTGAATTCATTGTTTTGGGGTGAAATGTCTTATAGATATCAACTAGGTCTAACTGGTCTATTGTGTCATTTAAAGTTTGTGTTTCCTTGTTAATTTTCTGTTTAGTTGATCTATCCATAGGTGTGAGTGGAGTATTAAAGTCTCCCATTATTATTGTGTTATTATTAATTTCCCCTTTTGTACTTGTTAGCATTTGTCTTACATATCATGGTGCTCCTATGTTGGTTGCATGTATATTTATAATTATTATATCTTCTTGGATTGATCCTTTAATCATTATGTGGTGTCTTTCTTTGTCTCTTTGTACAGCCTTTGTTTTAAAGTCTATTTTATCTGATATGAGTATTGCTACTCCTGCTTTCCTTTGGTCTCTATTTGCATGGAATATCTTTTTCCAGCCCTTCACTTTCAGTCTGTATGTGTCCCTTGTTTCAAGATGGGTCTCTTGTAGACAACATATATAGGGGTCTTGTTTTTGTATCCATTCAGTGAGCCTTTGTCTTTTGGTTGGGACATTCAACCCATTTACATTTAAGGTAATTATTGATAAGTATGATCCCATTGCCATTTACTTTATTGTTTTGGGTTCGAGTTTATACACTGTTTTTGTGTCTCCTGTCTAGAGAATATCCTTTAGCATTTGTTGAAGAGCTGGCTTGGTGGTGCTGAATTCTCTCTGCTTTTGCTTGTCCATAAAGCTTTTGATTTCTCCTTCAATATAATATTTGAATGAGATCCTTGCTGGGTACAGTAATCTGAGCTGTAGGTTATTTTCTTTCATCACTTTAAGTATGTCTTGCCATTCCCTCCTGGCTTGAAGAGTTTCTATTGAAAGATCAGCTGTTATCCTTATGGGAACCCCCTTGTGTGTTATTTGTTGTTTTTCCCTTGCTGCTTTTAATATTTGTTCTTTGTGTTCGATCTTTGTTAATTTGATTAATATGTGTCTTGGGGTGTTTCGCCTTGGGTTTATCCTGTTTCTTGGACTTGGGTGACTATTTCCTTCCCCATTTTAGGGAAGTTTTCAACTATTATCTCAAGTATTTTCTCATGGCCTTTCTTTTTGTCTTCTTCTTCTGGGACTCCTATGATTCAAATGTTGGGGTATTTAACATTATCTCAGAGGTCTCTGAGGTTGTCCTCATTTCTTTTAATTCTTTTTTCCTCTCTGTTTCATTTATTTCTACCATTCTGTCTTCTACCTCACTAATCCTATCTTCTGCCTCTGTTATTGTACTCTTGGTTCCCTCTAGAGTGTTTTTGGTCGCATTTATTGCATTATTCCAGAGAAGGTGATGGCACCCTACTCCAGTACTCTTGCCTAGAAAATCCCATGGATGGAGGAGCCTGGTGGACTGCAGTCCATGGGGTCATGAAGAGTCGGACACAACTGAGCGACTTCACTTTCACTTTTCACTTTCATGCATTGGAAAAAGAAATGCCACCCACTCCAGTGTTCTTGCCTTGAGAATCCCAGGGACAGCGGAGCCTGGTGGGCTGCCGTCTATGTGGTCACACAGAGTCGGACATGACTGAAGTGACGTAGCAGCAGCAGCAGCAGCAACATTGCATTATTCATTATATATTGATTCTTTTTTTTTCTCCTAGGTCCTTGTTAAACGTTTCTTGCATCTTCTCGATCTTTGTCTCCAGGCTATTTATCTGTATCTCCATTTTTTTTTCAAGATTTTGGATCATTTTCACTATCATTATTCGGAATTTTTTAATCACATAGATTCCCTATCTCTTCCTCTTTTGTTTGGTTTGGTGGGCATTTATCCTGTTCCTTTACCTGCTGAGTATTTCTCTGCCTTTTCATCTTGTTTATATTAGTGTGTTTGGGGTAGCCTTTCTGTATTCTGGCAGTTTGTGGTTCCTCTTTATTTTGGAGGTTCCTCACTGTGGGTGGGGTTGGGCGTGTGGCTTGTCAAAGTTTCCTGGTTAGGGAAGCTTATGTCGGTGTTCTGATGGGTGGAGCTGGATTTCTTCTCCCTGCAGTGCACTGAAGTGTCCAGTAATGAGTTTTGAGATGTCAGTGGGTTTGGTGTGACTTTGGGGCAGTCTGTCTATTGAAGCTCAGGGAATTTGTGTGGTATGTCTTTCTCTGGAACTTTTTGGCCCTTGGGTGTTACTTGCTTTCAGTGTAGATATAGAGGCATTTGATGAGCTCCTATCGATTAAGGTTCCCTGGAGTCAGGAGTTCTCTTATGTTCTCAGGATTTGGACTCAAGCCTCCTGCCTCTGGTTTTCAGTCTTATTCTTACAGTAGCCTCAAGACTTCTCCATCTCTTTTCAGAGACAATGGACTGACTTTCTGGGTGCCTGATGTCCTCTGCCAGCATTCAGAAGTTTTTTTTTTGTGTGTGGAATTTGCTCAGCGTTCAAATGTTGTTTCAATTAATTTGTGGGGAAGAAAGTGGTGTCCCCGTCCTATTCCTCTGCCATCTTAGGACCTCCGCCTTCTTTTCTTAATATGTTGAGTTTCATCTTCATATCTGTTGTCATACTGTCATAAGATAGCTGGGGAAGCTCCAGACATCACGTTTACATTCAAAGCAGAGAGAAGAAGAAAGAGTAAGGGGTCAGTGCCAGCAGACTTCTGCTTAATGTCACACTCCCAGAACTGAATTACATTGTTACCCTTATCTGCAAATGAGTATAGGAAATTGACTTTTTGGCTTTCTAAGTTATATAATGGAAAGCAGCAAGAGAGAAATGTATTGAGGGTAGCTAATTAATGAGATATCTCCCTTTTTAGGTCTGTTGTGATAATGTCTCTTGTCATCATTAATGACAGTAATGGTAGTTTCATCAAATAGATTGGTTTCAAGATTATGCAATAAGATGGTGGACATGGAGTACATCTCTCTCGATGGATACATCAGGAATACACCTTCAGACACAGAAAATCTTTCAGAACACCTGCTGAGAGTTCACAAGAGTACCTGACCACCAGAAAAGAATATATAGACCCACACAAATCTCGGTAGGATGAAGGAAGTGGGGTGGGGAGAGGAGAGTGAGCAGGACTAGACCTGTTCTGGGGAAGTTGGAGACCTGAAGCAAGGATCAGATCCCCACATCGGGGCAATAGTTTGGGACAGAAGTGAAGAATTTGAGGTTCTTGGAGAGTGAAGCAGCTGATCTGTGACAGTTTGAACAAAATTAGAATCACACAGACAATCCCTGCTGCAGCCCTACATACCCTGGACAGGGATACAAGTCCTCTAGAAAGTGAAGCAGCTGGTAGCTGGAGCACAGGGACTGGAAAGTAATCCCAGGGTGCAGTCTGCTGTTGACTGTGGGGAGACAACCCAAGGGGACATGAAGGAAGAGATCGAGGTGGGAAAAACCTGAGAGGAAAACCAGACAGCCATGGAGGCTGGGAGATTCTGCTGAATCACAAGCTGGGGGTGGAGCCATCAGTGTAGTCTCTATCCCCACACACTAGCTTTTGAGAATGTTTTTAAAAAATCACACTTCTTATTTGCTTTATAGACTTCTGCCTCTACACTGGCCTTTTGTGATTCTGTGGGATTTTTTCTTTTCCTTTAAAAATTTTTAAATGTATTATTAATATTATTTTATATTTATTCCCTTGTTTGCTTTTCTTGTTCTTCTTCTCTTGCTATAATTATTCTTTAATATATATGTAAATTTTCTTTATCTAGCTCTATTCAACTTTGCTTTTCTATTTTTTCTTCCTTTTCTTTCTTTTCTTCACCATGTTTGTTAGTTTGTTTTGTTTTTGTTGCTTTATTCCTCAGTTGGCACCTTGCTTTGGTTTCCATTTTGTACCTTGTTTTTAACTGGGTGATATCATTTTTGGTTTCCTTCACTTGCTGGGCCACTCTCATATTTTCTTTTTTGGACTGTTTGGTTTTGTTTATGTGTGTATATGTATGTGCATATTCCATTATTTCTGCTATTGTTTGCCTGATTTTGTATTTACCATATATCTGGGGTTTGCCTTTTGTTTTGTTTTTGTGTGTTGATTTAACCCCCTTTAATGCCATAACAAACCACTTGTGGAATTTCAGTTCCCCAGCCAGAGATCAGGCCATGAACCTTTGGAGTGGGAGCATTGACTCCAAGAACCTAGGCTGCCAAAGAACTCCTAACCTCAGGGAGTATTGATTAGTGATAACTTCCACAAAGGCCTCCACTTGTATACAAGACCCAGCAAAACCCAACTTCCAGCAGCACCCAGTGCAAGACTTCTCACCCAAACAACAAACAAGACAAAAACACAAACCCAATCATCAGCAGACAGAATTACCAACTCACATAGCCATGTCCATCAGAGGGAAAAAAATCAAGTCTTCCCACCAGAACACAAGCACAAGAAGTATCCAAAATGAAGCCTGTGCAAACCACAGGACAAACCATAACCACTAGGGCACAAACCAAAAGGAAGATGGAATTTTACATTTAAGCTTGGAAAAAAGAGATCTCAAATTCCATAAGTTAAAAACATGAAAATGCAGGGAAATACTGCTCAAATGAAGGAACAAGCTAAAAACACAAAAGACCAAATAAATGAAGAGGAAATAGGCAAATTATCTGGAAAAGAATTCAGAATAGTGATAATAAAGATGATCCAAAACATTGAAAATGGAATGGAGAAAATGGAATTATCAGTTAACACCTTTAAAAAGGATCTAGAAGAAATAAATAATACACAAAGATGAAAAACATGATTACTGAAATTAAAAATACCGTAGAAGGTAACATTAGTAGAACAATTGAGGCAGAAGAATGGATAAGTGATCTGGAAGATAAAATGGTGGAAATAACCACCAAAGAGCAGAATAAAGGGAAAAGAACAAAAAGAGCTGAGAGTAGTCTCAGAGGCCTCTAGGACAATATTAAATGCACCAACATTTGATTTATAGGGGTCCCAGTAGAAAAAAGAAAAAAAAAAAGGAAAGGATCTGAGAAAATTTTTGAAGAGATTATAGTTGAAAATTTATGCAACATGGGAAAGGAAATAGTCAATCAAGTCCAGGAGCACAGAGAGTCCCACACATGATAAACCCAAGGAATAACATGTCAAGACACATACTAATCAAATAAAGATTAAAAAAAAAGAGAGAGAGAGAATAGTAAACGCAGTAAAGGTAAAGCAACAAGTAACATACAAGGGAAATCCCATACGATTAACAAATGATTGTTCAGAAGAAACTGCAAGCAAGAAGGAAATGGCAGGATATATTTAAGTACTTCACGGGAAAAATCAACAATCAAGATTACTCTAACCAGAAACGATCTCATTCAAAATTGATGGAGAAATCAAAATCTGTATAGATGAGCAGAAGTTAAGAGAATTTAGCACCACCAAATTTGTTTACAACAAATGTTAAATGGACTTATATAAACAGAAAATACAAGAGAAGGAAAGGCCTACAAAAACAAACATCAAGCAATTAAAATGGCAATAGGAACATATAGGTCAATAACTAAATGTAAATATATTAAATGCTCCAACCAAATGACACAGACTAGCTGAATGGATACAAAAATAATACCTCAGGACCCATATATATGCTGTCTATAAGACACCCACTTCAGACCCAGAGACATATACAGACTGAAAGTGAGAGGATGGAAAATACATACCCCATGTAAATGGGAAGCAAAAGAAAGTCCGAGTAGCAATCCTCATATCAGACAAAATAGATCTTAAAATAAAGATTATTAGAAGACATAAGGAAGGACACTATATAATGATCAAGGGATCAATTCAAGAGGAAGACATAACAATTGTAAATATTTATCTATACAACATAGGAACACCTCAATACTTATGACAAATACTAACAGACATAAAAGGAGAATTGACAGTTACACAATAATGGTATGGTGCTTCAACACCCCACTTACACCAATGGACATAGCATCAAAACAGAAAATTAGCAAGGAAACATAAGCTTTAAATGACACTTTAGACCAGATGGCCTTAATTGATACGTTCAGGACATTCCATCCAAATGCAGAAGAATACACATTCTTCTCAAGTGCACATGGAACATTCTCCAGGATAGATCACATCTTGGGTCACAAATTAAACCTCAGTAAATTTAAGGAAATTGAAATCATATCAAGCATCTTCTCTGGCCACAACACAATGACACTAGATATCGACTACAGGGAGAAAACATAAAAAACACAAACACATAGAGATTAAACAATACATTTCTAAAAACTGAACAGGTTACTGAAGAAATAAAAAGGGAAATTAAAAAAAAAAATTCCTAGAAAGAAATGACAATGAAAACATGACAGCTCAAAAGTGAGAGAATCAGCAAAAGCAGTTCTAAGAGGACAGTTTATAGCTATATAATACAACCTCAAGTAAAAAAGAAAAACATCGAATAAACAACCTAACTTTACACCTAAAACAACTGGAAAAAAAGAACAAAAAAATACCAAAGTTAGTAGAAGGAAATAAATCATAACAATCATAGCAGAAATAAATGAACAGGAAATGAAGGAAACAATAATTAAGATTAATAAAACTAAAAGATGGTTCTTTGAGAAGATAACAAATATTGACAAACCACTAGCCAGAGTCATCAAGAAAAAAGGGGAAAGATTCAAATCAAAAATATTAGAAATGAAAAAGGAGAGGTTACAACAGATAATGCAGAAATAAAAAGGATCATTAGAGACTATTATGACCAACTATAAGTCAATAAAATGGACAACCTCATAGAAATGGACAGATTCTTAGAAAAGTTCAATCTTCCAAGACTGACCCAAGAAGAAATAGAAATTACAAACAAGCCAAAAAGAAGCACTGAGATTGAAACTGGTTAAAAATCTCCCAAGACACAAAAACCCAGAGCCAGATGACTTTAGGTAAATTCTGTCAAACATTTAGAGAAGAGCTAATGCTTATCTTTTTAAAATTCTTTCAAAAAGATTGCAGGGGAAGGTACACTTTCAAACTCATTCTACAAAGTCACCATTACCTTGGTACCTAAACCAGACAAAGAAAACACAAAGAAATAAAAGTACAGGCCAATATCACTGGTGAACATAGCTGCAAAAATCCTCAACAAAACTCTAGCAAACAGAATTCAACAACGCATTAAAAAGATCATACACCATGATCAAGTCAAGTTTATCCCAGGGATGCAATAATTCTTCAACATATGTAAATCAATAAATGTGATATACTATACTAAAAAATTGAAAGATAAAAACCATATGAATATATCGGTAGATGCAACAAAGCTTCTGACAAAATTCAGCACCATTTATGATAACCACTCTTCAGAAATAAGCATAGAAGGAGCCTACCTCAACATAGTAAAGGCCAAAGGCCATATGAGTTAAACACACAGGAAACATCATTTTCAATGGTGAAAAGCATTTCCTCTAAGATCAGGAACAAGACAAGTGTGCCCACTCTCACCACAATTATTCAACATAGTTTTGGGAGTCCTAGCTATAGCAATAAGAGATGTACAATAAATAAAAGAAATCCAGGTGGGAAAACAAGAAGTAAAATTCACTGTTTGCAGATGACATGATGCTATATAAGTAAAACCCTAAAGATACTATCATAAAATTACTAGAGCTAATCAGAGAATTTAGCAAAATCACAGGATACAAAATAAAAGCTCAGAAATCACTTGCATTCTTATACATTAATGAAAAATCAGAAAGAGAAATTAAGCAACCAATCACACTCACAATTGCAACAAAATAATAAAACACTTAGGAATAAATATACTTAAGGAGACAAAAGAGCTGTATATAGAAAACTATAAGCACTGATGAAAGAAATCAAAGCCAACATAAAAAGATGGGTAGATATTCCATGTTCCTGGGTTGGAGGAATCAATATTGTGAAAATTGCTATACTACCAGAGGAATCAATATTGTGAAAATTACTATACTACCAAATGAAACCTACATATTCAATGTGATTCCAATCAGATTACCAAAGGCATTTTTCACAGAACTAGGAAAAACAAAAGTCTCACAATTCATATGGAAATAAAAAAGACCTCAAATAGCCAAAGCAATCTTGAGAAAGAAAAATGGAGTTGGAGGAATAAACCTTCCTAACTTTAGACTATGAAAAACCTATAGTCATCAAATCAGATTGATTATATTCTTTGCAGCTGAAGATGGAAAAACTCTATACAGTCATCAAAAACAAGGCCGGGAGCTGAATGTGGCTCAGATTATGAGCTCCTTATTGCAAAATTCAGACTTAAATTGAAAACGTATGGAGCACCACTAGGCCATTCAGGTATGACCCAAATAAAATCCTTTATGAATACACAGTGGAAGTGACAAATAGATTCAAGGGATTAGATCTGATAGATAGGGTGACTGAAGAACTATGACAGAGGTTCCTAACATTGTACTGGAGACTGTGGTCAAAATCATCCCCAAGAAAAAGAAACGCAAAAAGGCAAAATGGTTGTCTGAGCAAACCTTACAAATAGCTGAGAAAAGAAAAGAAGCTAAAGGCAAAGGAGAAAAGTAAATATATACCATCTGAATGCAGAGTTCCAAAGAATAGAAAGGAGAGATAAGAAAGTCTTCCTCAGTGATCAATACAAGGAAATGGAGGAAAACAACAGAATGGGAAAGACTAGAGATTTCTTCAAGAAAATTAGAGATACCAAGGGAATATTTCATGCAAAGATGGGCACAGTAAAGGACAGAAATGGTATGAACCTAACAGAAGCAGAAGAAATTTTTAAAAAGTGTCACAAATACACAGAAGAACTATACAAAAAAGATCTTCATGACCCAGATAACCAGCATGGTGTGATCATTTATGTAGAGCCAGACATCTGGAGTCTGAAGTCAAGTGGGCCATAGGAAGCATCACTTCAAACAAAGGTAGTGGATGTGACGGAATTCAGATGAGCGGTTTCAAATCCTGAAAGATGATGCTGTGAAAGTGCTGCACTCAATATGCCAGCAAATTTGGAAAATTCACTAGCAGCTACAGGACTAGAAAGGGTCAGTTTTCATTCCAATATCAAGGGAAAGCAGTGCCAAAGAATGTTCAAACTACCAGACTATTGCACTCATTTCACATGCTAGCAAAGTAATGCTCAAAATTCTCCAAGTGAGGTTTCAAGAGTAGGCGATTTGAGAAATTCCAGATATTCAAGTTGGATTTAGAAAAGGCAGAGGAACCAGATATCAAATTGACAGCATCCGTTGGATCATAGGAAAAAGCAAGAGAGTCCCAGAAAAACATCTATTTCTGCTTTATTGACTATGCCAAAGCCTTTGACTGTGTGGATCCCAATAAACTGTGGAAAATTCTTCAAGAAATGGGAATACCAGACCGCCTGACCTGCCTCTTGAGAAACCTATATGCAGGTCAGGAAGCAATAGTTAGAACTGGAGATGGAATAACAGACTGGTTCCAAATAGGGAGAGGCGCACGTCAAGGCTGTATATTGTCACCCTGCTTATTTAACTTCTATGCAGAGTGTATCATGTGAAATGTTGGGCTGGATGAAGCACAAGCTGGAATCAAGATTTCTGGGGAAAATATTAATAACCTGATGACACCATCCTCACAGCAGAATTAAAGAGCCTCTTGATGAAAGTGAAAGAAGACAGTGACAAAGCTGGCTTAAAACTCAACACTCCAAAAACTAAGATCATGGCATCCAGTCCCATCATTTCACAGCAAATAGATGGGAAAACAATGGAAACAGTGAGAGACTTTATTTTCTTGGACTCCAAAATCACTGCAGATTATGACTGCAGCCATGAAATTAAAAGACACTTGCTTCTTTGAAGAAAAGCTATGACCAACCTAGAAAGCATAGACATTACTTTGCCAACAAAGGTCAGTCTAGTCGAGGCTATGGTTTTTCCAGTAGTCATGTATGGATGTGAGAGTTGGACCATAAATAACGCTGAGCACTGAAGAGTTGATGCTTTTGAACTGTGGTGTTGGAGAAGACTCTTGATAGTCCCTTGGACCACAAAGAGATCCAACCAGTCCATCCTAAAGGAGATCAGTCCTGGATGTTCATAGGAAGGACTGATGCTGAAGCTGAAACTCCAATACTTTGGCATCCTGATGGGAAGAACTCATTGGAAAAGATTCTGATGCTAGGAAATGTTGATGGCATGAAGAGAATGGGATAACAGAGGATGAGACAGCAGGATGGCTTCACCAACTCAATGGACATGAGTCTGAGCAAGTTCCAGGAGTTGGTGATGGACAGGGAAGCCTGGTGTGCTGCAGCCCATGGGGTCGTAAAGAGTCAGACACAACTGAGCAACAGAAATCAACTGAACTGACAGTCATCAAGACAGTATGGTACTGGCTCAAAAACAGGAATATAGACCAATAGAACAAGACAGAAATCCCAGAGATAAACCTATGCACCTATGGATACCTTGTTTTTGACAAAGGAGGAAGAATATACAATCGGGCAAAGACAGTCTCTTCAATAAATGCAGCTGGGAAAACTGGACAGCTACTTTTGTAAAAATGAAGTTAGAACACTTCTTAACACCATACATGAAGATAAATTCAAAATAGATTAAAGACCTAAACATAAGACCAGAAACTAAAACTCTTGGAGGAACACAGGCAGAACAGTCTATGACACAAATCACAGTAAGATCCTCGATGATGCAACTCTTCAAGTAATGGAAATGAAAACAAAAATAAACAAGTGGGACCTATTTTAACTTAAAAGCTTTTGCGCAGCAAAGGAAACTATAAACAATGTGAAAAAAAACAACATTCAGAATGGGAGAAAATAATAGAAAGTGAAACAACTGACAAAGAATTGATTTCCAAAATATAAAAGCAGCTCATACAACTGAATAACAGAAAAACAAAAACCCCATCAAAAATTGAAAAGACCTAAACACACATTTCTCCAAAGAATGCATACAAATTGATAATAAGCACAAGAGAACATGCTCAACATTGCTCATTATTAGAGAAATACATATCAAAACTACAGTGAGATATCACCTCCCAACAGTCACAAAGGACATCATCAAAAAAATCTATAAGCAATAAATGCTGACGAGGGTATGGAGCAAATAGAACCCTCTTCCACTGCTAGTGGGAATGTAAATTGATACAATCACTATGGAAGACAGTTATGGAGATTTCTTAAAAAGCTAGGAATAAAACCACCATCAGTCAGTTCAGTCGCTCAGTCCGACTCTTTGTGACCCCATGAATCACAGCACACCAGGCCTCCCTGTCCATCACCAACTTCCGGAGTTCACTCAGACTCACTTCCATAGAGTCAGTGATGCCATCCAGCCATCTCATCCTCTGTCGTCCCCTTCTCCTCCTGCCCCCAATCCCTCCCAGAATCAGAGTCTTTTCCAATGAGTCAACTCTTTGTATGAGGTGGCCAAAGTACTGAAGTTTCAGCTTTAGCATCACTCCTTCCAAAGAAATCCCAGGGCTGATCTCCTTCAGAATGGATTGGTTGGATCTCCTTGCAGTCCAAGGGACTCTCGAGAGTCTTCTCCAACACCACAATTCAAAAGCATCAATTCTTCAGTGCTCAGCTTTCTTTACAGTCCAACTCTCACATCCATACATGACCACAGGAAAAACCATAGCCTTGACTAGACGGACCTTTGTTGGCAAAGTAATGTCTCTGCTTTTGAATATGCTCTCTAGGTTGGACATAACTTTCCTTCCAAGGAGTAAGCATCTTTTAATCTCATGGCTGCAGTCACCATCTGCAGTGATTTTGGACCCCCCCAAAATAAAGTCTGACACTGTTTCCACTGTTTCCCCATCTATTTCCCATGAAGTGATGGGACCAGATGCCATGATCTTTGTTTTCTGAATGTTGAACTTTAAGCCAACTTTTTCACTATGACTCAGCAATTCCACTACTACACATATACCCTAAGGAAACCAAAATTTAAACAGACACATGTATCCCAATGTTCATTGCAGCACTACTTACAATAGTGGAAGCACTATATATGGAAGCAACGTGGATGTGCATCGACAGATGCATGGTTAAAGAAGATGTGGTACATATATACAATGGAATATTACTCAGTCATAAAAAGGAACACATTTGAGTCAGTTCTAATGAGGTGGATGAAACTACAGCTTATTATACAGAGTGAAGTAAATCAGAAATAGAAAAACAAATATCATATATTAACTCACTTATATACGGAATCTAGTGGTAAATAACCTGCTTGCCAATGCAGGAGACACAGGAGATGTGGGTTTGATCCCTGTCTCAAGAATATCCCCTGGAGGAGGGCATGACAACCCACTTCAGTTTTCTTTCCTGCAGAATCCCATGGACAGTGGAACATGGTGGGCTACAGTCCATGGGGTCACAAAGATTCAGACATGCCTGAAGCTACTTAGCATACACACATGCACACATGGAATCTAGAAAGATGGTACTGATGAACTTATTTGCAGGGCAGCAATGGAGACACAGACATAGAGAACAGACTTAGGAACATGGGGCTGGGAGGGGGAGCAAGGAGAAGGTGGGGTGTATAGAGAGAGTAACATGGAAACATATATATTACTATATGAAAAATACATAGCCAATGGGAATTTACTATGTGCCTCAGGGAACACAAACGGGGGCTCTGTAACAACCTAAAAGGGTGGGATGGGGAGGGAAGTGGGCGGGAGATTGATGAGTGAAGGAACATAGGTATATCTATGGCTGATTCATGTTGATGTGTGGCAGAAACCAATACAATATTGTAAACCAATTATCCTTCAATTTAAAATAAACTGCAAAAATAAAATAAAAATAAATTTATAAAAGAATTAAAAATAGATTGGTCCCCACTAATGCTTGCACTGAGGGTAGTTTTCTCACCCTGGAATTTAGGAAAAGTCTAAATTACTAGTCCAGAGGATATTTAGAGTGACAGTCGTCATGGTATTCTAAGTCAGCCCTTCCCTCTGATCTTACTTCATTGCCTTGAGTTGACTTAGTAAATCTTTTTTTTTTTTCCTAATTTTAGTTTTTTTTTTTTAATTGAAATACAGTTGATTTATAAAATTGTGTTAGTTTCGAGAGTATAGCACAGTAATTCAGTATTTTTGCAGATTATACTCCATTATAAGTTATTAAAAGACAATGGGCAAAATTGCCTGTGCTATACAGTATATGGGAGAAGGCAATGGCACCCCCACTCCAGTACTCTTGCCTGGAAAATCCCATGGGTGGAGGAGCCTGGTAGACTGCAGTCCATGGGGTCGCTAAGAGTTGGGCACAACTGAGCGACTTCACTTTCACTTTTCACTTTCATGCATTGGAAAAAGAAATGGCAACCCACTCCAGTGTTCTTGCCTGGAGAAATAAAGGGACAGGGAAGTCTGGTGGGCTGCCGTCTATGGGGTCTCACAGAGGCAGACATGACTGAAGCGATGCAGCAGCAGAAGCAGCAACATCTTCCAAATAGTTCTATTATTCCCTTGATCACATATGGCTGGGAGATACTCTCCACAGCATATGGGGTTGTGACTCAGTTCCTTGCCTAAGTGTAGGCAAACCAGGCTCAAGGGCTGGTAAAACTCCTTATTTAAGGATCTGAATCAGGCAGCTCTGCACCCTACCAAGATCCCTGATCAGAGTGCATCACCAACTTAGTTTTTCAAATTAGCAAAGCTATTTGTTGGGATTACCTCTTAGGCACTGCAGGTATGAACTTGGTCTGCAAAGATCTGTGTACTAGTTGTTGCAAGCCCCTCTTTCTCAATCACCATCAGATTCCAAGTGTTTGAGCCCCACAGATTCCCTTGCAATACTTATGAGGCAAGATCAGTGTAGGGACTTCCACAAAGTGGCCCAAAAAGCTCCAGCAGTGAGGGGCCAGTTGTTTTCCCCTGGAGTCTCCTTCCCCAATGAAGGAATCAGAGGCTCAGAGGCGACCTTTCCATGTAGTGCCCCACTTGCCTGTGGGAGGTACAGTGCAGGAAATATATAGTTGCATCTCTTAACCTAATATAGTCTGTCTTGGTCTCTGATGCAGGGAGGTGCTTTAGCCTCACCTCTGTGTTCTAGAATTTGTTCAGTGGTGTCTTCTTCCTGTCTGTCAGCTCAAATAGCTATTAGTTGCACTTGAGAGGGGAAGCAAAGTCAGGAATGACTTGTGCCACCATCTTCATGTCACTCCCCTTAAGTTAGTATGTCTTACTCTGTGAATTCATGATAAGTTCAAATTATCTCCATTTTCATGATCCATCTTTAGGATGCTGATCCACATAGTCCAAAATGACCCATCCTACATCTGTACTCCATCTAGTACCTACTTGAAGGGGTAAAAAAAGAGGACAAGTGGCACATTTTCTATTTAGGGACAACGTAGAATTTGTGTGCATTGCTTCGGCTCCTAACTTAGTCAGAGTTGAGTCACGTGGCAATAACTAATTGGAAATGAAACTAGAAAATTTAGCCTTATTCTGGGTATTCATGTGTCCAGATAAAAGCAGACTCTATTACTGTAGAAAAAGAGTAGAGTAGATATTCGGGGAACACCAGCAGTCCTTGCTACACTAACTTCCAGCTGTGGATGATGGTTGTCATTCACTCTCACTGCTTTGGCATAGGGCTTCAGTAAAATAGTTGCAAAACTATGATGATTATGTGCTTTGATCTCAGCTAGGATTTTGCTGTTGATTACTAATCCCTTTAAATATCCTTAACAGCACTCTTTTGGTCTTCTCCATTGTAACTATTCCAGTTCAGTTCAGTTCAGTCGCTCAGTCGTGTCCAACTCTTTGCGACCCCATGAATCACAGCATGCCAGGCCTCCCTGTCCATCACCAACTCCCGGAGTTCACTCAGACTCACGTCCATCGAGTCAGTGATGCCATCCAGCCATCTCATCCTCTGTCGTCCCCTTCTCCTCCTGCCCCAAATCCCTCCCAGCATCAGAGTCGTTTCCAATGAGTCAACTCTTCTCATGAGTTGGCCAAAGTACTGGAGTTTCAGCTTTAGCATCATTCCTTCCAAAGAAATCCCAGGGCTGATCTCCTTCAGAATGGACTGGTTGGATCTCCTTGCAGTCCAAGGGACTATCAAGAGTCTTCTCCAACACCACAGCTCAAAAGCATCAATTCTTTGGCACTCAGCTTTCTTCACAGCCCAACTTCCATATCCATACATGACCACTGGAAAAACCATAGCTTTGACTAGATGGACCTTTGTTGGCAAAGTAATGTCTCTGCTTTTGAATATGCTATCTAGGTTGGTCATAACTTTTCTTCCAAGGAATAAGTGTCTTTTGATTTCATGGTTGCAGTCATCATCTGCAGTGATTTTGGAACCCCCCAAATACAAGCTTTCTTCAAAGTATTCAACCTCACCCTAGCCTTCTTACTATTTTATTGACTCTTTATTTTTAAATTAAAGATTTTCGACATGAAATTTCTCTCAGTTTTCTTTCTGAAAGTGAAAGTGAAGTCCCTCAATCGTGTCCAACTCTTTGCTACCCCATGGACTGTAGCCTACCACACTCCTCCATCCATGGGATTTTCCAGGCAAGAGTACTGGAGTGGGTTGCCATTTCCTTCTCCAGAGGGTCTTCCCGACCAGGGATCGAACCCAGGTCTCCTGCATTGTAGGCAGATGTTTTACCATCTGAGCCACCACTGAAGTCTTTCTAACCATTTTCTTTCTACCCATCTTAAAAATCACTTGCTATTGCCCTTTTTAACTCTGTCTTTAATAAAGTGTACCTCACTTTGCCAAAGCCACAACTCTACTCATGTCCTGATTTCGTTACCTGCATTCTCTACACTTTTTTCTATCAGTTCAGTCTCTCAGTCATGTCTGACTCATTGTGACCCCATGGACTGAAGCATGCCAGGCTTCCCTGTCCATCACCAACTCCCAGAGCTTGCTCAAACTCATGTCCATCGAATCAGTGAAGCCATCCAAATATCTCATCTTCTGTCATCCCTTTCTCCTCCTGCCTTCAATTTTCCCCAGCATCAGGGTATTTTCCAATGAGTCAGTTCTTCTCATCAGGCGGCCAAAGTATTGGAGTTTCAGTTTCAACATCAGTCGTTCCAATGAATATTCAGGATTGATTTCCTTTTGGATTTACTGGTTTGATCTCACACTCTAAGGAACTCTCAAGAGCCTTTTCCAACACCACAGTTCAAAACCATCCATTTTTCAGCACTCAGCTTTCATTATGGTCCAACTCTCACATCCATACATGACTACTGGAAAAACCATAGCCTTGACTAGATGGACTTTGTCCACAAAGTAATGTTTGTACTTTCTAATATGCTGTCTATGTTGGTCATAGCTTTTCTTTCAGTGAGCAAGTGTCTTTTAATCTCATGGCTTCAGTCAGCATGTGCAGTGAATTTGGAGCCCAAGAAAATAAAGTCTCTCACTGTTTCCATTATTTCCACATCTATTTACAATGAAGTGAGGGGACCGGATGCCATGATCTTAGTTTCTGGAATGTTGAGATTTAGGACAGCTTTTTCACACTCCTCTTTCACTTTCATCAAGAGGCTCTTTAGTTCTTCGCTTTCTGCCATAAGAGTGGTGTCATCTGTGTATCTGAGATTATTGATATTTCTCCTGGAAACCTTCATTCCAGCTTGTGTTTCATCCAGCCTAGCATTTCACATGATGTCCTCTGCATTTAAATTAAATAAGCAGAGTTACAATACACAGCCTTGATATACTCCTTTCCCAATTTGGAACTAGTTGATTGCTCCATGTCCAGTGCTAACTGTTGCTTCTTGACCTGCATATAGATTTCTCAGGAGGCAGGTAAGGTGGTCTGGTATTCTCATGTCTTTCAGAATTCAAACAGTCAAAGATTTTGGCATAGTCAATAAAGCAGAAGTAGATGTTTTTCTGGAACTCTGTTGATTTTTCAATAATCCAGCAGATGTTGGCAATTTGATCTCTGGTTCCTCTGCCTTTTCTAATCCAGCTTGAACATCAGGAAGTTCTCAGGTCACGCACTGTTGAGGCCTGGCTTGGAGAATTTTGAGCATTACTTTGCTAGCGTGTGAGATGACTGAAATTGTGCAGTAGTTTGAACATTCTTTGGCATTGCCTTTCTTTGAGATTGGGATGAAAACTGACCTTTTCTAGTCCTGTGGCCACTGCTGATTTTTCCAAATTTTCTGGCATACTGAGAACCCCCAGGGAATTTGACTTTGGAGGTCACTGGGATTTGATAGCAGGACTTACAGAGGACTGGGGAAACAGACTCTTGGAGGGCATAAACAAAACTTTGTGTGCACCAGAACCCAGGAGTAAGGAGCAGTGACTCCAGAAGAGACTGACCCAGACTTGCCTGTGAGTGTCCAGGAGTCTCCAGTGGAGGCATGGGTCAACAGTGGCCTGCTGTGGGGTCAGGGGCACTGAATACAACAGTGGGTGCCCAAGTGCTTTTGAAGGAGGTCGCTATTATCTTTACTACCTTTACCATAGTTTGGTCTCAGGTCAAACAACAGGGAGGGAACACCGCTCCACCCATTCAACAGAAAATTTGATTAAAGATTTACTGAGCATGGCCCCACCCATCAGAATAAGACCCAGTTTCCAACCACTCCATCCTAAAGGAAATCAGCCCTGAATATTCATTGGAAGAACTGATGTTGAAGCTGAAACTGCAATACTTTGGCCACATGATGCAAAGAACTGACTTATTTGAAAAGACCCTGATGCTGGGAAAGATTGAAGGCAGGAGGAGAAGGGGATGGCAGAGGATGGGATGGATGGATGGCTTAACTGGCCCAACAGACATGAGTTTGAGCAAGCTCTAGGCGTTGGTGATGGACAGGGATGCCTGGTGTGCTGCAGCCCATGGGGTCACAAAGAGTTGGACACGACTGAGCTACTGAACTGAGTTGAACTCCTCCACAGTCAGTCTCTCACATCTGGAAGCCTCCATAAGCCATTTATCCTTATCTGTCAGAGGACAGACAGAATGAAAATCACACAGAAAACTAATCAAACTGATCACATGGACCACAGCCTTGTCTAACAGTGAAACTATGAGCATGCTGTGTACGACCACCCAAGACAAACAGGTCAGGGTGGAGAGTTCTGACAAAACGTGGTCTGCTGGAGAAGGGAAGAGCAAACCACTTCAATATTCTTGCCTTGAGAACCCCATGAACAGTATGAAAACTCAAAAAGATATGACACTGAAAGATGACCTCCCCAGGTCAGTAGGTGCCCAATATGCTCCTGGAGAAGAGTGGAAAATAACTCCAGAAAGAGTGAAAAGACAGATCCAAAGTGAAAGCAATGCCCAGTTGTGAATGTGACTGTGATGGAAGTAAAGTTCGATGTTGTAAAGAATAATATTGCATAGAAACCTGAAATGTTAGTTCCATGCATCAGGGTAAATTGGAAGTGGTCAATCAGGAGGTGGCAAGATTGAACATTCAAAATATTTTCAAAAATGACAAATTATACAGTGGAAGTGACAAATAGATTCAAGGGATTAGATCTGATAGACAGGATGCTTGAAGAACTATGGATGGAGGTTCATGACATTGTACAGGAGGCAGTGATCAAGACCATCCCCAAGAAAAAGAAATGCAAAAGGAAAAATGGTCATCTCAGCTTACAAATAGCTGAGAAAACAAGAGACGCTAAAGGCGAAGAAAAGGAAATATATACCCATCTGAATGCAGAGATCCAAAGAATAGCAAGGAGAGATAAGAAAGCCTTTCTCAATGATCAATGCAAAGAAACAGAGGAAAACAATAGAATGAGAAAGACTAGAGATCTCTTCAAAAAAATTAGAGATAGCAAGGTAACATCCCATGGAAAGATGGGCACAATAAAGGTCAGAAATGGTATGGACCTAACAGAAGCAGAAGACATTAAGAAAAGGTGGCAAGAATACACAGAAGAACTATACAAAAAAGATCTTCATGATCCAGATAATCATGATGGTATGATCACTCACCGAGAGGCAGACAAGCTGGAGTACATAGTCACGTGGGCTTAATTAATTCTCAAATTCAATCTTCAATCTGTTTGTCTTCTGCTTGCAGACGTTCTCAGGTTTCTCCCTATCTTAAAACACATTTCTTGAATTTGATAATTCTTTAAAAGCACCATCACCCTCTTTTCTTTTCTTTTGTCAATTTTTTAAAAACACATTTCTTATAATCAATTTCCCTGAACATATTCTGTGTTTGTCATCTCCTTGCCCATCACCCCCATATTCATATATGGAAGTCCTACTCCTCCTTCAAGATCCATCTCAAATACTACCTTCCTCCTTATCTCTGCAAATACATAAAATTATTTCTCTTCTGACCTACTACCACTATGACCAGGGCAGCTGTTATCATTGGGTATTCTATCTGTTGGGGGCCCCATTTTCATAATTCATTTGATCTTTACAACAACTCTGTGAGGCAACTATTATTTACTCAATAAAATAACTTTTATTCATGCTACAACAGTAAAACAATGTGAATAATATGCTGCTGCTAAGTCACTTCAGTCGTGTCTGACTCTGTGACCCCATAGACGGCAGTCACCAGGCTCCCCTGTCCCTGGGATTCTCCAGGCAAGAACACTGGAGTGGATTGCCATTTCCTTCTCCAATGCATGAAAGTGAAAAGTGAAAGTGAAGTCGCTCAGTCGTGTCCGACTCTTAGCGACCCCATGGACTGCAGCCTACCAGGCTCCTCCAGCCATGGGATTTTCCAGGCAAAGTACTGGAGTGGGGTGCCATTATAAGCAACAGTAATGCATCACTTAGAGAAAAATCACTATAATACCTTGCTGTTTGTTTTTGGTTTTTGTAAGACATTATGGTTTATTCCTTTTTAATTATAAAAGTAATATATGATCATTGTAATATATATAAAAAAGAAATATAAAAAATAAACACTACCATTTCCCCAACTCTTCTCCATATGCATTCCACTGACATAACCAATGTCCAAATCACTGCAAATGGTGACTGCAGCCATGAAGACAGCATATTAAAAAGCAGAGACATTACTTTGCCAACAAAGGTCCATCTAGTCAAAGCTATGGTTTTTCCAGTAGTCATGTATGGATGTGAGAGTTGGACTATAAAGAAAGCTGAGTGCAGAAGAATTGATGTTTTTGAACTGTGGTGTTGGAGAAGACTCTTGAGAATCCCTTGGGCAGCAAGGAAACCCAAGCAGTCCATCCTAAAGGAAATCAGTCCTGAATATTCATTGGAAAGAATGATGCTGAAGCTGAAACTCCAATACTTTGGACACTTAATGCGAAGAACTGACTCATTGGCAAAGATTGAATGCAGGAGGAAAAGGGGATGACAGAAGATGAGATGGTTGGATGGCATCACTAACACAAGGGACATGAGTTTGAGTAAACTCCGGGAGTTGATGATGCACAGGGAGGCCTGGCGTGCTGCAGTCCATGGGGTTGCAAAGAGTCGAACATGACTGAGCAACTGAACTGAACCAATGTCCTTAGTCTAGCACGTGCTTTTCTATAACTTTCTCTTACAAACATGGGTTCATATTATACACATTACTTTTAAAATTACATTTTCACTTAATAAGATATATTTTACACCCATCCAGGTCAAGATATAGAGATAGAATGTACTCTTTTTTCCTAGAGTCTCAAAGTCTGTAGTTTAGATACACTACAATGTATTCCACTATTGGATGTTTATTTAGATCAGTTCCAATCTTTGTACTATTAAAAGTCAAGCTGTTGTGTATTATATCCTGATATATGCATATCTATATAGTGGTACTTTTGTTCCTATACTACCAATAATAAGTCAGGAACTTTTAGACTGAGTTCCAATCATAACCTGAATGTGGCTTTCCTTGGAAAGGAACTAAATAAGTTTAATATTTGTATGAAAAAGTCTATGGGAACAACGAAAGTTTCATTATCTGTTAACTGAGGATAATAAGGGTAAATAATATTCTAACCTCATAGGAAAATTAAATATTATAATAATGCAGTCAAAGTTACTGATCACTTGCTTTCTGACTATCTCATCTGATTACTGCTCAGTCTTGACTCTTTGTGATCCCCTACTATAGCCAGCCAGGTTCTTCTATCTATTGGATTATTCTGGCAAGAATACTGGAGTGAGTTGCCGTTTTCTCCTCCAGAGGCTCTTCCCAATCCAGGGATGGAACCTGTGTCTCCTGTTACTCCTACACTGGCAGGAAGATTCTTTACCACTGAGCCACAAGGGAATCCTTTTCAGACTATAATACAGTACTGATATATGAAACATCACTTTCCTTCCAAGAGCTTTCAGAAAATTCATTTTATTTTTTACCTCACCTTGGTGCTTTGCCTGATTTATCTTCATAGCCTGGCCCACTCTGGACTAAAGTACAGCTATTTTAGAACAGATGTACTAGTAGAAAGTGAAACTTTATGGAAGATTTTTTTTTTTTTTTTTACCTAAAAGGTAATAGGGCTCTGGATGCAAGAAGAAATAGGATCAATTTATTTAGAGTTGAGAGAAAAAGATAAAGAAAACATATGCAATAAATTTCTGTTGAATTACATTAATTAGGAATAAGAAAGTTAGTCAAATGGCAAACTTATGTGCCTACATAAAATACAATTGATTTAATTTTTAAAAAATCTGTTGACATATGGTCACCGTATGATCAACTTTTGTTTGTATAATAGTGGCCTGAAAATTTTTTCCTATTTCTGAATTTATTCAAGCCCTGAAGAATCTCACATCACAATAATCTTGATATGGTACGTTCAGTCTGGGTTGCATTGAAATCACATTAATTTTTTTATGTCAGAAATGTGTCCAAATTAAAGATACAATTGATACATTTTTACAGAAGGTATATATGCATAAAATGAAGCATTATTGAATAATCTTTGTTTCCAGAGTAATCAAATACATAACTTTTCTCGTGCATTTTCATTGACATGATTATATTTTCTATTTTGGAATCAAATGAATACACTAGAAATACCTACAATTTCATATATTTAAACTAGAGTTAACTTGCAGTAGTCTTAATAACTATCTTGTAAAGTATGAATTATCTCCTGATCTTTTCAAACTGATATATACATCTGAATATCAATTACAGTGATGGTTCCTAAGGAGGCAGCCTTTCCAAAGATAGCTTTCAAATAAAGAATGAGCCCTTTTATGCATTTTGGTATGGATTTAAATAGATATGTAAAGTGTAGTTTCATGTTTGTGTGAGCTGTGGAGTGAACATATGTCCCTGCCATTTTCTAGCTACTTAAAATAGTACCCTGTCTTTTGAAAGGACACAGCACAACAGTTAGACAAAATTGAAAGAAAGAGAAATCCTTAACTTATCTTTTTAAAGCTGACTTCTAGTATGCTGCCCAGGGGAGGCTCAGAGGTATGAATTCCTAATGTTTAAAATGGAGAGAATTCATTCTAAGAAACCTCTCACTGGAATATTATTTGTGCACTGACAAATGATTCACTGGGGAAGCCAAAAAGCTGTACTTTTCAGGATTACTCTCATTTTCAGGGCTGCAAATGCAGAGGCCTAGTATTTCTTAAGATTGCACCCAAGTACTGCATTTTGGACTCTTGTTGATTATGAGGGCTACTCCATTTCTTTTAAGGGATTCTTGCCCATAGTAGTAGATATAATGGTCATCTGAATCAAATTTGTCCATTTCCATCCATTTTAGTTCACTGATTCCTAAAATGTCAATGTTCAATCTTGCTATTGCTTGACCAACCACATCAAATTTACCTGGACTCATGGACTTAACATTCCAGATTCCTGTGCAATTTTGCTTTTTACAACATTGGACTTTAGTTTCACAACCAGACACATCTACAACTAAACATTGTTTCCATTTTGGCCCAGTTCTCTTGGAGTAAAAAATGAAGCAGGGCAAAGGCTAACAGAGTTTTGCCAATAGAACACACTGGTCATAGCAAAGACCCTCTTACAACAACAAAAGAGACGACTCTACACATGGACATCACTAGATGGTCAATACCAAAATCAGATTGATTATATTCTTTGCAGTTGAAGATAGAGCTCTATACAGTCAGCACAAACAAGACCTGGAGCTGACTGTGGCTCAGATCATGAACATCTTACTGCAAACTTCACACTTAAATTGAAGAAAATAGGGAAAACCACTAGGCCATTTAGGTAGAGCTAAGTCAAATCCATTATGATTATGCAGTGGGGATGGTGAATAGATTCAAGGGATTAGATCTGATAGATAGAGTGCCTGAAGAACTATGGATGGTGGTTTGCATGACAGCAAGGTAGTGCTCAAAATCCTTTAAGCTACACTTCAGCAATATGCTAACCGAGAATTTTCAGATATACAAGCTGGGTTTAGAAAAGGCAGAGGTACCAGAGATCAGATTGCCAACATCTGCTGAATCATAGAAAAAGCAAGAGAGTTCCAGAAAAACATCTACATCTGCCTCATTGACTGTGCTAGAGCCTTTGACTGTGTGGATCACGCAAACTGTGGAAAATCCCTAAAGAGATGGGAATATCAGACCACCCTACCCACCTCCTGAGAAACCTGTATACAAGTCAAAAAGCAATAGCTAGAACCAGACATGGAACAATGGACTGTTTCCAAATTGGGAAAAGAGTAGGTCAAGGCTGCATACCGTCACCAGTAATTTAACTTATATACACAGTACATTATGCAAAATGTGGGGCTGGATGAATCACAAGTGGGAATCAAGAATGCCAGGAGAAATATCAACAACCTCAGATATGCAGATGTTACCACTCTAATGGTAGACGGAGAAGAGGAACTAAAAAGCCTCTTGATGAGGGTGAAAGAGGAATGTGAAAAAGCCAGCTTAAACCTCAACACTCAGAAAACTAAGATTATGGCATCCATTTCTGGCACTTCATGGTAGATACATGGGGAAAATGTGGAAACAGTGACATATTTTATTTCTTGGGCTCCAAAATCACTGCAGATGCTGAATTCAGCCATGAAATTAAAGGACAATTGTTCCTTAGAGGAAAGCTATGACAAACCTAGACAGTGTATTTAAAAGCAGAGACATCACTTTCCTAAAGGAAATCAGTCTTGAATATTCATTGGAAAGACTGATGCTGAAGGTGAAGCTCCATTACTTTGGTCACCTTACACAAAGAACTCACTCATTAGAAAAGACCGTGATGCTGGGAAAGATTGAAGACAGGAGGAGAAGTGGACAACAGAGGATGAGATGGTTGGTTGGCTTCACTGACTCAATGGACACGAGTTTGAGCAAGCTCCAGGTGTTGGTGATGGACAAGGAACCCTGGCATGCTGAGGTCCATGGGGTCACAAAGAGTTGGAGACAACTGAGTGACTGAACTGAACTGAACATCACTTTGCAGACAAAGGTTCATATAGTCAAAGTTATGGTTTTTCCAGTAGTCATGTATGGATGTGAGAGTTGAACTATAAAGAAGACTGAGAACCAAATATTTATGCTTTCAAATTGTGGTGCTGGAGAAGACTCTTGAGAGTCCCTTGGACAGCAAAGAGATCAAACCAGTCAATCCCAAAGGAAATAAAACCTGAATATTCATTTGGAAGGACTGATGCTGAAGCTGAAGCTCCAGTACTTTGGAAACCTGATGTGAAGAGCTGACGAATTGGAAAAGACCCTGATATTGGTAAAGACTGAAGGCAGGAAAAGAAGGGAGCAACAGAGGATCAGATGATTGGATGGCATCACTGACTCAATGAACAAGAGGTTGAGCAAACTGTGAGAGATAATGAAGGACAAGGAAGCCTGGTGGGCTGCAGCCCATGGGATCACAAAGATTTGGACAAAGCTTGGTGACTGAACAACAACATTTTTTCTTTGTTAACATAGGATCGTATTATACCCTGCTACAGTGACATAACAAAGAAAAAATGAAATACTTTTGATCCCCCTGGGGGTGTTCCAACATTGGAGTTTATAAATCCTTTCCATCGAACAGCATGAGGCTAGTGGGCATGCTCTAAACCCTGGATATACTTCATGGGAAATAGATGGGGAAACAGTGGAAACAGTGTCAGACTTTATTTTGGGGGGCTTCAAAATTACTGCAAATGGTGACTGTAGCCACGAATTTAAAAGACACTTACTCCTTGGGAGGAAAGTTATGACCAAACTAGATAGCATATTGAAAAGGAGAGATATTCCTTTGTCAACAAAGGTCTTTCTAGTCAAGGCTCTGGTTTTTCCAGTGGTCATGTATGGATGTGAGAGTTGGACTGTGAAGAAAGCTGAGCACCAAAGAATTGATGCATTTGAACTGTAGTGTTGGACAAGACTCTTGAGAGTCCCTTAGACTGCAAGAGATCCAACTAGTCCATTCTAAAGGAGATCCGTCTTGGGTGTTCACTGGAAGGACTGATGCTAAAGCGGAAACTCCAATACTTTGGCCACCACAAGCGAAGAATTGACTCATTAAAAACACCCTGATGCTGGGAGGGATCGGGGGCAGGAGGAGAAGGGGATGACAGAGGATGAGATGGCTGGATGGCATCACCAACTCGATGGACATGGGTTTGGGTGGACTCCTGGAGTTGGTAATGGACAGGGAGGCCTGGTGTGTGCGATTCATGGGGTCACAAAGAGTCGGACATGACTGAGTGATTGAACTGAACTGATGTCTTCTTCGGATAAATGTCTGTTTAGGTCTTTTGCCCACTTTTTGATTAGGTTATTTGTTTTTCTGGTATTGAGTTTTATGAACTGCTTGTATATTTTGGAAATTAATCCTTGGTCAGTTGTTTCATTTGCTATTATTTTACCTTATTTATACCGCACAATTGCACTCATCTCACATGCTAGTAAAGTAATGCTCAAAATTCTCCAAGCCAGGCTTCAGCAATACATGAACCGTGAACTTCCTGATGTTCAAGCTGGTTTTAAAAAAGGCAGAGGAACCACGGATCAAATTGCCAACATCTGCTGGATCGTGGAAAAAGCAACAGAATTCCAGAAAAACAGCTATTTCTGCTTTATTGACTATGCCAAACCCTTTGACTGTGTGGATCACAATAAACTGTGGAAAATCCTGAAAGAGATGGGAATACCAGATCACCTGACCTGGCTCTTGAGAAACTTATATGCAGGTCAGAAAGCAACAGTTAGAACTGGACATGGAACAACAGACTGGTTCCAAATAGGAAAAAGAGTACATCAAGGCTGTATATTGTCACCCTGCTTATTTAACTTATATGCAGAGTACATCATGAAAAATGCTGGGCTGCAAGAAGCACAAGCTGGAATCAAGATTGCCAGGAGAAATATCAATAACCTCAGATATGCAGATGACACCACCCTTATGGCAGAAAGTGAAGAGGAACTAAAAAGCCTCTTGATGAAAGTGAAAGTAGAGACTGAAAAAGCTGGCTTAAAGCTCAACATACAGAAAATGAAGATCATGGCGTCCAGTCCCATCACTTCATGGGAAATAGATGGGGAAACAGTGGAAACAGTGTCAGACTTTATTTTTTTGGACTCCAAAATCACTGCAGATGGTGACTGCAGCATGAAATTAAAAGACACTTACTCCTTGGAAGGAATGTTATGACCAACCTAGATAGCATATTGAAAAGCAGAGTGACATTACTTTGCCAACAAAGGTCCATCTAGTCAAGGCTATTGTTTTTCTAGTGGTCATGTATGGATGTGAGAGTTGGACTGTGAAGAAACCTGAGCGCCGAAGGATTGATGCTTTTGAACTGTGTTGTTGGAGAAGACTCTTGAGAGTCCCTTGGACTGCAAGGAGATCCAACCAGTCCATTCTAAAGGAGATCAGCCCTGGAATTTCTTTGGAAGGAATGATGCTAAAGCTGAAACTCCAGTATTTTGGCCACCTCATGTGAAGAGTTGACTCATTGGAAAAGACTCTGATGTTGGGAGGGATTGGGGGCAGGAGGAGAAGGGGACGACAGAGGATGAGATGGCTGGATGGCATCACTGACTTGATGGACGTGAGTCTGAGTGAACTCTGGAAGTTGGTGATGGACAGGGAGGCCTGGCGTGCTTCGATTCATGGGGTCACAAAGAGTCGGACATGACTGAGTGACTTAACTGACTGAATGGTTGGTAATGTGTATATATTTGCATATGCTTGTTATTGGCCATTTCTCCATCTCGTTTGTAGTCCATATATTAATGAGGTTATTTGTTGTCGAGTCACATGAGTTCTTTGTATATTCTAGTTATTAACCCTTTATCAGATATATGACTTGCAAATATTTTCTCCCATTTCATAATTTGCCTTTTCATTTTGTTGTTTTCTTTGTAAAGCATTTTTTTTTTTTAAGTTTGATGTAGTTCTATTTGTCTATTTTTTTGTTGTCACAGTTGCCTAGGCTTTGGTGTCATATCCAAAAAAATAATTCCCAAATGCAATGTCTTAAAGTTTTCCTCTTATATTTTCTTTCAGGAGTTTTATACTTTTAAGTCTTATGTTTTTGTCTTTAAGAAATTTTGAGTTAATTTTTGCATATGATGTAAGGTAAATGTTTAACTTGTTTCTTTTAGATGGAGATATCCATTTTTTAACAACATTTGTGGAGACCCTGTTGTATATTGGCATCCTTGTGAAAGACCATTTGACCACATACATGAATGTTATTTTCTAGGCTCTTTATTCTGTTTCATTGGTGTATATCTCAGACTTTATGCCAATACAATGCTGTTTTGATTACTGTAGCTTTGTAGTGATTTTTGAAATCAAGAATTGAGAGTCCTCAAATTGTCTTCTTCAAGATTTTCTTGGCTGTATGGAGTCCCTTGAGATTCCATATGATCTGTAGAATTTTTTCTGTTTCTGCAGAAAATGACATTGGAATTTTGATAGAGACTGCATTGAATGTAGATTGCTTTCAGTAATATGAGTGTTAATTTTATGTGTCAACTTTACTGCAGCATGGGGTGCCCAGACGTTTTTTCAAACATTATTCTGGGTGTATTTTATGAGGATATTTGTGGATGAGAATAACATTTGAGCTATTAGACTGAGTAGAGTAGATTGCCTCCCCCTCCCCCCAATATAAGTAGGCTTCATTCAATCAGTTGAAGGTTTGAATAGAACAAAGAGGCTGAGAAAGAAGGAACTCCTCCTGCCTGATTCCTTTTGATCTGGGAAAGCATTATTTTTCCTGCCTTCAAACTCAAACTAAAATATTGTCTCTTGGCAAAGTGACAAAAATGGTAGAGTGGGAAGACCCTGAACTCACCTCCTCCCACAAACACACCAAAATTGCAACTATTTACAGAGCAGCTATCCATGACAGTGATCTGAAGACTAGTAGAAAAAAAATCTATAGCTAAAGATAAAGAAGGAACCACAATGAGACAGGTAGGAGAGGTGGAAACATATTATAGTCAAGACCCATATCCCTAGTTAGATGACCCACAATTACAATTGCTGAAAATTTCCCGAAGAATGAGAGCTACATCAAGCTCCCCAGCCTGGGAGTCCTGCACTGGAAAGACAACCCCCCACCCCACCCCAGAGCATTTGGTGCTAAAGGCCAGTGGAGTTTACTTTTGGAACAGTCAGCTAGCTGTGATAAATAGACTCCATTCTTAAAGGGTGAACACAAAATCTCACACACTCTGAGATTCAGGATAGAAACAATAATTTACCTGAATCAGACACACTTGCCGATCTTTGAGAGCCTTCTGGAGAGGTAGGAGACAACTGAAACTCACCTTGGTGGCATAGACACTGGCAGCAGTCCTTTGGGAGCTTATCTCACCACAAGGACACTGGCACTGGTAAGAACAATTTTGGAATTCTCTCTCTAGTTTATTAGTGTTTGGACGCTGTCCCACCCACCAACTAATCAGCACCAGTCCTTGGATGCCCCAAGCCAAACAGCTAGCTGGGTGGGACATGGCCCGCCCCCAAAAGCAGGCCATCTGTTTTTTAGCCCACAGTAACCCCCAATAGTAGGGCTTCCCTGATAACTCAGTTGGTAAAGAATCCACCTGCAATGCAGGAGACCCTGGTTTGATTCCTGGGTTGGGAAGATAGGCTACCCACTCCAGTGTTCTTGGGCTTCCCTTGTGGCTCAGCTGGTAAAGAATCTGCCTGCAGTGCGGGAGACCTAGGTTCAATCCCTGGGTTGGGAAGATCCCCTGGAGAAGGGAAAGGCTACCCACTCCAGTATTCTGGCCTGGAGAATTCCAGGGACAGCCCATGGGGTCACAAAGAGTCAGACACGACTGAGAGACTTTCACTTTTACTTTCTTTCACCCCAGAACCCATCCCCAAATACCAGAGGGCCAAGGACTTTGCCCCACTTACCAATGGGCTGGCAATAACTCCAGTACTTGACCTCATTCACCAGTGAGTGGGCATCAGCTTCAGGATCACCTGTGCTCCAACCCTGTCCACTTTCATATTTTAGCCTCCTGTGAGTTTGGTGGGAGATAAAGAAAGGGAGTATCAGCTCAAGAGGAAGAGTATCAGCTTCCTCTTAGGACACAAGAGTATATGGTTATGAAATATACATTTGTAAACAGCATTTATTCATAGGGGCTTTCCTGGTGGCTCAGATGGTAAAAAACCCACCTGCAATGCAGGAGACCCAGGTTTGATCCCTGGATTGGAAAGATCCCCTGGAGAAAGGAATGGAGTGTTTATTTACAGAGGAATGGCAATGCCTGAGCCAAGTTGATAGCAACAAAGACTGAAAACAAGAGTTGAGTGCTAGAGACACTGTAAAAGAATCCCCATAAATTGTGCACTCAGTGTGAGGTTTAAAGAAGAATCAACAATAACAAAGATATTGAAGCTTACAAGCCCAGGAGGAAGTCAGAAGGATAATTAAGCTTTGTCTATAAGGAAAACTAGCTCATTTTTTAACTTACTGAATGTGAAATATATGTTGTTGCTGTTGTTCAGTCACTCAGCTGTGTCTGAATCTTTGCGACCTCATAGACTGCAGCATGCTAGTCTTCCCTGTCTTTCACCATCTCCTGGAGTTTGCTCAAACTCATGTCCATTGAGTCAGTGATGCTATCTAACCATCTCATCCTCTGCTGCCCCCTTCTCCTTTTGCCTTCAATCTTTCCCAGCATCAGGGTTTTTCCAATGAGTTGGCTCCTTGCATAAGGTGGCCAAAGCATTGGAGCTTCAGTCCTTCCAATTCCATTTTTTGAATGTTGAGTTTTAAGCTAGATTTTCCACATTCTTCTTTCACCCTTTTCAAGAGACTCTAGTTCCTCTTCTCTTTCTGCCATAAGGGTGGTGTCATCTGCATATCTGAGGTTATTGATATTTTTCCCAGCAATCTTAATTCCAGCTTGTGATTCACCCAACCCCATGCTTTGCATGATGTAGTCTGCATATAAGTTAAATAAGCAGAGTGACAATATACAGCCTTCCCAATTTTGAACCAGACTTTAAAACTTATTTTCATTGGTGAAAAACTAAAATCATCTTTCTCTAAGATCTGGAACAAGACAAAGGTGCCCACTCTCACCACTATTATTCAACATAATTTTGGAATTTCTAGCCACAGCAATCAGAGAAGAAAAAGAAATAAAAGGAATCCAGATTGAAAAAGAAGTAAAACTCTGTTTGCAGATGAATTTTTGTTGCTGTTGTTGTTGTACAAAGTAGCTAAGTCATGTCTGACTCTTTGTGGCCCCATGGACTGTAGCATGCCAGGCTCCCCTGTCCCTCACTATCTCCTGGAGTTTGCTCAAACTATGTCCATTGAATAGATGATGTCATCCAACCAACTCATCTTCTGTTGCCCCCTTCTCCTCCTGCCTCCAGTCTTTCCCAGCATCAGTGTATTTTACAATGAGTTGGCTCTTTGCATCAGGTGGCTAAAGTATTGAGGAAATATATGAGGAACATCCAAATGGAGGTGTTCAGGAAATAGTTGCAAATACCATATATAGGGCCAAGAAGCACAGTCTGTAGTTATGAAATGTCAGTTCATATGATGGGTGTCCATAAATCCTACTATGAGAGACTTGCTTTCTACTAAGTCAGTTCTTAAAGTAAATCCTAGATAGCACATGGTTGCTTAATTAATGCTGAGAGGAAGACAATGATAAGGGTGAAGATTTGTTGTCCAGAACAAAAAGATTTATTCTGGAAGTTAACAGAGAACACACTTCTCATGTAGAACTGCAAGAGGACCATCTATTACATTTCCATGATTGCAAAGCCACAATATGATTTAGCAAATGCTGAAGTTATTTCTTAGATTTGGCTTCCACAGGGTATAACTTCTTGGGTTTGAAATTGTTTTGAGAGATATTATTTGAGAGATATTTGAGAGATATTATTGTCTCTCATAGGTCAAAGGCAGTTGCTGGGACCAGAAGAAATAACACTATCAAATGTTGCATGTTTTTTTTTTTTTTTCCTGTGAATATCATCTTGCATTATTTTACAAAAAAGTCCTTTTCCAAAAAGCAAGAGAAAGGAGGGGGGTGGTGTGAATTAATAATGAAGATATTCTTAGCCAGATCGCAATTTTCTTTTGATAGAAGCACATTCTCTACTACATAGTTAAATTCATCCTTTGATACTTTAATTTCCTGTGAATGACACTGCACTCCTCCCAGAGATTAGAGAGGACTGGCTGCAGCCAGAGCACACGTCAGTGTGCACACAACTTTCAAACCTCCTGTTTTTCATTGCTTTCTGAGTAGTCTGGCTATTCTCTTCCAAGACAGAGAAAAATGATTCCCTGGAAATGGAACTTCCTCATCTCTATGCCGCAAAGAGCTCATATTCATTTTCTCAGCTTCAAAAAAGATAGCTTCAGAAAAGATAGCTATAGTTAGCATGGACTATTCTTGGAGCCAGAAATGCTATGGTTAGGGCACTTCATCAACCAAATCACAGTTGTTCTGCCTTTCCATAAGTGATATGCAGCCGTCCTCACCTTCTGTTAGATTGCTTCAGGAAAAAGAGTTTGCTATAACTAAATCGCTTCATACAGAATTTTTATTTGTCTAGACCTTTGGCTTGTAGCTAGTCTTTCTCTTCCAGTATGGTGATTCACAACACATCTGGAGCCACAGTCAACACCACAAAAAATCTAGCTTTTCCTTTATCTCTTTATGTATGATTGCACCAAAAAAGATTTTTGAACATTGAAAATTATACTCTTTCACTTGCCTTTGCCTTGTCTTTTCTCCTAAGGATTTAAATAAAACTCATCCCTCACAATTTGGAGAAAACAGGAAATAGCCTAATTTAGCTTCTGTATTCTTTAATTATATGTTGGTGAATATATATGTGCTTAAATATATTCAGTAGGCATGCATATGCAAAACTTTACAGGTACTCAAATTTTAAAATGAAATAGATACTTTGTCTCTTTTGACACACACAACCCTGTCCCCACAAATTAGAGGTGGTGTTAATTCAGGTTTATGTAAGATAGCAAGAAGAGTTCTTAGACAGGAATTTCCAAGTTAGAGCAACTCGTTCTTCTTGAAATGTCATTAAAATGTTAAAAGATGGGAAAAAACAGATTGACAATATAATTAATAAATCCTGAGACCTTAACTTTCTCAAAACATGTAACACAATAACTACAGCAACAACAACAACAAAAACTTCCTCAGAGCTATTTGGAGAAATGGCTAATCCCAGGGCTATGATAAGGTAGACACAAGACAAACCTGGAACATCTCATTATACTAAAAATGTAATAATAATGTTTTGATTTTATTGGAATATATCACAAGGATGCTTGAAAAGGCTTCCCCTGGCCAAATCTGAGACAATATGAGCGCCAATAATTAAGTAAACCATTGATAAAAATAAAAATTCATGTATACATTGATAATAATAGATAAATATATAAATTAAAGTGGGATAAAAGCTCTTTCTTAATGTAGAATTCTGAGAGTTAGCTGGTAACTGTAAGAGGGAGTACTGGAATTGAAAAATAATTTTACAACAATCATAGTAAAGTTTGGCTAATGCAAGAATCATCAACGGAGGCTGGATCTTGAGAGGAATTATAATACGGAGCAGAATATTTGTATGGTCTTAAAGTGACTCTTTGGGCTTTGCTCGTAACTCAGCTGGTAAAGAATCTGCCTGCAATGTAGGAGACGCCAGTTTGATTCCTGGGTTTGGAAGATCCCCTGGAGAAGGGATAGTTTACCCAGTCCAGTATTCTTGGCTTTCCCTGGTGGTTCAGACCATAAAGAATATGTCTGCAATGTGGGAGGCCTGCGTTTGATCCCTGGATAGGGAAGATCCCCTCCCCTGGAGGAGGACATAACAACCCACTCCAGTATTCTTGCCTGGAGAATTCCCATGGATAGAGGAGCCTGGCAGGCTGCAGTTCGTGGGGTCACAAAGAGTCAGACACGACTGAGCAACTAAGCACTGCTGCTGCTGCTGCTAAGTCACTTCAGTCGTGTCCGACTCTGTGTGACCCCATAGACGGCAGCCCACCAGGCTTCCCCGTCCCTGGGATTCTCCAGGCAAGAACACTGGAGTGGGTTGCCATTTCCTTCTCCAATGCAGAAAAGTGAAAGTGAAGTCACGCAGTCATGTCCAACTCTTAGTGACCTCATGGACTGCAGCCTACCAGGCTCCTCCGTCCATGGGATTTTCCAGGCCAGAGTACTGGAGTGGGGTGCCATTGCCTTCTCCGGCAACTAAGCACAGCACAGCACAAAGTGACTCTTTATAGACTGCTCAATAGTTGAAAAGGAGGAGGAAAAAAAAAAAACAACAACAGTAATTATACCAGGGAAAAATCAGGCAACATCTTACTTGATTCAATGAGTAAAGGGCAAAGAAAGGCTATGAAACTGTTCTAGATTACAGAAACCTAACAAGATATGACAACAGTATGTGATACCACATACTAATCTAGATCCTCCTCAGTTGGAGGAAAGCAATGCCCTCTAAAGGATACTTTTGGACCAACTGACGAAAGTGGAATATGAAAGATACACTAGATAAAAGTATGTATCATGTTTTAGGATGAAGATGAATATAACTTGCCCTTGCATAGTTTAAAAAATATTATGAAATTATCTGTATGTATATCAATATCTATCAATTCTCTCTCTCTCCCAAAAGGGATAAAATACTCACAACAGATACATCTGATTAAAGTGTGTCCAGGTTTCTTTGTTTTATTTTTTGCTTACCTTTAAGTATGAATTAATTTCCAAATAAATTTTTAAGAATTGGTTCTTAATATGAAAATCCAGTATGCTAATTGAATTTTCTCTCCCAACTTGATTATTGATTTGCCAATAAGATATAGGTGGGTAGAGGCTGATTAAGTCTGTAGTGACTTGGAACTTTGGCCTAAAGTTAAGTTGAAGATAACATCAAACCCAAAGTTGCAAAGGATTGGTAAGTTTCAGAAGACCTTAGAAGGAGACAGGTCAAGCCTAAAGAATATGGATGGATTTTGTATTATTGGAAAACTCAAACCCATTGTTATTAGTGACAAAACATTGCTTAGAAATAATTGAATTATATGACTTTCTTTGGTCATCTAGTGACCAGGATTCCGTGCTTTTACTGCCACGGCCTGGGTTCAATTCCTTGTCAGGGAGAACTTTGGGGGGATTTCCAGGTGGTTCATTGGTAAAGAATCTACCTGCCAAGGCAGGAGACACAGAAGATGTGGGTTCAATCCCTGGATCAGAAAGATTCCCTGGAGGAAGAAATGGCAACCCACTCCAGTATTTTTGCCTGGAAAAGCCCATGTACAGAGAAGCCTAGCGGGCTATATCCCATGGGGTTGTGAAGAGTCAGACACAACTGAGCAACTGAACACTCACATGCACATAAATTATTTATATGTGTATATATGTATACACATAAAAATATAAACTGCAAGTCATAAATGTGTTTGTAATGTCAGGTATATGAATCTGGTAGTGCCTGACAGCCTTAAAAACTGAAGTGCAACACTGAAATTGCTGATAACATCCTAGATGGAAGCAAAACTGAGAGAAAACATTTTTAATAGCATGTTCAAATTGTGTTATCCTCTCGACAAAAATGATCAATGATTGCCACTGTATATTCATGTGGCATGTATTTCAGTTGCTTGTGAAGCCCAGTACTTTTCACCTTTATGTTGAGGGAACTATTCTTGCTGCTGCTAGTACTATTACTAGCAATGAAACTAATCTACTAGTTTATGATTTTCAACCATATATTCAGGCATGTGTATTCTTTATTTTTTTTTTAATTTAATTTTATTTTTAAACTTTACATAATTGTATTAGTTTTGCCAAATATCAAAATGAATCCATCACAGGTATACATGTGCTCCCCATCCTGAACCCTCCTCCCTCCTCCCTCCCCATACCATCCCTCTGGGTTGTCCCAGGCATGTGTATTCTTGCCACCTCTTCTTAATATCTTCTGCTTCTGTTAGGTCCATACCATTTCTGTCCGTTATCGAGCCCATCTTTGTATGAAATGTTCCCTTGGTATCTCTAATTTTCTTGAAGAGATGTCTAGTCTTTCCCATTATATTGTTTTCATCTACTTCTTTGCAACAATCTGAGGAAGGCATTCTTATCTTTCCTTGCTATTCTTTGGAACTCTGCATTCAAATGGGTATATGTTTCCTTTTCTCCTTTGCCTTTTGCTTCTCTTCTTTTCACAGCTATTTGTAAGGCCTTCTAAGACAACCATTTTGCCTTTTTGCATTTCTTTTCCTTGGAGATGGTCTTGATCACTGCCTCCTGTACAATATCATGAACCTCTGTCCATAGTTTATCAGACACTCTATCAGATCTAATCCCTTGAATCTGTAACTTCCACTGTGTAATAGTAAGGGATTTGATTTGGGTCATACCTGAATGGTCTAGAATACAAAGAATTCATTTTTTTTTTGGGGGGGGGGGCTCCAAAATCACTGCAGATGGTGACTGCAGCCATGAAATTAAAAGACTCTTGCTCCTTGGAAGAAAAGCTATGACCAACATAGACAGCATATTAAAAGGCAGAGACATTACTTTGCAGACAAAGATCTGTCTAGTCAAAGCTCTGTTTTTTCCAGTAGTCATGTATAGTCCAACTATAGAAAACTGAGCCCCGAAGAATTGATGCTTTTGAACTGTGGTGTTGGAGAAGACGCTTGAGAGTCCCTTGGGCTGCAAGGGATCAAACCTGTCAGTCCTAAAGGAAATCAATCCTGAATATTCATTGGAAGGACTGATGCTGAAGCTGAAACTCTAATACTCTGGCCACCTGATACAAAGAACTGACTCACTGGGAAAGACCCAGATGCTGGGAAAGATTGAAGGCAGGAGGATAAGGGGATGACAGAGGATGAGGTGGTTAGATGGCATCACCAACTAAATGGACATGAGTTTGAGCAAGCTTCAGGAGTTGATGATGGACAGGGAATCCTGGCATGCTGCGGTCCATTGGGTCACAAAGAGTTGGGCACAACTGAGTGACTGAACTGAATTGTTATGGACTAATATTTGTGTCCCCATTCCCAGTTCATATATTGAAGCTCCAACCCTTGATGTGATTTTATTTGAAGATGGAGCTTTTATGGAGATAATTAAGGTTAAATGAAGGCATGGTGCTGAGGCCCTGATCCAATAGAATTAGTGTCACCATAAGAAGAGATACCAGAGAGTTCACATTTTCCCTTCTCTTGCAACTAGAGAGAAGACCATGTGAGAACAGCACAGCTGTCTACAAACCTGGCAGATGGTTCCCATAAGAAACTGAACCTTGCTGGAATCTTGATTTTAGACTTTCCAGCTTCTAGAATTATGAGAAAATGAATGTCTCTTATTTAAGCCACACAGTCTGTGATATTTTATTACAGCATCGCAATTCTCTCTTTGCTCCTTGCAGTTGGCTTTGGTTTTTTTGTTTTGTTTTGTTTTTTAAGTTAAAAAGCTAGTTATAACTTCATCATGGATGCTTTCCCAATCTGTGTTAATACTATATGCCAGTGTATCTCAAACTTGAGCATGCATAGGAATCACTTGGAGAGCTTTTTAAAACACAGTGCTGGGCCTCATCACAAAGTTTCTGATTCAGTTGGTGTGAGTTGAGGCCCAAGGTTTTGTACTTCTAACAAGCCCCCAAGTGATATTGATACCTTGTCCAGGGACCATACTGTGAGAACTATAGCTATATACTTTAGTATATTATTGTATAAACATATACTTTAGAATAAACTTTTATAATAGTTCTTTAGGCTGCAAAAACTCTTAGATTCTCAATTCAACATTAAGCTTTTGAGACTAAAACAAACAAAATAAATAACTCTTCCTTCTTAGGAAGCTTAACTTTTGTGCTTCAAAAGTGCCTTGACTTCCAAAGCTATTATCTTTCCCAACAATTTTTTTTAAAATGTCTATTTAGAAACTGAAATGACTTTTTCTCTTGGAGTTCTTTTGTGTTCTCATTATTTTAGGTGAAAAATGTCTCCAGATCTTTAAAAATCAACAATTCAGTAGGTAAAGGGTCTCATGAAAGGAGAAAAATGCAGTAAAGAAAAAACCTTAGTTATATCAGAATTTGATCCTATCACAAAAAAAAAACTACCATTTATTTAGTCTTTATGCTAGACACTATACTGATAATGACTTCTATTTTTTGTTTAATTCTCCTAATGAGTATCTTCAAAATATGTAACATGTTCATCATTGTTGTAGTTGTTGTTCCCACTTATAACTGAACAAAATGAGCCTTAGAAAAGTTAAAGTACTTGCCCAAGGTTTCACAACTGATAGGTGGCAGAGCTGAGATTCTAACCCAGGCCTTCTTGTTTGCAGCTCTTACCTACTGCTATCCACAATTGAAAGAGACACGTGTACCCCAATGTTTATCACAGCACTGTTTATAATAGCCAGGACATGGAAGCAACCTAGATGTCCATCAGCAGATGAATGGATAAGAAAGCTGTGGTACATATACACAATGGAGTATTACTCAGTTTTTCTAATATAACATTTTTTAAAATTTATTTGTTTTTAATTGAAGGATATTGATGAACCTATTTGCAGGGCAGCAGTGGAGACACAGACATAGAGAACAGATTTGTGGACACAGTGGGGGAAGGAGAGGGTGGGATGAATTGAGAGAGTAACATTGAAACATATACAGTATGTGTCAGGGAACATTTAACAGGAGGATTCCCGCATGCTGTTTTCTATTTCTCAAGGATTCTCTGTTCCTTATCAGTTCCTGTTCTGAGAAGGAGTAGAGCTGCCTGCAGTTCTCAGGACTGAGGTCATAGGATGAGACATGCAGTGACTCTTTTCAGCGTCAGTGACCTTGTATGTATTAGACTATCCATATTGTGGCTATTGATAAAATTTCATCCTGTGTAATAGCTGACTAATCATCTTACTAAAGATATATAAGCCTGCATTTCTGCTAATAAAGCACCCTTGCTCCATCAGAGCTTGGGTCCCCGTGTCTTTCTGTCTTTCTTTCTTTCTTTCTCTCTCTCTTTCTCTCTTTTTCTTTCTTATTATCGACTCCAGACAGCCAGGTTCCAGTCCATTAAAGGACCCCTACAAATGGCACCCAGAACAGGAATCTGGTATACGTGGCATCTTGGATGGAATGACTCAGGGCCTATTTAAGTCAGGACCTACTGAGTCGGTAAATACTAAGACATGGGTCAAATGGCTGGAAAGCCCCATCATTTCTCTACTTTACTTCACCATTTTTTTAAAGCTCAGGGACTTTTGGTTTTGTGCCAAAGAATAGAGGCTTGCCTTCAAACACTGGTTGACTGTAATCCTTGGTTCCCTGATAAAGGCAATTTTGATTTAGAAATTTGGCACCGGGTCAAAGAAAATGTTGAATGAGCCGCCAAAGACAGAATATTCCAATTGATTTCTGGCCCCTATGAGCTCTCATTAAAGCTGTAATTCTGCCATTTCAAGGTAATTCTAGCCCTCACAATATTTGACAAAAGACAGAACACTTGTTACATGAATATGAATTAAATGATGAAACTTTATAAAAGGCCCAATTAGAACAACATAAAATATTTCAGAACTTCCCTACTTATCCTACCCCGGCTGCTCCAAATGCTCCTCCTCTGCCAGCAGGCACAAATCCAAAAGTCTCTCCTTGACTTGCTAGACTTGCTCACTCTTCTTGGAATTCTCCTATTTTAAAATCTTAAAGCAGAAAACTATGAGATCTCTGTTTGTCTGGATATATATGTATATCTCAGTGTATATCTTTGTCTCTGGATAATATTGCTGAGGTTAATTTATAAATGAGCGAAACAACAGTTCATGGTTTCTGAAAGAAAGTAAGATGCATGTTTTCAGTAAAAAGGGTATAAGAAATATAATTACATTTTATTAAGGAAAAAAGGAAGTATGGCTTGTAGATGGCTATTCTATGAATGGACAAATAAAATGATGAATACACAAAGTATAAAAAAAGGTTTATAGAAAATGAGACCGAAGAAGAAAGTTCTATGTGTGGTACATTTTATTAAGAGAAAAAGAAAGAAATATGGCTTATAGATGGCTATTCTATGAATGGACAAATAAAGTGATAAATACAGAAAGTGTAAAAAAGGTTTGTGGCAAGTAGAAAAGAGTTTTATGCATGATACAAGTTTCTTAAGAGTTATGACTTTACTAATAACTGCTAGCTATAGCTATATTATTTTCTATGTCGCTTGTTTCAGAAAAATTTCTTACGTTAACAAATGGTGACTGAGCCTGTGATATAATGCTGATATAGAGTTCCATATGAGATCAATGATTGTAATAATGTAACTCTAGATATGGGAAGAAGCAACAAGAGGGAATATTTTCCTGGACCAAGAGGCTAGTAAGACAGTGATCCAGAGACGTTTGCTACTTGCAAGGCCTAGTCCAATAACAGCACACTGAGTGGCTTATTAATGGAATCTTCCTTAAACCTGGGAATGAGCCTTCCTAGCACCGTTGGACACAATGGTCATGAAATGCCCCCCATACATGGTCAAATATGTGGCTATGAAGGGACCCTGCTGACTGGAAGTTGGTACTTGCCAGCTGCCTCTACAAAGAGTACATCATGACCACTGCAAGCTGCTGACCTTCAACACCCCCTGAAAGGAGTTCAGAGTGGAAATCAGAAATAAGGCACTCTATGCTCTGGGAGAAACCCAGAAGGACCAGCCTTCAGACAGTCAGATGTTTTAATGTAAAGATTTTATGAGCCCAAATTCTTTCATCATCTCATACCTAGAAAAACACTAATGTCATGAACCAATGTCTGGTCCTGGTTCTCCTGGTAAACCCTAAACAGCTTTTCTACTTCTATTAATCTCTGGGCCATGTACCTTTAACTTTCTTGTTAAGTTTGTTTCTTCCAGAATACAAATCTCCAAATAGTAATATGACAAGAATATTCCCTGACCAACACCTAGACAATGCTGAAACGAGTCACCTTATCATTCCATGGACTCTCATCTCCCTCTGTTAATGCACCCTGACAGAAAGCAGGCAAAGGGAACCCAGAACCCCACGATGCCCCTGTACAGCCTGAAGAAGCCAGAGTGGTCATCGGCCCTTTCCCCTGAGACTGGGTTCTCAAATGCCCGAGAAGGGAAATATGGAAACTTGCTGTGAGCACTGAACAACTTGGGACTCGGACCAGACATCTCACAGAGATCAGTCATAGTCATAGCAACTATTTCTTTCATTATAATCAATCATATTTCATACAAGCTTGTGTTCCCCTTCCTTTTGTTACAATTATATTTGTTGTTTAACATTGCCTTTATGCAAAAATTGTTAAAACTAAACAAACTCAGTTAGTCAAGACCCTTTTTACAAATATAATAAATAAGCGGGAATTGTCAGGAAACATTTAACAGGAGGATTCCTGCATGCTGTTGTCTATTTCTCAAGGATTCTCTGTTCCTTATCAGTTCCTATTCTGAGAACGAGTAGAGCTGCACGCAGTTCTCAGGACTGAGATCATAGGATGAGACATGCAATGACTCTTCAGCGTCAGTGACCTTGTATGTATTAGACTATCCATATTGTGGCTATTGATAAAATTTCATCCTGTGTAATAGCTGAGTAATCATCTTACTAAAGATATATAAGCCTGCATTTCTGCTAATAAAGCACCTTTGCTCCATCAGAGCTTGGGTCCCCTTGTCTTTCTTTCTTTCTCTCTCTCTTTTTTGCTTTCTTATCATTGACTCCGGACTGCCAGGTTCCAGTCCATTAAAGGACCGCAACAATTATGATATGTAAAATTAGATAGCCAGTAAGAGTTTCCTGTACAATGCAGGAAGTTCAAATCAGGTGCTCTGTGACAATCTAAAATAACATTTTAAAACAAATTCATTATGGCTAAAAATGAAATAGCTAAATGTATTCAAAATTACCATGTTTTTTCCTCCTGTAAGACACATTTAGAATGAATATTAAGAATAATGCCCCAGTCAGGAGATCTATTAAACTCTTGTTAGAACTGGTAGCAACTTCATGCCTTTAGTCATTTAAAGTGGACAATATAGAGCACTGGAATATGTGTCATTTGAAAAAACCTTCACATCAGCAAAGAATTGGAAGTTTTAAAATTTTTAATAGAATCACTTGAAATCTGGTCCAAAAGTTTTTGAATCAAGTTGCTCATTTGTTTAGTCATTGCCCAGTATTTCTTCCAGGGGGAACAAATGTTTGCTTCAGTCTGACCAATTATTCATGGGAGATTCACAGTAGAAAATGTGGTTATCTGAGCCCCACTCAAATGCCAATATTACATAGCTGTTTATGAATCTTTCTCATTCTCCTTGATGAACACTATGCAAACAACACAGCCATCTGGCAGTGGGGATAGAAATAGTGTAAAAATGAGATATGCATGTGTAAATAAAATATTGATGAATGAAGCTCTGAAAGCTGAAATGAAAGTGAAGCAGAACAGACAGGTAAATCATTCTGATATTTGTGTTAGTACTAAAATTATGTTCCTCACTTTCTTGTTTTTTTTTTTTTTTTTTTTTCTTCTGGTAGCAGTGCAGGTGACAAAAAACACTTTCAATTTTGCTGCTGACATAGTGTTGAAGTGTAAGAAGTAGTTTCCATTTTGCTGCTGAGAACATAATCTGCCTTCAACGGAAAGGGAATGATACAAGGATATTGACTTATTTATGGTATGTAGTACATACTATGGTATGTAGTTAATGCACAAACTAAGGTAAGGTGATCTGACAAACAATTGAATGAAATCCAATTAGTGAAATGTGGGTAATGTGAACTTTATTCCATTCCTTTGTTGAATTTTCTCTCCCTTTACATTGATTTTGATCTCTAAATTGAGTGTAAAGATGGGAGAAGAAAATGCTTAAAACCCTGGTTACTAACCTTTATTAATATATAGAATAGCTAATAAAGTGCATTAGAGTTTTTTTAACCACATAATGAAACACCATGCTATGTGTTTTCTCTTTAACTTTCTTGTAACTACTCTGTCAAATAGATACCATTATTGTCTCCACTTTTACATATGAAGACATGGGCACAAAGAAATTGAGTGACTTGCCTAAGGTCACATAGCCAAGATGTGGTGAAACTAAGATTTAAGCAGACATACAACGTGATTTTGGACAGAGGAGCCTGGTAGGATGCAGCCCATGGGGTCGTGAAGAGTCGGACACGACTGAGCGACGTCCCTTTCACTTTTCACTTTCATGCATTGGAGAAGGAAATGACAACCCACTCCAGTATTCTTTCCTGGAGAATCCCAGGGACGGGGGAGCCTGGTGGGCTGTGTCTATGGGGTCACACAGAGTCGGACATGACTGAAGTGACTTAGCAGCAGCAGCAGCACCATGTGATTTCAGAGTCTGTACTTTTTATAGTATCAGTCTGCCTCCCCAGCTTTACTGAGGTTTAACTGAGTATATTTAATGTGTATAACTTGATGATTTGATATATGTATACATTGTGAAATAACCACCATAGTCAAGCTAATTAACATACCCATCACTTTACGTAATTACTATTGCGTGTATGTGATGAAAACACTTGAGGTCTACCCTCTTGGAAAATTACAAATATACAAAACAGTATTGTTAACTATAGCCACAGTGCTTTATTCTAGATGTCTACAATTTATTTATCTTATATAATTGAAACTTTGTACCCCTTGGCTAACATTTCCCCATTTTCTCTACTTCTTAGCCCCTGGCAAGTACCATTCTATTCTCCGCTTCTGTGAGTTGAACTATTTTAGATTCCACATATAAGAGATAATATAATATTTGTCTTTATATTCGAACTTGCATCTCCTACTACTTCTACATTGTCAGGCAGATTCTTTTCCACTGAGCCACTTGGGAAGTCCACTGTGTGTGTAACATATATGTATGTGTATATGTATATATATATGTATATATATATATATATATATATATATATATATATATATATATGGAGAAGGAAATGGAAACACAATCCAGTATTCTTGTCTGGGACATCCTGTTGACAGAGAAGCCTGGTGGGCTACAGTCCATGAGGTTGTGAAGAATCAGATATGACTGAGTGACTAAGCTCAGCATGTGTGTGTGTGTGTGTGTGTGTGTGTGTGTGTGTATTTGTCCATCCATCCACTGATGGTCAATTAGATTATTTGATTGTTTCCATGTTCCAGCTACTATGAATAATGCAGCAATAAAGACAGGAGAATAGATGTCTCTTTAAGAGAACTCTGATTTAGACAATTACCCATGGGTGAAAGAGCTTTTGTGGAAGTTCAAGAATCCAAAAGAGAAGTGAAAACACACCATAGGTGCATAAAAATGGCGATAAGGTACATTGAAGAGGATAAGAGAAACGGTTTGACTATATTACCTCTCCCCCTAGGCAATACAGCTTAGTGCCAAGAGCACTAATCTTAGCCTATTATTTCTCCTGTAGGAAAATGTGAGAGAATATGAGTGGGTACCTGGTTTCCTCAGCTCTGTGGAAGCTCTGTTTTCTGTCAGAGAAGTCCATTTCTCTCATGCCCCATCTAAACTAAGTCAGGGACTGCATGACTAGGGGATATTGAGTAGTTGGGAGACGAGCAGTCGGGGTTCAGAATGGAACATTTCAAAGGGACACTGATTTCTACTAAACACATCATGGACTGTGTTGGACGACCTCCCACTGAACGACTGGGGTATGCCTCACTTGCAGATTCTGACAACTGTTCCATGGACACCACGAGAGCTACATGTGTCTCACCCACACACTCTACAATCCATGGAAAACTCCCTGGACAGGTCCTTCAGCAGTGAGAGTGAGCTTTTGCAGATGGGCAATGAACACATGCAGAAATTCTGCCCAAGTCTGTGGTCCTGGAAGAGAGCAAAAATTTGAGTATTTAGGACCATCCTCAGTAGAGCTAAAAGGAGGTTGTCAGGGGCGTCATCTTGTCTGAAGCACTCTGCTGTGAGCGCTAGGTGGGCTCATCCACCTGCAGGAAACCGATGAGACTCGTCTGGCAGTGTTAGGTGGTAACCAGCTTCAATAATGACTGTATTAATGCATCATCTGCTGATATTGAGTGTCAGGTGCTAGGCACTGGACTAGTACCTAGCAGTACCTTGGGGACTGAGGCGAGACTTTCCCAGAAGGAGCCCAGCTAGGATTCAGTAAATGTTGCATTCTAGAATGGAAATGCTTTGATGGAAGAGCTGAGTGGCCTGCGGCCAGCCCTTCCCCTCAAGATTCGCCATATGAGAATATTTACCTCTCACTCACTGGGCTCCTCAAAGAGAACCTGTCAGAACTTCCAAATTATGGGAACAAAAGAAACACAAACTATGAATCACAGCAAAGGCTGTGGCTCCAGCCCTAGCATGACTCCAGCAGCCTCAGAAGTAGCAGCTCTCATGGTGGACAAGTTTGGCAGTGTTATTCACTCCAAAATATCTAGCCAAAAGTGCTTCTCCAGGCCTCCCAATGATTTGATCGTGGTCTTCCTGCCTGCCTTGTGCTGTAAGATGGGGTTCCCTACTTCATAATCAAGGAGAAGGCCAGGCTGGAGCGTCTGGTCCATGGGAAGACCTATACACACTGTGGCCTTCACACAAGTCAACTCAGAAGACAAGGGCACACTGGCTAAACTGGTGGAAGTCATCAGGACCAATTACAATGACAGATATAGTGAGATCTACCATCAATGGGGAGGCAGTGTGCTGGGTTCAAAACCAGTAGCTCATATTGCCAAGCTGGAGAAGGCAAAGATCAAAGAACTAGCCACCAAACTTGGTCAAGTGCACATTATTGAGTTTTCTGTACGTAAAAGTAATTAAAAGTTCTTCTTGCAAAAAGAAGAAGAAGAAACCATAGAAGGATTTTCAGAGTAATACAAGAGAGGTGTAGATCTAAGTATAATTAACTAAACGTAGTAAGTAGTAAAACAAAAGTTTGGTAAACATTGACCAATTAGAAACGGGAAAAGTCTGGATGACCAATAAAACCAAAACAATCAAAGGGAAAAAAAACAAAGCAAGTAAAATAACATAAAAGAACTCAAAAGACATGTCAAACTAAGAACAAGTTTTACATTCATTTCTAAGAAAGGAATTATTTTTATGATTATATAAAGTATTTCTATATCCAGTAGAAAAGTAGACAAAATACATAAATAATTTGTAGCAAAAATAAAATAAAATAAAAGGAGGCTGTCAGAACTTTGGTTGTCTTTGCAGGGTGGAAATGAGGCATACAAGCTTAAGAATTCTGCTGCAATGGACTCTGTGGGAGAGGGAGAGGGTGGGGAGATTTGGGAGAATGGCATTGAAACATGTATAATATCATGTATGAAACGAGTCGCCAGTCCAGGTTTGATGCACGATACTGGATGCTTGGGGCTGGTGCACTGGGACGACCCAGAGGGAGGGTATGGGGAGGGAGGAGGGAGGAGGGTTCAGGATGGGGAACACAGGTATACCTGTGGCGGATTCATTTCGATGTTTGGCAAAACTAATACAATATTGTAAAGTTTAAAAATAAAATTAAAAAAAAAAAAAAAAAGAATTCTGCTGCAAGAAGAAGAAAGCTGTGTGGAGGAGATGTATCCAGAGAAAAGATCTGAGAAAGACTGAGAATCCCTAGAAGAGCTGATGAAAGGTGTTTCTTTCTTTGAAGTGGGTCAGTAAAGACTGGAGGAGGTATATACAGAGTGAAGTAAGCCAGAAAGAAAAACACCAATACAGTATACTAATGCATATATATGGAATTTAGAAAGATGGTAACAATAACCCTGTGTATGAGACAGCAAAAGAGACACTGATGTATAGATCAGTCTTACGGACTCTGTGGGAGAGGGAGAGGGTGGGGAGATGTGGGAGAATGGCATTGAAACATGTATAATATCATGTATGAAATGAGTCGCCAGTCCAGGTTCGATGCACGGTACTGGATGCTTGGGGCTGGTGCTCTGGGACGACCCAGAGGGAGGGTAGGGGAGGGAGGAGGGAGGAGGGTTTAGGATGGGGAAGGTGGGTATACCTGTGGCGGATTCATTTCGATATTTGGCAAAACTAATACAATATTGTAAAGTTTAAAAAAAAAAAAAAAAAGACTGGAGGAGGTGACTGCTACTTCAGGTGCAAAGGTAACAGGGCAAAAACTCAAGGGACATTTTTAAAATGAAGGAAACCTGATACCACCAAAAAAAAAAAAAAACACAATAATTTTCTGTTAACCAGACCCCAAAATATAGAGATTTATGATTTACTCAATGACAAAAAAAATAGCTATTCTAAGCAATTTCAATGACCTAAAGGAAATAGAGAAATATAATTCAACAAAATCAGAAGAACTATACTTAAAAAAAATAAGAAGCTTCAGAAATAGATATAAATCATTATAAAAACTGAAATTTTGGAGATGAAGAATACAATGAACGATGCAAAAAATACAATAGCAAGCATCAACATTGAGAATGGATCAATCTGAAAAATCTATGAAGTAGAAGACAGGACTTTTGAACTTACCCAGTAGAGGACAAAGAGAAAAGAATGAGAAAAAATGAAGAAAGCCTATGGGAATTATGGCACACCATAAAAAGAAACAATCTGCAGATTAATTGTATCCCAGAAGGGGAAGAGAGAGAGGATGAAGGAGGCAGAAAGTTCATTTAAAGAAATAATGTCTGAGAACTTCCCAAATCTGGGGAAGTTTTTCAACAATATTTTACTTTTGAAAAGTATATGCAGAGTTGGGACTTCACGAATGATGGCATGAGAAGCTTGAGGAAAACTATGTTCTGGAGAGACACATCTCAGGTCAGTAAAAATTAGTAAAGAAAATCATTTATAATCCCTGAAGAATGACAAAAGACTTACAAAAAACTGAGGAACATGTATTCAACAAAATCTATGGAATATTTCAGGAATAGTTGGAGGTTGTGGCGTTTGAGAGACTTTGCCTGTTCCTCCACAACTCTACCCTGTAGAAGAATTATTTAAGAGAACTTGGCAACAGAATATAAATTCCTATCTCTCCCAGATTTTTGGAATGGAAAAGATATTCTGAGTAGTTTCCAAAGCTGGTGAACAATAGAAGATTCCATTTTTTACAGCTTTGTAGTATAGAAGGTCAATATCCAACAGACGGTGGCATCCACAAAATGCCCATCCTCTTACCTTCAAATTCCACTATATAGGGAGGCTTCCAGTGGGATAACTGATGTAGAATGTGTTCCTTTTACCTCTGTGTCATAGGAGAGCTGCTACACTGGGCTTATCAAGTGAGTGACACCTACTATCTCCTCTAGACTTTGCAGAGTTAGTTCAGCCAAGTCACTAAACAAATAAGCAAACAATCAAGTGAAAAACAACAACCCTTGTGGGGGATCCCTATACAGAATCAATGCAATATATTATATGAAAGGTTCAATGTTCAGACAAGGATGATCACTCTTGCCACTTTTATTCAAAATAGTTTTGGAAGTCATAGCCATAACAGTCAGAGAAGAAAAAGAAATAATATGAATCCAAATTAGAAAAGAAGAAGGAAAACTGTCACTATTTGCAGATGACATGACACAGTACATAGAAAATCCTAAGGATGCTACCAAAAAACTATTAGACCTCATCAATGAATTCAGTAAGGTTACAGGATTCAAAATTAACATACAGAAATCTGTTGCATTTCTAAACACCAACAATGAACTATCACAAAGAGAAATCAACAAAACAATACCATTTATAATAGCATAAAAAAGAATAAAGTACCAAGGAATAAGTCTAACTAAGGAGCAAAAGACATGTACAGAGAAAACTATAAGACATTAATGAACAAATCTGAAGATGACACAAACAAATGGAAAGATAATACTGTGTTAGAATCAATATTGTTAAAATGACCATAACATCCAAGAACACCTTTAGATTCAGTGCAATCCCTGTCAAATTTCCAATGGCATTTTTCACAGAATTAGAACAAAAAAAAAAACAAAAAACACAAATTGTATGGGAATGCAAGAAACCGCAAAGAGCTGAATCAATCTTAAGAAAGAAAAATGATGCTGAAGAAATCTGGCTCCCTGACTTCAGACTGTACTACAAAGCTACAGTCATCAAAGTGAAGTTGCTCAGTCATGTCCGATTCCTTGCCACCCCATGGACTGTAGTTTATCAGGCTCCTCTGTTCATGGGATTTTCCAGGCAAGAGTGCTAGAGTGGATTGCCATTTCCTTCTTCAATGCATGAAAGAGAAAGTGAAACTCAAGTCACTCATTCGTGACCGACTCTTTGCGACCCCATGAATTGCAGCATGCCAGGCCTCTCTGTCCATCATCAACTCCCGGGGTTCACTCAGACTCACGTCCATCGAATCAGTGATGCCATCCAGGCATCTCATCCTCTGTTGTCCCTTTCTCCTCCTGCCCCAATCCCTCCCAGCATCAGAGTCTTTTCCAATGAGTCAACCCTTCGCATAAGGTGACCAAAATACTGGAGTTTCAGCTTTAGCATCATTTCTTCCAAAGAAATCCCAGGGCTGATCTCCTTCAAAATGGACTGGTTGGATCTCCTTGCAGTCCAAGGGACACTCAAGAGTCTTCTCCAACACCACAGTTCAAAAGCATCAATTCTTCAATGCTCAGCCTTCTTCACAGTCCAACTCTCACATCCATACATGACCACTGGAAAAACCATAGCCTTGACTAGACGGACTTTTGTTGGCAGGGTAATGTCTCTGCTTTTCAATATGCTATCTAGGTTGGTCATAACTCTTCTTCCAAGGAGTAAGCGTCTTTTAATTTCATGGCTGCAGTCACTATCTGCAGTGATTTTGGAGCCCCAAAAAATAAAGTCTGACACAGTTTCCACTGTTTCCCCATCTATTTCCCATGAAGAGATGGGACCAGATGCCATGATCTTCATTTTCTGGATGTTGAGCTTTAAGCCAACTTTTTCACTCTCCACTTTCACTTTCATCAAGAGGCTTTTTAGTTCCTCTTCACTTTCTGCCATAAGGGTGGTGTCATCTGCATATCTGAGGTTATTGATATTTCTCCCGGCAATCTTGATTCCAGCCTGTGTTTCTTCCAGCCCAGTGTTTCTCATGATGTACTCTGCATACAAGTTAAATAAGCAGGGTGACAATATACAGCCTTGACTTACTCCTTTTCCTATTTGGAACCAGTCTGTTGTTCCATGTCCATTTCTGACTGTTCCTTCCTGACCTGCATACACATTTCTCAAGAGGCAGATCAGGTGGTCTGGTATTCCCATCTCTTTCAGAATTTTCCAAAGTTTATTGTGATCCACACAGTCAAAGGCTTTGGCATAATCAATAAAGCAGAAATAGATGTTTTTCTGGAACTCTCTTGCTTTTTCCATGATCCAGCGGATGTTGGCAATTTGATCTCTGGTTCCTCTGCCTTTTCTAAAACCAGCTTGAACATCTGGAAGTTCACAGTTCACGTATTGCTGAAGGCTGGCTTGGAGAATTTTGAGCATTACTTTACTAGCATGTGAGATGAGTGCAATTGTGCGGTAGTTTGAGCATTCTTTGGCATTGCCTTTCTTGGAATTGGAATGAAAACTGACCTTTTCCAGTCCTGAGACCACTGCTGAGTTTTTCAAATCTGCTGGCATATTGAGTGCAGGACTTTCACAGCATCACCTTTCCAGATTTGAAATAGCTCAACTGGAATTCCATCACCTCCACTAGCTTTGTTCATAGTGATGCTTTCTAAGGCCCACTTGACTTCACATTCCAGGATGTCTGGCTCTAGGTGAATGATCACACCATCGTGATTATCTGGGTCATGAAGCTCTTTTTTGTGCAGTTCTTCTGTGTATGCTTGCTACCTCTTCTTAATATTCTGCTTCTGTTAGTTCCATACCATTTCTGTCCTTTATCGAGCCCATCTTTGCATGAAATGTTCCCTTGGTATCTCTAATTTTCTTGAAGAGATCCCTAGTCTTTCCCATTCTGTTGTCTTCCTTTATTTCTTTGCATTGATCGCTGAAGAAGGCTTTATTATCTCTCCTTGCTATTCTTTGGAACTCTGCACTCAGATGTTTATATCTTTCCCTTTCTCCTTAGCTTTTTGCTTCTCTTCTTTTCACAGCTATTTGTAAGGCCTTCCCAGACAGCCATTTTGCTTTTTTGCATTTTTTTTCCATGGGAATGGTCTTGATCCCTGTCTCCTGTACAATGTCATGAACCTCATTCCATAGTTCATCAGGCACTCTATCTATCAGATCTAGGCCCTTAAATCTATTTCTCACTTCCACTGTATAATCATAAGGGATTTGATTTAGGTCATACCTGAATGGTCTAGTGGTTTTCCCTACTTTCTTCTATTTAAGTCTGAATTTGGCAATAAGGAGTTCATGATCTGAGCCACAGTCATCTCCTCGTCTTGTTTTTATTGACTGTATAGACTTCTCCATCTTTGGCTGCAAAGAATATAATCAATCTGATTTTGGTGTTGACCATCTCGTGATGTCCATGTGTAGGGTCTTCTCTTGTGTTGTTGAAACAGGGTGTTTGCTATGACTAGTGCATTTTCTTGGCAAAACTCTATTAGTCTTTGCCCTGCTTCATTCCGTATTCCAAGGCCAAATTTGCCTGTTACTCCAGGTGTTTCTTGACTTCCTACTTTTGCATTCCAGTCCCCTATAATGAAAAGGACATCTCTTTTGGGAATTAGTTCTAAAAGGTCTTGTAGGTCTTCATACAACCTTTCAACTTCAGCTTCTTCAGCATTACTGGTTGGGGCATAGACTTGGATTACTGTGATATTGAATGGTTTGCCTTGGAAATGAACAGAGATCATTCTGTCGTTTTTGAGATTTCATCCAAGTACTGCATTTTGGACTCTTTTGTAGACCATGATGGCTACTCCATTTCTTCTAAGGGATTCCTGCCTGCAGTAGTAGATATAATGGTCATCTGAGTTAAATTCACCCATTGCAGTCCGTTTTAGTTCACTGATTCCTAGAATGGCGATATTCACTCCTGCCATCTCCTGTTTGACCACTTCCAATTTGCCTTGTTCATGGACCTGACATTCCATGTTCCTATGCAATATTGCTCTTTACAGCATCAGACCTTGCTTCTATCACCAGTCACATCCACAACTGGGTATTGTTTTTGCTTTTGCTCCATCCCTTCATTCTTTCTAGAGTTATTTTTCCACTGATCTCCAGTAGTATATTGGGCACCTACTGACCTGGGGAGTTCGTTTTTCAGTATCCTATTATTTTGCCTTTTCATACTGTTCATGGGGTTCTCAAGGCAAGAATACTGAAGTGGTTTGCCATTCCCTTCTCCAGTGGACCACATTGTGTCAGACCTCTCCACCATGCCTGCCTGTCTTAGGTGGCCCCACAGGGCATGGCTTAGTTTCACTGAGTTAGACAAGGCTCTTGTCCTAGTGTGATTAGAATGACTAGATTTCTGTGATTATGGTTTCAGTGTGTCTGCCCTCTGATGCCCTCTTGCAACATCTACTGTCTTACTTGGGTTTCACTTACCTTGGACGTGGGGTATCTCTTCACAGCTGCTCCAGCAAAGTGCAGCCACTGCTCCTTACCTTGGATGAAGGGTATTTCTTCATATATATGGAATTTAGACAGATGATAACAATAAGCTAGAGAGTTCCAGAAAAACATCTGTTTCTGCTTTATTGACTATGCCAAAGCCTTTGACTGTGTGGATCACAATAAACTGTGGAAATTTCTGAAAGAGATGGGAATACCAGACCACCTGACCTGCCTCTTGAGAAATCAGTAAGCAGGTCAGGAAGCAACAGTTAGAACTGGACATGGAACAACAGACTGGTTCCAAATAGGAAAAGGAGTACATCAAGGCTGTATATTGTCACCCTGTTTATTTAACTTCTATGCAGAGTACATCATGAGCAATGCTGGACTGGAAGAAACACAAGCTGGAATCAAGATTGCTGGGAGAAATATCAATAACGTCAGATATGCAGATGACACCACCGTTATGGCAGAAAGTGAAGAGGAAAAAAAGCCTCTTGATGAAAGTGAAAGTGGAGAGTGAAAAAGTTGGCTTAAAGCTCAACATTCAGAAAACGAAGATCATGGCATCCGGTCCCATCACTTTATGGCAAATAGATGTGGAAACAGTAGAAACAGTGTCAGACTTTATTTTGGGGGGCTCCAAAATCACTGCAGATGGTGACTGCAGCCATGAAATTAAAAGACAATTACTTCTTGGAAGAAAAGTTATGACCAACCTAGATAGCATATTCAAAAGCAGAGACATTACTTTGCCAACAAAGGTCCATCTAGTCAAGGCTATGTTTTTTTCCAGCGGTCATGTATGGATGTGAGAGTTGGACTGTGAAGAAGGCTGAGCACTGAAGAATTGATGCTTTTGAACTGTGGTGTTAGAGAAGACTCTTGAGAGTCCCTTGGACTGCAAGGAGATCCAACCAGTCCACTCTGAATGAGATCGGCCCTGGGATTTCTTTGGAAGGAATGATGCTGAAGCTGAAACTCCAGTACTTTGGCCACCTCATGCGAAGATTTGACTCATTGGAAAAGACTCTGATGCTGGGAGGGATTGGGGGCAGGAGGAGAAGGGAACGCCAGAGGATGAGATGGCTGGATGGCATCACTGACTCGATGGACGTGAGTCTGAGTGAACTCCGGGAGTTGGTGATGGACAGGGAGGCCTGGCATGCTGCGATTCATTGGGTCTCAAAGAGTCGGACATGACTGAGCGACTGAACTGAACTGAACTGAATGATAATCCTGTATGCAAGACAGAAAAAGAGACACAGATATATAGAATTGTCTTTTGGACTCTGTGGGAGAGGGAGAGGGTGGGATGATTTGGTAGAATGGCATTGAAACATGTATAATAGCATATAAGTAATGAATCGCCAGTCCAGGTTCGATGCAGGATATAGGATGCTTGGGGCTGGTGCACTGGGATAATCCAGAGGGATGGTATGGGGAAGGAGGTGGGAGGGGCCTCAGGACGGAGAACACGTGTACACCTGTGGCGGATTTATGTTGATGTATGGCAAAACCAATACAGTGTTGTAAAGTAATTAGCCTCCAATTAAAATAAATAAATTTAAGTTTTAAAAAAAGAGAGAATTTTCTTACACCATACACAAAAATAAACCTAAAATGTATTAATGGCTTAATGGTCAGGCCAGAAATCATAAAACTCCTAGAGGAAACATAGGCAGAACACTCTGATATAAATTGCAGAAATATTTTTTTGTATCTATCTCCTAAGGTCATGGAAATAAAAACAGAAATAAACAAATGTCCCGTAATTAAATCTAAAAGCTAGAGTAAGCAATGGTTGTATAATTAAAGAAATTATGGTGACAGTGATAGAGAATATCATTGGAAAAGTATGAAAAACAATGAAGTGGAAATTTGAAATTGAAGCAAAAAATTATCAGAATAAAAAATTCACTAAAGGACCTTGGGAGTACATAGGTTTGAGCTGACAAAAGAAAGAATCAGTGACCTTGAAAGTAAATCAGTAAAGATTATGAAATCTGAAGAACAGGAAATAAAAAAAAAATTAAAAGTGAACAGAGACATAAAGATGTGTGGGACTTCATTAAGTATATATGTCTTTAAAAGAAGTAATGGTGGAAAACTTCCTAAATTGATGAAAACATTAATATACATATCTTAAAACTTGAACTAAAGTAGAATAAATTCAGGATTTTCAACCAGAGACACAATTATGAAATTTTTGAAAAACAAAGTAAAATCTTGAAAAGAATAAGAGGAAAATGACATTTCACACAAGATAACTCCAATAAGATTAACAGCTGACTCCTCAACAGAAACAGATGGAGGCAGTAGGACATTTTTAAAGTGCAAACACATAAGACATATAGAAACAAACAAAAAAATGGTAGAAAAGAGTCCAATCATATTAATAATGACCTTAAACATGAATGGATTAAACATTCCAATCAAAATACATGGATTAAAAAACAACAATCATGATCCTACTGTACATTGTCTATAGGAAACACACAATATACTCAAAGACATAAGTAGATTGAAAGCAAAAAGATAGAAAAGTAAAAGATATTAAACAACAACCATAAGAGAGCTGGTGTGGCTGTAATAATATCAAACCAAATAGACATTAAAAAAAAACAGCTATTACTAGAGACAAAGAGTGACCTTTAAAATGATTTAACAATCATAAACATATGCATGTAATTAAATATAGTTCCAAAATGCATGAAACAAAAACTGACAGAATTAAAGAGAGAACTGAATAAACCAACAGTAATATTTGGGACTTCAGCACCCATTTTATTAGTTTCCTAGAGCTGCTGTAACAAAATTCTACAAACTTGGTGTCTTAGAACAATGAAAATGTATTCTTTCATAGTTTTATAGCCCAGAAGTTAGAAATCAAGGTGTTGACAAGTTTGGTTCCTTCTGGAGTCTCTGAGAGATAATCTCTTCCTTGCCTCTCTCCTAGCTTCTGGTGGTTTCCAGCAATCCTTGACATTCTTTGGCTTTAGTGTATCAACCCAACTGTGCCTCCATCTTCACATGAATTTTTCCTCTGTCTGTGTCTCTGTTTAAATATCTGTCTTCTTAGAAGGACATCAGTCAAAAACTGGATTTAGAACACACCTTAATCAGACGGTAAAGCGTCGGTCTGCAATGCAGGAGACCCGGGTTCGATCCCTGGGTTGGGAAGGTCTGCTGGAGAAGGAAACGGCAGCCCACTCCAGTATTCTTGCCTGGAAAATCCCATGGATGGCGGAGCCTGGTAGGCTACCATCCGTGGGGTCACAAAGAGTCGAACAAGACTTCACTTTCACTTACACTTAATCCAGTATGATCTCATTTTTACATGATTATATTTACAAAGATGCTCTTTCCAATAAGGTCATATTCACAGGTTTTGGATAGGTATGAATTTTGGAGGAACACTATTCAACTCAGTAAACCCATTTTCTATAATGGATAGAAAAGCTAAGCAGAAGATCAACAAGGTTATAGAAGATATAAGCAATACTACTAACAAACTTGACCTGATATATTTGTAGAACACTCCACTCAACAACAGCAGAATACACATTTTTTTGTGAAGTTCACACGACATTATCCAGGATAGATAATATTGTCTGATAGGAAATAAAATGAGCCTTAATAAAATTGAAAAGTATTTAATGTAAAGTATGTTCTCTGACTACAAATAAAGTGGAAATCAATAACAGATGGAAAATTGGGGAATTGACAAATAAGTGAAAATTAACTATCCTAAATAATCAACATGTCAAGGAAAAAATCACAAAGTAAATTAGAAAATACTTTAGCATTAATGAAAGCAAGATAAAATATACTAAACTCATGAAACAACTAAAGGAGAGCTTAGAGTAAAATGTATGCTAAGTCACTTCAGTCATGTCCAACTCTTTGCAACTCCATGGACTGTAGTTTGCCAGGCTCCTCTGTCTGTGGAATTTCCCAGGCAAGAATACTGGAGTGAGTTGCCATTTCAAATCCAGGGGATCTTCCCAACCCAGGGATCGAAAATGTCTCCTTCATTGCACGTGGATTATTTACTTCTGAGCCACCAGGAAAGCCCTTATACATAGATAAATCCAAGCAATCCACTGAAAAATCTATAACATACTAATATAATAATATTATTAAGAACTAATATTTTGGAAGGCATGATGCTAAAGCTGAAACTCCAGTACTTTGGCCACCTCATGCAAAAAGTTGACTCATTGGAAAAGACTCATGCTGGGAGGGATTGGGGGCAGGAGGAAAAGGGGACGACAGAGGATGAGATGACTGGATGGCATCACTGACTCGATGGACGTGAGTTTGAGTGAACTCCGGGAAATGGTAATGGGCAGGGAGGCCTGGCGTGCTGCAGTTCATGGGGTCGCAAAGAGTCAGATGCGACTGAGCGACTGAACTGAACTGAACTGAATATATGAGTTCAGAAAGTTTGCAAGATACAAGATCAATATACAAAAGTCAACTGTATTTTCATATATTCTCAATGAACAGTCTGAAAATGAAATTAAATAAACACGTAATAACATCAAAAAGAATAAGATACTTAGGAATACATTTAGCAAATGAACTACATTATTTGTATAATGAAAACTAGAAAATACTGCAAAATTTAAAGGAGATATAAATAAATTAAGACATAGTGCAATCCCATTCAGGATCCTGGCTGGCTTCTTTGTAAAAATTGATAAACTGATCTGAAAATTTATATAAATACTCAAGAATATGCTAGAATAGGCAACTGAATCATGCCAAAGAAAAAGAGTTAGAGGACTCATGTTTCCTAATTTCAAAACTTACTATGAAGAAATCAAGAAAGTATGGTATTGGAATAAGGATATACATAGAGGTCAGTGGACTATATGGAGAAGGTGATGGCACCCTGCTCCAGTACTCTTGACTGGAAAATCCCATGGGTGGAGGAGCCTGGTGGACTGCAGACCATGGGATCACGAAGAGTCAGACACGACTGAGCGACTTCACTTTCACTTTTCACTTTCATGAATTGGAGAAGGAAATGGCAACCCACTCCAGTGTTCTTGCCTGGAGAATCCCAGGGACGGGGGAGCCTGGTGGGCTGCCACCTATGGGGTCACACAGAGTCGGACACAATTGAAGTGACTTAGCAGCAGCAGTAGCAGTGGACTATAACTGAGAATCCAGAAATAAACTCACATATCAATTGTTAGCTGATTTCAATAAAAATGTCAAGACCATACAATAGGGAAATAATACTGTTTTCAAAGAATGGTTCTAGGAAAAGTGGATATCCACATGCAAAATACTGAAGTTTGACCCCTATGTTAATCCATATGCAAGCAAAAAATAACTCAAAATAGATTATAAACTTAAATATAAGAATGAACTGTCAGAACAAGTAAAACTAAAACTGTCACTGCTTGCAAATCACATGATACTATACATAGATGATCCTAAAGATTCTTTCAGAAAACTACTGGAGCTCATCAGTGAATTTGGTAGAGTTGTAGGTCACAAAATTAACAGGCAGAAATATATTTCATTTCTATACACTAACAACAAAAGATCAGAACAATAAAGGCAAGGAACAATTTCAGCTGCCATCACATCAAAAAGAATAAAATATCTGGGAGTAAACCTACCTAAGGAGTTAAAAGACCAGTACTTCAAAAAACTATAAGATGCTGATGAAAGAAATCAAAGAAGATACAGACGGAAAGATATACCATGTTCCTGGATTGTAAAAGACAATATTGTCAGAATGATTATAATATTCAATGCAATCTACAGATCCAATGCAATCTCTGTCAAATTACCAATGGCACTTTTCACAGAACTAGAACAAAAAATTCTTAAAAATTGTTTAGAGACACAAAAGACCCCAAATAGTCAGAGTAATCTTGAGAAAGGAAAATGGAACTGGAGGAATCTGGCTCCCTGACTTTAGACTATATATACTACAAAACTACGGTCCTCAAAAGAGTATGGAACTGACACAAAAATAGAAACATAGACCAGTGGAACAGGACAGAAAACCCAGAAATAAACCCATGCACCTATGGTCAATTAATCTATGACAAAGGAAGCACGACTACACAATGTTGGAAAGACAGTCTTTTCAACAAGCGGTGCTGGGAAAACTGGACAACTACATGTAAAAAATGAAATTAGATAATTCTTTAAAGCCATACACAAAAATAACTTCAAAATGGATTAAAGACCTAAATGTGAGACTGGTACCATAAAACTCCTAGAGGAAAATATAGCCTGAACAATCTCTAACTAAATCACAGCAATATCTTTTTCAATCCACCTCTCAGAATAATGGAAATAAAAACAGAAATAAACAAATGAGACATATTTAAACTCAAAAGCAAAGGAAACAATTTTTGAAAAATGAAAAAACAACCCACAGATGGGGAGAAAATATTTGCAAATGATGTGACTTACAAGGGATTAGTCTCCAAATTTTAGAATAGTTTTAGATTTACAGAAAAACTTATAAAGATAATACAGTTTCCCTATAGTCTAGACTCAATTCCCCTATTACCAACAGTTGACATTTCATGATATATTACAATTAAAGAGCTGAAATGAATACAGTATTATTAACTGAATTTCATATTTTATTCAGATTTCACTAATTTTTGCCTAGGACTCATTTTCTTTTTCAGGGTCCCATCCTGAAATCACATTACATTTGGTTGTTATAGCTTTGACTCAGTTTGGCTGTGATGGTTTTTCAGAATTTCCTTGTTTTTGACGACTTTAACAGTTCTAAGGCGTACAGGTAAGGTATTTCATAGAATGTCCCTCTACTGGGAGTTGTGAAATATTTTTCTCATGTTTGGACTGTGGCTATGAGTTTGGAAGAAAAAGACTACATAGATAATGCGTCATTTTGATTACATCAGATCAAGAGTTCACAAATCAACATGACTTATTGTTGTTGATTCTGACTTTGAGGACTTGGCTGAGGTACAGTTTCTTAGGTTTCTCTACTGTAAAGCTAACTTGTTTTCTATCCTTTCCATAATGTACTGATTGGAAGGAAGTTATTATGTGGAGTCCACATGCAAAGAGTGGGGAATTGTGTTGAACTCTGTGAGGGCAGATTATCTAAATAAATAATTCAGAATTCTTCTGCATGAGGAATTTTTCTCTCCTTTATCATTTATTTATTTATTCAATCAATCACTTATTTATTTCAGAATAAGCTCATATTATTTTATACTTTGGGTTATAATTCAACACCATTTTACTTATATTACTACTCAAATTGTTCCAGCTTTGGCTCAATTTTTAAAAGCTCTATGACTCACTAATTTTTCATAATAAAAAGATAATGTCAAGGAAACAAGATGGAAGAGGAGTAGGTGGACATGGAGTACGTCTCTCTCCATGAATGCATCAGGAATACACCTTCAGTTGCAGAAGATCTTCCAGAATGCCAGCTGAGAGCAGGCTGGAGTCCGTGACCACCAGAAGGGAATATGTAGATCCATGCAAAACTCAGTAGGATAAAGGAAGAAAGTGAAAAAGAGGAGAGTGAGGACTGGACCTTCACCTAAGGTGTAGGGGAACTAAAGCAGGGGTCAGATCCCCACATTGGGGCAATTATTTGGGACAGAGGGGAAACATCTGAGGCTGTGGGAGGGTGCAACAGGTGGTCTGTAATAGTCTGAATGGAGTGATTACCACACAGACCGTCCTTGCTGCAACCCTACATACCCCAGGCAGGGATGTAAGTCCCCTGGAATGTGTTATGGCTAGGAGTTGGAGTATAAGGATTGGAGAGCAATCCTAGGATGAGGTGTGCTTTTGACTGTAGGGAGATGACCTGAGGGGATGTGAAGGAGGAGGTCACAGTGGGGAATGCCTTTGGAGGAAAGCTGAGCAGCTATGGAGACAAGGTGACACTGCTGAGTCACATATAAGAGGTGTAGCCTCTCTCACTCCACATGCCAGCACTGGAAGCTGACCAATAGAAAAAGACCCTAGAGAGGGTGGCCCTTTAACTGCCTGATGCATCAAGCAATAGAGAAGAACTCCAGCCAAGGGGGACCTCTGAGCATCTGCCACGCCAAGCAACAAAGAAGGACCAGCCAGGCAGGCCCTTTGAACACCAGCTGCCAGAGATTAGAACAAGATTCTAATAGCGCCACAACTCCTGCACCTGAGGCCACCAGATCCCTGAACACTTGGCACCACAATCCAAGTAGCAGCATTACCTCCTTCCTCAGTCCTCACTGGGGCAGAGGATAGACAGTAAGACAATAGTAGTCGGGGACTTTAACACCCGACTTGCACCAATGGACAGATAACCAAAACAGAATTAATAAGGAAAGGGCAGTCCTAAGATGATGGAGAAATAGGAAGGGGAGACCACTTTCTCCCCAAAAATTCATCAAAAGATCATTTGAATATTGAGCAACTTTCACAAAACAACTTCTAAATGCTGGTAGAGGACATTAGGCACCCAGAAAGGTAGCTCAATCTCTTTGAAAGGAGGTAGTACAAAATATAAAACACAAAAACAGAGACAAAATATTTAGTGATGGAGACCCGTCCTGGGGAAGGAGTCCTGAAGGAGGAGAAGTTTCCACACAGTAGGAAACCCTTTCACAGGTGTGTCTGTGAGGATTTTTGGAATCTCAGAGGGCAGCATAACTGAGAGAAAAATAAAACTCACAGAAAATGCACCTAACCGCAACTACAAGCAAAGACGGAGAAGTGGCCCAGAGGCTCTCATCTGCCACGAGTGAGTGGGGGCTAGGCAGAGAGGCACGGGCTGCATCAATGCTTAAGGTAAGGACCAGGCCTGAATGCCCTGAAGAAAATCTGAGGGAGCTAATTTGAGATAGCAACCCAAACTGTGGGATCACCAGAAAGACGAAAACAAACAAACAAACCTTTCCCGCAAAAGGCTCTAACACCACACAGTGACCACTGACACACTCACAGAACAAAGGATTGGGCAATAACCAAAGAAGAGCAAGTCAGCTGCTGTATAGGGCCCTCCCTCCCTTGAGGCAGAGAGGCAGGTGTGCAACAGCCAGAGCCAGAAGACAAGGGGCTGCTGCAATCCCGGCCCCAGAGACTGCATCTTCCACCAAACTGTGATCAGGTTCCCAGATTCTAATCATGTCTTACAGGGATCCTGTATGGATCACATCTGCCAGGAATGTCACAGCCTGACATCAGCACCCCAGAGGAGACACACAGCACACCTGAGACTGTGCTCTCATGGTGCATCCGGGAAACCGAGGGTCCAGGATCAGGGAGGTGCATAAGGTGCATGACTCATGTGGGACAGTGCACTCGCCAAGCACCTGGTCACCTGAGTGGCTAGGACCTGGAAAGGGCACAAAATGCACAGCGTATCTGGGTCTGTGCCCCTATGGAGCACCTGAGAACGTGAGTAGCTTAGATCTGTGAAATGCATGAAATGCAGGGCTCACTTGGGGCAGTGCCCTTGCAGAACACACTGGAGCCTGAGCTGTGTGGACTCAGGAAGTACATGCCGCCTTGGGCTGTGGCAAACTCAGTGTGGTCCATCCACTGCGAGCACTCCTCACACATGCCAGCAGTACTTGTTTGCAGTGTCCCTCCCTCCCCACAACACAACTGAACAAGTGAGCTTAAATAAGTGGCCACCTTTGTCCCCTTGTTTCAGGGAAGAAATTAGACACTGAAGAGACTTGCAAACAGAGGAAGCCAAAATAAACAAATGGAGAACCGCTATGGAAGTGACAGTTGCAACTATTAAAAACCAGCAGTTAATGCTGAAACTGCATTTGAAGGGAAGCTATAGATCTTGAGAAAAGTACGGCCAGAACAAGGGATTATCTGATACTGAACTGACCCTACTCTGCCCACAACAGCTCCAGAGAAATTCCTAGATATATTTTTACTATTATCATTTCTTAATTTTTTAAGAAAAATTAGTTCTTTATTACTCTTTAACTTTCATTTTTATTATTATTATTACCTTTCAAAATACCCTTATTTTTAAAAGACAAATTCCATATATATATATTTTTAATTTTTGTGAATAATTTTGTTTTGTATTTTTATATTGTATTTTTGAGAGTCTAAACTCTATTCTAGGTTATTAATCTTTGTTTTTTGATATTTTTATCAATTTTGTACCTCTAAGAATCTAATCTTCAGTATCCATTTTCACTTAAGGAATTGATTACTGGCTTGATTGTTCGATTGCTCTATCCCCTTTTGATGCCCCCCTTTCCCCTCCTCGTTACATCTATCTCCCTCCTCCCTCTTCTCTATGTAACTCTGTGAATCTCTCTGGGTGCTCCTGGCTGTGGAGAATTGTTTCACCATTAAACTAAGAGTTTAATCTTCTGTGCTATATGGATGTAGAAGTCTTTAGGCTATCATAAGAGAAGAACAAAAAGCCAGAGGCAGTATGCTTAACTCCAGAACTTTAGAACATCAAAGAACTCCTAACTCCAAGGAACATTAATAGACTAGAGTTCACCTAAAAGTCTCCATATCTACACTGAAACAAAGATCCACCCAAGAGCCAAAAGTTCCAGTACAAGACATAACATGCTAACTCTCCAGCTAAACAGGAACACAACTTTGAACATTAAAATACAGGCTGCACAAAGCCATGCAAAACCCATAGACACCCCTAAACTGACTACTGGACACTTGATCGCACTCCAGAGAGAAGAGAGAACACAGACACAAGTTCTATCCACCAGAACACAGACACAAGCTCCTCCAACCAGGAAAACTTGACAAGCCACTGGTCCAACTACACCCACAGGGAGAAGACTCCATAATTAAAAGGAACCACAAATTTCCAGCCTGCAGAAAGGGCACCTAAAACACAGCAATCTAAACAAAATGAAAAGGCAGAGAAATATCCAGAAGCTGAAGAAACATGAAACAAACCCACTAAACCAAACAAAAGAGGAGAAAGTAGGGAGTCTACCTGAAAAATAATTCAGAATAATGATAGTAAAGATGATCCAAAATCTTGAAAACAAAATTGAGTTACAGATAAACAGACTAGAGACAAGGATTGAGAAGATGCAAGAAATGTTTAACAAGGACCTAGAGGAAATAAAGAAGAGTCAATCAGTAATGAAAAATGCAGTAACTGAGATTAAAAGCATTCTGGAGGGAACCAACAATAGAATAACTGAGGCATAAGAGAGGATAAGTAAGGTAGAAGATAGAACGATGGAAATAAATGAAGCAGGCAGGAAAAAAGAACCAAAAAAAAAAAAAAAATGAGGACAAGCTCAGACACCACTGGGACAATGTTAAATGCCCAACATTCGAAGGATAGATGTCTCAGAAGAAGAAGAAGACAAAAGGAAAGGGCATGAGAAAATACTGGAGGAGATAATAGTCGAAAGCTCCCCTAAAATGGAGAAGGATATAACCACCAAGTCCAAGAAACACAGATTCCCAAACAGGAAAAACCCAACGCAAAACACCCCAAGACACTTATTAATCAAACTAAAAAGAACAAACACAAAGAGCATATATAAAAACAGCAAGGGCAAAGCAACAAATAACACACAAGGGGATCCCAATAACGATAACAGCTGATCTTTCAATAGAAACTCTTCAGACCAGAAGGGAATGGCAGGACACACTTAGAGTGATAAAAAAGAAAAACCTACAACCAAAGATTCCTCTACCAAGCAAGGATCTCATTTAAATATGAAGGAGAAATCAAAAGCTTTACAAACAAGAAAAAACAAAAAAGAGAATTCAGCACCACCAATACAGCTTTTCAACAAAAGCTAAAGGATTTCTCTAGACAGCAAACACAGAAAAGGTATATAAACTAAACCCAAAACACAAAGTAAGTGGTAACAGGATCATACTTACTTTAAATGTAAATGGGCTAAATGCCCCAGCCAAAAAACAAAAACTAGCTGAATGGATACAAAACAAGACCTCTATATATGCTGTCTACAAGAGACCCAAACCTAGAGACACATGCAGACTGAAAGTGAGAGCCTGGAAAAGATATTTTATGCAAATGGAGACCAAAAGAAAGCAACAAATACAATACTCATATCAGATAAAATAGACTTTGAAATAAAGACAGTGATAAGAGACAGAAAAGAACACTACATAATGATCAAATGATCAATCCAAGAAAAATATATAAATATGTATGCACCCAACATAGGAGCACCTCAATATGTAAGGCAAATGCTAACAACTATGAAAGGGGAAGTTAACAGTAACACAGTAGTAGTGTGGGACTTTTATACTCCACTCACACCTATGATCAACCAAACAGAAAATTAGCAAGGAAACACAAGTTCTAAATGACACAATGGATCAGTTAGACATAATAGATATCTATGGGGCATTTCACCCAAAAACAATGAATTTCACCTTTTTTTCTAAAGTCAAAAGGTACATTTTTCAGGATAGATCACATCCTGGGCCATAAATCTAGCCTTCATAATTATAAAAACATGAAATTATTTAAAGCACATATTCAGATCAAATTACAGTAGATTAGACGTCAACTACAGAAAAAAAATCTATTAAAAATTTAAACATGTAGAGGCTTAACAACACACTTCTGTATAATCAACAGATCATGGAAGAAATTAAAGAGGAAATCAAAATATGCATACAAACAAATGAAAATGAAAACAGGACAACCCAAAAGCTATGGGATTTAGTAAAGGCATTGTTAAGATGGAGGTTCAAGAAACAAGCAAAGCATCAAATAAAAAACCTAACTTTACACCTAAAGCAACTAGAAAGAGAAGAAAAGAAGAACCCCAAAGTTAGTAAAAGAAAAGAAATAATAAAAATCAGAGCAGAAATAAATGAAAAAGAAACTAAGGAGATGATATCAAAGATCAACAAAATTAAAAATTGGTTGACAAGATAAATAAAATAAACAAACCATTAGCCAGACTCATCAAGAAAAGAAGAGAGAAGAATCAAATCAATAAAATTAGCAATGAAAATGAAGAAATCACAACAGACAACACATATACAAAAGATCATAAGAGACTACTATGAGCAACTAACTATATGGCAATATAATGAACAACTTGGAAGAAATGGCAAATGGTTAGAAAAGTATAACCTTCCAAAACTGAACCAAGGAGAAATAGAACATTTTAACAGACCCATCACAAGCATGGAAATCAAAACTGTAATGAAAAATCTTCCAATAAACAAAAGCCAGATGGCTTCACAGGTGAATTCTTCCAAAAAATTAGAGAGAGTTGGACTGTGAATAAGGCTGAGCACTGAAGAATTGATGCTTTTGAACTGTGGTGTTGGAGAAGACTCCTGAGAGTCCCTTGGACTGCAAGGAAATCCAACCAGTCCATTCTGAAGGAGATCGGCCCTGGGATTTCTTTGGAAGGAATGATGCTAAAGCTGAAACTCCAGTACTTTGGCCACCTCATGCGAAGAGTTGACTCATTGGAAAAGACTCTGATGCTGGGAGGGATTGGGGGCAGGAGGAGAAGGGGACGACAGAGGGTGAGATGGCTGGATGGCATCACTGACTCGATGGACGTGAGTCTGGGTGAACTCCGGGAGTTGGTGATGGACAGGGAGGCCTGAAGTGCTGCAGTTCATGGGGTCGCAAAGAGTCGGACATGACTGAGCGACTGATCTGATCTGATCTGAACACCTATCCTACTCAAATTCTTCCAGAAAATTGCAGAGAAAGTTAAACTGCCAAACACATTCTATGAGGCCACCATCGCCCTAATACTAAAACCAGAAAAAAATGCCACAAAAAAAATTAAATGGGCCAATATCACTGATGAACATAGATGCAAAAAACCTCAACAAAATTCTAGCAAACAGAATCCAACAACATATTAAAAAGACCATACATCATGACCAAGTGGGCTTTATCCAGAGATCCAAGGATTCCTCAATATTCATAAATCAATCAATGGGATACACCACATCAACAAATTGAAATATAAAAACCATATGATTATCTCAATAAAAAAGTCTTTGACAAAATTCAACAGACATCTGATCAAAACTCTCCAAAAAGCAGGCACAGAAGGAACATACCTCAACATAAAAAGGTCATATACAACAAACCCACAGCAAATATTATCCCAATGGCAAAAAATTGAAAGCATTTCCTTTAAAATCAGGAACAAGACAAGGGTGTCCACTCTCACCACTACTACTCAACATAGTTTTGGAAGTCCTAAGCACAGAAATCAGAGAACAAAAATAAACAAAATGTATCCAAATTGGAAGAGAAGAAGTAAAACTCTCACTGTTTGCAGATGACATGATCCTCTACATAGAAAACCCTAATGATACCACCAGAAAATTACTAGAGCTAATCAATGAATGTAGTAAATTTGCAGGATATAAAATTAATACACAGAAATCCTTTGCATTCCTATACACTAACAATGAGAAAACAGAAAGAGAAATTAAGGAAACAATCCCATTCACCATTGCAATGTAAAGAATAAAATACTTAGGAATAAATTTACCCAAAGAAACAAAAGACCTATATATAGAAAACTATAAAACAATGATGAAAGAAATCAAAGATTAACAAATAGAAAAAATATACCATGTTCATGGACTGGGGGAATCAAGATAATGAAAAGGAGTATAATAAGCAAAGCAACTATAGATTCAATGCAATCCCTATCAAGCTACCAATAGTATTTTTCACAGAACTAGAACAACTAATTTCACAATTTGTATCGAAATACAAAAAACCTTGAATAGCCAAAGCAATCTGGAGAAAGAAGAATGGAAGTGGAGGAATCAACCTGCCTGACTTCAGACTATACTACAAAGCTATAGTCATCAAGACAGTATGGTACTGGTGCAAAGAGACATATAGATCAATGGAACAAAATAGAAAGCCCAGAGATAAACCCAGGCAGCTATGGACATCTTATCTGTGACAAAGGAGGCAAAAATATACAATGGAGAAGAGACAATCTCTTTAACAAGTGGTGCTGGGAAAACTGGTCAACCACCTTCAAAAGAATGAAACTAGAACACTTCCTAACACCATACACAAAAATAAACTCAAAATGGATTAAAAATCTAAATGTAAGACCAGAAACTATAAAACCATTAGCAGAAAACATAGGTAGAACGCTTTCTGACATAAATCACAGCAAGATCCTCTATGACCCACCTCCCAGAGTAATGGAAATAAAAACAAAAGTAAACAAATGACTCCTAATTAAACTTAAAAGCTTTTTCACAATGAAGGAAACTATAAGCAAAGTGAAAAGGCAGCCTTAAGAATGGGAGAAAATAATAGCAAATGAAGCAAGTGACAAAGAATTAATATCCAAAATATACAATCAGCTCATGCAGCTCTATACTAGAAAAATAAATGACACAATCAAAAAACGAGCCAAAGAACTAAACAGACATTTCTTCAATGAAGACATACAGATGGCTAACAAATACATGAAAAGATGCTCAACATCACTCATTATCAGCAAAATGTAAATCAAAATCACAATGAAGTACAATCTCACTCATGTCTGTCAGAATGGCTGCCATCAATGTCTACAAGCAATAAATGCTCAATAGGGTGTGTAGAAAAGGGAACCCTCTTCCATTGTTGGTGGGAATGCAAACTGGTACAGCCACTATGGGGAACAGTGTGGAGATTCCTTAAAAAATCTGGAAATAGAACTGCCATATGACCCAACAATCCCACTGCTGGGCATACACACTGAAGAAACCAGAATTGAAAGAGACACATGTACCATAATGTTCATTGCAGCACTGTTTACAATATCTAGGACATGGAAGCAACCTAGATGTCCATTAGCAGACAAATGGATAAGGAAGTTGTGGTACATAAACACAATGGAATATTACTCAGCTATACGAAAGAACACATTTGAGTCAGTTGTGATGAGGTGGATGAAACTGGATGGAGCTTATTATACAGAATGAATTATATCAGAGAGAGAAACACCAATACAGTATATTAATGCATATATATGGAATTTAGAAAGATGGTAACGATGACCCTATATGCAAGACAGCAAAAGAGACACAGATATAAAGAACAGACTTATGGACTATGTGGGAGAAAGCAAGGGTGTAATGATTTGAGAGAATAGCATTAAAACATGTATATTACTATATGCAAAATAGATGACCAGTGAAAGTTCAATGCACGAAGCAGGGCACTCAAAGCTGGTGCTCTGGGACAACTCAGAGTGATGGTGAGGGGAGGGAATTGGGATGGGGGTTCAGAATAGGAGGACACGTGTGCACCCATGGCTTATTCATGTTGATATATGGCAAAACACACCATCACAATATTGTAACGTAATTAGCCTCCAATTAATGTAAACAAATTAATTTTAAAAATCAGATCCGATCAGATCAGTCACTCAGTCGTGTCTGACTCGTAGTGACCCCATGAATCGCAGCATGCCAGGCCTCCCTGTCCATCACCAACTCCCGGAGTTCACTGAGACTCACGTCCATTGAGTCAGTGATGCCATCCAGCCATCTCATCCTCTGTCGTCCCCTTCTCCTCTTGCCCCCAATCCCTCCCAGCATCAGAGCCTTTCCCAATGAGTCAACTCTTTGCATGAGGTGGCCAAAGTACTGGAGTTTCAGCTTTAGCATCATTCCTTCCAAAGAAATCCCAGGGCTGACCTCCTTCAGAATTTTAAAAATAAAGTCATATATAAGTTTTTAAAGAAGAAAATTAATAAGGAAACACAAACCTTATATGATCAAATTAGATCAGATGTATCTGCTCAGATGTATCTAATTCATATCTTTGAAACATTCCATCCAAATGCTGAAGAATACACTTTCTTATCAAGTGTACACAGAACATTCCCCAGGATAGGCCACATCTTGGATCACAAATCAAGCCTCAGCAAATTTAAGAAAACTGAAATAGTATCTTTTCTGCCCTCAACACTATGAGAGGAGATATCAATTACAGGTTGGAAAAAAAGATAAAAAATTTAAAAACATGGGGAGATTAAGCAATGCATTTCTAAATAATAAACAGATTACTGAAGAAATAAAAAGGGAAATAAAAATTTCTAGGAACAAATGACAATGAAAACATTTTGATACAAACCCTAGGAGATGCAGCAAAAGCAGTTCTAAGAGGGAAGTTTATAGCAATATTATCCTACCTCAAGAATAAAGGAAAACATCAAATAAACAACCTAACTTTACACTTAAAGCAACTGGAAAAAAGAAGAACAAAAATCCAAAAGTTAATAGAAGGAAAGAAATCATAAAGATCAAAGCAGAAATAAATGAAAAAGAAATGAAGGAAACAATAAATAAACATTAACAAAACTAAAAGCTAGTTCTTTGAGAAGATAAAATTCACAGAACATTAGCCAGACTCACCAAGAAAAAAAGGGAGAAGAATCATCAACAAAATTAGAAATGAAAAAGGAGAGGTTACAACAGATAATGCAGAAATACAAAGGATCATAAGAGACTAGTAAAGAAACTATATGCTAATAAAGTGGATAACCTAGAAGAAATAGACAGATTCTTAGAAAATTTCAACCTTCCAAGACTGAACCAGGAAGAGATAAAAATTATGAACAAGACCATCACAAGTACTGAAATCGAAACTGTGATCAAAAAATTTCCAAAAAACTAAAGCCCAGGGCCAGATGGATTCACAGGTGAATTCTATGAGATATTTTTTTTTAACTTTACAATATTGTATTGGTTTTGCCATGTATCAAAATGAATCTGCCACAGGTATACATGTGTTCCCCATCCTGAACCCTCTTCCCTCCTCCTTCCCCATACCATCCCTCTGGGTCATCCCAGTGCACCAGTGAAGAGCTAATGTGTATACTTTTGAAACTCTTCCAAAACACTGTAGAATAAGGAACACTTCTGAACTCATTCTGCAGGTCCACCATCACTCTGATACCAAAAGCAGATAAGGACATCAAAAAAAGAAAATCATAGGCCAATATCACTGATGAACATAGATTCAAAAATGCTCAACAAAACTCTAGCAAACAGAATTCAACAACACATTAAAAAGATCATACACCATAATCAAGTCAGGTTTGTCCCACGGATGCAAAGATTCTTCAATATGTGCAAAACAATCAATATGATACACAATATTTAAAAATTGAAAGATAAAGGCCCATATGATAAACTCAATAGATGCAGAAAGAGCTTTTGACAAAATTCAGCACCATTTGCTGTATGTTTCATGAAACTCAAACAGGGGCTCTGTATCAACTTAGAGGGGTGGGATGCAGAGGGAGATTGGAGGGAGTTTCAAAAGGGAGGGGATATATGTATACCTATGGCTGATTCATGTTGAGGTTTGGCAGAAAACAGCAAACAATTATCCTTCAATAAAAAAAATAAATTAAAGAAAAATTCAGCACCCATATATGATAAAAATTCTTCAAACAATCGGTATAAAAGGAATCTACCTCAACATAATAAAGGCCATATATGATAGACTTCCCTGTAGCCTCAAAGGTAAAGAATCTGCCTATGATGCAGAAGACTGGGATTTGATCCTTGGGTCGTGAAGATCCTCTGGAGAAGGGAATGGCGATCCACTCCAGTATTCTTGCCTGGAAAATCCTATGGACATAGAAGCCTGGCAGGCTACAGTCCATGGGGTCCCAAAGAGTCAGACATGACTGAGCAATAGAAGGAGTCTACCTCAACATAATAAGGGCCATATATGATAAATCCACTTCAAACATCATTCTCAATGGTGAAAAACTGACAGCATTCCCTCTAACACCAGGAACAAGACAAGGCTGTCCACTCTCTCCACTATTATTCAATATAGTTTTGGAAGTTCTGGCTATGGCAATCAGAGAGGAAAAATAAAAAGAATCCAGATTGAAAAACAAGAAATAAAACTTACTGTTTGCAGACAACATGATACTATACATACAAAACCCTAAAGATACTACCAGAAAATTATTAGAGCTAATCAGTGAACTTAGCAAAGTCACAGAATACAAAATCAATACACAGAAATCAGTTGAATTCTTATATACTAACAATGAAAAATCAGAAAAAGAAATTAAGGAATCAACCCCATCTACCATTGCAAGAAAAAGAATAGTACAAGGAGGGATCTGAGAAAGTCATGGAAAAGTGAAGCTGCAAATATACACTTAAATGAGCCAGAAAGCAATAGTAATATGTTCCTCCAGTTCACTACCTGTGCCTTATTGCCTAAATGTGTGATATTTTAACAATAAATTATGTGCCGTTTTTATCTGTAAAAAAAGAAAAAGAATAAAATACCTAGGAATAAACCTACCTAAAGAGACAAAGACGTCTACACAGAAAACTATAAGACACTAACAAAAAAAAAAAAAAAAAAACAAAGATGACATAAACAGATGGAGAGTTGTTCCATGTTCCTTGGCTGGAAGAATCAATATTGTGAAAATTACTGTATTACCAAATGCAATCTACAGATTCAATGCAATCCCTATGAAATTACCAATGGCATCTTTCACTAAACTAGAACAAAATAATTCACAATTTGTATGGAAACACAAAAGACTCTGAATAGCCAAAGCAATATTGAGAAAGAAGAATGGAGCCAGAGGTATCAACCTAAACCTTCCTGACTTCAGACTATATACCACAAAGTTACAGTCATCAAGACAATATGTTACTGGCACAAAAACAGAAATATAAACCAATGGAACAAGATACAAGGCCCAGAAATAAACCAACACACCTATGGGCATCTTATTTTTGACATGGAGCAAGAATATACAATGGGGAAAAGACAGTCTCATCAATAAGTGGTGCTGGGAAAACTGGATAGCCACTTGTAAAAGAATGAAATTAGAACACTTCCTAACACCATATACAAATATAAACTCAAAACGCATTAAAGACCTAAATGTAAGACCAAAACTCTAAAAGCCTTAGAGGAAAACATAGGAAGAACACTCTTTTACATAAATTGCAGCAAGATCCTCTAGATCTTGCTCCTAGACCCACCTCCTAGAGTAATGGAAATAAAAACAAAAATAATCAAGTGGGACCTAATTAAACTTAAAAGATTTTGCACAACAAAGGAAACTATGAACAAGGTGAAAAAACAGCCCTCAGAATGGGAGAAAATAATAGTGAATGAAACAACTGACAGAGGATTAATTTCCAAAATATATAAATAGCTCATGCAACTCAATACCAGAAAAACAAACAACCCAATATAAAGTCAGCAGAAGACCGAAACAGACATTTTTCTGAAGAAGACATACCGATGGCTAATAAACACAAGAAAAGATGTTGAACATTGCTCAATATTAGATAAATGCAAATCAAAGTTACAATGAGATATCATTTCACACAATAGGATGGGATTACACCAGATGGGTGTTTTTTCAAGAGAAGCAAAGGTGGATGCTCCACATCAGGCATCCCAGCCCCTGAAATCTATATCCGAGAGAGGACCTCCACAAAAGTCTGGCTTAAAAAACCAATAGGGCTGACATTCAAGGATCCCAAAGTGCTATAGGACCCAAGACCCAGTGAAATAATAGCAATTTGGAAAGTGCTGAGGCTTTGTGTGAAGAAGAGTCATTTGTGGATCTAAAAGCATGAGGTGGAGGGATTGGACATGGAGGCAAGCAATTGTGGCACCATCCTACTGCAGTGCTGAAGCTGAAGAGCTCCAGCAAATTCACCACTCCCTCAGTCCCTGGCTGGGACTGGCAAGTATAAGCTGTCTTATCTGTTTCCCAGCCTAAAACCAACTCAGCACTGCCTTTCCCATGACTGAGTTTGGTAGCAGGTGCAGTCTCAGTAGTCTCCCACTTCAGGCCTAAAGCTGATGCATGTGCATGTATGGACAAGGCATCTCTCATGTTGTACTGCTGAGCTCAGAGGCATATATGTTCAAGTCATTTTCCTGCTGCCTTCCTTAAACAAGATAACAAGCCCTACTCCAACACTCTCCAGTTGCCTACCTAAAGAAAATTAGGTGTGCAATCTACAGAGGACACCCCTTGATTACCTGGCACTGGTGGCCAAGGGGCTAGAATTCCAGGGCTCCATGGAACTGTAACAATGAAAGTCAATTTTTGGCAAGCCACCCCCTGCCCCCACCGAATGCACTGTATAGACAGCAAACTGAAATACAAGTCAGTCTTCTTGTGAAAAAAAGGCCTATTTAATTAGCCTGGTGCTTCACATCTGGGGACAGGCTTCACACTTCCCACATATCTAGCAGCTAAGAAGGCAAGCCAGGAGACACCATCCTTGTACACTCCCTTGGCCTCAGTATGGCTCAACAGGACTCCCCATAAAAGGGCTGTCACACTCAGTAGGAGGCTCAGTGATTTGTAACTATCACCCAGGAGATACCTCTAGGTCTCCTGGTTTGGAAGCCAGCAGGGATACAGTTGAAATCCTGTCACGGTCCTTTAATGAATCAGAACCTAGGGGTCCGGTGTCAACGATAAGAAAGTGAAAGAGAGAACCAATAAAACCCTAGAAGAGGTCTTGCACCACTTACGAAGGCACAGGGTGTCCTCTAAGAGACCTTGAAAGCCCAGGCAGGAGAGTGAGCTCGGTGGGTTTCCACACTCCAAAGAATTAGCTGGAGGGAGAGAAAGAGAGAGAGAAAGACATGGGGACCCAAGTCTCTGATGGAGTAAGGGTGCTTTAATGATCTTTCTGTGAGTATATATAGGCTGTTATACAAGGAATTTCTTTCGACAATGATAAAGATCAGAAAACCATACGTATAGCAACCGTTATCAAGGATACAAGGAATTAGCAATGGTCATAAGGTCAGAAGACAATCCATATCTCAAGAAAGAGGGTCGTGACTAAGCAGTTTTGTCATAAGGAAAATGTTTACTGAAGGAAATCCATGCATGCGTTTCATCCCATGACCTCAGTCCTGGGAGCAGGCTGCTGTTCCACTCGTTCCCATTACCAGGAACTGATAAGGAACAGAGGATTTATGTGAGACAGAAAACAGCACACAGGAATTCTCCTGTTAAACATTCCCTGACAGGGACAGTTACAAAATTTAACATTACTGTAGCAATAATTTGTAACTCTACTCTTTGTTTTCTATATAATTTAAGAGATTAATATATTAAAAAAAACAGAATGCAATTGTAGCATTTACAACATTAGAGAGTCAAATCTGTGAAAAAAAATATTTTGATGAGTGGTATTCCAAGCAGCATGAGATTTAAGAGGCTGTTAAATTAGATATGGTGTCATGGCTGATAATAGGAAATGGGCCTGGGAGCTTCTCGGTGTGAGAAGCAAGGTTTTTGTGGTACTGGAAGTTATTTGTATCTCTGATTGTCTTGTACCTTTGCTACCAGGCTAACCCCCTTTAAGGTAAAAAGGCTCTCCCTATATATGCTGTGCTATTCAGAAATGCTCTAGAAATCACAGTAACTACAAGAAAAACAGAGTTGGTTCAGTCTATTTGCCAATTATAAAAACTTAATTTTCAACCAGATGGGACAGCAATCTGAGGTGAAGAGTGGTCTAATATATTTTTCTTTGGATTTAAGCACTATATTGCCCCATATATTAAATTGACCTTCAGGACCCAAAGGTTGTACTTTTATCAGAGAAGTTCTGGGCCTATGAAAGAGTCTCAGCCTGACTCAAACATACAGAGAAGAACATCTTTCCTTATTCATTATATTCTGAACAAGATCATTTAACAAATTGAAGACCTTTTAATGACAGGGGGTCCAGAAATATTTAAAGATGTCTTATAATACCTCAAATATGATTTGTGATTTTATTTATAGCCTTTCACAAAGGAAACTGAAGCAGTATATCCATCCATGTGACTGAATACAGGAGTAAAGAAAATTATCATATTTTTGACTGACCCTGAGCTAACTGTAATTCCTGAAGATTCCAAGTGTCATGATGGTCTATAGGTTAGGAGGCAGATGTTGAAATGGAGTTGAAAATGCAAAATGTCTTTTGGATAGGGGTAAGAATAACAATTCCTTTTCCATTAATTCTCATAATTTTAGTGAGCTAATGGTATTTGAAATTCTTCCCTGGTGGCTCAGTGGTAAAGAATCCACCTGCCAATGCAGGAGACATGGGTTTGATCCCTAGGTAGGGAGGATCCCCTGGAGAAGGAAATGGCAACCAATTTTTGTATTCTTCCCTGGGAAATCCCATAGACAGAGAAACCTGGGAGGCTAGTCCATGGGGTTGCAAAAGAGTTGAATTCAATTTAGCAGCTAAACAACTGTGGTACTTGGCTGTCTATGAAGCACAGAATCTCAGACCTTTTTCAGGTGTAGTGGAGTCTTAGCCAACATAAAGGGGAAATACAGAGCAAAGATTTCCTGTTAGAAGAGTTCCACATTAGGCAGAAATGACCAGGCCCTAGTATTTCTGTCATCCTCAGTCACTATTTGTGGCTACTCAGAAGAGGAGGGCCTCAGCTAAAAAATCGAAGTAGATCCTGAAGGTGCTAATAGTTGGAAGCTGTCAGCTAACTGTACTTAGAGATAAACAAGTTCTCTCTGGAAGAAAGATCTGAGTGGTGCATTTCCATGGCTGTACCAGAGGGTAATAGGCTTGATATTTTTACCTCATGTTAATTTCATTGGGTCCCCAAATACTTTCTGTATTAATCAACTCAGTTCCTGAAGGAGTAGGTGAAGATATCTTTGGTAACTTGCAGAACCTTCTGTTGAGTTCTTTGCCTGATGGATTAAGGGTTGTCATAGGAAAAACTAGTGAAAACAGTGGCATACAACTTTTTTTTTAATGTTTTCTTTTTTAAATTTATATATTTTAATTGGAAGTTAATTACTTTACAATATTGTATTGGTTTTGCCATACATCAACATGAATCTGCCACGGGTGTACACGTGCTCCCCATCATACGCCAAAATAAACTCAAAATGGATTAAAGATCTAAACATAAGACCAGAAACTATAAAACTACCAGAGGAGAACATAGGCAAAACACTCTCTGACATAAATCACAGCAGGATCCTCTATGACCCACCTACCAGAATATTGGAAATAAAAGCAAAAATAAACAAATGGGACCTAATTAAAATTAAAAGCTTCTGCACAACAAAAGAAATTATAAGCAAGATGAAAATACAGCCTTCAGGATGGGAGAAAATAATAGCAAATGAAGCAACTGACAAACAACTAATCTCAAAAATATACAAGCAACTCCTGCAGCTCAATTCCAGAAAAATAAATGACCCAATCAAAAAATGGGCCAAAGAACTAAATAAACATTTCTCCAAAAAGACATACAGATAGCTAGATGAAAAGACATACAGATGGCTAGATGAAAAGATGTTCAACATCACTCATTATCAAAGAAATGCAAATCAAAACCACAATGAGGTGCCATTTCATGCCAGTCAGAATGGCTGCGATCCAAAAGTCTACAAGCAATAAATTCTGGAGAGGGTGTGGAGAAAAGGGAACCCTCTTACACTGTTGGTGGGAATGCAAACTAGTACAGCCACTCTGGAGAACAGTGAGGAGATTCCTTTAAAAACTGGAAATAGAACTGCCTTATGACCCAGCAATCCCACTGCTGGGCATACACATTGAGGAAACCAGAATTGAAAGAGACACATGTACCCCAATATTCATCACAGAAGTGTTTATAATAGCCAGGACATGGAAGCAAACCTAGCTGTCCATCCGCAGATAAATGGATAAGAAAGCTGTGGTACATATACACAATGGAGTATTACTCAGCCATTAAAAAAAATATATTTTAATCAGTTCTAATGAGGTGTATGAAACTGGAGCCTATTATGCAGAGTGAAGTAAGCCAGAAAGAAAAACACCAATACAGTATACTAATGCATATATACGGAATTTAGAAAGATGGTAACAATAACCCTGTATGTGAGACAGCAAAAGAGACACAGATGTATAGAACAGTTTTTTGGACTCTGTGGGAGAAGGAGAGGGTGGGATAATTTGGGAGAATGGCATTGAAACATGTATAATATCATGTAAGAAAAGAATCGCCAGTCCAGGTTCAATGCAGGATACAGGGGGTTCAGGCATACCACTTTTCTATCAACAGGCTAGACCAATGATGATAGTATCACCTCTGTAGAAGAATTCCAGATACTAGAGTCACTATCAAAGATTTGTGTGACATCTCCCATTCATTTTCTTAGTTCAATCATTGCAAAAGACCAGTGTTGGGGTCCTTTAATGGACTGGAACCTAGTGGTCTGGAGTCGACAGTAAGAAAGTGAAAGAGAAAGAAAGCCAGAGGGAAGGAGAGAGAGAGAGAAAGAGAGAGAGAAAGGGAGAAAGAAAGACACGAGGACCCAAGTTCTGATGGAGCAAAAGTGCTTTAATGATATTTCTGGGAGTATATATAGGCTGTTGTACAAGAAATTTCTTTCGACAATGATAAAGATCAGAAAACCAAATGAACAGCAACCGTTACCAAGGGAACAAGGGATTAATAATGGTGACAAGGTCAGGAGACAATCCGTATCTCAAGAAAGACGATCGAGACTAAGCAGTTTTGTTGTAAGGAGAATGTTTACTGAAGATGATTCAAGCCTGTCTCATCCTATGACCTCAGCCTTGGGAGCGGCTTGTCATTCCACTGGTTTCTGACAACAGAAACTGATAAGGAACAGAGGATTTATGAGACTAGCACGTAGGAATCCTCCTGTTAAACATTCCCTGATAATCCCCCCTTATTTATTTATAATATTTGTAAAAAGGGTTCTGACCTTTTGAGTTTGTTTAGTTTTAACAATTTTTGCATGAATGCAATAGTAAACGACAAATATAATTGTCAAGACAATCACCAAAATTACAGTTCCAGACCCGATGCTGGAGTAATGCTTTGAAACCATCCTCATGGGTCTAGCCCAGATAATTGATCAGCTAGTTGTTCAGCTAAAGTTTTCAAATTAGTGGAAGAGAACAGATTTTTAGAAAAGGTTTCAAAGATTTCTTTTTGTAATAATTGTACATTCAGAGAGGCATTATCATGTATGTTTTGTAAATGAAATTTGATTTGTCCCCAGTTGTAGGCACTATGATTGAATTGAACAGGAGTAATGAAAAATTGAGTAGAATTCCAATCACATTTTAGTGTCACTTGTTTTTGTACATCTATTAATTGATCTCCAACCCATCTGATGGCTGTTTTTAGTTCCTGTATTTCATCTTGAGTATCCTCATCTATCTGAGCCTGAGTGGCCCACATAGTATGAGCATCTTTAGTCAAATTTTGGATAAAATTATGTGTTTGAATTGAGGCTTGTAAAGCAACGCCAGTGACAGCAGCAGTGGTACAAATAACTATTAATCCGAAAATGCCAAAAATCAGCCATCCAATGAATTGTCTAGATCGCTGGAACAGTTTAGTAAGTAACCAGGAAGCAAGTCCAGACATGGGACCTTCGTCCTAAGGCTGCTGGAGATTTATTGTTAACCACAGACTACATCGAGATCAAAGAATCAAAAGGGATTCATTTCTTAAGGAAACAGAAGAGTTACGACAAGTATATAATTTGCAATTTATTCAAGTTAGAGAATTTAAAGTCTTATTGAATTGCAAGTTTCCTATAGCTATAACAAAAGGAAGGGGAACACAAGCTTGAATGAAATATGATAGATTATAATGAAAGAAATAGTTACTATGACTATGACTGGTCCCTGTGAAATGTGCAGTCCAAGTTCGAAGTTCTACAGTCCTCGCAGCAAGTTTCCAGATGTCCCATTGCTCAGGCCCAATCTGTTTATCGAGGATGATTCAAGGGTGAGGAGGTGCTATTCCACTGTCAAGTCCTTTGTCATGGTAATGTTCCATCGTAGTATTAGTAACTTTCCATGCTACTTCAGTAGCGTAGTCACACATAGTATTATTAATATCATCTGAGCAGTTAGACAACCACATACCATGGGGTCCCCAATCGACAATGGTGTGATCAGCCATGAATATTAATTTTCCTGATTTGGCTTGACATTTGTCCCAACAAACAGGAGTATATTTAAAGTAATTATAAGTAAATCCTTCACATAATGTTCTTTGTGCTTTCCCTAGAGTTTCAGTAGTACTGACATGATTTTCAGTAAAAGAAAGGGCAGTAAATAATCCAAGCAATGTCCACAAGCCCTCTTTTGGAGACAGGACAAAAGCCCAAGATTGTCAGCTAACGTTAATGCATAGTTCCACCGGGCCCATGCACAAGGGAGAGACTTCATAACCTAGACAAATATTAATTAGTCTTCCCTCTTCCTCAGGCTGTGAGGGCCCTTTCATGCTCCAGGGAGAAGGCATATGTATGGAATCATTGGTTGATATGATCTGTCCCTTTTCTGTCCATTCTACAACCTGTAATAAAGGGGAGTTGGGTATGTAAGCCCAGTAAGTATGATTAGTTAGTTCAGCTTGAGCAGGGGAAGCTAAAGCAAGCTTAGCAAAAAGAATGTTTTCAGGACTCTGAGGCATTCCCTGTTGAGGAATCAGATTTTCAGCTTGATTATTAAGGGTTTTTATTTGTCCCCAAGAGGGGAGATTATAAGGTTGATGCCACTGAGGGCAGTGCTTTCTGGAGATCTTTAGAGCCACCATGGCCCATATTGGAATTTCTTCCTCTTGGGGGTTTTGTTGTTTCATCTCTATTTTGAATGCCAGGGGCCCCCTTGGGTCGAACCTTCCGAAGAGGAAGCCATGTGAGTTCGTTGGATACCTCTGGAGAAGTACAAGCATACCCCTTTCCCTGTAAGATTAATTTCCCAGATTTCCATTGTTTAGTTAACCCATCTTAGTACCAAATGGGCAGAGGAAGAGAAGAGTCCTTCAATTCCTTGAAATGTTTTTCGGCTCTTGTTAAGATATCTCCCTACAGTAAGTTTAAAAAATTTAAAACAAATAAAGCTGTATTAACAATAGTTATAGGTTTAGAGAATATCTTATGTTGGTAAAGTCTGCTTTAGATAGTAGTGTTCCCATATATTCCACGTTTTTAAAATTTTTTTATTTGTAATTTTAGTGTGTGATGTGCTCGTTCGACTATGCTTTGTGCCTGTGGATTATAAGGAATACCCGTGATATGTTTAATAGAAAATTATTTTAAAAATTGTTTGAAATATCTTGAAGTGTAGGCAGGGCCATTGTCTGTTTTAATAGAACTAGGAGTTCCCATTATAACAAAGCAAGCTAATAGGTGAGTTATAACATGTTGTGTAGCTTCACTGTGAAGAGGTGTGGCCCATATAAAAGAAGAATTGGTGTACATACAGACATGTAGGAAGGAAGATGGAGAAAGTTCAGGGCAATGAGTTTCATCCATCTGCCATAGTTCATTAGGTTGCAATCCCCGAAGACTAATACCTTGTGCAATGGGTCGAAGATGTAGGGGTCTACAAGTAGAGCAATTATTAATAATTTCTTTAGCCTGGTGGTATGGGATTTTCCATAAGTGTTGTAGAGAGCCAGCATTGTTGTGCAACAGAGCATGCTATTCCTCCAGAGTAGCAAAAGAAACTAGTTTATCAGCCTGTTCATTACCATGAGTCATAGGACTGGGAAGGCAGGAATGTGTCCAAATATGGGTAATATAAATGGGAGAAGTGTGGTTTCTAATAATGGATTGTAGCTCGAAAAAAAGGTGTTGAATAATAGGTTTATTGGAGTTTATTGTGGAGGTTTCTATATTTTTTAATATAAAAACTGAATATAAGGAATCAGATACTATATTAATGGGGAAAGAACATAGGCAAATAACTTGAATAAGAGCATATAATTCATTTTGCTGAGCAGAATGAAATTTAGTGTAAAAGACTTTATATTTTTTTGAGAGATCAGAATGATGTTTTGGCGTTTTTAGTCTCATCTATATAGAAAACTTCAGCTTGAGGTATAGGCTGTGAGCTGATGATGTGGGAAATAATAAATTCAGTGTTTTGGAAGAAATTCCATAACTTGTTAGAGGGATAGTGAAATGAAATTTCTCCAAAATATTCCATAAAAGCTATTTGGAAATCGGTGGGAGTTTGAACTGAGATTTATTAATAGGTATTACAATTTTATAAGGATCAGAGCCAATTAGAGTTTTAGTTCTATTTCTTCCATTGATAATGATTAAAGCAATTAAATCAAGATAGGGTGTAAATGACTTCATTCCTCTAAAATGGGAATAGACCCATTCTACTGGGTGTTCTTGTTGGGCAAGAAGTCCTGTTGGAGAATGAAGAGAGGGGAGTATAAATAATTCTAGAGGTAAATCTAGTCTGATGCGAGTAAGAAACTGTTTTTGTAATTTATTTTGCACTAAATAGAGTTCCTCTCGTGCCTCTTGAGAAAGTGAAAGAGGACGATTTAAATCAAGATCTCCTTTCAAAGTATCAAATAGATTAGTTATTTGATAATTAGCAATGCCTAATGAGGGTCTAATCCAATTTATATCATCTAAGAGTTTTTGAAAATCATTTAAAGTTGATAATTTATCAGTACAAATCTGTGTTAGTTGGGGAGTAATACGTTTTCTATTAACAACAAATCCTAAGTAATGGTAAGGTGTAGAGGTTTGAAATTTTTCAGGAGCAATGATTAACCCAGAGTTTTCTAAGCATTGTTGAGCTATATCAAACATGTGTTGAGCTTCTAAAGCAGATGGAGCCAAAAACAATATATCATTCATATAATGAATAACAAGCAAGTCAGGAAGTTGTTTTCTCACAGGCTCAAGGGCTTTAGCTACATAGTATTGACACATGGTGGGAGAATTCATCATTCCTTGAGGTAGCACAGTCCATTGATATTGTTTATGAGGCCCGATGTGATTAGGAAAAGGGGGAGAGAAAGAGAATCTCTCTCAGTCTAAAGGGTGTAAAGGTATATTAAAAAAGCAATCTTGTAAATCAATAATAATAATTTGCCATTTTTAAGGAATAGTAGTAGGTGATGGGATCCCTGGTTGCAATGCACACATAGATTTCATAGATGCATTAACTTTTCTTATGTCTGTTAAGATATGCCATTTGTTAGATTTCTTTTTTATAACAAAAATAGGAGAGTTCCAAGGAGAGCAAGATTCCTCAATATGTGTCAATTCTAATTGTGAATGATCAAACTACGGCAAAATTGCACTCATCTCACACGCTAGTAAAGTAATGCTCAAAATTCTCCAAGCCAGGCTTCAGCAATATGTGAACCGTGAACTTCCTGATGTTTAAGCTGGTTTTAGAAAAGGCAGAGGAACCAGAGATCAAATTGCCAACATCTGCTGGATCATCGAAAAAGCAAGAGAGTTCCAGAAAAACATCTATTTCTGCTTTATTGACTATGCCAAAGCCTTTGACTGTGTGGATCACAATAAACTGTGGAAAATTCTGAAAGAGATGGGAATACCAGACCACATGACCTGCCTCTTGAGAAATTTGTATGCAGGTCAGGAAGCAACAGTTAGAACTGGACATGGAACAACAGACTGGCTCCAAATAGGAAAAGGAGTACGTCAAGGCTGTATATTGTCACCCTGTTTATTTAACTTCTATGCAGAGTACATCATGAGCAAAGCTGGACTGGAAGAAACACAAGCTGGAATCAAGATTGCTGGGAGAAATATCAATAAACTCAGATATGCAGATGACACCACCCTTATGGCAGAAAGTGAAGAGGAAAAAAAGCCTCTTGATGAAAGTGAAAGTGGAGAGTGAAAAAGTTGGCTTAAAGCTCAACATTCAGAAAACGAAGATCATGGCATCTGGTCCCACCACTTCATGGGAAATAGATGCAGAAACAGTGGAAACAGTGTCAGACTTTATTTTTTGGGCTCCAAAATCACTACAGATGGTGACTGCAGCCATGAAATTAAAAGACACTTACTCCTTGGAAGGAAAGTTATGACCAACCCAGATAGCATATTCAAAAGCAGAGACATTACTTTGCCAACAAAGGTTCGTCTAGTCAAGGCAATGGTTTTTCCTGTGGTCATGTATGGATGTGAGTTGGACTGTGAAGAAGGCTGAGCGCCGAAGAATTGATGCTTTTGAACTGTGGTGTTGGAGCAGACTCTTGAGAGTCCCTTGGACTGCAAGGAGATCCAACCAGTCCATTCTGAAGGAGATCAGCCCTGGGATTTCTTTGGAAGGAGTGATGCTAAAGCTGAAACTCCAGTACTTTGGCCACCTCATGTGAAGAGTTGATTCATCGCAAAAGACCCTGATGCTGGGAGGGATTGGGGGCAGGAGGAGAAGGGGACAACAGAGGATGAGATGGCTGGATGGCATCACTGACTCGATGGACGTGAGTCAGAGTGAACTCCGGGAGTTGGTGATCGACATGGAGGCCTGGCGTGGTACGATTCTTGGGGTCGCAAAGAGTTGGACATGATTGAGACACTGATCTGATCTGATCTGATCTGATAAGTTCTTTAGCAGCCTGTAGTTTCTCTTTCATAAGGGGACACTGCTCTGTCCAAATAGGCTTGTCATTCTTCCAAGTTATTTTAATAATTGCATTATTTGTTAAATGAGCAGTGGTCCCTGGGAAAAATTTGGAATGTATATCTAAGTTTGCCATTGCATAAATAAGTCCCTTCCTATTAGATTAAGGGGTGCAACTATCACATAAGATCTTAATGTTGCAGGTTGGCCTTCTGGCCCCTCACATGGATAGATTTGAGTATTCTGATAAACCTCTTGTACTTTGATTTGAATAATCCCTGCAATTTGGCAAGAGATTTTTTGTATAGGCCAGGATTTGGGCCATAAATGTTTGGATATAATAGTAATATCAGATCCAGTGTCAAAAAGACCAGAAAAATTTTTACCATTAATTTTGATATTTATATTTTGTCAGACATATTCAGATACCAATGATGCCCATAAGGATTGTTTTTAATCTGTACTGCTGAATCCGCCTGTCTGTACATTATTAGAGGAGCTAATAGAGGTGTAAGGTGAAAGAAGTAATTGAGCTGTTTTGTCCCCCTTTTTGAATTGCCATAGAATCTGAGATGACATCGTAATTTGAATCTCTCCTTTATAATCTGAATCAATTACGCCAGGGTGAACAGTAATTCCTTTAGAAGTCAATCTAGATTGGCCAAGTAAGAGACCAAAGTTTTGTGGGGGCAGGAGTCCAAAAAGTCTGGTAGGTATTTTAGAAGGGACTGCTTGAGGGTAAAGGAGAAAATCATTTAGGGCTGGTATATCGATGGCAGCACTGCTGGATGTTGAGGGTTTGAGGGAAAAGACGGAATTTTCCCCTGGTTTTTGTTGAAGGGGACCTTGGCCGGGGGGGGGGGGGGTCCACTGCTTGGAGTTTCCAGGAATAGGTTTTCCTTCAATATCAAATTTAGATTTACAATCTTTGGCCCAATGCATTCCTCTATGGCAGTGAGGGCAGATTTTTGGAGGTTTTTTATCAGCTTTCTTAGGGCAGTCCCTTTTTAAATGGTTCTTATTCCCACGTGTAAAACATCTTTCATTTCCCCTTTTAAAGGCAGCAGTCATTGTTTCAGCTAGCTCTTGCATCTATTAAGTTTCTGATTCTAGATTGCGATAAGCCTTCAAATAATCAATAGTAGTCCCAGTCTCAAGAATTGGAGCTATTGCCTTTTGACATTCCTGATTTGCATTCTCATTAGCCAGTAATTTCTCTAGTAGTTTTTTGGCTTCTTCTGCAATTACAGTATGAGAAATAGCAGTTTCTAATCTAGGTAAAAATCAGCATAATTTTCATTAGGTCCTGGTAATAATTTAGTGTAGCTACCTGCAGGCTCTCCTTGAGGAGTCATTTGATCCCAAGTTTCAAGGGCCACTGTTTTTAATTGTTCATGCAACAAGGGAGGGCATTGTATTTGAGCTTCTATGGCATCAAACTGTCTGGTATCAGTTAACATTTCAAAAGTAATTTGGTTTTGGGGAGCGCCAGTTCAAACATTCTTGTTAGCATGATCTCTGGCTATATCATTAAACCACATTGTCCATTGAAGATATTCTCCTTGTTTAACAAGAGTTTTTATTAAAATTCACCAATCATAGGGAATAAAGTTTCCAATAGAAGATGCCACAATATTTAGAAGCTCTTTAGTAAAAGGCAAATGTGGGCCATACATAGTTACAGCCTTTTTCATTTGTTGCATGTGAAAAAAGTTAATACCTTCATATTGAGGTGTTATGTGCCCTTGAGTGTCAGGATTTCTTAAAACTGGAAAAGTGGAAAAACCATCAGCTTCAGAGACTTGTGATTGCAAAGCCAGCAATTCAGAGAGCCTGTCATGGAGCAGCGTGAGTAGGTATCGATTTTTTGCAAGTATGAGTCTGTGCTAAAGGCTTATCATTATTATCCAGAAAAGTATTGCCAGTTTTGGTGATAAAAATTGTCTCAGGAGAGTCATTGTCAGAATCATTAGGTTCTAGCAAAGGAGAGACTTTGGATTTGTGCCTGCTGGCAGAGAAGGGGCATTTGGAGCAGCCGGGGCAGGGCTTGTAGGAAAATTCAGAAATATTTTATGTTGGTCTAATTGGACCCTTCGTAAAGTTTCATTATCTAATTCATATTCGTGTAACAAGTGTTCTGTGGTCGAATATCGTGAGGGCTAGAATTACCTTGAAATGGCAGAATTACAGCTTTAATGAGAGCCCATATGGACCAGAAATCAATTGGAATGTTCTCTCCCTGCCTGGTGGCTCGTTCAACATTTTCTTTGACCCAGTGCCAAATTTCTAAATCAAAACTGCCTTCATCAGGGAACCAGGGATTATGCTCGACTACTGTTTGAAAACAAGCCTATATTCATTGGCATGAAACCAAAAGTCCCTGAACTTTAAACAAATGGTGAAGTAAAGTAGAAAAATGATGGGCTTTCCAGCTGTTTTACCCATGTCTTAGTACTTACCAACATCAATAGGTCCCGAGTCACTCCGTCTGAAATGCCATGTATACCAGGTTCCTGTTTTGGGCACCACTTGTTGCGGTCCTTTAATGGACCAGAACCTGGTGGTCCAGAGTCAACAATAAGAAAGTGAAAGAGAGAAAGAAGCTAATATTCCCTGGTTTAAGCAGAGAACCAATAAAACCCTAGAAGAGGGCTTGCACTGCTCACGAAGGCGCAGGGCATCCTCTCGAGGAGGTCTTGAAAGCCAGGGCAGAAGAGTGAGCTCGGAGGGTTTCTATGCTCCAGAGAATTAGCCGGAGGGAGAGATAGAGAGAGAGAGACACGGGGACCCAAGTTTCTGGTGGAGTAAGGGTGCTTTAATGATCTTTCTGTGAGTATATATAGGCTGTTATACAAGGAATTTTTTTCGACAATGATAAAGATCAGAAAACCATATGTACAGCAACTGTTATCAAGGAAACAAGGAATTAGTAATGGTCATAAGGTCAGAAGACAATCCATACCTCAAGAAAGATGGTCGTGACTAAGCAGTTTTGTCATAAGGAAAATATTTACTGAAGGAAATCCATGCATGCGTTTCATCCCAGGACCTCAGTCCTGGGAGCAGTGTGCTGCTCCACTCATTCCCATTACCAGGAACTGATAAGGAACAGAGGATTTATGAGAGACAGAAAACAGCACACAGGAATCCTCCTGTTAAACGTTCCCTGACAAAACCCCATAGGACTATATATATCTATGTACTTTAAAGGCTGCTGCCTGAGAGACTGGCATCCAATCAACCTAAAACTAAATGCTAAATGAGATTTCCTCCTCCTGGAAACCTGACAGGTCTTAGCACATCCTCAACAAGAGCATATCAAGAATAAGTCAGGCAATCTTGAAAGTGACATCAGTGTCATAGTGATATGAGTTCCCTTTTGTCTCTTTCCCTCAATCTATAACCAGTAAAACATCCATAACTCAACAAAGGTGCCTCAGGCCAACACATCACAGTGCTGAAGAATTCCATTCATCTGTACATCTAAAGTTGGGTGGACTGGAACACATAAAAGAGGCAGGACTAGGGGAACAGAGGAGGGAGTGCCAGCATTTCTGGACCCTGGCCATGGTCCACAGCCCCAGATAACCTTTTAGCATCATGGGAGGTAGTGTAGATAACCACGGCCTCCTGATTACAGCAGAGCCTATGGCCACAGGAAACAAGACAGCAGCAGCAGGGTCTGCAATCCTGTCCCTTCAGCCACAGAGACACATGAAACCGTGGCCAGAACCACCCTCATCACTGCCTACAGTACTGGTACCTAGGGTCCTGACAATCCTGGTCACGGCAGAGACACTGTGACCTGGCTTCCCCTCTCCCTACTCTTGCAGCAGCAGAGCCAGGAGGCCCCAGATGTGGTCCCATCATTGTGATGCTCCAAGCTGTGGTCCCACCAACACCAGCAACAGAAAGGCACCAACCCAAGAGGCACAAGCAGTGGCAACAAGATCATAAGGTGACACCTCTAACAGAGGTGAATGGTGAATGTGAAAGGTGAAGGGTGGAAAATGCCCATTCTCAAATATAACCAGAGGCTGAACAAGAAAGAGAAACCAAAACTTGTTCTATAATGCCACCTGCTGGAAAACAAAAGAAAGATCTCTAATTACTAATCAGTTGAATTGGTACAATGAAATTAAAAAAAAAAAAAATTTTACCTAAAGAAGAAAGGCAGTTGTTACTACAAAAGCAATGGCAGAGGAACTCATCAAGTACCATGAAGAACCATGTTGACATGGTATCACCAAAAGAAAATGACAATTCTCAAAAAAAAAAAAAGCTTAAAATTATAGAATATTGCTATTTCAGTCAGTTCAGTTCAGTCACTCAGTCGTGTCTGACTCTTTGCAACTCCATGAACCACAGCACGCCAGGCCTCCCTGTCTATCACCAACTCCCGGAGTCCACCCAAACCCATGTCCATCAAGTCGGTGATGCCATCCAACCATCTCATCCTCTGTTGTCCCTTTCTCCTCCTGCCTTCAATCTTTCCCAGCATCAGGGTCTTTTCAAATGAGTTAGCTCTTCGCATCAGGTGGCCAAAGTATTGGAGTTTCAGCTTCAGGACTGATCTCCTTTAGGATGGACTGGTTGGATCTCCTTGCAGTCCAAGGGACTCTCAAGAGTCTTCTCCAACACCACAGTTCAAAAGCATCAATTCTTCGGTGCTCAGCTTTCTTTATAATCCAACTCTCACATATATACATGACTACCGGAAAAACCATAGCCTTGACTAGATGGACTTTTGTTGACAAAGTAATGTCTCTGCTTTTTAATATGCTGTCTAAGTTGGTCATAACTTTCCTTCCAAGGAGTAAGTGTCTTTTAATTTTATGGCTACAATCATCATCTGCAGGATTTTGGAGCCCAGAAAAATAAATATTGCTTTTTAGTGATACAGAATTCAAAATAGCTGTTATGAAGAAACTCAATGAACTACAAGAAAATTCAGAAAGGTAGTTCAGTGAACCCAGAAATAAAAACGATGAACAGAATGGATACTTTACCAAGGAGATTGAAACTCTTAAAAGGAACCAAACAGAAATTCTCAATAAATGAGATAAAGAATGCATTAGAAAGCAAAGGAAATAGAACAGACAATATGGAAGAGAGAATTAGTGAGCTCAGAGACAGAAATCTAAAAATGATACAAGTAGAAGAGGAAAGAGGAATAAGATATTTTAAAAATGAGGAAAAAATTTCTCTGACTCTTTTACAAAGGGCAACATTAGGATCATTGGTATTCTTAAACAAGAGAGGGAGAACAGAGCAGAGAATTTATTTTAAAAAAAAAAAAAAGCTGAAAATTCCCCAAGCCTAGGGAAGAAACTGAATATATAAGTCCATGAGGCTAAGAAAACATCTAATTACATCAATGCAAAATTATCTTCTTCAAGACACATTAAAACTGTCAAAAGTCAATGACAAAGAAACCATCTTAAAGGCAGCTAGGGAGAAAAAAAAATTGGTAACCTACAAAGGAACTCCTACTAGACTATTAACAGATTTCTCAGCAAAAACTCTATCCAGCGAAGTTATCATTCAAATATGAAGAACAAATAAAACTTTTACAAACAAGCAAAAGCTGAGGGAGTTCATCAAAACTAGACTTACAGTAAATGTTGAAAGGAGTGCTCTTACCTGCATCACAAGGCAAGAGTGGCCACTAATTAATAAATGAATAAAGAAGTTTCAGGATAGATAGATTGATTGATTGATTGATTGATAGGTAATGGAATATTAGTTAGCCATAAAAGGTAATGAAACTTGCCATTTACAACAACATGGATGGACCTAGTGGATGTTATGCTAAGTGAAATAAAACAGATGGAGAAACACTATTACCTCATGATTTCACTTATGTGGAATTTAAAAAACAAGACAAAAAGAAACAGACTCACAGATACAGAAAACAAGCTGGTGGTTGTCAGAGGGGAGGGCGTTTGGTGAGTGAAACAGGTGAAAAGGATTAAGAGGTACAAACTTCCAGATATAAAACAAATAAATCATGAGAATGTAATGTACAGCATAGGGAATATAGTCAATAATATTTAAATAATTTTTATGGTAACAGATAACTAGACTTATTGAGGTGATCATTTCAAAATGTATATAAATAAATCACTATGATGTACACCTCAAACTAACGTGATATTGTATGTCAGTTATACTGCATAAAATAGATGTTTCAGTGTAAGTTTTAAAATGTCAACAGTTTAATGTCTTTCATCTCTCAGCAACCATAATTGAATCTAATTCCTATATTATTTACAGCTATTTATTATAATATTCCTCTATGATTCACACAGATTTTTAGTGTGTCCTTAAAACTGAAGTTTTTCATGGTCATTCATGCTTAAGGCACAGTCAACAGCACAGTCCAGTAGAAATGCAATGTAAGCAACATAGGTAATTTAAAATTTCCCAGTAGTTATATTAAAAAAAAACTTTTTTTAAATCAATTAAAAGTATTTTAATAGTATATTCTTTTAGCCCAATATATAAAAAATGTCATTTCAACATATAGTCAATATAAAGGATATTAATGGAATATTTTATTTATATTTTTTTCAATAAGTTTTCAAAATCTGTTATGTATTTTACACTTAGACACAACTATACATTTCAAGAGTACAGTAGCCACAAGTGGCAATAATACTGGACTATATAGTATAGCACATCATGGTAATGTCCTATTTATGACCTCATTTGATCCTTACAAATCTATTAAGCAAGTTGTTGTTGTTTAGTGGCCAAGTTGTGTCTGGCTCTTTGTGACTCTATGAACTATGTAGACTGCCAGACTCCTCTGTCCATGGGATTTCCCAGGCAAGAATACTGGAGTGGTTTGCCATGCCCTGCTCCAGGGGATCTTCCCAACCCAGGGATTGAACCCATATTTCCTGCATTGGCAGATGGATTCTTCACTGCTGAGCCACCAGGGAAGCAGCCTATTAAAGCAAGTAGGGCAGATATTATCTTTCACGTTTTACCAAAAGTGAAACTGAGGACCAGAAAGTTTTTATGGTTTTTCAAGATCATATAATGCTAGGTTCAGCTAGAATATGAAATGATAATCCATTGTTTACAACATCTGTCAATGATGCAATACCAAGTATTATTACTGAGTTGAATGTGGAAGAATTGATGTTTTTGAACTGTGGTGTTGGAGAAGACTCTTGAGAGTCCCTTGGACTGCAAGGAGATCAAATCAGTCAATCCTAAAGGAAATCAGTCCTGAATATTCATTGGAAGGACTGATGCTGAAGCTGAAACTCCAATACTTTGGCCACCTGATGTGAAGAACTGACTCATTGGAAAATACCCTGATGCTGGGAAAGATTGAAGGCAGGAGGAGAAGGGGATGACTGAGGATAAGATAGTTGGATGGCATCACTGACTCGATGGGCATAAGTTTGAGCAAAGCTCCAGAAGTTGGTGATGGACAGGGAAGCCTGGCATGCTGCAGTCCACAGGGTTGCAAGGAGTCAGACACAACTGAGCAACAGAACTGACTGAAGTATTATTAAGGTGTGGTAGCCATGTAAATATGCCACTCAGATCTCATGCTACAAGGAGCATAATTGATCGATGGCTCCAACTGTGATCCCTCTGGGTTCACCAGTGTATTTATGATGAAGCAGTGCTTTTCCTGTGAGCTGCTTTCAACCAGTGACTAAGTATTATGGGCATACTAAAAACAAGATTTTTGAGAGGCACAGGGCTTCTTCAATGGAGACATTGGCTTGAGGATTCCCTATTGGCCTAGCTGAACTGCTGTAACAACTATGCTACAGCTGAAGACTCTTCTCACCCAATCTCCTTTCCTTATTTCTATTCTTTCACAAGTGTCAGACATGGATTGTGATCTGAAGCCTCTCCCCTCCTCCTGTTCCCAGTAAATTTCTTGTCCATCTAATCCTATTATGGTATCAGCTTTTGAACATATCTGAACTAACACATGATTCAAATAGTGGTACCAGCGTACTTCACACAGCTTGAAGGATTTATCTGGTGAATTCTTTGAAAATAATTCAAAGAATTAACAGGATTACTAAAAACTAATACAAAATCATATAGCCAAATAGCCAACTATATACACATAAACATGTATCTATGATGATTTTGGAGGAAAAAATGATAACTGCATCAGATTTTAAGTAGTCTTTGGAATGTTTAACTAAAGACAGTGTTTCTTTTCTGCTTTATATGATATTACTTTAAGAAAATCTTATAACTGAAGAGCATGAACATTTATATAATTAGATTGTATTTGAGATACACTCTTTAACCACTCTCTATGTAAAGTGTGCAGGTTGTGCGCTGGGCCTTTTCCACTCCTCTGGAGTGAAAGTGAAAGTCACTCAGTTGTGTCCGACTCTTTGCGACCCCGTGGACTTATCATTCTTATTCCAGGCCAGAATATTGGAGTGGGTAGCTTTTCCCTTATCCAGGGGTTCTTCCCAACCCAGGGATCGAACCCAGGTGTCCCACATTGAAGCCAGATTCTTTACCAGCTGAGCCACAATGGAAGCCCAAGAATACTGGAGTGGGTAGCCTACCCCTTCTCCAGCAGATCTTCCCAACTCAGGAATCAGAATAGGGTCTCCTGCATCACAGGTGGATTCTTTACCAGCTGAGCTATGATGGAGGGAGGTATCTTATTCACACCCATCATTTAAATGATGGACTATCATGTTGACAAATTGTAGTTCTAGCTCAGACCTTTCTCTCTTGAACTCTAAATCCATATGTATATCTCCAACAGTAGGGTGAACATCTCCAGATAAATGTTCCATAGCATCTCAAATTCACTCAAAACTGATCATCATTTTATCCCAAATGGCTTCTCTGCTACTTCCCCTTGTCTTAGAACTTGACACCCCTAACAGCCCAGTCACTAAAGCCAGAAAGTAAGTAGATTGGCATTCCCATCCCTTTTACTCCCTATATCCAATCCAACATGGGTTTTGCTCCCGAAATATTTCTTGAAAGTGTCCATTTTCCTTTAGTCTCCTTTCAAAGTCCTGGTTGACAGCATTTCTCATTGGACTACTTCAATAATCTAAATTGTTTTACTGATTCAATTTTCTCAGATCTTTGCCTAATTGCCTCTTTCTCATCTATCATTTAGTGAGTGTTTTGCTTGACTTGACATGTCTTGCCAATCACTTTCTCTTTTATTTTATCATATCAACTTTGGCCACTTTATACATTGTGCTCATTTATATATTTGTTTATTTCAGTGTTCAGTGTAAGTTCCACAAGAGTAGGGACATCATCTTTTCTTTTTTAAACACTTTCCCTCAACACATAAAGGTTCTGGCATGTATAATATACTTAATTTGCATTGTTGATAAAAATACAGACTGAACACCAAGTAAATGTATGAATAAATACTTAATATAGCAAAAATTGTTTTTGTTGACAGAGTAATCTTACATTACCAGATTTCCTCACCTACATACTTCTAAGTATATTTTCAAATTCTGGAAAACATCTATTCAGATATAGTAGAGGTGTTCTTGAAAACATTCATATGTTTGATACTGTGTTGATGTATGTTAGGGTCTTGAGGGAAGAGCTAGCAAAAAAAAAAAAAAAAATTTCCCACAGGTATCCTGAACCTGTTGAAACATAAGAGTTAGAAGTTGGGAGTCTAAAATATTGAAATATTGCTTGTACCACTGATAAAGCTGAAATTGGGACATGTGACTTATATCTGTGGGCAAGTGGCTTCCTAATACTCATCTTTGAAATAAAATTAACAATCCAGTCACCAATAGCAACAGACTGAGGCAAGCTTCCTCCAGCAGAGACAGAGCCTGCACCTATAAATTTTAGAGCATGAAGTTGTAGAGAACACTTAGGTACTTGCCATTTGGACAGTGGTTCTCAAAGTGTGCATCCTGAACAGTCCACATGAGCACAATCATCCTTGGTATCATCAGAATTTGTAGAAATACTAAAATTCAGACTCCACCTTAGATTAATCAAAAACTTGAGCTGGGGTCCAGAAATTTGTTTCATCCCACCATCCAGTGATCCTGGTGCACACATAGTTGAGAATCACAAACCTAAAACTTAGGCGAAAGGAAGGTCTCCTTTTACTTCTTAAAACTAAGCTTACCTCTTGGCCAAGACCAGTTTGTTACTTAGGTGAGTCAAGCATGGGCAGAAAATTTAAACAAGCAGTTATTCTCATGGTGTTCACGTATTGCAGTACTTCTGTTGTTAAGTAGAGAGCCTGTTGAGGACACTCCATTGTCTCATTTGGCAGAGTGCTAATATTAATTCAATTAATTAATATATTGATAATATAGAAATTTGATATGGTTTAAAGGTAGTTTTATTGAAATATGTTTAAATTGTTACAAAATTGGCAAAAATCTAACAACTAGGATTGCAATTACATTAACCCTTTATGTTAAAATCTTGTTTATGAATGTGGTTTTTTGTAATTAAATTAGGAATCAGAGAATGTTAGAACTGTGTGATACCTTAGAGATCATCTAATGAAGAGCCAGACTTTGAAGGAAAAGTGTTACCAATAAAGAGAATAATATCTAGTCTAATGACATTTAGGATATGCTGAGAAGGTGACCCCAAGGATATGTGTACTTATTCCACATTGCTTGATTTACTTATGTAAATTTGCCATTTAAATACTTGGAGATTCTTCTCTGATTCTTTTAAGTCTTCTTTGAAAATGTAACACATCTAGATGGACTATAATAAGATGTATTATTGATTCTTGACATATATGTATGATTTGGTTAATCAGATTATTTTTCTTCTAGAACATATCAATTAATACATCCAATCTGAGGAAATAAATCTAATATTTATGGGGCATATTGTGAAATATACTATGCTATGACTAGTAATTTTAAAATCAGGAGAGGAAAGATGTTTCCACTGATGATGGACCTATTTGGGAAGCAAATAGAGCATCCAGAGAGCAGCAAGAAGGTACTAAATACCTTTGGGGCAAGAAAGAGGGAGACAGTAAAAGAAGTTCTCAATGGTGCAACATGACTGCTTTGAATGAAATTTAGATATTCATTATCAAAGGGACTAGTTAAATGAATTGTGATATATCCACACAAGGGAATATCATGTAGCCATCAAAAAATTGACACAGCTCTCTACTTATATTAATAATCCTTATGTTGGTTTTAAGTAAAGAAGCAATGCATTATACTATCTTGAAATTCACTTAAAAAACAATATAACTATGTATAGAAAATGCCAATAAATATTTTCAAGAAACGTTAGCAACAGTTACCTCTGAAGAAGTAAACTGGATGTCTGGGTAAAAGGGAGACTTAATTTTCACTATATATCCATTTGACAGTTTTGGATTTTGTACCTTGTATATGTATTACCTATTTTAAAAAAATCATCACCTTTAGTTTTTAGAAATGCATTCCATTTAATTGTACTGCATCATATACTTGAAATTGTTGAGAGTAGATCTTAAGCATTCTCACCAAAACAAACAAAGAAACAAAAAAAGGTAACTATGTGAGGTGATGAAAGTATAAATTAACTTGATTTTGAGAATCCTTTTGCAATTTATACATATATCACATTATACTCTTTAAATATACTACAGATTTATTTTTCATTTATAACTCAGTAAAGCTTAAAAAATGTATACCAGGGATGGGCCTAGTTGTTTTGAGTAGGAAGAAGATATTATTGACTCTATGTGAGTAGGTCTATATCTCTGCTATTTTTTCCATTAGTGATATTGTACTTGAATAGAAGGATAAGTTTGTTTTCACATTTTTTATCCCATTTATCAGTATGATCAATTTAGCAAACCCATTTCCATCAGCCCTGTCTGCTCCCAAAGTTGCTTTCAGCCAAAGAGTATGATTTTTCCAGAGAGAATAACTATCAAAGGTATCAGAATAGCTGTACTCCTGTGCTAGAACTTTCAAATAAGTCCAGTTGGTCCATAGGAGAGGCTGGTACTTACCCATCTTTATCTCAATAGAAAGGCACTTAGATAATGTACAATAGTGAAAGGTCCAGAGAAGGCAATGGCACCCCACTCCAGTACTCTTGCCTGGAAAATCCCATGGATGGAGGAGCTTGGTAGGCTGCAGTCCATGGGGTCGCAAAGAGTCCGACACGACTGCGCGACTTCACTTTCATTTTTCACTTTCATGCATTGGAGAAGGAAATGGCAACCCACTCCATTGTTCTTGCCTGGAGAATCCCAGGGATGGGGAAGCCTGGTAGGCTGCTGTCTATGGGGTCACACAGAGTCGGACACGACTGAAGCGACTTAGCAGTAGCAGCAGCAGCAGTGAAAGGTCAAAATGAAATACAAGGGAGGACAGAAAGTATGGTGCAGGGTGAAAGAATTACCAGAGTGTCATACAAAGGTCACCAAAGCCATCATGTATTATATGAAAAATAGGAACGTTTTCAATGATCTGGGGCAATATTGAAGGTCAAGAGAGAGTACCCTATTCTTGCCTGTGCTACATCCAGCCTCTCTGGTGCTATACACTATCATTTTCCAGGTTACAATGGCTTTTGTTTGGAAGGATTCTGGAATTACAGACCTAACAAGAAAGTATTATTACAACAAAACCAGAAGGCAAAAAGACAACCATTGGCTTTCATGTTTTAATATAGACTTTTGAAACTTGGGGCAATTACAAATAGTTTGAGATAAAAAGTTTAAGGTTTTATAAGCCTAGAACTTAGAGCACAGGGTTTTGTCATACAAAATAATTTCATAAGACTGCATGATGAGCTAGAACCATTTTGTCCTATTTTAGAGGGGTTAAGAAGTCCATTGACTAGGGGAAGAAGAGATTCAGAGAGACGAAGAAGAGAGTTAGAAACCGACAGGTCTCTGAGAAGAAGCCCTGTGCTCTGAACCCTGGTTCAAGTCCCAAGAAATAAGGATAATAAGATATCTATATCTATATCTATATCTATATATAGGTTTGGTTGATTTACTCCCTGTGCCATTTTCCAAGGGAGAATTCCCTCATGGATGGCATGGGAGGCATAAAGCAAAACTAACTACCTAGCCCATCTTGACACAGATGAGATAATGGACTGGCAGAGTTATCCTGTACTCAACATGGTACAGCAAGAGTAGAGTGAAAATGAATGTGATGTACTTTGTCAGAGAGGCCTATAGAGAGTCTCACAGCCTGACCTGCATCATACCATGACACAGAAGCAGAAAACAATTTCTGGCACATTCCAGAGGGCTGTGGATGTTGTCTGAGGAAAAGCCAGACCTAAAGAGACATTGTTATAAGAAGCAAGGGAAAAAGCAGCATAACCAGTGAGGATTGACTACCAAAGATGAAAGAAAATTATATGCGTCCCAGTGGATAGAGCATAGATGGGTGATAATAATCTAAACCATATTTTGTCCCACTCTGCCTTGGCCTACCAAGATTTAGAAATGATTTGGGGCAAAAGGGTAGAAAAAAGATGCCAGTATTAATATGTAACTTAATGATTTTACTCACTCCAGGTTTGCAAGGTCAGAAACTCAGTAGTGATTCTGCCTAGAAGATAACTAGGATCTTTGAGAATAGCTTATATTTCCCAAATTCACAAAACTGCGCCAAATCTGAGACACAAAACAGAATAACAATTTAAAATTTTACTTTTAAAATATAACTGCTACATGGGCTAGAATACTCAGGTTCAGTCAGTACATTCTCTTCTCTATTGTAAAGTTTACATGGGATGATAATCAGATTATAACCAGGTGATTTAATATACCTGGAGAGTGAGCTGGTTGGTTTTCATGGATACTATCAACCAGCTAGAGAATAATGTACTACCCATCTTCACAGAAGTGGTCACATTGCTGAGAAAATGTTGATGTCAGTTCACCAAGACTTGTTCTCTTAGATTGTGCCTCTATAATAATTTTTCCCAAAAAAGCTATTTCAAAATCAACCACTCTCTATCATCAGAATCTTTAGGTTAGTCAATACCATTGATTAGGCTGCAATCTAGTGCTTGCTTCTATATTTTGGCCTGAAAGACACTGTTTCTTTCATGATATTTGCATATAACAGCTCATTCATTGTGTGTTGCCTTTATTTAGTGGAATTTACAACTGCCTCTTGAGAAACCTATATGCAGGTCAGGAAGCAACAGTTAGAATTGGACATGGACCATCAGACTGGTTCCAAATAGGAAAAGGAGTACGTCAAGGCTGTATATTGTCACCCTGCTTATTTAACTTATATGCAGAGTACATCATGAGAAATGCTGGGCCGGAAGAAGCACAAGCTGGAATCAAGAATGCAGGGAGAAATATTAATAACCTCAGATATGCAGATGACACCACCCTTATGGCAGAAAGTCAAGAGGAACTAAAAAGCCTCTTGATGAAAGTGAAAGAGGAGAGTGAAAAAGTTGGCTTAAAGCTCAACATTCAGAAAACGAAGATCATGGCCTCTGGTCCCATCACTTCATGAGAAATTGATGGGGAAACAGTGGAAACAGTGTCAGACTTTATTTTTTTGGGCTCCAAAATCACTGCAGATGGTGATTGCAGCCATGAAATTAAAAGACACTTGCTCCTTGGAAGGAAAGTTATGACCAACCTAGATAGCATATTGAAAAGCAGAGACATTACATTGCCAACAAAGGTCCATCTAGTCAAGGCTATGGTTTCTCCAATGGTCATGTATGGATGTGAGAGTTGGACTGTAAAGAAAGCTGAGCACTGAAGAATTGATGCTTTTGAATTGTGGTGTTGGAAAAGGCTCTTGAGAGTTCCTTGGACTGCAAGGAGATCCAACCAGTCCATTCTAAGGGAGATAAGTCCTGGGGGTTCATTGGAAGGACTGATGCTAAAGCTGAAACTCCAATATTTTGGCCAACTCATGCGAAGAGTTGACTCATTGGAAAAGACTCTGATGCTGGGAGAGATCGGGGGCAAGAGGAGAAGGGGACAACAGAGGATGAGATGGCTGGATGGCACCACCAACTGGATGGACATGAGTTTGAGTAAACTCCGGGAGCTGGTGATGGACAGGGAGGCCTGGCATGCTGGGATTCATGGGGTCACAGAGAGTTGGACATGACTGAGCAACTGAACTGAACTGAACAATTGTGAAGGGGCCTCACTGATATTTCCAAGATCACTTGCATTGTAGTATGCATGTTAGTTTATACCTAAGAGTATATACTCAGAGAAGGCAATGGCACCCCACTCCAGTACTCTTGCCTGGAAAATCCCATAGATGGAGGAGCCTGGTGGGCTGCAGTCCATGGAGTCACTAAGAGTTGGACACGACTTGAGTGACTTCACTTTCACTTTTCACTTTCATGCATTGGAGAAGGAAATGGCAACCCACTCCAGTGTTCTTGCCGGGAGAATCCCAGGGACAGGGGAGCCTGGTGGGCTGATGTCCACAGAGTTGGACACGACTGAAGTGACTTGGCAGCAGCAAGAGTATATAAATTTAAAATACTTAACATATATTTCAGTAAAACCTTCTGTATGCCTGCACTGTACTGAGTACTTCATATGCATTTTCTCACACCCACCTATGTGGCTGGCAGTTATTTATTCCTCTTGTTATAGTTGAGAAACCTTCTAAATGTCACACCGATAGTAAGTTTAGGTGCTAGAATTCCAACTCATGCCTTTCTGACTCTAAGCACCACAGTGCCACTCTTTTTTTTATCCTTACATATGTAGACACCTTAATATATTACATAGCTTTTGATTCAGGAGTATTTCTCTAACAATTTTTATAAAGGAAATGACAAGATGGATAGATAGATTTACTTAAGAGGATGTTCAGCACAGAGTTGTCTTTGATAGCGAAAAAATAAAAATAAACTAAATGTACTACAATGAGGTTAAATAAATTATGGCACTTTCATACAATGCAATACTATATAATTTAGAAGTAATAATCTAATCCTATATTTATTGACATAAGATAAGTTCAAAATTTTGCATTTAGTGAAAAATTCAAGTTTAAATCAGAATATGAAGTTGGATCTTAATTTTATTAAAGAGTTTACATGTGACAACATTTTAAAGGAACTATGTGTACTTAGTCATTCAGTTGCATCTAATTCTTTGCAACCCCATGGACTCTAGCCTGCCAGGCTCTTCTGTCTACAGGGATTCTCCAGGCAAGATTACTGGAGTGAGTTGCCATGCCCTCCTCCAGGGGATCTTCCCAACCCAGGGATCAGACGCAAGTCTCCCGCATTGCAAGCAGATTCTTTACTGTCTGAGCCACCAGGGAAGTCTGAGAATACTGGAGTGGGTAGCCTATTCCTTCTCCAGGGTATCTTCCCAACCCAGGAAACAAACCAAGGTCTCCTGCATTGCAGGTGTATTGTTTTCCAGTTGAGCTACCAGGGAAGCCCAAAAGAACTATATTCCAATAAAATAGTTTTTAAAAAAGATTTACATGTGAGTTTAAAAAAAAAACCAGAAGTTTATGCATTGAGATGTAGTGGTGGTTATCTCTGGGTTTTAGGATCACATGCCATTCTTAATTTTTGTCTTTATGTTTCTTGAAATTTATAACTTTCAGTAGTGAAAATTCAGTTCTTATGATACAAGAAAAAAGTTTTAGAATATTCAGTTGCATTAAAGTTTATATTAATAAAAAACACTTTTTAAAATTATTTGACAGAATAGAATCTTCAACTGTATGGAGTCACAAACCTTCAACTTTCATATTTCTTCCATTAATATTTCTAAACCTCCTGATCCTGTTTGTCTATCAGTTACATGAATTAATCCAGCTCAGATCAAAATGGGGAAGCAGATTTAGTTTAACCACTAGCAAATTTTCTCCTACTCCCTTTCTTTCCCTTCAATATTCCCAGGCCTTCTATACTACCATGTTGTATTTCTTCTCTAAAAGAGAAGTATGATGATAATGATAATGTTGATGAATGCAATAATAATTGCAGTAGCAATCAAAGCAAAATTACAATTTTATCTAGTACTGACAATGTATTAAGCACATTAGCTATATAACTGTTTTTGGACCCATATAGTTCTTTCAGGCAGGTCTTATCAGTGTTTTTTTTTTTTTATAGTTGAGAAAACTGAGTTTCAAAAATTTAATGGAAGTACTACATAGATAGTAAGTAGCAGAAACATGATTTAAATCTAGTTTTGTTAGAAGCAAAACTCCATGATGGCAACATTTTTTTTTTCTTCATTGCCTTCATTGAACTATCATGATTCAATGAAAAACAGACATTCCAAGGCATTTACACCCTTCCTGCAGATAATCTCACTACCTAGAGCTACCTACATCTTTCTTTACCTCAATTACCATAGGAAAGGTAGTTTCCTAGGTCATTTCTTAACTATTTACCTCTTGCCTCCATCCTGCTTTCTACATCTCCTAGTTTGTACCAGTATCACACTACTTATTCCCACACTGAATCCATTTACCATAATTTCCAGCAACTCATAAACTATCATTTAAACTTTTAAAATAAAAATATTCTGTCCTCAAAATTTTATTTCTTGCTTTTTATTATGGTAAAAAATATGTAACATGAAATTTACCATTTTAATCATTGAAATGGTATAATTCAGCAGCACTAAGTATAAAGAGATGGGAATACCAGACCACCTTACCTGACTCCTGAGAAATCTGTATGCAGGTCAAGAAGCAACACTTAGAACTAGACATGGAACAACAGACTGGTTCCAAATTGGGCAAGGTGTACATCAAGGCTGTATATTGTCTCCCTGCTGATTTAACTTATGCAGAGTACAGCATGCAAAATGCCAGGCTGGATGAAGCACAAACTGTAATCAAGACTGTCAGGAGAAATGTCAATAACATCAGATATGCAAATGACACCACCCTTAAGGCACAAAGCAAAGAACTAAAGAGCCTCTTGATGAAAGTGAAAGAGGAATGTGAAAAAGTTGGCTTGAAACTCAACATTCAGAAAACTAAGATCATGGCATCTGGTCTTATCACTTCATAGCAAATAGATGGGGAAACAATGGAAACAGTGATGGAACTTATTTCCTTGGGCTCCAAAATCACTGCAGATGGTGGCTGCAGCCATGAAATTAAAAGATGCTTACTCCTTGGAAGAAAAGCTATGACCAACCTAGACAGCATATTAAGAAGTGGAGATATTACTTTGCCAACAAAGGTCCATCTAGTCAAAGCTATGGTTTTTCCAGTGGTCATGTATGGATGTAAGAGTTGGACTGTGAAGAAAGCTGAGCGCCGAAGAATTGATGCTTTTGAACTGTGGTATTGGAGAAAACTCTTGAGAGTCCCTTGGACTGCAAAGAGATCCAACTTGTCAATCCTAAAGGAAATGATTCCCAAATATTCACTGCAGGACTGATGCTGAAGCTGAAACTCCAATACTTTGGCCACCTGATGCGAAGAACTGACTAATCATTGGAAAAGATGCTGATGCTGGGAAAGATTGAAGGTGGAAGGATGAGATGGTTGGATGCCATCACTGACTCGATGGACATGACTTTGAGTAAGCTCCAGGAGTCTGTGATGGACAGGGAAGTCTGGCATGCAGCAGTCCATGGGGTCACAAAGAGTCGAACATGACTGAGCAACTGAACTGAACTGAACTGAAGTACATGCATATTTGTTGTATAACCATCACCATAAAACCACCACCATCCATCTCCATAATTTTCATCTTCCCAACTAGAATTCTATGTCCAGTAAACAGTATGTCCCCTTTTGCCCTTTCCTAGTCCCTGGTAACCTGTAATATACAATTTGTCTCTGTGAATTTGATTATTCTAAATATCCCATATGACTGGACACATACCATTTGACCTTTGGTGTATAGCTTATTTAATTTACAATGTTTTCAAGATTTATTCTTGTTAATAGCTATCAGAAATTTCTTCCATTTTATGTATATATCACACTTTGTTTATCCATTCATCTGTTATGTACATTTAGACTATCTACATGTTTTGGCTATTGTGACTAATACTGCTATGAACAATGGTATACAATGCCTACTCAAGCCCTTGTTTTCAAATCTTTTGACTATATACCTAGAAGCAGAATTACTGGATCATATGCTAATCCTAAATCTAATTTTTGGGGGAAACCTCATGATATTTTCCACAGTGGTGTACCATTTTACATTCCCATAGAAATGCACAGTGTTCCAACTTCTCCATATCTTTAAAAATACTTACATTATGTTCTAGGTTTTGTTTTTGTACTAGTTATCCTAATGGATGTGAGGTTAATCTCAATATGGATTTGATTTGTATCCAACCAGTCCATTCTGAAGACCAGCCCTGGGATTTCTTTGGAAGGAATGATGCTGAAGCTGAAACGCTAGTACTTTGGCCACCTCATGCAAAGATCTGACTTATTGGAAAAGACTCTGATGCTGGGAGGGATTGGGGGCAGGAGGAGAAGGGGATGACAGAGGATGAGATGGCTGGATGGCATCACTGACCTGATGGACATGAGTCTGAGTGAACTCTGGGAACTGGTGATGGACAGGGAGGCCTGGCATGCTGTGATTCATGGGGTCACAAAGAGTCGGACACGACTGAGTGACTGAACTGAACTGTACTGACTGAATGATTAGTGACAGAGACAGGGAGGCCTGGCATGCTGCAGTCCATGGGGTTGCAAAGTGTCAGACAAAACTGGGCGACTGAACAACAACAAATGGTTAGTGAATAGGCTTCCTTGGTGACTCAGTGAACTTGCCTGCCAATGCGGGAGACCTGGGTTTCGATCCCAACCTGTGTTTGATCCTAACCTGGGTTCAATCCCTGAGTTGTGAAGATTCCCCGGAGAAGGAAATGGCAACCCACTCCAGTATTCTTGTCTGGAAATTCCCATGGATAGAGGAGCCAGTTGGGCTATAGTCCATTGGGTCACACAGAGTTAGGCTCGACTTAGTAACTGAGAATACATGCAATGATTAGTGATATTGAGCATCTTTTCATGTGCTTATTGGATATTTGTATATTTTCTTTGGGGCTTTCCAGGTGGTGCTAGCAGTAAAGAACCCACTTGCCAATGCAGGTAGACGTAAGAGATGCAGGTTCGATCTGGGTCAGGAAGGTCCCTGGAGGAGAGCATGGAAACCCACTCCAGTATTCTTTCCTGGGGAATCCCATGGACAGAGGAACCTGGCAGGAAATGTCTATTAAAGTATTCTATCTATTTTTAAATCGGTTATTTGATTTTTTTGTTGTTGAGTTGTAGGCGTTATTTAATATATTTTGGATATTAATCCTTTATCAATACGTGATTTAAAAATATCAATACTAAAACATTCATCTTCCCTCATTTATTTCAATCTTTAGCATCTTATCATCATTTTACCCCCTCTCTATCACTCCCCAAGTCTATTTATCCTTACTCACCCAACTTAGTTACATTCACTGCCATCTCTATAGTCTAGCCTTTGTAAACATTTTTAACCTTGATGTAGCACCTGGGTAAAATAGGAGGTGAAATAAACCTTGAATATTCATTGGAAGGACTGATGCTAAAGCTCCAATACTTTGGCTACCCGATAAAAAGAACCGACTCATTGGAAAAGACCCTGATGCTGGGAAAGATTGAGGGCTTGTGGATAAGGGGGCGCCAGAGGATGAGCTATTGGATGGCATCATTGACTCAGTGGACATGAGTTTGAGCAGATTCTAGGAGATAGTGAAGGACAGGGAAGCCTGACGTATTGTAGTCCAGGGGGTCGTAGAGAGTTAGACACAACTGAGTGACTAAACGACATCACAAAATAGGAAAGATCTCATTCATACTACCCATAAATCATAGATTGAGATTGCTCATACTGTATCAAAGCAACTGGTTTTATCTCAGACAATTAGCATTATAAATTAGGGCTTTTATGTTGTCTTTTTTACCTTGAAGCTTGGTTTATAAAGATCACATATGAAATCACCTAAAATGCAGGATTACAAAAATGAGGAGTCTTACATTTTCTTTTTGGGGAAAGAGGCAAGGATATTAAAGCAACATAGCAAACGATTTAGAAGTCTTTCACCCCTAACGAAACCTATTGGTGTAATGAGACTGCAAGAAACTTACTAGGTTTTGTGAATACATATTCTGTTATCTGCAAAAGTGGGAAAATTTGGCTTCTGTTTGCTTTACCTTGATTCCTTTAGTTATTATTGCCTCATTATACAGTCATTTGTACAACGTTTTGGCAGACATTTACTGTTGCATAAATTAAACTCATGGAGTCTCGTTTTGCCTACAGGTCCTTATGAAAATACTAGCAACATTTTTATTTGAGTATCAAAGTTTGTCAACCATTAAACTGATTGATTTTTCATTATACAATTCAATAGAAGAGGCAATCTTCAGTCTGTATGCAACATTATTCTGAGAAAAAGACTCATCGTTGAAAAATCCTTCCTGCTTATACTTCAAAAATTATATTCTTTTCACAGGAGAGCCTCATGTTTGAAAGCTATCTTTATGTACATGAATTGCTCCATCAATATGCTTGGTACAGGTATAACATGGTAATTCACCTTACCACAAAGAAAGAGCCTTTCTATTTTATAGTAGCAACACTAGCTTTTTGATTGAATTTTATTTTAATCTCTCTCAGAAAGAACCTACTGTTCACGCAATGTAGACTGTGACCCTGAAGAAAACGGTTGAATTAACTGTCATGGAAAGAGAAGAACCTTTTTGCAGGACTAACAGGTCTCAGCAGCTATGCTGTGTTTCCTACACAAATCCTTTAAAGTGGATCGTGAACTACTTTTGTAAGCACACCTGTTGTGGAAATAGTCTACGCTAAATTGTAGGTTTGTTTATCCTTAGGTTATGCCTCTAAAAATGTCAGCAAAGATACCATTCCATGCCAAATGCTGCTGGAGCAGCTGTTAGTTGGTTAGGAATAAGAGAGCAACCTTTATATTGGCTTATTTGTTTGGAACAAAAAAGAAAGATGGAAATTTCCACAGTCACATCCTTGCTTTGTTAAGACAGATGTGTATCTGTTGGTTGTATGTCACATAATCCCTGAACAATACAAGAATTAAATTTTTCCTTTTTGAAAAGGATATTACAAATTTATAAAAGACAGAAATGTCTTTTATCACAAATTTAAAAAAGACAGAAATGTCCAGCAGTAGGAAACTAAATGAAGTTGTAAAAAATCTCCTTTCTCTAAATATTAAAGATACATAACTTCTCAGAAGACAAAAGAATGATCAATGAAGGAAAAAAAAAAAAAAGATGTCTATTGAAAATGGAACCTTGAAAGAAAAGTTAAAAGTTTAGCTTGTAGAATCAATATCACAAAGTGATGAAAATGAGAAATTGGTGCTTATACACTTGCTAGGTTGTTAGCCTTGAACTTCTAAAAATGGTATGAAGAGAGCTCAAAGAAACATTGAATTACTTGTAGATCTTGAAAAATCTATCAAGCTAATAGACATGGTATACTGTCAGATATTGTGGGCTGAAGATCAATGGCAAACTCTAGAGTTAGGATCTTGCCACATGCACTGAAGGGAACTTTCTGAAATGACTGTGATAAAAAGTGGAAAGTCTGGGCTTAAGGTGCTCATGCATGTTTTCAAAGAATACTAGACTTGCTTACAAATGACAGGCACACAGTTCAGACCATTAAAATAAGATCAATAGTCACATAATTAAGAATATGAAAAGAAAGATTATGATAAAAATTATATCATTTCAGTTATCCTTCATGTAGAATAAGCCAAATCACAAAATTCTAGGTGATATTTATTTTGAGTTATGTCCACCTTTCTGTTTCTCCAAGTTTAGTCTGTGACAAGTTGCTCCCAAGATCTATAATTAAATTAAATGCTAATAATATTAATAGTTATTTATTAAAAACATTATTTTAAAATGAGTAAATGTGTTTTAAGATAAAGATTAACATCTTTACAAAATAGTAATTTTAAACTCAAAAGCCGAGTAATGTACCTAGGAAAAATCCATTGGAGGGAGGAGACAGGACAGTGAAGTAGAATGACTTGAGTTCACTCCCTCTCACAAAAATATCAAAATCAAAAATACCTGCTGAACAACCATCAAAAAAGAGATTGGAAACTACAAAAAAGATATTCTACATCCAAAGACAAAGAAAAAGCCACAATGAGATGGTAGGAGGGGCACTCTCATGATATAATCAAATTCCATACACACTTGGTGGGCAACCCCCAGACTGGAAAAAAAAAAAAAAAAAAAAAGTATATCACAGGGATTCTCCCACATAAGTGAGAGTTCTAATTTCCACATTTGGATTCTCAGCCTGAGGATCAAGCATCAGGAAGAGAAGCCCCAGAATATTTGACTTTGAAGACCAATGGACCTCAAAGTGCAGGAGATCCACAAGACTGGGAGAAACAGAGACTCCACTCTTGGAGGGTGCACATCAGGTTTCCTCTGTACTGGAACCCAGGGCAAAGCAGCAACTTCATAGAAGCCTGGGCCAGGCCTACCTGCACATCTTGAGGTAGGGTCTGTTAGAGCCTAAGGGTCTTTTAGAGAAGCAGAGATCAGATGTTGGCCACTCTGGGGGCAAGGACACTGGTGGCAGAGACTCCAGGGAATATTCGTTGCTGTGAGACCACCCAGAGGTCCCCATTTTGGCATTGAGATCTAGCCCCACCCAAGAGCTTTCAGGCTCCACTGCTGTGACGTCTCAGAAATGAAAAAGAGAAAGTTACCATGAACACCACAGAAATGCAAAGGATCATAAGAGACTATATGCCAATAAGATGGACAACCTAGAAGAAATGTACAAATTATTAGAAAGATACAATCTTCTAAGACTGAACCTGGAAGAAATAGAAAATACAAACAGACCAATATATTGCATAAGAACCTATAATGTTAGGTCTGTGAATCAAGGTAAATTGGAAGTCAAACAGGAGATAGCAAGAGTTAACATTAATATTTTAAGAATCAGTGAACTAAAGATCTCTTTCTTCACATCTCAGAACTACATCAAGTGTAGGCAGAAGAGCTTTAATTACACTCAAGTCTGAAATGGCAGGTAATATGCTTTGATCATATATTCATCCTATTCAAAAATCTCTACTGCACAAAAGTCTATATGAACAAAATCTCTGCCTTATATCTATAACTCATTATCAAAATGCAGGTGAAGAAAATTCCTCAGAAAGGAAAAATTTCTAAGAAAATAAATAAAATATGTCTAAATCTATATTTTTAATGAAAATTCATGGGATCAATACCAGTAAAATTAGCTTTCCAAATTGTTAATATTAAAGTTGATATGTAGACATTAAAATAATATTTATATTAAATATACCTATATGTTCACTACCAAAGATAAATTAGTCTAAGTTTAAATGAAAATAAATAAATAAATAAAATGGACAGGAGTGGGCAAATTAGTTCAGATGACCATTATATCCACTACTGTGGGCAAGAATCCCTTAGAAGAAATGGAGTAATCCAAAATGCAGTACCTGGGTGCAAGTTCAAAAACAAAATGATCTCGGTTCATTTCCAAGGCAAACCATTCAATATCATAATAATCCAAGTCTATCCCCCAACAAATAATGCCAGAGAAGATGAAGTTGAATGGTTCTATGAAGATCTACAAGATCTTCTAGAACTAACATCAAAACAAACAAACAAACCAAAAAATATGTCCTTTTCATCATAAGGGATTGGAATACAAAAGTAGATCATTAACTCCTTATTGCAAAATTCAGACTTAAACTGAAGAAAGTAGAGAAAATCACTAGGCCATTCAGTTATGAACTAAATCAAATCCCTTATGATTATACAGTGGAAGTGTTCTTGAGTGTCCTTTGGACAGCAAGCAGATAAAACCAGTCAATCCAAAAGGAAATCAATCTTGAATATTTGGGGTTAGAAGGACTGATGCTGAAGCTGAAACTCCAACACTTTGGTCACCTGATGCAAAGAGCTGACTCGTTGTAAAATAGCCTGATGCGAGGAAAAATTAAGGACATGAGGAGAAAGGAGGGACAGAGGATGAGATGGTTGCATGGCATCATTGACTCAATGGATATGAGTTTGACCAAACTCCAAGAGATAGTGAAGGACAGGGAAGCCTGGAGTGCTGCACACAAAATCACATGTACTGAACTTGAAACTTTTTGATTTAAAACCTTCCAGCAAACAAAATTTCAGGACCAGATGGCTTCACAGGTGAATACTATCAAACATTTAGAGAAGAGTTAACACCTACACTTCTGAAACTATTTCAAAAGATTGCAAAGTAAGGAACACTCCCCAAATCAATTCTATGAGGCTATCATCACCCCAATACCAAAACAAGATAAAGATATTACACACACAAAAAGAAAATCACAGGCCAATATCACTGATGTACATAGACAAAAATATCTTCAACAAAATTCTACCAAACAGAATCCAACAACACATTAAAGGATCCTACACCATAATCTCTTGGCAAAACTCTGTTAGCCTTTGCCCTGCTTCATTCTGTATTCCAAGGCCAAACTTGCATGTTACTCCAGGTATCTCTTGACTTCCTATTTTTGCATTCCAGTCCCCTATGATGAAAAGGACATCTTTTTTGGGTGTTAGTTCTAGAAGGTCTTGTAGGTCTTCATAGACTAGTTCACCTTCAGCTTCTTCAGCATTACTGGTTGGGGCATAGCCTTGGATTGCTGTGATATTGAATGGTTTGCCTTGGAAATGAACAGAAATCAGTCTTGTCATTTTTGAGATTGCACCCAAGTACTACATTTTGGTATGCCAGCAAATTTGGAAAAATCAGCAGTGGCCACAGGATTGGAAAAGGTCAGTTTTCATTCCAATCCCAAAGAAAAGCAATGCCAAAGAATGTTCAAACTACCACACAATTGCACTTTTCTCACATGCTAGTAAAGTAATACTCAAAATTCTCCAAGCCAGGCTTCAACAATATGTGAACTGTGAAATTCCACATGTTCAAGCTGGTTTTGGAAAAGGCAGAGGAACCAGAGATCAAATTGCCAACTTCATCTGGATCATGGAAAAAGCAAGAGAGTTCCAGAAGAAACATTTATTTGTGCTTTATTGACTATGTCAAAGCTTTTGATTATGAGGATCACAAAAACTGTGGAAAATTCTGGAAAGAGATGGGAATACCAGACCACCTGACCTGCTTCTTGAGAAATCTGTATGCAGGTCAGGAAGCAATAGTTAGAACTGGACATGGACCAACAGACTGGTTCCAAATAAGAAAAGGAGTAGTCAAGGCTGTATATTGTCACCCTGCTTATTTAAATTATATGCAGAGTACATCATGAGAAATGGTGGGCTGGATGATGCACAAGCTGGAATGAAGATTGCCGGGAGAAATATCAGTAACCTCAGATATGCAGATGACACCACCCTTATGGCAGAAAGGGAAGAAAACTAAAAAGCCTCTTGATGAAAGTGAAAAAGGAGAGTGAGAAAGTTGGCTTAAAGCTCAACATTCAGAAAATTAAGATCATGGCATCCAGTTCTATCACTTCATGGCAAATAGATGGGGAAACAGTGGAAACAGTAGCAGACTTTATTTTGGGGGGCTCCAAAATCACTGCAGATGGTGACTGCAGCCATGAAATTAAAAGATGCTTACTCCTTGGAAGGAAAGATTTGACCAACCTAGACAGCATATTAAAAAACAGAGACATTACTTTGCCAAAAAAGCTCCATCTAGTCAAGGCTATGGTTTTTCCAGTAGTCATGTATGGATGTGAGAGTTGAACCATAAAAAAAGGTGAGCACTGAAGAACTGATGCTTTTGAACTGTGGTGTTGGAGAAGACTCTTGAGAGTCCCTTGGACTGCAAGGAGATCCAATAAGTCCATAGTAAAGGAGATCAGTCCTGGGTGTTCATTGGAAGGACTGATGTTGAAGCTGAAACCAATACTTTGGCCACCTGATGCAAAGAGGTGACTCATTTGAAAAACCCTGATGCTGGGAAAGACTGAGGGAAGGAGAAGGGGACGACAGAGGATGAGATGGTTGGATGGCATCTCCAACTCCATGGACATGAGTTTTGGTAGTCTCTGGGAGTTGGTTATGGACAAGGAGGCCTGGCGTGCTGCAGTCCATGGAGTCGCAAAGAGTCGGACAAGACTAAGTGACTGAACTGAACTGCATTTAGACTCTTTTGTTGACTATGAGGGCTACTCTGTTTCTTTAAGGGATTCTTGCCCACAGAAGTAGATACAATGGTCATCTGAGTTAAATTTGCCCATTCCTGTCCATTTTAGTTCACTGATGCCTATAATGTCGATGTTCACACTTGCCATCTCCTGTTTGACCACTTCCAATTTACCTTGATTCATGGACTAAGATTCCAGGTTTCTATGCAATATTGCGCTTACAGCATCAGATTTTACTTCCATCACCAGTCACATCCACAACTGGGGGTGCTGTCTCTTCATTCTTTCTGGAGTTATTTCTCCACTCTTTTCCAGTAGCATATGGGGCACCTACGGACCTGGGGAGTTCATCTTTCAGGGTCATAATATTTTGCCTTTTCATACTGTTCATGGGGTTCTCAAAGCAAGAATACTAAAGTGGTTTGCCATTCCCTTCTCCAGTGGACCATGTTTTGTCAGAACTCTCCAGCATGACCCGTCAGTCTTGGGTAGCCCTACACGGCATGGCTCATAGTTTCATTGAGTTAGACACGTCTGTGCTCAGTTTGATTAGTTTTCTGTGACTGCAGTTTTAATTCTGTCCACCCTCTGATGGATAAGTATAAGAGGATTATGGACCCTTCCTAATGGGAGAGAATGACTGTGGGGGAAACTGTCTTATTCTGATGGGGCCATGCTCGGTAAATCTTTAATCCAATTTTCTGTTGATTGGTGGGGCTGTGTTCCCTCCCTGTTGTTTGACCTGAGACAAAACGATGGTTGAGGTAATGAAGAAAATGGGGACTTCCTTCAAAAGGTCCTGTGCATGCACTGCCACACTTAGTACCCGATCCTGCAGCAGGCCACCTCCAACCCATACCTCTGCCAGAGACTCCTGAAGACACCATCAGTAGTTCAGTCATTCAGTCATGTCCGACTCTTTGCGACCCTATGGACTGCAGCACGCCAGGCCTCCCTGTCCATCACAAACCCCTTGAGTTTACTCAAACTCATGTCCATTGAGTCAGTGATGCCATCCAACTATTTCATCCTCTGTCTTCCCCTTCTCCTCTTGCCTTCAATCTTTCCCAGCATCAGGGTCTTTTCAAATGAGTGAGTTCTTCACATCATGTGGCCAAAGTATTGGAGTTTCAGCTTCAACATCAGTCCTTCCAATGAATATTCAGGACCGAAAGATTCTGATGCTGGGAGGGATTGGGGGCAGGAGGAGAAGGGGACGACAGAGGATGAGATGGCTGGATGGCATCACTGACTCGATAGACGTAAGTCTCAGTGAACTCTGGGAGTTGGTGATGGACAGGGAGGCCTGGCGTGCTGCGATTCATGGGGTCGCAAAGACTCGGACACGACTGAGCGACTGATCTGATCTGATCTGATCTGATTTCCTTTAGGATGGACTGGTTGGATCTCCCTGCAGTCCAAGGGACTCTCAAGAGTCTTCTCCAACACCACACTTTAAAAGCATCAATTCTTTGGTGCTCAGCTTTCTTTATACTCCAACACTCACATCCATACCTGACTACTGGAAAAAACATAGCTTTGACCAGACGTATCTTTGTTGGCAAAGTAATGTCTCTGTTTTTTAATATGCTGTCTAGGTTGGTCAAATCTTTCCTTCCAAGGAGTAAACGTCTTTTAATTTCATGGCTGCAATTACCATCTGCAGTGATTTTGGAGCCCCCCCCCCCCAAAATAAAGTCTGCCACTGTTTCCACTGTTTCCCCATCCATTTGCCATGAAGTGTTGGGACCACATGCTTTCTCACTCTCCTCTTTCACTTTAATCAAAGGATCTTTAGTTCCTCCCTTTCTGCCATAAGGGTGGTGTCATCTGTATATCTGAGGTTACTGGTATTTCTCCCGGCAATCTTCATTCCAGCTTGTGCTTCATCCAGTCCAGCATTTCTCATGATGTACTCTGCATATAAGTTAAATAAGCAGGGTGACAATATACAGCCTTGACATACTCCTTTCCCAATTTGGATCCAGATTCAAAGGATTAGATCTGATATCAAGTGCCTGAAGAACTATGGATGGAGAAGGCAGTGACCAAGACCATCCCCAAGAAAAAGAAATGCAAAAAGGAAAAATGGTTGTCTGAGGAGGCCTTACAAATAACTGAGAAAAGAAAAGAAGTGAAAGGTCAAGGAGGAAAGGAAAGATATACCCCTTTGAGTGCAGAGTTCCAAAGAATAGCAACGAGAGATAAGAAAGCCTTCCTAAGTGATCATTGCAAAGAAAAAGAGGAAAAGAGTAGAATGGGAAAGACTAGAGATCTCCTCAAGAAAGTTAGAGATACCAAGGGAACATTACATGGAAAGATGGGCACAATAAAGGACATAAATGGTATGGATCTAACAGAAACAGAAGATATTAAAAACAGGTGGCAAGAATACACAGAAGAACTATCAAAAAAAAAAAAACCTCCATGATCCAGATAATCAAGATGGTGTGATCACTGATCTAGAGCCAGACATCCTGGAATATGAAGTCAAGTGGGCTTTAGGAAATATCACTACAAACAAAGCTAGTGGAACTGATGGAATTCCAGTTGAGCTATTTCAAATCCTAAGAGATGATTCCTGAAAGTGCTGCACTCAATATGCCAGCAAATTTGGAAAACTCAGCAGTGGCCACAGGACTGGAAAAGGTCAGTTTTCATTCCAAACCCAAAGAAGGGAAATGCCAAAGAATGCTCAAACTACCGCACAATTGCACTCACCTCACCCACTAGCAAAGTAATGCACAAAATTCTCCAAGCCAGGCATCAACAGTATGTGTACTGTGAACTTCCATATGTTCAAGCTGGATTTAGAAAAGGCAGAGCAACCAGATATCAAATTGTCAACATCTGTTAGGTCATAGAAAAAGCAGAGAGTTCCAGAAAAACATCTACTGTTGCTTTATTGATTACACCAAAGCCTTTCACTGTGTGGATCACAGCAAGCTGTGGAAAATTCTTTGAGGGATGGGAATACTAGACCACCTGACCTGCCTCCTGGGAAATCTGTATGCAGGTCAAGAAGCAACAGTTAGAACCGGACACAGAACAGACTGGTTCAAAATTGGGAAAGGCATACATCAAGGCTGTATATTATCTCCCTGCTTATTTAACTTATATGCAGAGTATATAATGCGAAATGTTCGACTGGATGAAGCACAAGCTGGAATCAAGATTGCCAGGAGAAATATCAATAATTTCAGATACACAGATGACATCACCCTTATGGCAGAGAGTTAAGAGGAACTGAGGAGCCTCTTGATGAAAGTGAAAGAGGACAGTGAAAAAGCTGGCTTAAAACTCAACATTCAATAAACAAAGTGATGTGGTCCCATCACTTCATGGCAAATAGATGGGGAAACAATGGAAAGAGTGAGAGACTTTATTTTCTTGGCCTCCAAAATCACTGAAGATGGTGACTGCAGCCATGAAATTAAAGACTCTTACTCCTTGGAAGAAAAGCTATGACCAACCTAAGACAGCATATTAAAAAACAGAGACATTACTTTGCAAACAAAAGCCCATCCAGTCATAGCTATGGTTTTCCAGTAATCATGTATGGATTTGAGAGTTGGACCATAAAGAAAGCTGAGTGCTGAAGAATTGATGCTTTTGAACTGTGGTATTGGAGAAGTCCCTTGAACTGCAAGGAGATCAAACCAGTCAATCTTAAAGGAAATCAGTCCTGAATATTCATTGGAAGGACTGATTCTGAAGCTGAAACCCCAATACTTTGGCTACCTGATGCGGAGAACTGACTCATTGGAAAAGACTCTGATGCTGGGAAGGATTGAAGGCAGGAGGAGAAGGGGACAACAGAGATGAAATGGTTGGATGGCATCACCGACTCAATGAACATGAGTTTGAGTAAACTCTGGGAGTTGGTGATGGACAGGGAGACCTGGCATGCTGCAGTACATGGGACCGCAAAGAGTTGGATATGAATGAGTGACTGAGAAGAGCTGAATTGACACCATTATCATCTGGAAATTATCCCAGAGATTCAAAGGATTCAGTATACCTAAATCAATCAGTGTGATACATCATATCAACAAATTGGAGAAAAAGCATTAGACAAAATTCGACACCAATTTATGTTAAAAAAAAAAAATTGTCCAGAATGTGGGCATAGAGAGGACCTGCATGTGTGCATGCTAAGTTACTTCAGGCATGCCCAACTCTATGTGACCCTGTGGACAGTAGCCTGCCAGGCTGCTCTATCTATGGTATTCTCCAGGAAAGAGTACTTGAGTGGGTTGCCATGCCCTCCTCCAGGGGATTTTCCCAACCCTGGGATTGAACCCACATGTCCTAGGTCTGCATTGGCAGGCAGGTTCTTTACCACCAGCACCCCAGGGAAGCCCAGAGTGAACCTACTTCAACATAATATATGACAAACCCACAACTAACATACTCAATAGTGGAAAAACTGAAAGCATTTCCTTAAGATCATGGACAAGACAAGGGTGTTCACTCTCATCACTTTTATTCAGCATATATCATTTATATGTGAAATTTTAAAAAATGATACAACAGAGCCTATTTACAAGACAGAAAGAGACTCAAAGACTTTGACAATAAACTAATGGTTATCAAAGAGGAGAGATAAATTAGGAGTTTCAAATTAACATATACACAATACTATATATAAAATAGATAACCAACAAGGCCCTACTGCATAGCACAGGGAATTCACTTGATACTTTGTAATAATCTATATGGGAAGGAAAGTATGGAAAAGAACGGATATATGTATATTTATAACTGAATAACTTTTCTGTACACCTGAAACAAACACAACATTGTTAATCAACTCTACTCCAGTATAAAATAAAAAGTAAATTAAACAGTGCTGCGATGAACATTGGCCAAGACATGGAAGCAACCTAGATGCACATCAGCAGATGAATGGATAAGAAAGCTGTGGTACATATACACAATGGAGTATTACTCAGCCATTAAAAAAAAAGAATACATTTGAATCAGTTCTAATGAGGTGGATGAAACTGGAGCCTATTATACAGTGTGAAGTAAGCCAGAAGGAAAAACATAAATACAGTATACTAACGCATATATATGGAATTTAGAAAGATGGTAACAATAACCCGGTGTACGAGACAGCAAAAGAGACACTGATGTATAGAACAGTCTTATGGACTCTGTGGGAGAGGGAGAGGGTGGGAAGATTTGGGAGAATGGCAATGAAACATGTAAAATATCATGTAGGAAACGAGTTGCCAGTCCAGGTTCGATGCACGATGCTGGATGCTTGGGGCTGGTGCACTGGGACGGCCCAGAGGGATGGTGTGGGGAGGGAGGAGGGAGGAGGGTTCGGGATGGGGAACACATGTATACCTGTGGCGGATTCATTTTGATATTTGGCAAAACTAATACAATTATGTAAAGTTTAAAAATAAAATAAAATTAGAAGAAAAAAAGTAAATTAAAAAAAAAAATTCAATGGGATAAACAGGTCTCTTCTCCATTAAAGAAAAGACTGAGAGCAACACAATAAATTACACAAAAGTGCATATGACATCCAAACAGTTATGTATCAAACATGGGTATAAATTGCTGTAAGTATGAATGATTGAATTTCCAAGTTCCTTGTTTGGATAATATTCAGATTTGTGGTATTCTGATTCATTTCCTATTAAGAAACTAAAGAATGTCTATTTTTCAGGAATGCAATTTATTAAATGCTTATCCAAAATATAAAAGATATTCAAAGTAGTCTTTCTAAAAATAACATTCAAAATTCATTGTTGTTCAGTTGCTCAGTCATGTCCAACTCTTTGAGATCCCATGGACTGCAGCACACCAGGCTTCTCTGTCCTTCACCATCTCCTGGAATTTGCTCAAATTCATGTCTCTTGAGTCAATGATGCCATCCAAACATCTCATGCTCTGTTGTCCCATTCTCCTCCTGCCTTCAGTCTTTCCCAACATCAAGGTCTTTTCTAATGAATCAGCTCTTCACATCATGTGGCCAAAGAATTGTAGCTTCAGTTTCAGCATCAGCCTTCCAGTGAATATTCATGGTTGATTTCCTTTAGAATTGACTTGTTTGATCTCCTTGATGTCCGAGGGACTCTCAAGTCTTCTCCAACACCATTTCTTCGGCATTCAGTCTTTTTATTGTCCAGCTCTCACATTCATACATGACTACCAGAAAAACCATAGCTTTGACTATATGGACATTTGCAGGCAAAGTACTGTCTCTGCTTTTTAATACACTATCTAGGTTTGTTATTGTTTTTCTTCCAAGGACTATTTACATTAGGTGCAAAGTCCAAACTGATTTGAAAGATTCATAGATAAGTAGCCATTCCGGACTTTTCCTAATAGAAAAGTTTTCACAACAAAAATGGAATTCAGTTGTTTCTTCTCCAAATCTACCTCCTACCCTCCACCCTTACCAATAAGCAACTTGCTACATTGACATTTCCATTATGTTTTAGGGTTAAATATCATTACATTATAAGATTATCCCTTGAATTTCAGGAGAACCAACAAAGAGAGGTATAACATAAAATTTCTTCTTTAAAATATATCTGATAAAATCCAACCAAACTGCTTTGGGAAAAATCTACATACATGTTGCTCTCTTGTAAGAAGCATTTTTTACATAGATGGGAAATAAAATATATTACATTTTTAGCTAAAATTGGATAATAATTTTGAGACCTAGTCAATTAACATAAGATTTACGTTTTCATGAACTCTGTATATTGAAGATATCTGCATTCTGATATGAAAGGAATTGTTATATAGAAGTGACAACCTGGATGCCCAGAGATGGATTGTGTTTTGCTGACATAGTATTTTTGCTTTTTAAAACTGGATTATTATAGTTGCCAACAGTTTGTCAGGAGATTCTGTATTAAAATTTGGATTTCTAATTACTCTTGCAAATTCAGAGAATTTATCAACTGTTAGCTTGCCTCCCTGCATGGGAAAATCCATATTGCCACAAGTGGGAGTCATTGAATAGATGATACTTAATTTAGAGGCTGTGCTCTCCAATTGTCCATAGTCTACACTAGATCTTCTTTATTCATTTAGGTCATCATCCTGGACCATATAAGTTTTGTGAACTCTGTCTAAGATGACTAGTCCTGGTATGTTGGTGAGTTTACTGTATCTCACTGCCATAAAGATTACAGTTGGCTTTGTGTTAAATGTATCTTGATGTTTGAGTAACTAATTTTATTTTGCCAGTACAATAAGTGGAAGCAAATTATAACTCTGTTGGAGTGTCAATGGCAAGCTAAACATAAATTGTATACCCTAATCATTTCCACACATTATCATTCAATAATAATAAATAAATTGTCTCATTCTTTTGTGTAACATCACACAATGAAATAGGTACTTGTTCCCATTTTCCAGTTGAAGAAACTGAGGCCTCAGGTCAATTACATAACTTGCTATTACATGGAGGATCTAGGATTTTAAGTCAGATCTATCTGACTCCATGGTTCCCTGTGCTTAATCAAGACATTATTATAAAGTAGTCTAGTGGGCTGTAGGGCACTGAGACAGGCCTAGGATCTGGGACCCTTTGCTTCAGTGCCAAAAATCTGGCACTTGAACACAACTCTTCTGGAGATAAAAGATACAAACAAACTACATGGGACAAAAATAACTGCATGCATGAGGTTGGGGCAAATTCTGGACCAAAAAGATACAAAGACAAAAAGACCAACTTCTGCTTCTGAACAGCCAGGAACAAAAAGAGGGTACTATGCATGCCCTCCAGCACTCAACACCACAAAGGGGTGGGCAAACCACCTAAGCAACCCCTTCAGCTCGACCCCTGGACACACCCCTACCCTCACTCCATTTAAGGAACTAGCTGTCTCCCCTCTGGCTTTGGGAATGAGCAACGGAACCTGTTACTTGTTTTCACTCCTGAAGCTGGTGCAAGAGCCTCAATAAAGCCTTGCCCGAATTTCTTGTCTGGCCTCTAGTCAATTTTTATTGATTTGAGAAGGCCAAGAATCCTTGTCATTATCAGACTCAGTGGTGCCCAACGTGGGGCAGTTGTCCCCTTCTGGGGAGAGGACCTGGGAACCTCCAGGACCATCAAGTACAGCTTCCTCATGGATGACCACCTCTACCAGCTTCCTCGTGGCCACCTGAACCTCTTGTTTCAGTGTTACTGAATCTGGTAAATCTGCTTTTCTCACCTCTTGGGGCCTCAAGACCCATATTTAGGCCATGTTTTCACCTCCCGTTTGTCCTTTTCCCTCTCTTAATACCTCTCTATTTCTCCTCTCTTTGTCCTCTCTTATTTCTACCCTCTCCTTCCAAGAGAGTATATGTCAAGCATCAGTCTTCTCAGCTTGTGATACCATGCTCCCCTTGGTTGGCAGTGGCTCACCTTGATGGGCAACAAGCAGAGGTAAAAGAGGCTCTCCTTACACTGTGCAGACCCTGGTCCAGCAGGATCTCCCTGAGAGGAGATTTATGACAGCATTAGAGGTTTAAACCTCATATCATGTAGTACCTGAAAGTATTATTGACCCAGTGAAAAGTGAAAGTCATTCAGTCGTGTCCAACTCTTTGTGACCCCATGGACTATAGAGTCCATGGAATTCTCCAGGCCAGAATACTGGATTGGGTAGCCTTTCCCTTCTCCAGGGGATCTTCCCAACCCAGAGATCGAACCCAGGTCTCCCACATTGCACAAAGATTCTTTACCAACTGAGCCACAGGGGAAGCCCAAGAATACTGGAGTGGGTAGCCTATCCATTCTCCAGGCGATTGTCCCGACCCAGGAATCAAATCAGGGTATCCTGCATTGCAGGTGGACTCTTTACCAATTGGCATATTGGGGAAGCCCAGTAGTCTTATTTTATTTTACTGCTGTCTGTTTCTCTTTTTCAGTCTTTTTTGTCCCTTTTCTTTGTACCTTTCCCTTGATCCTTATACCTGCATTCATATCCCCTTTATTATGAAAACTTTTTTGTGCCTTTTTTAAATTTTTATTGGAGGATAATTGTTTTACAATGCTATGTGGTCTCTGTAGACCACCAACATGAATCAGTCATATATATATGACTGATTCATATATATATATGAATATATATATATGACTGATTCATATATATATATATATATATATGACTGATTCATCAACATGATTCATATATATATATATATATCCTCCTTTCCCCATTCCAACCCTCTAGGTCATCAGAGAATGCCAGGCTGGGCTCCCTGTGCTTACAGCAGCTTCCAGCTAATTATCTATTTCACACATGATAGTGTATACATGTCAATGCTACTTCTCCTTCTCCTGGTCCTACCTTCTCCTTTCCCCACTAAACAGTGTTTGTGTCTAAGTTTTTCTCACTGGTGTCTGTTTTATGTAGTTTTGTCTGTCCAACTGTTCCTGCAAGACTGTGCCAAAACTGTGGGTACAGTGGACCGTTTAAAGTTTGAAATACAAATGCAACCTACATTGCCTGAGACTCCAGCTTTGGTTTCTTGGTAGAATTTTAAAGAACAAAAAGAAAAGAAAGTTTGCATTTCTGTCTCCTGTGCCTTTGCAATTTCTGCCTCCTATGCCTACCTGAGCTGGAGGAGCTTGCAAAAGCTCTCTTCTACTTTTGCAATGTAACTATTCTGTCTGGGATCTCGGAAACTGCTTGGTTCATCTGTAGTCCCCTAGATTGAAGGGGGGAAAAGGGGCCCATTTTAAATACAAGCAGGAAAACTATGAGATCTCTGGTTCTACAGAAATTTGCTTGTCTGGCTTAAGCTTGTGGACTTTATTAACACAGACCTGTCTTTAGAGTCATCAACATTAAGTGTAATACTTTCATTGTAACTAGGGTTATGGAAAGTCAATAAGTGCATATTGTTTTTGTTATGGAATTTGTCGACAGGGAAAACAACCTGATGTGATTAAAATTTTAAGCAAATGTAACTGGGATAATGGCTTTTTGGTGAATTCTACAGGAATACTTATGTTTTGAAAACATGCATCTGAAATGGTCCCTCCAAATTTTGGTAACAAAACTAAATTAAGGTGAATGATAAGAATTCATTGAATATACAGACCATTTCAAATAAGAAAAAAATATTGGGAACATTAATTGCTAAGCAGGTCTAAATTTACTTACTTTTGTCTTTTTGTGAGAGAGAAACTAAAGGTGTTTGGTGCCACCTTGAAATGTTCTCTACCAATCTATAGAATGCTAATGTGAAAGACAGTTCCTGGTTGCTTGAGTAAAGTAGGATGTGTGGTTTTAGAAAAAGATGTGCAAGGAATGGAAATATATTTTGTTAAAGGAAAAAAGTTGATTATGTCCTAAAGCTGGTTATTTCTAAATGGAAAGAATAAGAGATAAAGTATGGCTACAGAAAGTGGCAGAAGGTTTGTGGAAGGGGGACACTGAGAAAAGAATTTTTATGTGGTCAGGATTTTCTAAATTTGGAATTGGGTAAATGGATTTTATTTAATTTGTTTAGGTAAATGGATTTTATTAAGATAGGCTGATGCAGGACTAGATTTGGTTTCTCTTTCATAAGAGAACAACGTTTTCCTGGAATGTTCCTTCTGATAACAGATTCTGGGCTTCCCTCATATATCTCAGTTGGTAAAGAATCCTCCTGCAATGCAGAAGATCCTGGTCTGATTCCTAGGACGGGACAATCTCCTGGAGAATGGATAGGCTACCCACTCCAGTATTCTTGGACTTCCCCTGTGGCTCAGCTGGTAAAGAATCTGTGTGCAATGTGGGAGACCTGGGTTCGATCTCTGGGTTGGGAAGATCCCCTGGAGAAGGGAAAGGCTACCCACTCCAGTATTCTGGCCTGGAGAATTCCATGGACAGTCCATGGGGTCACAAAGAGTCGAACACGACTGAGAAACTTTCACTTCACTGTGTTTCAATACCTTTAAAGGATCTGTATTTACTTTTTAAATCTTTTTTTCACCTTACCTCAAGGAATAATTGTTTCACAGCAACCTATGTTTCTATTTGACTGGGTGTTTTTAAATTTTTTGAAATTTTTGACATACTTCCCATATATCAAATTCTAATAAAATTTGTTTTGACCTCCAGCTAACTTTGAAGTACTCCAAAAGGCCCCTGGAGCATCTCAAACAGACATCCTAAATTAATTGGGTTGGTATGTTAAATTATATGGGAAGTGCTATCCAAACTCGCTGTTGCCTATGTCAGCTTAAATCATCTTCTGTCTAGTTTCTCAACTTACTCTATGTCCAAAAAATTCCCTGTGGGAATACTCCCATCTCTAGACCTTCAGGTTCTGACACCAATGGCATTTTCCATTATGCCTGACTCCAATTCCTACAGGAGTTTTTTTTGCACCTGAAATAAAGGACCTCCTTCTATGCCAGGCCTTGACAGCTAGTATCTTTTTACAGACTACCTATTGGATTGGCTAATTCTAAGCAGCCCACATCCTAGGCTTTACATATGTTCAATCTTGAGGTCTACAACCCAAGTGTGGGGAAATTGTTATAGGACATAAGCATTATATAGACAACAGATCTCCCTCAAGGAGAGTCCTGGCAAGACACTGATACTGGTTCAAATGTCCCTTATTGAGGAACCCTTGTGCAAGAGATGAGAATGACCAGAAATATCTGGTTAAGTGATGGGAGAGTGGAGAATGCTCAAAACCCCATTGGGTGAGAAGGGAACTCAGAGGACATTCCGACTCCCTTCTGAAAAAAGCCCCCTGGTAAAATGTCTCCAGGATGATGGATTTAATTTCTAGGAGTGCTCTTTCTCTGTACTAAGTTACTCAACATGGGAGGATCCTCTTCTAAGCCAGATGAAACACCTCTGGAATGTATCATTAAAAACTGGAAAAAAATTAAAAAATAAATTGACTGAAAGGGAAAAAATTTAAACATTATTGCCAGGCCTTCATACAGGTTTGGGGGATGGAGAAAAATGGCCTGAAAATGGGTCTCTAAATTACAATACTGTCTTACAATTTGATCTTTACTGTCACAAGATGGGGAATTGGACTGGGGTTCATATTCCAAGCCTTCATGGTCCTTTACCAAAACCCTGATCTACGAGGCTTTTGTAATCAAAAGCCTGGGAAATCAGAAAGCACTTCCAACATTTTAGATTATACCCTCCCAATCTTCCCCAATTCTCAGGGGGAGCAGGAAACCAAGTTTCCCCTGCTTCTCCAGAGCCACCTACTTCTCTGGAGGCACCTATTTCTCCAGATCCCTCTGACCAATCCCAAACTCCACTCCTTATATCCATTTATACCCTTCATTACCCCAGGAAGGAGAGACTAGTCCCTGCGAAGTAACTTAGTGGAACTTCCTATCACCCAGGGTCAGGAAAAATATGCCCTGGTGAAGCAACAATCAGAGTACATGTGCCTTTCTCTTTAACTGCTTTAACCCAATGCAAACAGAGATTGTGTTGATTTCCTGAAGACCCTAGTAAGTTTGTTGAAATGGCTTCAGTCCCAATTCTGGCATTTGATTTAACTTGAATGTTCTAGTAGTCCTATCTACTTGATGTACTCTTGGGGAAAAAAAAAATGCTCAAGAAAGCAGCCCAGGGGCATGGTGACCAGCTTGCCAAAGACTAACCTGAACATTTTGTTGTGGGTGGAGACACAGTTCCAAATCAGAAGTCCCATTAGAATTATAATTCCTGGGAGGGAACAGAATCCAGGAAGTACATGATCCAATCAATGTGATTTAGAAGGGATGAGAAAGTGTATCAAAAAGCCAGTTAACTATGGGGAGGTTAAATGAATGACCCAGGAAGAAAAAGAAAATCCAACCTTCTTTCAGGGATAGCTTGTGGAGGCTTTTAGACATTGATCTTTCCATTCCTGAAGGTTAGTCCCTGATATTAGGAGGAAACTCCAAAAGTTACAATTAGGCCCACAAACCCCAATGCCCCAGCTCCTAGATGTGGCCTTTGGGATATTTGATAATTGAGATCAAGCCAAGGAAGAAGAGAGAACCTGATGTGAAAGCAGGAAGGCCAGGGCTCATGCTAAACTGGTGCCCATAACTGTCAGCCATGTCTTGCAACCTCAGGACAACCCAAGGGGACCAAGGAAGTTTAACCATCCACCTTGAGACAAAACCAGCAAGGTGGAATGCTTCAAATATAAGTCAACCAGCCACTGAGCTCCAAACTGACAAAAGGAACCCGTGGTCCATGCCTAGTCTGCAAACAAAATGTCATTAGAAGTGGGACTGTCCCCATTCCCAAAGGAGAAGTCAGGGGGTTGCTCCTACTCCCAAGATGGCCATGTTGAATGATTAAGGCAGCTCAGGGATTCTGGTGGCTCCCCCAATGCGATGTCTATCTCCACTGAGGAGCTCTGGTTGGTCCTTGACAGAGTTGACAGGAAAATCAATTTGTTATTAGATACAGGAGCCACTTCCTCTGTCCTGATTTCTCATACTGGGTCTTTTTCTTTCAAAAACTCTACTGTGACTGGTGTTGATAGAAAGCCTCACACCCATTTCTTCACTGGGCCTCTCACTTGCCAGTTTGAACAGTGTTTGATCTCATATGTCTTCTTACTTGTGCCTAAGTTTCCTACCCTACTACTGGGAAGAGACTGTCTGGGCTCCCCCTGTAGCCATACTCTGGTTAGGAGGCCCAAACTAGCCCCTCTTCTTGACTTGGACTAAGACAAGTTAGCTGGAAAAACAAGGTCTTATTCCCAGCCATTCTGCATGCAGTTTTGAACAAAGGAATCCCTGGGAAGGCTATTAATGCCCAACCTATAAATAAAATAGCCTTTGCCAGTCCAGATTCAATGCATGAGGCAGGGTGCTTAGGGCTGGTGCACTGGGATGACCCTGAGGAATGGAGTGGGGAGGGAGGGTCAGGATGGGGAACGCATGTACACCCATGGCTGATTTGTATGAATGTATGGCAAAAACCACCACAATATTGTAAAGTAATAAGCCTCCAACTAAAATTTTTTTAAAAAAAGGAGAAAAAAAAAAAAAAAAGAAAATAGCCTTAAGCCAGAACTTGTTTACCCTAACAAGATAAGCAAAGTTGGAAGCAAAAGAAAAAAAAAAAAAAAAGGTTTGCAACCCCTCATAGATAAATTATTAAAACATAGGCTCTTGAGGGCGGTCCTAAGATGGCTGAGGAATAGGACGGGGAGACCACTTTCTCCCCCATAAATTCATCAAAAGAACATTTAAACGCTGAGTAAATTCCACAAAACAACTTCTGAAAGCTGGCAGAGGACATCAGGCACCCAGAAAAGCAGCCCATTGCCTTCAAAAAGAGGTAGGAAAAAATATAAAAGACAAAAAAAGAGACAAAAGAGGTAGAGACAGAGCTCCATCCTGGGAAGGGTGTCTTAAAAAAAGAGAAGTTTCCAAACAGCAGGAAACACTCTCACTGCCAAGTCTGTGGTGAGCCTTGGAAGCACAGAGGGCAACATAACAGGGAGGAAAAATAAATAATTTCAAACCCACAGATTACGAGCCCAATCGTAACTCTCCCAGTGGAGAAGCAGCACAGACGCCTGCATCCACCACTAGCAAGTGGGGGCTGGGCAGGGAGGCACGGGCTCCATTGCTTAGAGTAAGGATCGGGCATGAATGCCCCGAGGGTAATCAGAGCGAACTAACTTGGGCTAGCAAACCAGACTGTGGGATAGCTACCACGCGAAAGCCCTAAGACACCGCCAGGACTGTGCACAGAACAAAGGACTGAACAGAATTAGCCGGCTGCACACCATCCCCCTCCAGTGACAGGCAGCCAAAGCTGGAAGGGGGCAATCACAGCCCCAGAGAGACATTATCTACCTAACCGCAAGCAGGCTTCTTTGCTAACTAAGACTTCTTGGGGTTCTGGACAGTCATGATCCACCTGAGAAGGTGCGCCAGTTGTACACCCAGAAAACCAAGAAGCAGGGACAGGAGAGGCGATAAGTTGCAGCGACTGCGCTCACCAAACACCTCATCACCTGAGTTGCTTGGACCTGGGAAGGGCACAAAATGCAGGCCCGACAGAGTCTGCGCCTCTGAGGACTACCCGAGAGCCTGAACCCGAGCGGCTTAGACCTGAGAGATGCAGGCAGCCCAGGGCCAGCCTCGGATGGTTCCCGGCAGAGCAACCTAGAGCCTGAGCTGTGTGGGCAGGGAGAGCACATGCACCGTGAGCGGGGACAGACCCAGTGTGGCTGAGACACTGTGAGCACATGCCAGTGTCATTTGTTTGCAGTGTCCCTCCCTTCCCACAGCACGACTGACCAAGTGAGTCTAAAAAAAAGTGCCCACCACCACCCCCCTTGTGTCAGGGCAGAAATCAGACACTGAAGAAACCAGCAAATAGAAGAAGCTAAAACAGAGGGAACTGCCTTGTAAGTGACAGGTGTAATAGATTAAAACCCTGTAGTTAGTATGGACTACATAGGAATGGGCCTATAGGTCTTGAGAAATATAAGCCGGAACAAGGAACTATCCAAAAATGAACTGACCCCACACTGCCCACAACAACACCAGAGAAAGTCCTAGATATATTTTTTTTAACTATTTTTACAATCATTCGTTTTTGTTTTCTTTTTCTTTTTTTTTTTTTAATTTTAAGTCCTCTATTACTCCTTTAATTTTCATTTTTATAACCTACTATTACTTTGCAACAAAAAGACCCTATTTTTTTTAAAGCAAACTTCATATATATATATATATATATATATATATATATATATATAATGTTTGTGACTTCTTTTTTTTTTTTTCTTTTCTTTAATATTGTATTTTTGAAAATCCAACCTCTCCACTCGATTTTTAATCTTTGCTTTTTGGTATTTGTTATCAATTTTGTACCTTTAAGAACCCAATCTTCAGTATCCATTTTTACTTCGGAGTGAGATTACTGGCTTGACTGCTCTTTCATCCTTTGGACTCTCCTTTTTCTCCACCAGGTCGCCTCTGTCTCCTCCCTCCCCCTTCTCTTCTCTACCCAACTCTGTGAATCTCTATGTGTTCCAGATGGTGGAGAACACTTAGGGAACTGATTACTGGCTGGATCTGTCTCTCTCCTTTTCATTCCCCCCTTTTATCCTCCTGGCCACCTCTGTCTCCTTCCTCCCTCTTCTCTTCTCTGTATAACTCCATGAACATCTCTGAGCGGTCCAGACTGTGGAGTGCACATAAGGAAGTGACTCCTGGCTAGCTTGCTCTCTCCTCTTTTGATTCCACCTCATCTCATTCGGGTCACCTCTAACTCCCTCCTTCCTCTTCTCTTCTCCATGTAACTCTGTGAACCTCTCTGGGTGTCCCTCACTGTGAAGAAACTTTTCATCTTTAACCTAAATGTTTTATCAATAGTTCTGTATAGAAGGAGAAGTCTTGAGACTACTGTAAAAATAAGACTGAAAACCAGAAACAGGAGGCTTACGTCCAAATCCTGAGAACATCAGAGGACTCCTGACTCTAGGGAACATTAATCAATAGAAGCTCATCAAAAGCCTCCATACCTACACTGAAACCAAGCACCACCCAAGGGCCAACAAGTTCCAGAGCAAGATACACCACACAAATTCTCCAGCAACACAGGAACACAGCCCTGAGCTTCAATATACAGGCTACCCAAAGTTACACCAAAACCACTGACGTCTCATAACTCATTACTGGACACTTCATTGCCTCCAGAGAGGAGAAATCCAGCTCCACCCATCAGAGCACTGACACAAGCTTCCCTAACCAAGAAACCTTGACAAGCCACCGATACAACCCCACCCACAGCGAGGAAACTCCATAATAAAGAGAACTCCACAAACTGCCAGAATACAGAAAGGCCACCCCAAATGCAGCAATATAAGCAAGATGAAGAGACAGAGGAATACCCAGCAGGTAAAGGAACAGGATAAATGCCCATCAAACCAAACAAAAGAGGAAGAGATAGGGAATCTACCTGATAAAGAATTCCAAATAATGATAATGAAAATGATACAATATCTTGAAATAAAAATGGAATCATAAAAAAATAGCCTGGAGACAAGGATTGAGAAGATGCAAGAAAGGTTTAACAAGGACCTAGAAGAAATAAAAAAGAGTCAATATATAATGAATAATGCAATATATGAGAACAAAAACACTCTGGAGGCAACAAATTGTAGAATAACGGAGGGAGAAAATACAATTAGTGAATTAGAAGATAGAATGGTAGAAACAAATGAATCAGAGAGGAAAAAAGATAAATGAATAAAAAGAAATGAGGACAATCTCAGAGACCTCCAGGACAATATTAAATGCTCCAATATTCGAATCATCGGAGTCCCAGAAGAAGAAGACAAAAAGAAAGACCATGAGAAAATACTTGAGGAGATAATAGTTGAAAACGTCCCTAAAATGGGGAAGGAAATAATCACCCAAGTCCAAGAAACCCAGAGAGTCCCAAACAGGATAAACCCAAGGCGAAACATGCCAAGACACATATTAATGAAATTAACAAAGGTCAAACACAAAGAACAAATGTTAAAAGCAAGGGAAAAACAACAAATAACACACAAGGGGATTCCCATAAGGATAACAGCTGATCTTTCAGTAGAAACTCTTCAAGCCAGGAGGGAATGGCAAGACATACTTAAAGTGATGAAAGAAAATAACCTACAGCCCAGATTACTGTACCCAGCAAAGATCTCATTCAAATATGAAGGAGAAATCAAAAGCCTTACAGACAAGCAAAAGCTGTGAGAATTCAGCATCACCAAACCAGCTCTCCAAAAAATGTTAAAGGATATTCTCTAGACAGGAAACACAGAAAGGGTGTATAAACTTGAACCCAAAACAATAAAATAAATGGCAACAGGATCATACTTATCAATAATTACCTTAAACATAGAAGGGTTGAATGCCCCAACCAAAAGACAAAGACTGGCTGAATGGATACAAAAACAAGATCCCTACATATGTTGTCTACAAGAGATACACTTCAAAACAAGGGACACATATAGACTGAAAGTGAAGGGCTGGAAAAAGATATTCCATGCAAATAGAGACCAAAAGAAAGCAGGAGTAGCAATACTCATATCAGATAAAATCGACTTTAAAACAAAGGCTGTGAAAACAGACAAAGAAGGACACTACATAATGATCAAAGGATCAATCCAAGAAGAAGATATAACAATTATAAATATATATGCACCCAACATAGGAGCACCACAATATGTAAGACAAATGCTAACAAGTATGAAAGGGGAAATTAACAATAACATAATAACAGTGGGAGACTTTAATACCCCACTCCACACCTATGGATAGATCAACTAAACAGAAAATTAACAAAGAAACACAAACTTAAAATGATACAATAGACCCATTAGACCTAACTGATATCTATAGGACATTTCACCCCAAAACAATGAATTTCACCTTTTTCTCGAGTGCACACGGAACCTTCTCCAGGAAAGATCATATCCTGGGCCATAAATATAGCCTTGGTAATTCAAAAAAATTGAAATCATTCCAAGCATCTTTTCTGACCATAATACAGTAAGATTAGATCTCAATTAAAGGAGAAAAACTATTAAACATTACAATGTATGGAGGCTGAAAAACACACTGCTGAATAACCAACAAATCACAGAAGAAATCAAAAAAGAAATCAAAATATGCATAGAAATGAATGAAAATGAAAACACAACAACGCAAAACCTGTGGGACACTGTAAAAGCTGTGCTAAGGGGAAAGTTCATAGCAATACAGGCATACCTCAAGAAACAAGAAAAAAGTCAAATAAATAACCTAACTCTATACCTAAAGCAACAAGAAAAGGAAGAAATGAAGAATCCCAGGATTAGTAGAAGGAAATAATTTTAAGAATTATGGCACAAATGCAAAAGAAACAAAAGAGATCATTGCAAAAATCAACAAAGCCAAAAGCTGGTTCTTTGAAAGGATAAATAAAATTGACAAACCATTAGCCAGACTCATCAAGAAACAAAGGGAGAAAAATCAAATCAATAAAATTAGAAATGAAAATGGAGAAATCACAACAGACAACACAGAAATACAAAGGATGATAAGACAGAACTATCAGCAATTATATGCCAATAAAATGGACAACTTGGAAGAAATGGACAAATTCTTAGAAAAGTACAACTTTCCAAAACTGAACCAGGAAGAAATAGAAAATCTTAACAGACACATCACAAGCACGGAAATTGAAACTGTAATCAGAAATCTTCCAGCAAACAAAAGCCCAGGTCCAGACGGCTTCACAGCTGAGTTCTACCAAAAATTTAGAGAAGAGCTAACACCTATCCTACTCAAACTCTTCCAGAAAATTGCAAAGGAAGGTAAACTTCCAAACTCATTCTATGAGGCCACCATCACCCTAATACCAAAACCTGACAAAGATGCCACAAATAAAGAAAACTACAGGCCAATGTCACTGATGAACACATACGCAAACATCCTTAACAAAATTCTAGCAATCAGAATCTAACATCACATTAAAAATATCATACACCATGACCAAGTGGGCTCTATCCCAGGGATGCAAGGATTCTTCAATATCTGCAAATCAATCAATGTAATACACCACATTAACAAATTGAAAAATAAAAGCCATATGATTATCTCAATAGAAGCAGAGAAAGCCTTTGACAAAAGTCAACATCCATTTATGATTAAAAAAAAAAAAAATCTATCCAGAAAGCAGGAATAGAAGGAACATACCTCAACATAATAAAAGCTATATGTGACAAACCCGCAGCAAACTTATCCTCAATGGTGAAAAATTGAAAGCATTTCCCCTAAAGTCAGGAACAAGACATGGGTGCCCACTTTCACCACTACTATTCAACATAGTTCTGGAAGTTTTGGCCATAGCAATCAGAGCAGAAAAAGAAATAAAAGGAATCCAATTTAGAAAAGAAGAAGTAAAACTCTCACTGTTTGCAGATGACATGATCCTCTACATAGAAAACCCTAAAGACTCTACCAGAAAAACACTAGAGCTAATCAATGAATATAGTAAAGTTGCAGGATATAAAATCAACACAGAGAAATCCCTTGCATTCCTATATGCTAATAATGAGAAAATAGAATGAGAAATTAAGGAAACAATTCCACTCACCATCACAATGAAAAGAATAAAATACTTAGGAATATATCTACCTAAAGAAACTAAAGACCTATATATATAAAACTATAAAACGCTGGTGAAAGAAATCAAACAGGACACTAATAGATGGAGATATACACCATATTCATGGATTGGAAGAATCAATATAGTGAAAATGAGTATACTACCCAAAGCAATCTATAGATTCAATGCAATCCTTGTCAAGCTACCAACGGTATTTTTCACAGAGCTAGAACAAAAAATTTCACAATTTGTATGGAAATATAAAAAAACCTCGAGTTGCCAAAGCAATCTTGAGAAAGAAGAATGGACCCAGAAGAATCAACCTGCCTGACTTCAGGCTCTACTACAAAGCCACAGTCATCAAGACAGTATGGTACTGGCACAAAGACAGAAATATAGACCAATGGAACAAAATAGAAAGCCCAGAGATAAACCCACACACCTATGGATACCTTATCTTTGACAAAGGGGGCAAGAATATACATTGGAGAAAAGAGAATCTCTTTAACGTATGGTGCTGGGAAAACTGGTCAACCACTTGTAAAAGAATGAAATTAGAAAACTTTCTAACACCATACACAAAAATAAACTCAAAATGGATTAAAGATCTAAAAGTAAGACCAGAAACTATAAAACTCTTAGAGGAGAACATAGGCAAAACACTCTGACATAAATCACAGCAGGATCCTCTATGACCCAGCTCCCAGAATATTGGAAATAAAAGCAAAAATAAATAAATGGGACCTAATTAAAATTAAAAGCTTCTGCACAACAAAAGAAACTATAAGGAAGGTGAAAAGACAGCCTTCAGAATGAGAGAAAATAATAGCAAATGAAGCAACTGACAAACAACTAATCTCAAAAATATACAAGCAACTCCTGCAGCTCAGTTCCAGAAAAATAGACGACCCAATCAAAAAATGGGCCAAAGAACTAAACAGACATTTCTCCATAGAAGACATACAGATGGCTAACAAACACATGAAAAGATGCTCAACATCACTCATTATCAGAGAAATGCAAATCAAAACCACAATGAGGTACCATTTCATGCCAGTCAGAATGGCTGCAATCCAAAAGTCTACAAGCAATAAATGCTGGAGAGTGTGTGGAGAAACGGGAACCCTCTTACACTGTTGGTGGGAATGCAAACTAGTACAGCCACTATGGAGAACAGTGTGGAGATTCCTTAAAAAACTGGAAATAGAACTGCCTTATGACCCAGCAATCCCACTGCTGGGCATAAACACCAAGGAAACCAGAAGTGAAAGAGACACGCGTACCCCAATGTTCATCTCAGCACTGTTTATAACAGCCAGGATATGGAAGCAACCTAACTGTCCATCAGCAGATGAATGGTTAAGAAAGCTGTGGTACATATACACAATGGAGTATTACTCAGCCATTAGAAAGAATACATTTGAATCAGTTCTAATGAGATGGATCAAACTGGAGCCGATTATACAGAGTGAAGTAAGCCAGAAAGAAAAACACCAATATAGTATACTAACGCATATATATGGAATTTAGAAAGATGGCAACAATAACCCTGTATGTGAGACAGCAAAAGAGACACAGATGTGTTGAACAGTCTTTTGGACTCTGTGGGAGAGGGACAGGGTGGGATGATTTGGGAGAATGACATTGAAACATGTATAATATCATATAAGAAATGAAGCACCAGTCCAGGTTTGATTCAGGATACAGGATGCTCGGGGCTGGTGCACTGGGATGACCCAGAGGGATGGTATGGGGAGGGAGGTGGGAGGGGGGTTCAGGATTGGGAACACATGTACACCCGTGGTGGATTCATGTTGATGTATGGCAAAACCAATACAATATTGTAAAGTAATTAGCCTCCAATTAAAATAAATAAATTTTTAAAAAATTAAAAAAATAAACATAGGCTTTTAGTGTCGTCAGTCTCCAATACCCCTATTCTGCCAATTGTTGAACTAAATAAGAAATATAGGATGATACAAGACCTTGGAGCACTAAATGATTCAGTGGTCCCTATACATCCTCTTATGGCCAATCCTTATATTAATTCAAGTTCCTGGAGATGTCAAATAGTTTACTGTTCTTGATCTCAAGGATGCCTTCTTTTGCATCCCAGTTCATCCCCCATCTCAGTATCTGTTTGCCTTCAAGTGGACTAACCCCCAGTTGGGCCAAATGCAACAATATGCTTGGACAGTATTACTTTGGGGGTTTCAGGACAGCCCACACTTGCTCACCCAGACCCTAGGAAAATAACTAAGGGAAATACACCTAATAGAAGGTGCTATTCTACAGTATGTTATGTTGATGACATATTAATATGTAGTCCTACCATGGAGGCCTCAGATCAGAATGTCATTGAAGTTCTTAATTACTTGGGGCCTGAGGCTACAGGATCTCCCAGGGGAAGGGGTGGGGAGGGGACACGAATCCGAAAAGAATAAGTTAAATATCTGTGTGTGCATGCTAAGTTGCTTCAGTCATGTCTGACTCTATGCAACCACATGGACTATAGCCCACCAGGTTCCTCTGCCCATAGTATTCTCAAGGCAAGAACACTGGTGGGGATTGCCATGCCTTTTTCCAGGAAATCTTTGACACAGAAATCAAACCCATGTCTCTTATGTCTCCTGCATTGGCAGGCAGGTTCTTTATCACTAGTGCCACCTGGGAAACCCCTTAAATATCTGGGATGTATTATAAATTCTGGAAGTAGACAGCTATCTCCAAATATAAAACAAGCTATATTAGGCCTAAGCACTCCAAAGGGGAGGGAAAATCTTCATACTTTCTTAGATGTGGCAGGATTTTGAAAACTATTGTGAATGTCTACAGTGTGATATAAGCAAAACAGTTGCCACTCAACACTTCAGCCCTAAGGGCTGAGCTAATAGACCTAACTCGAGCCTTAACCTTGGGAAATTAAACGTTATAAATATATAGAGAGACTCAAAATACGCCTTCATTGTTTAACATGCCCTTATATCTATCTGGAAAGAAAGAGTATTTTTGAATGTAAAACAAATTCCCCTGTAAAACATGGGGCTGAGATTTTATTTCTCATAGAAGTGGCAGTCATCCACTATTGTGTGCACCAAAAGGGGAATTCTCAAATTACCCAAGGAAACAACAAGGCAGATCAGGAGGCAAAGGAAATAGCCCTGATGTCCATACCATGTAGAAACAAATATTGAGAAAATTCAACAACAAGCTGCTTGGCTTCAATAGATAATTAACCACCAATCCTCACTATCTAATATGGGCAGGAAAACTGAAAACTGGTTTACTAGTCAGTTCTCTTGGGTCCCAGAAAATATAAAAAACTTTCTGGCTAGAGGTTTTAATTTCCTTATAACTCACTTCTTTTCAGTCATACTGATTTATGCCATATTTTGTATAGTGCTCTGTTGTCTTCCCTACAGTTGTAAACCTGTGACTAAGATTTTTTATCCTAAAGGAGACCTAGGACCAACAGATCTGTATCTACCATTCTTAAAATAGAGAAACATGTTAGACTTTAACCCAAAGATTAACAAAAATATATATCCAAGCAGAATGGCTTGTTGGCAGAGGTGCCATCCTCTCCAACAGTTAAGGAAACCCTCCCAAGCTTAACCTGGTTCCTTCCTTTCTAGGTCCTTTAACAGCTACTGTTGTTCTCATTTTTTAGCCCTTGTTTGTTTAACATTTGGTTAAGTTTGTGTTTTCTAGGCTCCAACAGTTTGAAGTGAGGTTCATGATGGTCCAAGGAATTCAACCCATTCCAGCAGAGAGTGGCCCAGGTCCCTATAGGCCCTTAAAACAGTCAGTGAAGGACTTCTACACCTCTAGGATGGGCTAGGGTCTGCAGCCCCTGTACAACAGGAAGAAATTTCAGAAGAAGAGACCATCAGCCCCCTTATCCCTTAAGAATAAGGGTGTATGTACAGACTGAAAGTGAAGGGCTGGAAAAAGATATTTCATGCAAATGGAGACCAAAAGAAAGCAGGAGTAGCAATACTCATATCAGATAAAATAGACTTTGAAATAAAGGCCATGAAAAGAGACAAAGAAAGACACTACATAATGATCAAAGGATCAATTCAAGAAGAATATATAACAATTATAAACAATTATAAATTATATATGCACCCAACATAGGAGAACCACAATATGTAAGGCAAATGCTAACAAGTATGAAAGGGGAAATTAACAGTAACACAATAATAGTGGGACACATTAATGCCCCACTCACACCTATGGATAGATCAACTAGACAGAAATTTAGCAAGGAAATACAAACTTAAAATGATACAATGGACCAGTTAGACCTAATTGATATCGATAGGACATTTCACCCCAAAACAATGAATTTCACCTTTTTCTCATGTGGGCTGCTGTCTATGGGGTCACACAGAGTTGGACACGACTGAAGCGACTTAGCAGCACCAGCAGCTCAAGTGCACACAGAACATTGTGCAGGATAGATCACATGTTGGGCCATAAATCTAGCCTTGGTAAATTAAAAAAAAAAAAAAAAAACCTGAAGTCATTTCAAGCCTCTTTTCTGACCAAAATGTGGTAAGATTAAATGTCAACTACAGGGGAAAAAACTATGAAAAATACAAACATATGAAGGTTAAATAACATGCTTCTGAATAACCAACAAATCACAGAAGAAATAAAAAAACAAATCAAAATATTCATAGAAATGAATGAAAATGAAATCACAACAACCCAAAACCTATGGGATTCAGTAAGAGCAGTGCTTAGGGTTAGCACTAAGGGTTCATAGCCATACAAGCTTACCTCAAGAAACAAGGGAAAAATCAAATAAATAAGCTAACTACACCTAAAGCAACTAGAAAAAGGAGAAATGAAGAACCCCAGAGTTAGTAAAAGGAAAGAAATTATAAAAATTAGGGCAGAAATAAATGAAAAAGAAACAAAGGAGACCATATCAAAAATCAACAAACCTAAAAGCTTGTTCTTTGAGAAGATAAATAAAAAACAAACCATTAGCCAGACTCATAAAAAAATAAAAAAGGAAGAAGAATCAAATCAATAAAATTAGAAATGAAAATGGAGAGATCACAACAGACAACACAGAAATACAAAGGATCATAAGAGACTACTATCAGCAATTATATGCCAATAAAATGGACAACTTGGAAAAAATGGGCAAATTCATAGAAAAGTATAATTTTCCAAAACTGAACCATGAGGACATAGAAAATCTTAACAGATCCATCACAAGCATGGAAATCGAAATTGTAATCAGAAATCTTCCAACAAACACAAGCCCAGGTACAGACGGCTTCACAGCTGAATTCTACCAAAAATTTAGAGAAGAGCTAACACCTATCCTACTCAAACTCTTCCAGAAAATTGCAGAGGAATTCCAGAAAATTCCAAACTCATTCTATGTGGCCACCATCACCCTAATACCAAAACCAGACAAACATGCCACAAAAAAAGAAAATTACAGGCCAATATCACTGATGAACATAAATGCAAAAATCCTTAAAATTCCAGCAAACAGAATCCAACAACATATTAAGAAGATCATACATCATAACCAAGTGGGCTTTATCCTAGCAATGCAAAGATTCAATATTTCCAAATCAATGGATGTGATACACCACATTAACAAATTGAAAGATAAAAACCATATGATTATCTCAATAGATGCAGAGAAAGCCTTTGACAAAATTCAACATCGATTTATGATAAAAAACCCTCAAGAAAACAGGAATAGAAGGAACATATCTCAACATAATAAAATCCATATATGATAAACCCACAGCAAACACTATCCTCAATGGTGAAAAATTGAAAGCATTTCCCCTAAAGTCAGGAACAAGACAAGGGTGCCCAATCTCACCACTACTATTCAACATAGTTTTGGAAGTGTTAGCCACAGCAATTAGAGAAGAAAAATAAATAAAAGGAATCCATATTGGAAAAGAAGAAGTAAAACTCTCACTATTTACAGATGACATGATTCTCTACATTGAAAACCCTAAAGACTCCACCAGAAAATTACTAGAGCTAATCAATGAATATAGTAAAGTTGGAGGATATAAAATAAACACACAGAAATCCCTTGCATTCCTATACACTAACAATGAGAAAACAGAAAGAAAAAATAAGGAAACAATCCCATTCACCACTGCAATAAAAATAAAATACTTAGGAATAAATCTACCTAAAGAAACAAAAGACCTGTATATAGAAAACTATAAAACACTGATGAAAGACATCAAAGATGATGCAAATAGATGGAGAAATATCCAATGTTCATGGATTGGAAGAAGCAATATAGTGAAAATGTGTATATTATCCAAAGCAATCTATAGATTCAGTGCAATCCCTATCAAGCTACCAATGGTATTTTTCAGAGAACTAGAACAAATAATTTCACAATTTGTATGGAAATACAAAAAACCTTGAATAGCCAAGGCAATCTTGAGAATGAAGAATGGAACTGGAGGAATCAACCTGCGGGACTTCAGGCTCTACAACAAAGCACAGTCATCAAGACAGTTTGTTACTGGCACAAAGACAGAAATATAGATCAATGGAACACACTACAAAGCCCAGAGATAAATACACGCACCTATGGACATCTTATGTTTGACAAAGGAGACAAGAATATACAGTGAAGAAAAGACAATCTCTTTAACAAGTGGTGCTGGGAAAACTGGTCAACCACTTGTAAAAGAATGAAACTAGAACACTTTCTACCACCATACACAGAAATAAACTGAAAATGGATTAAAGATCTAAATGTAAGGCCAGAAACTATAAAACTAGAGGAAAACATAGGCAAAACACTCTCTGAAATAAATCACAGCAGGATCCTCTATGACTCACCTCCCAGACTAATGGAAATAAAAGCAAAAATAAAGAAATGGAACCTAATTAAAATTAAAAGCTTTTTCACAACGAATGAAACTATAAGCAAGGTGAAAAGACAGCCTTCAGAATGGGAGAAAATAATAGCAAACGAAGCAACTGACAATTAATCTCAAAAATATACAAGCAGTTCCTGCAACTAAATTCCATAAAAATAAACGACCCAATCAAAAAATGGGCCAAGGAACTAAACAGACATTTATCCAAAGAAGACATACAGATGGCTAACAAATGCATGAAAAGATGTTCAATATCATTATCAGAGAAATGCAAATCAAAACCAAAATGAAGTACCATCTCTTGCTATTCAGAATGACTGCTATCAAAATGTCTACAAACAATAAATGCTGGAGAGGGTGTGGAGAAAAGGGAACCCTCTTACACTGTTGGTGGGAATGCAAACTAGTACAGCCACTATGGAGAACAGTGGGGACATTCCTTAAAAAACTGGAAATATAACTGCCATACAACCCAGCAATCTCACTGATAGGCATACACACCAAGGAAAACACAATTAAGTCTGAAAGAGAAACACCAATACAGTATATTAACATATTATATGGAATTTAGAAAGATGGTAATAGTGACCCTATATGCAAGACAGCAAAAGAGACACAGGTGTAAAGAACAGACTTTTGGACTCTGGGAGAAGGCGTGGATGGGATGATTTGAGAGAATAGCATTGAAACATGTATATTATCATATGTGACATAGATCGCCAGTCCAGGTTTGATCCATGAGACAGGGTGCTCAAGGCTGGTGCACTAGGATGACCCTGAGAGATGGGATGGGGAGGGAAGTGAGAAGGGGTTTCAGGATGGGGAGCACATGTATACCCATGGCTGATTCATGTCAATATATGGCAAAAACCACTACAATATTGTAAAATAATTAGCCTTCAATTAAAGCAAATAGATTATTTTTTTTTAATGAAACAGTTATTAAAAAAAAAAAAAAAGAATAAGGGTGTAGAGTCTCTCAGGGGGGATGAGGCAGGCCTGGAACCTGGGACCCTTTGCTGCAGTGCTGCAAAGCTAGCACCTGGACACACCTCTTCTTGAGCTACAAGATACAAAGAAACACTATGTGTAGTTAAAAATAACTGTGTACATGCACTTCAGGAAAATTCTGCACCAAAATATACAAAGACAAAAAACCCAACTGTCACTCTGAAGAGTTAGGAGCAAAAACAGGGTTTTGGGGAGCAAAAGCAGGGTACAACTCACGTGCCCCTGCACTCAACTCCACAAAGGTGTGGGGAAACCATCTAAACCACCTCTCCAGCCTGACCCCTGGACACACTTCTACCCTCACCCCATCTAAGGAACTACCTACCCTCCTCTCAGGGAGCAAACAAGGAAACATGTTACTTGTTTTTTCTCCCTTCTGAAGAAGCCTAAATAAAGCCTTGCCTGAATTTCTTATCTGGCTTCTAGTCAATTTCTATTATTTGTGGAAGGCTAAGAACCCTGGTCAGTATCAACAATACCTAGTACAGTCAATTTCACTTATATCCTATTCTTTGGCAGCATGAGACTCTTAAAATGGGAGGGGACTATTATATGGAATACAGAGATGTGACTATTATATCCTGCAAAATACAAATCCACCAAGGAAATTTTTGAAATTTAGCTAAAGGAATATTAGCAGAACCTGACTAGGCTCAAAACAAACAGGAGGCTGCTAACAATAAACTTTTCTTGGAAGTGGTTGATGGCTTTCTTGATTTTTTGCCATAGTAAAAGTTTTTTTATTATGACGTCAATATTCCTAAAAGGCATGAATATTTATAAGAGTTTTTGTCAGACCAGAAGAAGGTTATTCCCACTTTCCTTTTCTCACACATCCAAGACTCCATAACTCCTTTAAAGTCTTCATTGGAACAAAGGCTTTTTATCTCAATTCTAATTAACAACATTAATATAATGGCATTGGGAAGTTAGATGGAAGTTAGATGTTGGGATAGTACAAGTGAGCTTTATAGCCTCATCTAGGAGAAGAGAAAGTCAAAACAAAACACAGTGTAGAGGCAAAAGCATATAATTCAAGCATGGAGGTAAATTCTAAGGAACTAAAAACAAAAATGATTAAAAGTGTTGGCATCTGGGAGCAAGAGTAGAAGTGAGAGGGGCCTATCTGGCAGTTCTTAATTTTCAATATAGTCTTCCCTACTATTTGGTTACTTAACTTTGTGTTACTTTTTAAAAATACTAAAATGTTC